>NC_069376.1:51830000-52455000 GCF_021730395.1 Mercenaria mercenaria
GAGGTCCCCTATATATGTTGATAGTAAAATTATTGACAGATTGGAGAGACACACAAAGGAGGAGGAGTGGTCACGATGTCTTACCATTTGACCAGTGAAAGGTGCTATATAATGGTCTTGTATATTGGCAAATAGTTTATTTTCCGATGCGTATATGCGCCGTGAAGAGATGACAGAAGATTTAAATGATATACTGAGACTGTAATGACAAAATGCTAGTCGTAACATTTGATAACCTTATTTTTGTAAACTGTGGCAAGGTGGGATATATTGAGTGTACGATTGCTTACTGGATGTGGAGAATTATACCCGTAGTTCTAGTAGTTTTTGGATTCGTAGAAAATATTTGTAACATAGCAGTCTTGTCAAGAAAGGAGCTTCTAAAGAAGTCAATATGCGTCTACCTCATATTTCTGGCTGTAAGTGATACTACAATGTTATGTACAGGACCTCTTGTTCAAATCGTAAGAATTTTTTCCGGTATTGATATTTACACTCTTTCGCCAGTTCCCTGTAGCCTGTTTAAATGGCTCTCATATTCATCAGGCAGCATATCCTGTTGGCTCATTGTACTAGTGACTGTCGAAAGAACGCTAGTAACGTTGTTTCCAATGAACGCAAAGCCAAAGATGACACCTCGCAACTCACTGATTGCCCCAATGACTGTAGTAATAGCCAATGCCTTATATACTGGACACTTGCTATATGGTATGACAATAACTGAAATAAACATAAACACAACAGAGGTGAATATGACAGAGGTGAACATGATTGAGGTGAACATGACAGAGGTGAACATGATAGAGGTCAACATGACAGAGATCAACATGATAGAGGTCAACAGGACAGAGGTGAACATATTAGAGGTGAACATGACAGAGGTTAACATGACAGAAGTAAACGAAACAAAGATTGAAAGCATTAAAACATGCATGCAGCGTCCAGGTGAATACATGGAGTTCTTCAATACTGCATGGGGTATCATGTTTACCCTAACTAGTTCTATTGTGCCAATATGTTTAATCGTGACTGGAAATGCAATTGTCGGAATATCCTTGACCAAGCGTAGGCGAGCACTTCGACAACACGCGCATAGCAATGCGAGTAATATTGCCAGCCGACAGCGAGGAAATGGTTTCAGTACAAAGATATTATTTGTCCTGTGTGGCGCGTTTATCTTAACAACTGTGCCTTTTGGTACGTATTTCGTATTTCTGAGGTACAACGTACATGTTGACGAACATACCTTCGCAAAGTATCAGCTGATAAACAGGTCCTTAGTGTGGTGTAATTTCAGCTTCAACTTCCCGCTGTATTTTATGACCGGGTCATTGTCCAGGAACGAATTCCAGAAAATGTTACAAGGTGTATGCAGAAAGTTTATTAAGGAAAGAATGTAAGAACATTTGTGTTTAGAAAGTGCGTATCAAAAAGTGTATGGAAAGAATGTAGAAATTGTTAGACGGTGTATACAGAAAAATGTGTTAAGGAAAAATTTCAGAAAATTTTAGGTGCATACAAAAATGGTTAAGAAAAGAATCTAAGAACATAAAAGAAGATGCATACAAAATGTGTTGAGAAAAGACTAAAAGAAATTTGAGTTTTAGAATTAACATACAAAAACTTTTAAAGAAAAGAATTTAAGACAGTTTATTGCGTGTATAAGAATTTGTTAAGAAATGAATTTAAAAAAAATATTTGAAAGCTAAAATAATGAACACGCCATTCATTGAAAGGTGTCCAGCAATGTAAGGTATTGTAACACTGACTCTAGTGTCTCAAATTAATTCTGTTCCATAGCTTAACTTTATAGAGTGTCTCTCTGTATTGTGTCTTTATTATTACTGCGTTCGCTTGTGTGTGCGTGTGTGGGCGGATGCGCTCTTTGAATATGGCTTTTCCTGTTAGACTTACCTATAGATCCAAAAATATACAAAATAGGCAAAACTAATCAAAAACCATCGATTGTGTATAATACATATATTAACGTAGAATATTGTGAATATTACATGAAACCCGTTTCTATACTGTAATCTTATTGATTGAAAGCTGATAGAAATAATAAAATGTGTTATGCATCACGCATATATCCTTTTTATTCGACCCCAATTACCACTAAATAAGGAGCGTTAAAACAACACATAAGGCTATAAATGCGTTATGTCTAATAAGACTTTAAATATATATATATTTCTTTTCTTTTAATCCTCCATAACATGAAGAGATGAAGAAGGTACATAATATATATACACACATCACAGACAATACAATGAAACTTCCTTATATACAATATTCACACTGAATATGAATAATAAGACAAGATTATATAGAACTTACAAGCAATATTCCAATTATTTAACAATGAAACATGACAATATTTAACTTACAAAGAAAGAGTATTTGCAATGAATATAAACACTGAAATGTTAACGAAGCTTTAGCTTCATCACAAATAATAATAGTTTAACCAACATGACAGAAGAAAAAAATGTTATGGACATGAACATTTAACCATAGATTTCATTAGTCTAAGAATAAAGAAAGTCAACGTCTTTAATTGCATATAATCTCTACAATGGATAATACACGACTGTATCAGACTATACCACGAAACAACACTCGAAAAGGTATTAACTGATAAAAATGCATTTATTGAATTAGCATATATTAGGCTATACCGGTCCGCTTAGATACGAAACGAAAAGAATTAAGCCAGACTGGAAACCATTGTTAAGGGTTTAGTAAGATTATTGAATGTACAGATTCCAAAATAACAACAACCGTGTATTTTCTTTTCAAAACGCAAAGCCTTGAAAATTATTTGAGCCGCGCCATGAGAAAACCAACATAGTGGCTTTGCGACCAGCATGGATCCAGACCAGCCTGCACATCCGCGCAGTCTGGTCAGGATCCATGCTGTTCGCGAACGGTTTCTCTAATTGCAATAGACTATGAAAGCGAACAGCATGGATCCCGACCATCCATGCTGGTCGCAAAGCCACTATGTTGGTTTTCTCATGGCGCGGCTCATTTGATAAAGTCTGATGTGATTTAATGCCAAAGAGTAATATTGACAATTATTCATGTTAAATATTTTGTTTCAGAAGCTGTTTTCACATATGCTTATAAACTGAGAAAATCGCTTGCTTACTGAGTATACAGTTTTATTTTTACAGTTAAAGAAGTACGTGTTATATATAGCTACAAGAACGTACAAATACATATCTGTTTTGAAAATAGCTAAACATTGCTTTAACTAGCAGATCATTTCACATAAATTATGTACCTGACGAGCCAGCAATTCTTAAGTGTCTCATTATAAGTATCGATGGCTGACTTTAACAGACTGATACACTGTCCACGAGGGTTCTGCAAAATTAGTCTGCTATATGCAGGTATGCTATGCTTTGTAATGAAGCAGTCCAGCGTCGCTTTCCGATGATAATCTTTACTAGACAGAAGATAAGAAGAAGCACAATAATATCGTCTGTCAACCCGGAACACTTTGGACACACCTGAATATAACTTGCAGAGTATATCCTTCCTATAACAGAAACCAGTTTCTTACATAAATTTGTCAGTTTTGAGGCCTTCCTTGATATTTGCCACAACACACAGGGACTGTCCGCTTTCAATATATCACACAATAAGGCAGATTCGACAAATTCTATAAGTCTTAAAAGTCTGTTCTGGCAATCAACGTTACGTACATGCTGTTTCAGAGTGCGCTTCCACACATATTTTGCAGGAAATGTTCCTCTACCCATATAGTTCTGCAGAACAACTGAAAGATTATACCTCTGCAAAATGCGAACAATATCGGGTATGTATCCTAGGGAGACAGAGTCAAATTTCATTAATCTGACAAGTCTATTATTAAACACGTTCTTCGCCAAGTATTTGCGGCATAATTGGCCCCAAAAATTGGAGTTTTTTGTATTCAATCATCGTTTCTATAGAAGCTATAATCAAAGTACCTAAGGCAAAGTCAGTACTTGTTCCAACATGTAATGACTGCATATACTTTACACAAAACCTATGTGATCGTTCTTCCAGCTTTAGAATGTCTGTTCCAGACATATTATCCAGAGTTCACATCCATACAGACTCTTGGGTGTAACAACAATAGCATTATATAGTGTTCTAGAAGAGAGCGGATTCAGTCCATGCGGGTGTACACCATTATTGCATATACTTAAAAATGTTCCTCTGAGTTTATTACATCCATCTTCAATACATATTTTTGCCGACAAAAAAGGGTCACATTTTATTCTTAGATGAACATAATTTTTTTTTACACGTTCACATGACTGTCGCCAAGCATAAATTGTCTATTTCTTAAACTTGGTCTACTTTTGTTAAAAATTATTACAGAACATTTGTTAGCATTATACTTAAAACGCCAACGGTTTGCGTAGGAATTGCATATTTCCATCATAGATTTCAGACCATTCGGAGAGAAAGAGACTAAAACCATGTCGTCTGCTACAGTGGGCGAACCCAAACCAACTCCATACATACAGAAACCGAAACTCATTATAAGTCCATTTATATACGCCAGATAGAGAATAGGAGAACTCCCCCAGCCCCTTGTCATGTAAGTATACATGTTATCATGTTGACGCGCTAATCTTGGCGTCACGTTTACCTGTCGCGGTTTATCATATTATTATATATTATGACGTCCTTGACGTCACTTGTTTATATATGTACTTCCACAGTCAAACGAAAGCAACAGAAGTAAACTGTAAGGAACCACAAACGTCTTGTATTTAAATTCCACTAGTGTCTAAACGACACCCCTTGTCTGGTCCCTTGTAACACATTAAACCAATCAAAGCATAGTCCTTGATACTTAACGCAACTCGTCATATTTGTATACATTGCTTGGACTGATTTATAAGAGGTGGCATCAATTTTGTACTCATTTAACAGTTTATACATCTTGCCTGAATGCCACACAGTGTCGAAGGCTTTGCGACCGTCCATAAAACAAACGTAGACACTGGAGCCGTGTTCTCTGGCAAAGAAAATACTTTCCCGTAGTACAAATGACGTCATAATACACCCCAGACCTTCTTGGAAGCCACCCTAATGTACATTTATAGTATCTAAAATACTTTCTCGACACCTGTTTAATACTATAGTTTTCAAATAACTTCATCACAACAGAAGTCAGGGTTATGGCTCGGTAGTTATCAGGATTGTCTTTCCGTTTGTTGGAACCTTTATGGAGTGTAACAATAACAACACGTTTCATTACATCAGGAACATACCCATGACGTAACATAAACGTGAAGACACTAGCAAAAATAGGCGATAAAACATCCTTAGCGAATATTAAATGTTCATACTGTAAATTATCATTTCCACCCGCCTTGCCCCATGGGCATGCACTAATAGCAGCGTTAACAACTTCCGGTAATACGACGGCATTCGGGTCTTGTCGGATGCTGTCAGACGACTGGATTTTACGTTCAACAGTACAGCGCCAATTTTCATCAAAAAGCTGGCTACTTGTTGGCTAATACAAATTTTCAAAATATTGTCCCCATCCAAGTATTATTTCACCCGAATCTCTTACTATAAAACCATTGAAATTCATACCAGCACAAATAGACGGATTACTTCTGCATCTAGCCTTTACTTTTTTTTCCAGAATGCTCCCGAGTCTTACTCTGCTGTTCGATCTAACTCTTCATTCTGTTTTATTAGATAGATCTACTCATTAACCAATTCTCTATGAAGACGACGGAAATTACACTTTGCTTTTTTATAGTTATGGAACGCCGGATGAGAGTTATTTCGCGGACGACCCTCTTTGCATAATATTGTTCTTACTTTCCACTGTTCGCGATGTGCAACATCCAATTCAGCATTCCAATAGGGCTTCAGATATTCAGCAAATCGTTTTGGTGGAAACACCTTTGATGCAGATTCAGAAACATTGGCGTTACGGGTAGTATTTTGTTTTGTAATTGCAAGATATAATTATAATGCCATTTTATTTTATTTTTTATTTTGCAAAGCATATATTGGTGAATTATGTTTAGTTATATTCATATATGTAATGTCTGCTTGAAATTGCCAAATACCTGTACCCCGCTGATTGCCAATATTTGAAAAAAAAGAAAAAAAAAGAGAAAATGATCGATTTGACCAAGGTAGACACAATTCTCCTTTGATTTTTTTACAAACATACCATAATTTTCGATTCATTAAATTTCTTACTTTGCCGATATCTTAAGAATTACTTAATTGACGTACATATGATATTTAACCATTTTAGAGTAACAAAATCAAAATCTACACCTGTATTGTTATAAATTGTAAACAACCGTTTTCAAAAAAAAAAACACACACACAATTTATACAGATCAATGTTTTTTGTGACTTACAAATGGACGTGGTAGTAAAAATCTAACAAGATCAAATACAGGATTTCGACTGGGGTCTGATACATTTGATAACGGCAGGTATAATACATGTCACACTGAAAAGAAAGAGCAGTAAAATATTGTAAATCGGCACAATTTGACAATGTCAGTTCTAAAATTTATTCGTCAAGTTTATTTGTATTTTGTGATTAAAAAAATATATTACAAAATAATATGTTTATGCAAAGAAGTATAAAATATTTTTATAGCTCTTTGTTTGAATGTACTCGTAGTTCCGCTGTAAAACTGATAAAATCCAACAATATCGTATTTCGTTGTTTAAGTGTTTCGTCTGTTTTTCTTTTAGTTCTTTTTTTTTTTCAAAAATGATGCATATTTACCAAAAGTCTAGATATGGCTCGTTTCTAGCATGCAGGTGACGTGCTGGTGGATATATCTAATTTTCAAGTTTGTAATTTGTTTGCAAATCAGAGTGCGAACCATATAGGGCAAACTATTAACTCAACTTCGAAAATCTGGTTAGACTAAGCACGGCTATTTGTAAGCAAATCAAATGAGCTAAAATGTGTTACTAGAAAAGTCATAAACATTGAAACATGTTGGTCTGAAGCTTACACAAGGCATGTGGTCATGCAGTTAGGGGTCTGGCATATTTAGAATGACATAGACACTATCTTAAAGTTTACAGATACTAGATCGACAAATATATAGAATAAAAGGCTACTGTCTTTTGATATCAGCTGTTATCAGCTCGAGGTTGATATGGGCTGGAAGGGGTGCAGTCCATGCACTTTACAACAACACTAAGTCTTTTTAAGGTAATATTGAACTGGTTAAACAAAGAGTCAAAATGGCCGTTTTGAACACATAATTATGTATGCAAAAAAGCGGTGTTTGACAATATTTTGTGAGATACTGACTTCGTCAATATTTACTGAAACAAAACGAAAATTGAAAATCCCAGGCTAGGCTCTCCTGTCTTTGACATTGGTAAAATCACAAATGAAAGATATCATATTGTAGCACGTTCAATGCACTTTCTTGTTGAAAGTTTACATAGAATGATGAGCAGGATTACAAGAAATGTTGTGATAAAAAACAGCCGTTTCTTATACATAAATATGTGCATTGATTGCATGCAAAAGAAATCCTGGTACTGACATTTGGCGAAATCCACCTTTTCTTAAGTATCCCCATGGATTCATGGCCTGTTCCGATTAGCTGCATGGCTTAAAAGTAAAGAAACTCATAGCTGAATGTCACATGATAAATAATTATCTTAGAAAATACACCATTTTAACATCTTAGGATGATCATGAATTGTCATTAGTGAAATATTAAGAGGGCGACATATGGTGTTATTGTCTGTGTTTTAGCTTCCCAAGAAACGCCCATTATATCACCTGTAGCCTGTCATAAATTTCAGTTTAACCTTTACTCTGCTAAATTTCTAAAATGGGCTGATCTATCATTCAAAGGGGTGTTCAATGAAAAGTTACTATTTGAATAGCGGACAGTGCAGACCATGATCAGCCTGCAATGACTTGAAGGCTGATCTTGGTCTGCACGGGCCGCAAAGGCAGAATCACTTGCCGCCAGCAGACCTGAGGTTAATTGATAGCTACACACATTTAAACTCTGGAAACAGGGATTATTTCTCATCTTTTGTGCAACAAAGATTTAATTAGATTTTAATGGATATGTATGAAAATGAATTTGTTTCGGTCTAAATTGATCACACTACAAAATAAACAGCTGATGATATGCTATGGGGATCTTTTTGACTTCTTTAAGGTACACAGGAGTATCTCCCTACTTTAGTTTTAGACTGAAATGAACTCATGGAGGATACTAATTAACCCCTCCTTGCAATATAGTTTCTTGTGTAGGCTGCTGTTCTAAGGATATGAAACACTTATCAATATCACCACTATTCTTTGAAAACGGAAATATAAAATGCAAACAATTATCTAACGGAACAATTGACTGGAAAACTACTTTATGTCAAACAGGAAGAGTATCGCTTATATAGAAGTAGTTGCACACTTGTGTAATTTCTGTTGCCCTCATTGGCTTCATCCATCTTTATACATGTCAAAAGGAAATTAAATGCTAATTGGTAGAATCAATGAACTTGCCAAAGCACGCTTGAAGTCCTGTCTAGTATTTTCATATGCGGACACGAAGCAAACTGAGAACAACATATTAATTCAAAGAAGATTTTCGTATCATTACATTTACCTATAAAATACGAAATAAGTGTATAATTAAAATAAATCTATATATTTAAGAACATATAAATAAACGCAAAAAATGTTGCAAGGTCTAAAAGTACGAGTTCTAAAACTAGTTTTTCCCGTCAATATATCAGTAGATCTACGCTATAGTTGGGTATTAATTAAGAAACTACAACAAAAAAATAGTGGCACTACTTATCATAGTGATTTTTACAAAAGGCTTACATACTCGTTGTTACAGATTTATTCAATAAATTAAAAGTGTTTTGTTTTTTTTGGTTTTGTTTATGTTGGGTTTAACGCCACACAGACTCAATCTTAGGTCGTAAATAAGAGTCTTAACTTTACGACTGGTACTATGTAGTCTTAAGTTGACTTGAAAGTCGTAAAAATGGCGGCTATACATGCAGCTCAACCCTTGCGTCGGCGCCGCGCTGCCCGTGTCTTTCGTGCCGGGGCCAGTTTGGAAGAAATGCGAGAAGTGGACATTTTGAAACTTAAACCTATTCCTGACAAGAACTGAAAAACCAGTAAAGGGGCTTGGAATGACGAGAAAAGGGCATATAGATCTAGTAAAAATTATTCACAACTGGTGTAGATTGTCCATCTGAAAACTAACTAAGCTTGCGTCGTATTAAGACATTATTTGCACTACTCTAATCCCTGATTGTATCTATATGGCGTTATTTTCAAAACATTTTTCAGCAAACTAATGTCTTTGTCACCAATAGGATCCTTCACGTTACTTTGGATAAATAGATCTAGTTGAAAATTTATTTCGACGCTGAAATACGAAATGAAAAAAATAAACCTTTCACAAAGATCTTTCCAAAAGGCCCCCTTTTCTTTCTCAGGGGTGTCACCGTGCCTACCATATATGGCAGACACGTTTCCCGTGCATCCGTTAACGAGGCAATGTGTTTCATTCACTTGCCAGTTACTTTTTCTGGTCTTTGTTTTTGTTGCGGCCATCTTGTTTACATTAAAAACAGACTATTTTGACATAAGTCACGTGTACCGGATGTTTACGTTTCAGACTGCATCAAGTGCTGTTTTTCAGGTCGTACGATGGAAAACAATCTTAGCTGCGACCGAGTTCATAAAACGATTCGGCCGTAGTCGCAGAAAACATCTTAGATATCGGTCTTACGATACAACCGGCCTTTCGACCGACCTAAATGAAAAATCGGGAACCAGGTATTTTCAAACTGTTAGAAAGTGCTGAAAATTGACTCCCCATTGGCAAAAACAAAGAAGTCCAAATAGCCTGTTTACTTTCATTTTCTTTACTTCCGGAAAAAGCTGAAGGTCGTCTGACAATATTTTCTGTGTTGTCAAAAACATACGTATGCCTGGCGAGATTGCATGAAAATGTGCCAGTAGTCCTAAAGATATAGCATGATATGTTTTGTAGAATTTTTTCTCCCAAATTATGTACATATTTACCAAAAGCATATTTATGATTTAATGTATAACACAGTTCGCATATTACCTTAACTATATGTAAAGAATATATAGAGATATGAATGCTAACGGGTGTATTAAAAACATGATGTAACTGTTTACAATGCAGCCTCCTAGTTCAAATCGTCTACACGATGTGTCTTGTTAATTCCTTGGTTATTTTGTCTTGTTATGTGTAATATATGCCCATATGTTCTACGTGCTCAAATTCTGACATTTATTGCATTACTTCATTCAGAATTTATTTTTCTATGTTTAAAAACACGCCCCCCCCCCCTCCCAGCACACACACACACACACATGCATTTTGTAAGAATTATGACTCATTTAGTACTACCGGATAAAATGGTATACGCGGTTTAAATATCCCGGTTCTCTTAAATTGATATTTTAGTTGCCTTGGAGCCCCCAAACATCACACCATTGAAAATCGGAAGTCATTGTTTATTTGTAAATCTAATTTACCTAATATTAGGTCAATATTTTTAGACATAATGGGAAAATATTTTTGTTTAGTTTGTGTGAAAAATGTCCATGAATTAAACATTTATAAAATTTAAATTAACTGCAAATACTTAGTGGCCCTGTGATAGTTTGTGAACGGATGAAACTATTTAACCCTGTGACACTAAGTATCCCTGTGATACTTAGTGGCACTGTTACACTATGTGGCTCTGTGACACTATGTGACCCTCTGATACTGCGTGACCCTGTGACCATGTTATTAAATGTGACTCTATGATGCTATGTGACTCTATGATACCATTTGACCATGTGGTACTTTTTGACCTACGATGCTATTTGACCTTGTTATACTATGCGACCATATGATAATGTTGCCCTGTGATATTATATCTGCCAAGCGTCGACGTTTGGTTCCATTGATGAAGAAAGCTAAGGAGGAGGGAAACACCGCATGGATTTCGTACGATACCTTGTATATCAACGGCAAACCAGCTCGTGCATAGGATTTACCGGAGAATGGACCGAAAGTGTTGGTGTGGAACTGTAATGGTCTTACTGATAGAAAATTGAATGATGCTGACTTTGTGATTAAAATAAAAGATAATGATATCAATATTTTGTCTGAATCTTGGACTGACAAAGACTCGAATATAGAGCTGAATAATTTTACATGCTATAATTTTTACAGAAAATTCAGGCATAGAAGGGCCAAAAGAAATAGTGGGGGTATTGTTTTGTACATACGAAATACTATTAAAGGTGGAATTTCAATTGTAAAAAATCATTATGACACACTTATATGGTTCAAGCTTGATAAAGATTTTTTCGGCTTCCAGTCAGATGTATTTTTGTGTGGATTATATTTATGGTCTGACGATTCTCCGGCTGCAAACTTAATTGATGTAGACTTGTTCAATATACTGGCACAGGATATTTTTCATTATGAGCAACAAGGTAGTGTATTGCTGGCTGGTGACTGGAACTGTCGTGTAGGTAATAAACCTGATTATGTTGTCTGTGACAGAAACGTTAGTAATATTGACTATGAAGACTACATCCCTGATGCACCACTATGCAGGGCCTCACAAGATTCTTTGTGTAATGTACGAGGGGTCAGAATGCTTGATCTATGCAAATCAACAAATATGCGTATAGCTAACGGCTTATTAGGCTCGGATTATGATTGCGGGTCATATACTTATTATAGTCGTCAATCAAATAGTACAATCGATTATCTTTTGCTGAAAGAAACTGATTTTAAAGTAGTGAGATCTTTCCAAATTGGCCAATTTAGTATGTTTAGTGACCACGCTCCGTTACTATTCACAATAAATGCATGTAATCCGATTTGTCAAAGTTGTGATGAAAGTTCACTTACATATTACAGATGGAAGCCAAAGCATACTGATTTATTCAAAAGGGGCATTATTGGGAGATTATCAGATTTTAATACCGTTATCAGCGAATCAGTTTCGTTGGACCATGATTGTATTGATAATATGATATTGAATTTTTCAGATATCATTTGTGATGTGGCCGATCCGTTGTTTAAGCATACTTATAGCAATAAACGCAAGTTAAATACAGATAATAAGTGGTTCAATGCTGCGTGTATAAATGCGAAAAATGCGTATAAACAAGCATTACATAGTTTTAATTGTGATAAATCATTCGAAAATAGAATTATTTTATGTGACCTTAAAAATGTGTATAAAAATATTGTGCGCAAAACAAAGCGCTCTTACATACGGAAACAGTCTCAGGAGCTGATAAATCTACGTAAATCAAAACCTAGGGATTTCTGGAAACATTTCAAAAGGAACAGGTCAACAACTGGGTGTGATATCCCATTAGATGATTTCAAAAAGTACTTCTCAGATATGTTTAATGACATACGAACCACAGTTATTTATGATGTAGAATCTTTTAATGAGGAGAGTAATTTAAATATTGATAACCCAACATTTGAAGAATTAAATGTACCAATAACACCAATAGAAGTAAGGAAAGCAATTAAAAGTTTAAACAGAACAAAGCTTCGTGTCCTAGTGATAACCTATTAAATGAATATTTTATTGAATCTTTGGATATCCTTGTTGGTCATATTACCAATATGTTTAATAAAGTATTTGATGCTGGTTATTTTCCAGACTTATGGTCTCAAGGTTTTATAGTGCCTTTACATAAGAAAGGTGATCGTAACGATCCAAATATTATAGGGGAATAACTTTACTGAGCAATTTAGGTAAAATTTATACAAGTATTTTGACATCTAGAGTAGATAAATGGATTGAAGAAAACAATTTTTTGTCAGACGCACAGTTTGGTTTTCGTAAAGGCTGTAGTACGATAGATGCCATTTTCGTCTTACATAATCTAGTTAATAATATATTGTCTAGAAACTTAAGATTATATTGTGCCTTTGTGGACCTGAAAAAGGCCTTTGATTCAGTCTATAGAAATGCATTATGGTTTAAGTTATTCAATATGGGTCTAGATGGTAAAATACTTAGATCTTTTAAAGCTATGTATTCTGTGGTTAAATCATGTGTCAAACATTGTAATGCACTTTCTGATTTTTTTGATATATCGATAGGTTTAAGACAAGGGCAAAATAATTCCCCGGCATTTTTGCTTTATTTGTAGAAGATCTTGAATTATTTTTACAAGGTAAGCAAGACAGCGGACTTTCATTGTATGATTGAGTATAATTCTTCTATTATTTGCTGATGACATGGTCATAGTTGGTAAAACTCAACAAGACTTACAAAACAGTCTAAATAATTTACATGAATATTGCTGTTACTGGGGACTTGAAGTTAATACTTCTAAAACAAAAGTTGTTGTATTTCGAAAGAGGGGACCCATCAAACTATATGAGAAGTGGTATTATGATAATGAACCATTAGAAGTTGTAAATGATTTTAATTATTTAGGGGTTGTTTTTAACTATACTGGTTCATTTGTTCTTAATAATCAGTGTATCGTTGGCAAATCCTTAAAGGCAATGAATGTTTTAATGAATAATATTAACAAATATGATATAAGTCCATTTATATCGCTTCAACTGTTTGACTCGTTTGTGGGTTCTATTTTAAATTATGCATGTCCGGTATGGGTTTCTCAAAGTCTAAAGATCTTGAAAGAGTTCACCTTAAATTTTGTAAAACATACTTGGCGTGAAACAAAGTGCATGTAACGCTGCAACCTATGGTGAACTTGGGCGTTATCCCCTGTATATAATAGATATGTTCATATTATTAAGTATTGGTTTAAGTTATTAAATACAGATAATATTATTTTAAAAGGTATTTACCAAAATGCTTTAGACCAGTGTAATCATAATGGTGTAAAAAATTGGGCATACCATGTGAAATGCCTTCTTAACGAGCATGGTTTCTCTGATGTTTGGAATCTACCAAGTCAGTTTGAAGCCAAAACATTTGTACCCATTTTTAAACAAAGAATTATAGATTGTTTTAAGCAAAAATGGTGTGCCGACATTGCTGCAAATAATGTTTTAAATACTTTATATTCACATGTTAAAACAAATTTTGGTATTGAAAATTATTTGAATATATTATTATGTAAAACATCACGAAGTTGTTTAACGAAACTCCGTATATCTGCACATAAGTTACGTATAGAGTCTGCCAGGTACGGCAGAGACAGGTTAGAAAGACACGAACGAATTTGTCAGTTATGTGATCTTAATGAGATTGAAGATGAATTTCATTTTGTTCTTAAATGCAGAGTTTATAAAGAATTACGTGCAAAGTTCATTAAACGTTATTTCTATACTCATACAAGTATGTATAAATTCTTAGAATTGCTACAATCAAGTAATAAATCTATTCTAGTTAATTTGTGTAAATATATAACATTAGCTAATAACAAGAGAAAGGAATTATTGCAAGGAATTTAAACTCGTGTCTTGGAAATGCTTGTAAGTTTGTTTGTGTTGACATTAATTATAATATAACATATACATATACTGCCATTCAGTTTATATTACACTACCTATACTTCTTGAATTCGTAAATGCAGATTATTTATTAGCATTAATTTTTGTATACTAGTATAACAAGATTGATATTGTTTCTATTGTGATATCGTCGTAATATTCTTGTAATATACTGATGGTTAAAATCAGATCTGTTCATTCTCTACATATACCGAAAAGTCATTTTGCCTATCACGTATATTGTATTATATGTATAATTTCATGTTGTATTAACAAGATACATGTATTGTATACGTTAATAAAATATCTGTTCTGTTCTGTTCTGTTCTGATATTATGTGGCCATGTGAAGATAGGTGGCCCCTTAATACTATGTAGCTCTGTGATACTATGTGAATTGTAGAATCATCAGGCGAGCAACTTACTAAATTTTCAAGTTGCGCAAATTTAGTTCTAAATAGTTCAAAGAATCTGTTTTATTCTTTCCAGAATTTACTCTATTTCCTTTCCAAAAATTATGTTTTCGGAGTGTCAAGTTCTGCTAATGATTGGTTTGTCTTGAATATGTTTCCATTCATTAAGAAGTTTCCTCATCTTACCGGGGATTTCCCCTTTTGTGGATATACTCGATTCATATACTTAGAAAATTATTTCATCTACTTAGTTATAATGAAAGAGCATCTCTTCTCAATGATAAATAACGGGAAATAATTGAATATGCACAACTCTTACGATAAAAAAAACACAACAAAACATTTGATAAGTATCCGTAGGCCAAATGCATAATATGCGTTTTACATTTTATTTTATTATCAATGGTTTTATAATGAGAACTTGTTTTTAAAACGACGTTTTTGTTTCTATATTTTCATAAGTCCTTGTTCAGGGTTTATTGGACATCCACATCTTCAAAAGACCTCCTGTCTCCATCCGTAGCTAAGACTTGCTAACAAGTTCAACTGAGAAGTTTATATATGGACAAACTCTTATGTGCATGATAGACATCTTACAATAGTCCATCCGAGAAGATTACTTTTCCTGTTTCAAGGGTTATATTCACACGTAGCACTTGCTTGACTGACACCTAACATTGAAAAAAAAATTGAGAGATAGTTTCCATTGTTGCAAAGGCTATTTTTATTCATAGCATTAGCTGTTACATTGGTCAAGCCGAAAAGGTTACTTCTACTTATTGCAAGGATTATATTAACCCGGAGCGCATGCTTGACTGACAGCTTACACTGAAATTGTCTAGAAAATTATTATCCTTGTTAAAACGGTTATAAGTACCCTTTAAATAATTTTATGTTTTTCATTCCTCAGCTAGACAGATGTTTAAGACATTCAGCTAACGCATGCATAAACACAAGAAAAACATAATATATTTGTACTTGGCCGTAGTTTAATGATACGTCATATTTAAAGAAATATTAATCATGAGTTATACAGAAGCAATGATTTCAAGTGTTACTGGAATTTATCAGAGGAGAACTTCCTATTGTAATCTAAGACGGTCTATAAAATGGCAGACAATGGAAGTTTGTCAGTCAAAGACCTTTCGCAAAAGCATTCGTGCGGAATCGAGAAAAGATTTCGGTAAATATATTTTTTTTTATTTTGTACGTTTTTTTATTTGAATTTGTTTTATATTTTATAGATAGATGGTATATTTAAACTTGTTACAATGTTAAGTTTGTATGTTATTCATAAAATTGCAACATTTTTATTGCTACTTTGATAAAACGAATGCAATTTCTTTCTCTTGGTTTAACGTCACTTCCAGGTTTTGATGGTGAAGGAAGATCCTAGATGCCCCTCCGTGCATTATTTCATCACGGACGGGCACCTGGGTAGAACCACCGATTTTCTGTAAGCCAGCTAGATGGATTCCTCACATAACGATTCCAAAGCCCCAAGCGAGGCTCCAACCCACATCGATGAGGGGCAAGGAATTTGAAATCAACCTTAACCACTTGGCCACGGAGGCTCCCTAAATGTTATCACATGTAACTAACTAATGTAGTGGTATAATGCTTGTTCAGAAAGAAGCAAAATAGTCCAATGATAGAAGTATATTTTATCATCAGAAATTCCAATGTTGTTTATCATTGAATCTTTGACTTTCATTACATTTCTAACAACACCTGTATAAAGTTAGAACAATCAGACTATTTTAATGATATACCTGCGCAACAGAAACACTCATTACTTAATTGTTATTCTTACTTCCAGGCTGTCACTGAAAACTACAAGAGACTTCTATTTAATTACGATGGCTGCTACAAAAATCATTGTTTTATTGGTGCTTCTTGTCTTGACAACATTGTTGGAGCATGGGGAATGCCGAAAACGCCAATCATTATGCAGACTCAACAGAAAAACTGGATCATGCTACGATGTTACTAGGAGAACACGTGGTGGAAAACTGCTATTCGGTGGACGTTGTAAACAGATAGGAGGGTCGTGTGAATTTCTCGCAAAAAGAAAAATATCGAAATGTGCTTGTGTTAATGGAATTTACGTTGCCTAGATAAAGAAGCCAAGGGAAAACAGAAAAGACTGGCCTCGTGATTGTTGTAATTTTGGACAGCAGTATTCCCTTAGAAAAAGTTGCAAAGTGCCTGGAGGACAACCTCATTATGCCACGTTTGTATAATAAAATTCATGTTATATATTTTTGTATAAAATATTTATCAGAACAAAATTCTGTAATGTGTAATTTTAGAACTCGTAGGGTTTATGGATAGAAAAAGTTGTGTAAACAACAACATTTCTAAAGCAAAGAGGAAATTCTGGAAAATGATGAAACAAAGACACACGACAATCGACCTTTGTCAATTCCAATTTCCATATAATATATCTGTAGCGTTATTTTACACGTTAAAAACTATGTAACAAAAGTCACTGGTCACATTTGTAATGTAACTTACCGGCATTATTTTATAGTATACTGCAATGTGTTATCTATGAAGTACTTCCGTGTTTATAGTATCTATTGTCTGTCACGTATGTTGTATAAAATGCTGTTCACGTTTATTTTGTAGTATGAATTGCTTGCTACGTTTGTGGAATAAGTTATTGTTATGTTTCTTGATTAAATTGTTTCCATAGAAATATAAAGCTAATTTGTATGTTTCGTCAAAAGCTTTCGTCAATTTATGAATCGAACATATATGCTAAAACATTTCTCCGGCAAAGCTCAACGAATACTGATAAATTGTACGGTATTGTACGATATTGCCCGGTATTGGTGTCGGCCCAGTACAATTTCTCCTTCTTTGCTGTATAGTAAAACAAGCACTTTTGGATATGGATTGTGAATTTCACAACAAAATTGCAGCATTGACAGCTCTGTATTTCTGAAGAGTAATACTATCCCAGTCAATATATCACAGAAAAACACCACCATCAACAATGAACTTTTTTGCTACACATCAAAGTATCTAGTCCATGTTTAAATTTCCCACAGACATCTGTCATGGCTGCCAGTCTGGTGTAGTTTTTAATCCTTCCGCACAGAAATGTAGTCCTGAAAAACACACATAAAACAACTGTTAAAGACATCAGAAATAACAAAAAATGTACACAGTATCAATAAATACATTTGGAATTTAACATGTCAAAGTAGAGATAGCGTTAAATTGGGAACTTCAAAATTTCAAAGAACTACTTCCTAGGATACAACGACCCGGAAGTACTTCTATACCGGGGTGACACCGTATTGTACGTATTGTCCGGTATTGTACGGTATTGTCCGGTATTGTACGGTATTGTGTTTAGTTATTGTTGTCATTGCGGTTGTTTTCTTTTATCGCTGGAGAGAAAAATTGAATCTGCGTTTAAGCGGCATATTCCATGGCAGGTTTCGATAAAGCCTTTTTTGGTTGTTCCTGTCTTGTTTGTGAGCGCCTCGCCTGAAGATTTGGGAGCAAATTAATTAAGGAGGAGAAATGTAAGTGTGAATACAGGCTTCAAAACTGCGTTTGTAATGGTGCCTACATTTATACCATACATGTACTTTATTCTTAGTAACAGTGTCTGTACAGAAAATAAAAAGCTTTATATCTGTAATATGCATAATAAGTTATATTAACCAATCAAGAATATAGATAATAGATGTACATGTATGTTAACAAAACAAGAAAAAGAAAAAAAAATCATTTTCAGAAATAACCTTATGTTCGTTATTGATAATCATTATGACGTATTTCTTTACTAATTGTTTGATCTTACAAGATTATCGATAAACTGTGGAATTGACGCCAAACTGTATATATATACAAAGAACAAGATACAATAGTTTCGTGCTGAGGCCACGAAAAGAGAACTTATGACTGTTTTTAATGGA
This sequence comes from Mercenaria mercenaria, assembly GCF_021730395.1. Lineage (NCBI taxonomy): Eukaryota > Metazoa > Mollusca > Bivalvia > Venerida > Veneridae > Mercenaria > Mercenaria mercenaria. The sequence continues at coordinate 51,848,876 of NC_069376.1, forward strand.
AAAGCCCTTTCATTAATTAAATAGTGTAAGTTTATGAAAATAGATAGATAGATTTATTTTTCGGAATAGGAAACACACAATGGTTTACAAATATATATAATAAAATAACGGCATTATTAAAATAGAATGCTGAGAAAAAAATTAAACCATGACATGCTTCCAATACCAATGATAACACAATAAAGCGCCAGCGCTTATTTCCTTTGAGGTCCTTAGAGTATTGGTGGCGTGACATAGAGAGGCAACTTAAAAGACATTGAAATAAAACTTTGATAACATCACAATTAATTTGCATATCACAGGTGAACTTTGAAATGTAATTATCACAGCTAATTGAATTCAATTTGAAGAGACAAAAATCTAGTGGACAAATTTAACAAACAAAAAATATCACAGAAATTCTTAATGACAAAATACCGATTAAGTAATACCAAGTTAATGAGAAGGCACGACTTACAAATCGCACTGTAAGCATACCATGGAATTAAATGCTTAAAATTAAGATATTAGTAAAATATTAAGACATATCTAAGCCGAAAGAAACAGCAAAACTTGAAAACGATAGTTTGATAAAAAATACAGTAAACATCAACTAAAAACTGTTCATTAAGTGACTTTTGATGGCAACCTTAAAATGATGCAACTTTTCTATTTTCGCTATATCTGATGGTAACCCATTCCATTTTGTTTGGAACCTATAAAGCAAAATGATCTTGAGCCCGACCTTTTTACCTTAGGAAGACCATAACCTCCTTTGTTTCTAAGCCCAGTGTTGTGTTCATGCACAGAATCTTGGGCAACAAAATATCCATCCTTATACCCAGGGGCCATATTGTTTCTGACCCTTTAAAACACGAAACAACATCAAATGATGAACCCTTTTCTCAACTGTTAATCAGTAAAGATATTTAAAATGTTCATAACAAATATGGGTTCTGAAATCAAGATTAAGTACAAATCTAACATTTTATTTTGACTATTTTGCAATTTATTTTTCAAACCCTGAGTTAAGCCATTGTACCATACTGAACAAGAATAATCAAAGTGGCATTGGATCAAGGACATAACTAGCATCTTTATAGTATATAATGTAAGAAACTATTTCTTATTTTGAAGGAACATTAATCTATCATTAGCTTTCTTAAGAACAGCATTCTGCCATTGAACCAAACGATAAGTGATGATCTAAGGTAACGCCAAAATATTTGACTGATATAGTTGATTCAGTGCCACTGCAAGATATATCAAGACTGGATTTTGACCTTAGTTTGTGTTTCGAACCAAAGACAATGGACTCAGTTTTGCCTAAATGTAATGACAATTTGGTATCAATTAACAATTGACTTACAGAGAGTACTTCCTCGGTCAAAACCTGTTCAACATTAGTAAAACATTTACGTGATACTAAAATAGCAGAGCCCGCCTGCTTAGTTCAAAAGGGAGAGCACAGATCTACGGATCTCGGGGCTGTGAGTTCGATCCCCGGGCGGGGCGTATGTTCTCTGTGACGATTTGATAAATGACATTGTGTCTGATATCATTCGTCCTCCACCTCTGATTCATGTGGGGAAGTTGGCAGTTACTTGCGGAGAACACGTCTGTACTGGTACAGAATCCAGAAACACTGGTTAGGTTAACGGCCCGCCGTTACATTACTGAAATGCTGTTGATAAATGGCGTTAAACCAAAAACAAACAAAACTAAAATAGCAGAATCATCAGCACAAAGTAACAGTTTATTTCTTACCACTGCTGACATGTCATTAACATACAGGCCCAAGTTTAAAACCTTTGGGCTCTTCTGCAGTAGAAGAAAATAATTTGTAGCTCCTTGCTGCGTTTGTGATACCTGCTGTGAATTAGTAATTTAGTATTAATTGAATTTATAATATCAATTAAAATTGATGCTGATATTTATACGCTTTGATATTTTGTTGTATACTAGTACCTGAATGAAATTATGACACTTTCCTTGTTCTTCTATAATATACATTGTTTTCGTAACTAAATTGGACGGCCTTCCCAGAACGCGTTAAATTTCAAAAGGCAGTTCTCATGACGTATAAAACAATGGCATAGCTCCTGAATATCTAAAAAATCCACTTACATTTAGTTATGATATTTATTTTATTTCAAACTTCATATGCCAAAACCAAATAGAATTTTGATCTGTACTCTGGATTAACTATTTGGCGTCACCTCCAAAAATACATGTACATACGAAATGCAAATTTGGTAAAACATATATAATCCTTATATCTACAGTATAGCAAATTTCCTAGATGCTTGCAGTTCTTGTGATTATTTCTTTGTTTATTGATTTTGATGCTTTTTAAAAACATATTTGTGTAAATGCATTCAAACAGTCTTGACGTTTAGGTGCAAGGGGATCATTCCGACAGACTGAGATATTTGAACGAAAGCCATGAATTCTCAACAACTTTGCCGCACGTGACTGTAACACCAAATGCAGAGGATTTACACAACATATTTTTTTCGCACAAGTGCGTAATGCCCAACGCTGAAATTACCCTGCCAAACATCATCGCGCTTACCAAGCTTATGCAGTGGCATTAATGATATCCTGTGTGTCTGTTATATAGATACATTCTTCCCAGGTCACTGAACATTTTTCGTACCATACCAGTCACCTTTCACTCTCGTGACCAACAAATGCCCGTGTTCAATACCTTTGTTGGAACCTTCCTGTTTTTAACTGAAAGTGCCTAGTAAGTTAGCAATTTCGAGAGCGACTTTTTAATGTTTCTGCAGTGTTAAAATGATATAATCAACGAAAACAAGGAAAATACTTCTCACACCCGGGCCCGTATCCATCTCGATATATTTGCATATTCCTCGAAACCATGAGTAGTAGAGTTATGGATTTTTTTCATATGTTTAAACAAACCCGTCGTTAATAACACAATGAAATTTCAACAAAATAAAATTATGCTATGATACCAATTTATTCACTTTACGGCCACAAACTTAAAAATAATCATACAAATATATGTAAATATAGCGTAGACAATGTACGCCAAGTCGCTAGAGGCACTCTCTTCAGTTTTAATTGTATACATAAATACGGGGTCAATCCAATCACATCTGCGCGACTGTACACGTCGACAGTTCTTCCGAAACTTTTTTTGGCTGTGAGTTATGGAACAATATCATATGAAGGCAACGCACCATTTTTGCCCTAAACGTATACAATCGCTGCCAGAGAGAACACGTTCAGACATGGTAAAGGGCCTCCTAGGATTCACATCCATAGAAACGTACATAGACCTACACGGAAACTGAATTTCCTCGGATCACTTTGTAGAATGAAATCCACAGACATTGTATTAAAATTGTTATTAAACAGATTATTTCAATATCGTAATAACTGTTCGTTGAAACATATGGGTTTTGTGCCAGATATAATTCGTATCCTGTCCAAATACAACTTAGAACACTATTTGATTGAATTTGAACATTCAATGTGCTTTCCGTCGAAAATATCTTGGAAAAAAACCTGCCAACATTCACTGATTTCGTATGAACAATCGAAATGATGGAGCGTATGAATATATGTTCAGATTTCAGCAGATTCCGAGAAGTGCATTCTGAACTGACACCTTCAAACATTTGGCGAGTCGCGCTTATGAAACCAGACAGTATCGAACTTATGACATTCCTGGCAAAATTATGTTGTACACCAGTAACAAATATAGAAACTACTTGTTTTGTTTGTGATACAGCATATAAGGACTATATCTCTCATGTAGTGTTTCATTGTCAAAATTCTGGTCTTAAAGCCATACATGATACATTCTCAAGACAAATTTCAGTTCTTTCCGAAGAATTTCATAAATTGTTCACAGACAATATAACCAGATCGTTACAATTACAGTATCTACTTGGATATGTCGACAATAGACTGACAAATGTTGTTACCCCTGAGAAATACGCAGATATCATGTGTGCTGCAGCATCATATTTAAGACATTTATTTAATACGTACACTGTTTTACAGTCACGAATCTGTATGAATGACAATATAAGCAAAATAGCTAAAACATGTGAGGTAATAATCCTGTATCATAGCTTCGCTTTCGTCCCTATTTCACTCTTTTTGAAGCTAATGTCAATGGGTTTTATTGCTTTATTGTAGTTAACGAAGAATGTGCATTAGTATTTAGCCTTAAAATGTGTGTATTTTTAAGGAAATGCTATGAAACATATATATCTTGATGTATGATATGATAACCACGTTAAATAATTTTGTAAATAACACAGAGGCACTGTACTCTGTCTTTATAAATTGGTCTGCTTTTCCTTTATAAATACAATAACGGTTCCTCTGTATTTTTACTGATATTTGTGTATTTGTATTATCATATGTGACTCTTCATTGATTTGGAGGAAATAAAGTTGTATACATACTGGTAGGGATTTAATTACTTCTAATCTATGATCAAATATCAATAAAATCTATAAAAAGATCCTTTAGAAGCATAGAATGCAACCAAGCCTCAATTGATTTTTCAAAGATATGACAGGATGAAATTATCATTTTGCTCTTGTCATGATTTTCTTGCCTTATAACGAAATTCGTCCGTATGTTAATTACACCCATTAATGTGCAGTCTTGGATGAGTTTGCAAAATTAGCATTTTGATTCCGCACAAAAAGTTAAGGGGAGACACTACTGGATGGTATTAATCATGAATTTCTCCAACTTCCTACGTAGTACTCTCCCCCTATTAATGTTTTTACAAATAATGTCAGTTAGACATTGGTATCTGGCATACCTCCAGATTTATGTTTATTTTTTCCAAGTTAAGTTGACAGTTTCGATTGTATTTACTCGTAAAAAGTAATAAATGGATTCAGCGCTTTTTTAATTGATACCATACTGGTTTATATCAACAAAAGTTTTACCACTATTACAAAAGTGGATGAAAGGTTAACATGATTTGATATCCTTTAATAATCCTTTCATGATTCAGACATGTCAGTAAAGAAAATTTTAGTAATCTTCAAAAGGTTTAGCGGTCGTATATGATATCAGATATATTTGCATCATGTGTAATGCAAAAAAGTATGTACAATGCTAAAAATGGAAAATGATCCGATGAAATTGCTTTTAAATGTAAATAGCGAAATGAATGCCGCAAGGTAAGTCTTTTTCCTTTTTTAGTTGCTTGGATCTCATTACTTGGTAATATGGACATAAGTTGCAGTGTCATTGCATTTGTAAAACAAAATGAGAAAAAAAGCTCTTGATAACTGCGTTCGAATAATATAAACAGACAGAAACCTTTATACTGTAAATGTAAGGAAATTCAAAAGATTGCAGGAAAAAACAACGTCTTATATCAACTGGAGTTGTATGTAGCTACTTTTATTCCAAGAAGAGTGGCGGAATAAATTTCCCGTCAAATTCTTCGATAGAAATTATAGACTTAATTACTCTTGTGTGTTGAACCTAACGATAACTTCTTGTTAACACGTTTACACTTACCATTGCTTCAAAATTGTACGAGTATTTCATACAAATAAAATTTATATATTTATCATACTGGAAAAAGTATATTGAAGTCTTACAGCTTTAAATATATCCATAATGTCTGTCTAAAACAAATTATGTCATACATTGTAGATACCAGTTTAAACTTTGATCTTCCCTTTTCAGTTTCAAATAAGCTCCAGTATTGTAGTATCAGCCATGGATGATGGTCCAATGTGTTGCCCATAATTATATCAAAACAATATCTTAGAACTTTTCACTCGGAAGAATAGAAACGTCAGTTTGGGAAGTTTCTTGATTGGCTACTTAAGGCAAGTGGCTGCTTAATTAATACCTGTAGATGACCGCTAAGGCAGGATGTACTGTATTCCTCTATCAAGTTCAACATTAAACGTGTGACAAAAAAGTATATTTGAATCTTCATTTCATCTTACACCTCATCCCCTCAGCCTTCAAATTTTATTTATTGAATTTCTTTTCTTATATTATATTGTCGAAAAATGACGATATGTTAGTATGCTGAGCTACGTGCCTGTCATGTGCATTATAGATATACGCAGGTCATACTGGCCAGTCGCTTTTACAAGAAGCCACAAGTTCTTTAGTGAGTTATACTGATATTCAGTCTTTTTAACAACATCCTTGTCATTGTATGAAAGAAGAACTTTCTTTTTTACAGAAAACTAATGTCCTTTTCAGCATTAGAGCAACATTAGACGGAACTTTGATTGTAGGGAAAATTGTTTTTAAACATTTTTACATTTAATTTTACTTGTATGAGATAAATCAGGAGCTCCATCAAGAAGAATATTATACATACACCTCCCAAAAAGTAAGTCCTGTGTTGCATCCGAGACCGCCATCGCAAGAGAGACACATTACAAATGAACCATAAATCGGTATTAGTACCCGGGATTGATCGCGGAGTGAAAGAGTATTTTTTCTCTTTTATATAAAAACAGCGAACCAAAGTGAGTTTTTCATATCACATACCGGGTATCCTATTTTTTTTCTTGGGGGAGCCCCATGGAAGAGGGTGGGACACAACCTCCCTAACTAACCCCTGTCGGCGCTTTGCCTTTACCATTCAAATTTACCTAACAACAACGAACAAACGCGCATACTCAATTGCCTCGGTAAAATTTAGTCTCTCGCTGCTAAAGCAAAACTGTTTATGACCTTACGATCACAAAGCACCAGAAACTATAACAACGCTGAGTCAAAGTATGAGAAACTTTTTACGACACCTAAAACTGCTGATATGATAGTTATTAAAATTTACAAGAACCTTTAGAAGCATAGAACGAAACTAAGCAAAACAGAACAGAGCCGGTTTGATTTAGTCTCTTCATGAAATGGAATGAACGCAAGATTAGGAAATGTTTGAACTATCTCGGTCTCTCTGTTATACAAATTTCATAATTATCAAAAATGGGTTTGAATCACGGAGTCGCCTATGTAATGTATTTGAATGTACAATTTTTTTTTTTTAAATGTGTCTTTATTAGAAAAGATGCAAGACCCACTATTAGTGCAAAGCCATTGAAAAAAACAAGAAAAGATTTAGTTATATTTGCATACATATATCTGGAGTAAACACGTCGGTGCACTTGTAGAACAAGCTAAACGTTGCAGTTCACATTTTGCTCCTAAAACTTAAATATGTATAATAGGGTGTCCCCTTAGGCCCCAACGTGCTATTGCTATCGCATAGGTACGCGCGATGCCAAGACAATACGATGACGAATGTATATCATGCCTTTGCAGAATGCAGAAACACCAAAATCAGACAAAACATGCCACTCATAATTGTCATCAGAGCTTTTTTTTCACTTTAAATTAAAAGTGTACAACATGTATAAAACTTGACACTATTATGAACCATATCATTCAGATTATTGATACAATATTAGGTTTATAGGCCTACAATACGTACAACGGTAATGAGGTATCGTTTTGCAAGTAAAGTGTTTGTTGGTATCAAACAACATGTTTTCCCCCAGCAAACTTTTAAATATCATATCTGAAAACTGCTATTTCATTGTGCACTGGGGACTACTTTCCGCTTATTTAGTTAAGTTGCAGTTATTAAATCAAATATAGTTAAATGACACCGCAAAAAATAAAAGGTAATGGTAAATTTTCAACCTGTGCATACGTTATTAAGAAACCTAATCCCGATAACCATTAATGCACAGTAATATTCCGCATTCAGTATTTAATGTTTTGTTAGGAAACAGGTGTTGTTGAGACAGTAGGCACCATAAAAACAGGATCAAAGAACAAGTATCATATCTAATAAACTTTTGAAGATAGAAAAAGATTTCTTCATAAACAAACTTTATCTGCTACAACTGAACTTTTTGTTTTTATGCATTTGTTTGAAACATACCACAACACACATTCTTAATGTTTCGTTTTAGACTGCTTTAGCGGATGGGTAAGGAAAGGGCTTTTAAGGAGGCATTCGTTTGATAATAACTATCTGACTTATCATTCTAATCAAAAAAGATTAGTATCAAACAAAATAATTAGCTTGCAATGCTCGATATTGTCGCTTTTTTCAGTTTTGTTTTTGTTTTGTACTATTCTTATTATTATACCAGATTTATATAGCGCCCTTTTCATGATAAACACGTTCAAAGGCACTTTACATATAGCAAACGCAGACACACAGGGCGCGAAATTCATCCTCTACTAGTACAGACACAGAGTGATCTGACTAGAGGGACAGAGTGAGACAAAGCCCCCAGAACAGAGAGTGATAATGTTTTAGATACAGACGTGTCCGGCTAACATAGCCTAGCTCTTTGCGAATAGACAGTCTGGTTCTTTAACGTGCCCGGTGTATAGCACGGATACACGCGAAGCCGTCTTTCCTGTCAAAATTAGTGAGAAAAAATGTATATACAATTCCTCTACTGAAAGATAGCTTTAGCAGACTCAGGAAATGGTTTAGTTCAGAAACAGATGTCGCCTTTTTACAGCTTTTAATGTTTGAGATTTAAAGTACATAACATCTGACTATACTTATTTAGTGTTTATGATAAACTACAGTTTGTTGGTGTTTACCTTGAAACTCAGGAAACAATTGTACGTGGAAGGACTAAAAGCAAGTATGCTAAATGGTAGCTCTAATTAACGAATAAATTTTTGACATACTATTGACAATTTTATCTTTAAAGTGTATAAAAATAACGAATGGTTTCATACTATTGTCCATGTAATGCTTGGTCCGGTCAGAGATGTTGTCAGTTATGTACGAGACTGTAATGTTCAATACCATATCCAGTAATCTCCGTCATTTCAGACAGCAATTGTATATTTCTGCCGTGCATTGATTGTATTGTACGTAGACCTTAATAACAAAATAGCAAATTAAAAAAAAAAAATAAAAAAAAAAATAAGAAAATATAGAATCATATAATTTTTACTTGTTATTATTACGTTGTCTCACACATAGTGAATGCCCACTTACAAATACACAAGTTTTTAATGTCCGAGTTCTACACTATTATATAGCAAACGCAACATTGACAACGCACGTCATTCACAGTTCCATGTTGTATGTGAATCCCAAACTGTTCACAGCTTAAGCAATTCCTCTAACATAAGTGAATATGGCAAGATACTGGAATACAATATACACTTAATGGAAGTATGTCCTTAGATTGTATGCTTTCTTTACAAATATATAAATATCAATTTATACTTTTCTATTTCCTGTCTAAATTTCCAAATTTGGCCATGAGAGTTTTTGTAGATATTTAGTACATACATCTTTATAGTTCTGGTGAATCATTATATTAAGATAATATCCAGATTCAACCATATTTGAATTACATTGTTAACAATTCCCGTTTGCTCTTTCAGTACCGTTGTAACGGTTTCAATAGCTAGGCTATGCGATGATACTCTGAAAATGTAAACAATTTTCTGAACAAATCATTTTCAATCTTATCTTGATATAATTCACACTTTGATGATGGTTGGAATCTGATATAATAATCAAGTTTTTGAATACAAACTACCTTTTCGTGCCATTCTTGTTGAAACTAGGATTGTAAGCGACGGCTTAATATATACAAATAATTAAAATTACTATCAAAATCATTGAATATATAACCGTATCCTAGGCAGTCTAATAAGGAATGAACATATTTGGCCCATGATTTAAAGTTTTCGATTCATGTCACTACATTGTGCTTGATATACATTATACATGATGAAATCTGATTTAGTATTTGTGTACAATAGAAATAGGATATGGACCAAGTTCTCCATATATTGCCACATATTCTCTTATAGAACTTGATTTGTACCCGATCCATAATATTTGTATAATATGCCCCAAATCTTCAGCTCATTAAAGCAATATCGGTGCTACAATTCGTTCAATATCATTTTGGTTTTTCATAAAAATAGAATATAAACTATTCACATAGCGATAAATTTAAACTGCAATGTTAACTTAAATCTGTCTCAACTTGTTCGGTCCAAACCAATAGGATTTGAAAAAAAGAGAGACAATATTTTGACTGCAAAATTTTAGTAGGTACCATATTTTATAAAACATGGTTTTGTTTATGAAATATGATGATCGAAATTTGTTTACGAAGCAAGGTTAATCTAGTACTTGTTTACCAACAATACTTACAAATAGGTTCTTGATTTACGATAAATATCTCTATGATATAATATTACGATTAATATTTTTAAGTTTCAAGTATTCGTTTGACCCCGTCAAGTTTTCATATAAAGTCATTATATTTATGTTGTACAATACGTTTGTGACTAATTTATAGATTTTATAGTAAAACCATTGCAAAATTTTACATCTGAAGATGTTTCTAAATTGTTTTTGATGTGTTAAGGTCGACTTCTACTCTTTGGTCAGAGGGCTTGGACGACGGCATGCATTCCTACTATAATCCACGAACAGGCTCAACCAAGCCGAGCTTGCAACATTTTCATTTTTTGTCCTGTTGACAAATCTGTGGAGTTTCCATTTTTTTACTCATGAGAAAGAATCAACCTCATGACCGATGTGGCAGAATATCGGTATCAGGGGAGACAACAGCTATATGGTATTGGTAACGGATGACCGGCATTGCGATGCCAACATTATTGCCTCCGGGTATTATCACCTGGATGTTTATTTCAATTTCAAGAGGGTTTTTGTAAGAAATTAAACAAGTATAATTGACATGTCACTTTTGCTACAAACTGTGTAAAAGAAGTGATTTTTCACGAGAAATAAAACAATACTTGATATGTAGTTTTTGAATGTTATTTTGTATTTTTGTCTTTCAAGTAAATAAATATCAATAAATATAACAAATAAATATTAGAATTGGCATTGTATAATCATGTTGATTTACAGTACTGCTCTTTCTTTTCTGTGTGACATGAAGGTTACCTGCTCATTAAACCTGTCGTTATCAAAGACAATAGACAAGACAAGACAATTTTATTGCAAATCATTTAGGCTTAAAAGCCCATCATGACATAAATGTTACATAATACAAGACATACAGCAAACAGTGGTGCACATCACGATATAAAAATTACTATAAAGAGTTATACAACAACAACAACAACAATTACTTTTATAAATGTCAGATTACATACATGTAATAGCATGACTCATTTTTTTTCAAACAAGATGTGGGTTTAGATGGGGACAGACATAATTATATATCATATACAAAGATATAATTTACAAACTTAGAGTATCATAAATACAGATCGTAAAGCTTAGTGAAAAGAAAGAGTAATACGTTTACACTAAGGTTTGTAAATAGTGATACTTGTTGGGAGAATAAGATCACGAAAAAAGCATGATCTACCTAAAGGTATGCCATTGACGGTATCATTATTATGAATCGACTGGGGGATTAAGTAGAACTGTGAATTTTGATTGGTCAGTAGTTTCTTTATACATGTACCGGTCACTGACCCAGTTCATTCATAAGTTTACAAAAACAAATGTGTATGTGCGCGTTGGCAGCGTGGACATTACTATGAGATTAGTGTTACTATTAGATATAAGTGATATGGTTGTAAGTACTTATACATATTATTACTGGCTATTTCGAAAATAATTTATTATTAGCGACACGAATGCACTTATGTTTTTTAATACACCGAATGATACGGAAGACAACAGATCACGAAATTTAATTATATTTGGCCTGTTAGAGAACGCTCTAGGGATATATTTCATTCGTTCGTAAGCGAAAAAGGGGCATTTGAGAAGATAGTGGAATTCGTCGCCCACATCATTTAATGAGCACAACGTGCACTTTCTTTCCACATAGGGAACATTGAATTGACGCCATCTCCCTGTCTCTACTGGCAGTCTATGATTACCTGTTCTAAAGTGAAATAGTACTAGTCTTTTGTTTTTAGGGAGAATAGTAAGGTAAGGTTCTAACTTGATATCAGACTTAAATAGTCTGTAATTTAATCCCTTTGAAGAATTATTTAAACTTCCATCGAACTTTTGTAAGAATTGGTCATGTAAATTCCTTTTAATTAATTGACCTATATTTTTTAAGTATAAAGTTTTCTGATTAATCCAAAAAAAGGTGTTCCCTGTTAGATCTAGAATACTTTTAACATGATTTTATCCATTTAAAATGTATTGTAGAGATCAGCATGTATTCGTAACATTTCCTTGCTATTTTTAGTTCACTTCCCATAAGAAGTTTAGCCCAATAATTAATAATTCTAGTTTTAATCACTATTTCGAGCGGATAGCGGCCAAGTTCTCCATATAACATATATATAGGCGTACTTTTCTTGCTGTCAGTAATTTTACGCAAAAAATCAGTATGTACTTTTTCAATTATGTCTAAGTTCTCGAACCCCCATACTTCGCAGTTATAAGTTAATATAGGAACAATGGTTTGATCGAAAAGTTTCAACTGGACATCTACTGGCAAATCAGTATTAGATATTCTCATATATAGAATGTGTAACGCCTTTCTCGCTTGACTCGCTAATTGTTTTCGTGCGTTTAAGAAATTTCCCGAAGAAGAAAAGAGAATACCTAGATATTTGTAATCTTTCACATTTTCTATTATTTCGCCATTTATAGTGAAGTTGTAGTTTTCAAATTGCCAAATATAACAATTTTTGTCTTTTGCATATTGATTGTTAGTTTCCATATTTTACAATACTGATAGAAATCATTTAACAAATTTTGAAAAGTTGTTGCATCTTCACTAACTATAACTGTGTCATCTGCATATAAAAGTATGGAAATTTTAAGATACACGTTGATTTCGCCATTGTTTTGATTTAATTCAATACTGGTGTTGTTTCTATTTAGATAATCTTCTAAATCATTGAGATATATTGAAAATAAAACGGGGGGCAAGTTCTCTCCCTGTCTTACCCCGCAGAAGCTTTTGAAAAACGGAGATATATTACCATTTAAAGAAACACATGATTTAATATCTGCATACATATTGAAGATTACATTAAAAAGCTTTCCGTTTATTCCATTTTTAAGCAGTTTGCTCCAGAGTCCTACCCGCCAAATTTTGTCGAAAGCGGCCGTAAAATCGATATACGAGCAAAAAAGTTTCTTTTTTTGTGATCTCAAGGCATCAATTAGAAATTTGAGAGTAAAAATATGGTCTGTGGTTGAAAATCCTGATCTAAATCCGGCCTGATTTTGATTAAGAATGTCAAAGTTGGTAAGAAATACAGTTATACGTTCATTTAAGACAGCTGTGAGTAATTTCCCCAAACAACTCAGTATTGTAATAGGTCTATAATTAGCCGGATCGAGTTGCGAACCCTTTTTTTTGTATATTGGCATTATAGTACCGATAAGCCATTTTTCTGGCAAAATTCCACTATCAAAAATCTTATTAAAAAACTTACAATAAATTGGTGTCATTATAGACTGTGTATCTTTAATATACTCATTATAAATGTAATCTTGCGGCGAAGCGGCTTTATTGTTATTGCTTTTATTAATCATTTTTATTATCTCCCTTTCCGTGATTGGTGCGTTTAAAGTATCGTCCTCGGAAATAAAACTCGATTCCTCATGATTAATTTGTTGGCTATCACCATGACAAGGCTCAGAATTTACGGCCTTAAAATGTTCATAAAACTCATGTATATCTGGCGTTTTATTTTGAGGGCATACGGTATCTAAATTATTCAAAATTTTCCAGAAATCCTGGAATGCATTTCTCTGTTTTCGTTCGTTTCGCGTTTTATGCTGATACATGAAAGTATTCAGTGTTTGTTTATAAACTCTATATAACATGTAGACGAGCGACAGAAAAGACAAAGTCACAACCATAAAACACACAAATAAACAAAACAAAAACGGAGAAGGTCATCTTTGACAAGTTTACAAGAGTTGTACAACTTGACATAGATCTATTTAAATCAACAAACAGAAGCATAATTAATGCTTAGATAAGTAGCTTCAAAACAGAAGCAATCAACCAAATAGACTATATATAAGGACCGTTTAACAATACATTTAAATACAACATAAATAGAACAATCAGTTCAATCACAGCCTTGTCGAAACGAAATACAAGACCTGAAAAAACACACACATTTAACTACAACCATAACATAAAACATAATAATATAGAGTATTACAAAGTAGACTGTCTAAATTTAAATGCATTAAATATAAATATTCCTAAATTTTGTATTTTTTTTTTTTTTTTTCGGAGTTCAAAAGTTCTATAAATTTAAACATATTTGGTCTAATCCAGTATTTTCTTGGTATATATTGCTTTCTTAAATCATTATACAAATCACATTCTATTATAAAATGGTATTCATCTTCTAATTTTTGACAAATAATACATTTCCTTTCATCTAATGGTGTACTAACTGGTCTTACCCATTTTCCAGCTTCTACTTGTAATTTATGAGAAGATACCCTTAAACGTGTAACAGATATACAAAATTTATTTACATTAAAATATTCAAGATACGGCTGAAATCTAAAAATTGAAATTCTGTTATACAATAAAGCTCTAGAAGAATTATTTATTTTTGAATTCCAATTTTGTATAAATTGATCATTTAATCTTTGTTTAACCATATATAAAAACATATCGACATTACCTACACCTTGATATATCCAAGCATCTACAAAACCCAGCGAACAAAGTAAATCTTTAAGTAAAGAGCACCAGTTACGTCTACCATAATTTTCAAAGTCGTTTTTTAACAATGTGTATGTAATGAAAACATATTTGTTATGACCAAGTTGTAATATTTTTAACCAATATTTAACTATATTATACATGTGAATTGTTCTGTAAGATACTCGACCCAATTCGCCATATATGAAGTCATTTTGAGTTACCTTTTTAACTCCTAAAAATTTCTTGCAAAATTGCATGTGTACCCTCTCGACGGATAAATCATTTACAAAACCCCAAATTTCGCTGCAATAGTTTAAAATAGGTGACACAAGCTTATCAAATAATTCCAATTTATGTTTTGGTGATATATAAGTAAACTTATACAAATATTTATTTAATTTGAATATTGCTTTTTGTGCTTGGCCTGCTAAAGTATTTTGGGCTGTACTCAGTGACCCTTCACAAGTAAATACTATACCTAAGTAACAAAATTTATTGACAATTTCAATCCTAAAACCATCCTAAAACCATCATATAGAAATTCTATGTTTCTTGCAATACTACCTCCTTTTTTAAAAATCATTATTTTTGTTTTTGTAACATTCACCTTAAGTTTCCAAAGCATGCAATAATTATGTAGCAGATTAATATCATTTTGTAATTCTTCAGCAGAATTTGCAAATATAACTATATCGTCTGCATACAACAATAAAAATACTTTAAACATATTAACATCTATTCCAACTGCATCACTATTAATAAATACATCTTCCAAATCATTGATAAATATTGTGAATAAAAAGGGAGATAAACACTCCCCCTGTCTGACCCCTAACATACAAGAGTACTCTTCGCTTAAGGTATTACAATATTTAACCCTAGACTTAACTGATTCATAAATTGATTTTACAATATCTAAAATGTTACCTCGCAGTCCTAATTTTATTAATTTATACCATAGATTATCTCTTACCACATAATCAAAAGCCTATCAAATGTTTCAGACCCCGGGTTAAAATCCTGATTATGACCTTGTTAGATTGTTACTACCACGTCAAAAATACATATAAATGATATGATTTTTGAAAACGTTTGATTACAATTTATACTATTACAGGTGTAGATTTTTTTTTACTCTAAAATGGTTAAACATCATAAGTATATCAATGAAGTTATTCTTAAGATATCTGAAAAGTAAGAAATTAAATGAATCGAAAATTATGGTATGTTTGTAAAATAAATAAAAGGGAGAATTATGTTACCCTTGGCCAAATTGATCATTCTCTCTTTCTTTTAAAAAATATTGGCAATCAGCGTGGTACAAGTATTTTGCCATATTCAATGTAAAGATAACTACACAAATTTGACCAAAGTTGAACTGTTGCAAAATAATAATAATAATAATAATAATAATAACGATGCGAAAAAGTAAAATGGCATTATTATCATATTCAAAACGCATTTATAGCCTTATCAGTGTTGTATATGTCTATGTTATGGTCCTTATTTAGTGGTAACTGGGGGCTAATAAAACGGATATATACGCGCGATGGATCAACAATTTCTATCAGCTTTCATTCATTAAGATTACAGTATAGAAATGATATTCATGTAAAATCCTTTTAGATTGAACATGTACAATCAAATATGAAAGTTTCATAATGAGGTAGAGTAAATAATGACGATTTTCATGATAACTGAAAAAATCATGACACCAGTAGAATTTTCACGGAAGTAAAATTATATTTCCACACAAAAAATGAACATAATCGTTTTTTTCTAATTTCATAAAAAGTAAGCTGATATCATGAAAACATACGTATTGCTGCGGCAGTTTAAAGCACTGACTGAAAATATTTTTATGATATCTATCTTGCATTCTTGGAAAATTTATATGTTATCATGATATATTTTTAGTTTTTATTAATAAATCTGTAAAAAGATCCTTTGGAAGCAAAAAATGCAATCAAGAAGAATAATAGCAGACTCGGTTTGACTGAGTCTGTTCATGAGAGGTAATGAAATGTGCAACACCTCTCACGCCCCCTAGCACCGGCTTAAGCGGAACTCTATTACACATATGTTGAATGGACATCATGATCCCAAAGGACCAGAAAATATAACAACACTGAATCCAAGTACGGGGAGACTTTTATAGCCGCCACACGGCACTTAAAGATTGTTGTTGTGATATTTGATAAAATCTGTAAAATGATCCTAAAACCGTCATTATTTATTCAAAACTTTCATATAAGTTATGTTGTGGAAAATCAATTCCGTTTTAAATGCAGATATTCTATTTACATTACAAAAACATTCTTGTATATCAAAATCCTCCGGACATAATTTCCGCCATTATTTTGGCTTAGGCGGACTTGAATTCATTATCTATTTTTTTATTAGTTTTTATTTGGTTACGCTGCGCTGCATAGTTTTTGCGATTTATTTAAAAAAAAAAAAATAAAGTCTATTCGAAACTTTTATATGCAAATACCTTGCGTTCCTCACTTTTTTTTCCAGATAAGCCTTTCAACATTGTATGGCCGATAGAAACCTTTCATATTCAATTGACATAATTGGCATAATTGACACTGATATTTAAATGAAAATTAAATAAGGCGAGAACAACGACATAAGAAGAATTGCGCATCTCTTTCATTTTTAGAACTAAGATATTAATTGCAATATTTAATTGAATTTTTTATATTGTAAAATTTGTGATATTGACAAAATAAGGAATTATTTGCGAAGAAAAATTGATTTAAAACTTACACTCATTGTGTCAAATAAAAGATTCAATCACAAATTAACAATTTCAGTTTCAGATTTATTGGCATATCGGCATATACAATATACCTTTGGCCATTTACAGAAATAAAAGGATGGCCAAGATATCATAAAATATACAGTAAAAACAACTATAGGTTCTAAAGATAAATATAAATATATTAATCATTAAGAAGCAGCAATACATTTAAGTTTTTCCTTTCTTAATTGCATAGCATAATATACATATTTGACTGTATTTCTAATAATTTTATTATATTTATACTTGCAAATGACTGATCAATTCCATACTTTTGACGAAGATTTCTTTAAAGTGGACAGCATAACAGAAAATGATATTCTGATTCTACATTTTGTGTACAAAGTTTACAAACACGTAAGTTTCTTTCAACTCCAGAAAATCTTCCACTTTCAATTTCAAGATAATGAGAACAAAGCCTAATACTCGACATTACTTTTTGTTTACTACATCTAAATATTATTCCACAACTAACTAACTATATCCTAAGATATCCAGTTGTCTATTAAAAGCTGAAGCCCAAGTAGATTCAATATTGTTATTTAACAAATCACAACGTTCTATAAAAAAAATATGTGTACAAGTGACTGCGGAGTTTTCATTATATTTAACCAGTACTTTAGAAATCGCTCTTTATATATAACAGAAAGAGGGAAACGACCAAGCTCACCAAGAACAGTCGCACTGGAAGTCTGAGGACGAACCCCTAGAATAATTTTACAGAACCTGAGATTAATTTTGTCGACTTCCTTGCAGTTATATATTCCCCATACTTCTGAACCATACAGAATTATTGGAGTTACAAGAGAATCGAACAAAGACAATTTGGTTTTAACGTCCATCTAAATTCGATTAAATACAGACAACAGGTTATATGCTTTCAGAGCCTGGTCATTTAGAGTTTTCACACTATTTGACATAGTACCTGTGTGAATAAATTTCACTCCAAGATAGCAAAAAGAATCTATTAATTCGGCATGTTCTCCATTTATCAAACATCTATAATTATTTCTAGATTTTCTCCTTTTAAGTATAAATTTTTTAGTTTTATTTACATTTATTTTCAACCCCCATTTGCGTGAATACTCAAAATGATTATTGTGTTGGAGTTGAAGAGTACCAGGATTGGTAGTAATTATTCCATGTAGAAGAACGATACAATCTGTTGTACTACGTTTATATCTAAACCCGTATTGTTCATCTTCTAACACATTCTTATTTTCACAAAAAATATTTATACGATTACGTAGAACAAGAGAAAAAATCTTAGCAACAACATTTACAAGAGTTGTCCCTCTATAATTAGAAGGATCGTTACGGTCACCTTTTTATAAATAGGAACTAAGGAAGATATAAATTATTTCAAGTCAATAAAGAAATCCGCAACATATTTGTCAACATCACAGCTCTTGTGTCTATTTAAATTTGAAATTGTCTTGCGTATTTCCTCTACAAAGAAAGGACGATCAGCAATAAGTAATTCGTCCCTATTAACAAAATCAATTTGGTTGAAAGTGTTCTCATGCTGTATATTAGACACATTGCAAAAATAATCTACAAAATCATTTAAATCAACATCACTACTGTTTCTCTTTCATCATATACTTTCTTTTAGAATTTCTCTTCACATTACAAACATCTTTTCGTGCATTTAACAAAACTGATTAAATCATGTACTTTAACCTTTTGATCACAATAACTCATGTTCACGCGACATTAATATATCGTCTGCATATGACGCTACAACAACAACCTCAAGCTGAGGTTAATTGTTCTTCAAATCAGTGAAAATTAACCGTCTGAGAACGTATCAAATTTTTATTTTACAAAAATGATATAAATGTCATTCAAAAGATAAACTCATTGAGAGTAGGAAATCATTTGCACTTAAGCTTTCATATCAATGGTTTAATACAAAAAAATTGCTTTTAAGAATCGCATTTATGAGATTTTTTATACATTTTATATGGAAAATAGAAGAAAAAATGACGAGATGATGGCATTAAACATCATGTTTTGAACGAATCAAAAATAAAAATGAAAAATCTAAAAATACCATGTGATGAATCAAATGTTGAACTTTGATAATATTTTTGCACCTAAGGTTTCTTATTTACATGACCTTCTTATTTCGATTATTGGCCGGAGGAATATTCTTCGGTATGTAAAGTTTTTAAAGATATACTTCACAATTACGGTCACTATAGCGCAGAACGATTTCTCTGATTATTTTTACGAGCAAAAACATTTTAAAAACAAAATAGCATTCTTGTCATGTGTCGAATGCCTCGTGATGCCGCATAATTCACTTTAACCACATACTCTGCCATAGAACCTACATACTCATTAAGTTGCCAATATAACATTCCGTGGACGGACAGACCAATTTCTGTCTGTCTGAAAATTTGCAGAAATCGTTATAATAATCGGATATTTACATCTTAAAAACTATCCGGAATGAGCTAAGTTATTCTAAATTTAGTGTGTCGGTTTATACAACAAATGTGGTAACAGGAAATAAATCTTAAGTGGCTAATAAATAGATTAACATATACTTACTTCAAATTTAAATTTTACTAAAATATTGCTAATACAGTAATTCTTCATTCAAATTTTTAGTGTGGAATTTTTCATTTTCATGAGTTTTTTTTTTGTTTTCGAAGAAGCATTTGCGAACGTTCTTCAAAAAAAAAACCCATAAGTTTATCCCGTATTAAGATTGATTTAATGAAAATACACCAAAAAGGCATTTTATTTCACGTCAGTGTGGAAGTGCTCCATGTCATTTTTGTAAAGTGTTTGCGTTTTCGGGAAAACACTGTTTGCTTCGGGGTTAGCGTCTTTGGCAAAACCTGTTCTCTGCATGTAACTGCCGACTTCCCCACATGAATAAAAGGCGGACGAAGAATTACTGCATACACAACATTTTCATCAATCGTCATGCGCCTCGCCAGGGCATCTCACTCACGACCTCGTGCTTCGTGGATCTGCGCTGTCCCTTTTGAACTTAATGCGCGGACACAGAAAGAAACTAAACTATATGTTTAGTATCAAACCAACCACAACAGGGTTAGGGTGCTGTGTATCCCATACCGATGTAATATTTAGAAAAAAATTTTAGTGAAAACAATATTTTACGACTATCATTTTAATTTATTTTTCCTTTTTTGCCAACTTTATTTTTCTTACGGAGATAATATTTAACTCAACTGTAGAAAATACCAAAAAGACTACAATAAAAGATAATAGGTAAGGGTATCAAAACTGGTATCAATGACATCAAACTATCTTAATTTGCATTAGAACAAGATACAAGCTGTGTTGTTAATACTTTCACATGCGTGCGCATTCGTATACAGTTGCGTTTTTTACGCGCACGGTTTATATCTTAAACTAACTCTTAAATAAGTTAGTTCTCCTGCTTTTAGTGACAACAGCATAAACATGGGATATTCAAATTGTTTGTTTCTTGCGGGATTTATGCTGGGCTGTCTAGGTTAGTAGCATTCTTTGTTTGCACATCCTGAGTGTGTCGTTTATCATATAATAGAAATGGAAAATTATTTTTATAACATATTTGACGTCGTGCGATCAAATGAATTATTTTGGAGACGTTCGTCAAGTTGATTTAGACTATAATAGATGAAAAAAAGATTATTTTTATGTTTCAGCAGAAAAAGCAAACATTTGATAGAAAGAATATTACGTTTGTGTCTTTCCACTTTGACATGATTAAACTCGTTGAATAAATTAATAAAATAATAATCAAAATAATATTAATAATAATAATAATAATAATAATAATAATATCCGTTGTTTATTAGAGATTTGATTATATTTCATCAGTAAACTATCTACACATTTGCAGTTTTAGAAAAGAATAGTCAAACATTAAACGTCTTTTTTTGATTGTCATTAACTGCCTATCTTTATTCAAAAGGAAAGCCAGAACAGAACAGAACAGAACAGATTCTTTATTCAGACTTATAACGTCTACAAGTCACATTGTTCACATATATAATGCCAACGTGAAAATATACATGAAAAAGGACATATTACAAACAATGATTACAAAATGAATATAATTAAACAAATATAATGATAATCAGATGGAGAATGAACATGAAAAATTAGAATTCAACATTTAAAGGTGCATTTCTAAAAGCTTTGTTATTTGTATTTAAAAGTTGTATATATTTTTATACTGATGGATGCCTTTGGCGAGACCTTTGATGGTGGAGATAAGTTGGGTGTCACAGGAACGCCTTTTGCAGAAACCATGTTGGCTGTCTGAAGATATGGTGTAACGCACAGATTGCATAAAAGCCTGGACACTATTATTACGTGCATAAACACAAGAAAAATAGTTTTTGAAAAACACTTTTATCAAATTGTTTAGTTGAAACAATAATCATAGGACAGAAAACGATCTAATTAAGACAATGAGAAGTCACACATATTTCCTGTTCCAAAATAAAACAAGTGTCGCCATTGTTAGAATATCTCTGCTTTTGGTCAGTTACGGTATTGTCGCTAAGCTGAATACAAAAAGATAAACAAGGTTTTCATTAATGTATTAAAGTCTCGTCTAAACCATTCAAATTGCTTTAATTATTCATTTTTAACCCTGTTTAGTTATAATGGAACCTCAATAAAATATTTACCATTTGACATCCACGTTTCATATCGCGTGCCTGAAACATTGGTACAGTTGCGTAAATGTCGTCACGTTAAAAGATATTTTCAAATTTACTCAGGATAAAGAAAAAATATACACACAGAGAATATTAGGATATGTTTTCCGAATTTAAGTTTATCCAAGTCGGAGAAAATTTTATCCATGCGAGGCTTAGCTTAGGGGTTAAACTTCTCGGTGACCAGCTTCAGAAAACAATCAGCAAATATTCTATTCCTCCTGCCTTTTTTTCATTGATAAATATTTTCAACCTACTTAAACTTCCATTTCATTAATGTTTACTCTCTGGATAGGCATCTGTATTTCTGTGTTTTCAGAAGATCTTATCTTATCTTATCTTACGATTATTATTACATCACATGAATCATTCGTCTCAAGTTATTTATTGAAAATAATAGCCAAAGTATGGCATGAAATATAAAATGAAATTTGTGACATTTAAATGAATTTTGACAGATAATGTTAATATTCCTGTCTGTCTGCTACTTTACACACTTCAGCTTTATTGCTGTGCAAAGATCAGCATATAATTATACGGGTTTTGAAGGACTTTTCAGTTGCTATATAGAACAATATACGGACATGAGATATTGCATTCATTTTGCATTTTAAAGTTTAAATTGTTGTAGATGCGATGTCTTTTTCAAAACTGATATATTAATGATGTTCCATGTTGATCAACCCTTAATTGTATTGGCGACAAGCTTACAACATTAAATTATTAGTTCTTATGAATGAAAATGTAGTAAGTTAAAGATTTAGTTTTACGTGCATCTAAGTTTAGTGCATTTTGGGTATATAAATTTCAAGTACAACATGTCGAATTAAGACAGAGATTGAAGTTATTTGATAAGTTAATCTGACACTGGATATGTACCTGTAAAGAAATACTTTTTTATGAAAATAATATTGTTTGAGGACTAAATCTTAAACAAATAATCTGAATTATCAATTTTATTAAAGTTTAACGCCATCCAACTGATTAGCTGTTTTCTTTTTAAAAAATGTAAAGTTTCTTGTTTAACGTGGGTAGTAGACGAAAGTCCCAAACAAGAATGGATGGAACAACTTATTTGAAGTCGAGTCAACGGCAGGCGTTATATTTGCTCCCCCCCCCCCCCCCCATCACACACACACAACATTAAGTGTAGGCTGATACTGCTGGAAACAGTACCAATTTAAGCAATTCACCAAGCACTGAACACAAGTCGGGAAATCAGTCGCGACCGGGAATCGAACCCGGACCTTTGGACCGTTGTTGTCCAACCTGCTTACCACTGCACAACTGACTACCAAATAGTCATTCAATGAGGAAATGCTCACTGTCACTTTCTATGCTAAGCTTCCTGCTGTCAGAAACATAATGCCGCCATAGCATTACGTAATTGTAAATATGACTTTATTAGTTAGTTAGCTAATTTAGGGTTCCCTAAAACTATCTTTTTTTGACTTGTTCATTTTAAAAGGACAAGTTGAACACTAGAAAAATAATAGCAGCCGTACACGTTATTAAATATGTTTAAATAACTAAAACAAATACATGTATTAGCGCAGTCTGTATGTAGAAACATCTAAAGCGCATCAGTTCCACAACACAACTGAAATGTATAAATTACACAGTTCAGCATTAAAAACAAAATGTTCTAAAATGATACAGATTAAAGGATATTTAATATACTTTGCAGTCTAAAATTAAATTGTATGTGGAGGCAAGCTTTATAACAAAACTATGATTTGATAGCGAGACTGAATACCCACCAGAAAAGTGTAGGTTTAATCGAAATTCATTGTGTATAAGTAGACACATGCTTATCAGCACAAACTGATATGTTTGACTTATTTAGTGTAAATTAGGCGTATGTTGTAACTCGTTATTATTTCCAACAACAGTCATGTTATACTTTTGTCTTTCGTAGATTTCACAACAGCAGGCTCAGCGTATTCACTGGTGGTAGCATTTGATATTGGAACATCGTACAGCGGCTACGCATTTTCCTTCCGAAACGATTCTCTGAATATAACTTATGCAGACTTGGATCACCAATCACCGAAGACACTTAGCAGTGTCCTCCTCACACCGCGTAGAGAATTCCATTCATTTGGTACTCAAGCAGAAAATAAGTACCAGGAGCTTGCAGAGGACTTCAGCAACAATGAGTGGCTTCTTTTTAGAGGTTTCAAGATGGTTCTTCAAAATGACACGGTAACCGCATCTGTAATGTTTAACAGCCAACAACAAAAAGGCTGAGATTTATACCAACGACTTTGATAGGATGTTTCGTAACTTATTTAAGAAATAATGTATTCCAAACATTGACTTGTCGTTGAATAAAATCATTGTGAGAAAGCAGCCCGCGTGATAATAATATGCATCTTAACGAAAAACAATGATTTTATCCCAGGAAAAAAATTACTGCACTGTTAGATATATTATTTCGATTCTAGCACGATATCAACGACACTTATCTTCATCTGTGACATTATCAAATATTTTGGCATGTTTTGTCTGTAATGTTTCATGCAATGACGTAATCATTATCACGTGCAAACAGTGACATTGTTGCATAATAATACACAGTGTCAGTCTTTTGTTTTAAATTATTTAATTAAATTCTCGTATATCTTAAGGTAGTTCTGCACGTTTGATAAACCGGAAGTGACTGCGTAAAGTCATTTATCTGGAAAACATAGAATAAAGCCTAGATTCGGCGTACGGAAATGAAAATCAGTTTAAGAATTAATTAATGGCAACGTTTGGGTAAATTTATTACAATGACACAGTTACTGTCTTTATAAAGTTAAATATGATATTAAAACATCTGACACATTAAATAATTCAAAATAATATCTTAAAATTAGCGTGAAATGTCCGGTTCACTTTAATTAAATATCTCCAACATAAGTACACGGATTTATACATTGTATTTCACAACATAGGCCATACGTTTATTTACAACTGAGAGAAGTTTCATTAAAATCTTCAATGTAGAAACATTTCTATTCGCGAAAATGTTATGAAAGCTTTCCCATGAACTCCCATTATAAAAAAATTGCGTGAGATTCAAATTTCCCAAATCAGTCTAGCAAACAATCAAGTACACGACCCTATCTTTTTTATTTGCTTGATTTTCTAAGAATATTCTGAAGTTTTGAAAAATCATAGTTCAAACAGAATCTACGTTGTAGAAATAATTTCGATCCTAACGTGCAGAACTACCTTAAACAAACATATATGTTTATTCTTTTGTAAAGTGTTATGCTGGAGTCATTGATGTTTCGCCCCGTAGACTGGTAAGGGCGACAGTACGTTAGATCGATTCTAAGACGCAAAGATAATGCGATGCATGATGCAAAGAGATATTTACATAGCACTTTTGCATCGTATTATCGCGTTTCTGCTTCGTATCATTGATAAAGCGCGATGTTACTTTCATCGTAATACATGTACCATAGGTTGAACGGCAGTTGTGTGATAATACGATGCGGTAACACAGTCCCAACGTGCAGTATTTATCATTCATTCTCTTGCCTCGTTTTTATGATTTTTCAAATCGTATCATTACACCATCGGATAGAAGCATCGTATTATTGCACTTCTACCGATCCTACCAAAAACTACTGGCCGAAATGCAAAACAACGACGGCCCTGACAAAACAACATACTTCACGTAATGTCTTTTTTTCTGTTTTAATTTTATTTTTGTTGTTTTTCTTTGGCAGCGGGGTGGGGTGGGGTGGGGGGAGGGAGGGTGTTGTTAGGGGGGAGGTGGTTAACGACACACCGACACAAATACATGTCATATGGGGACTTTCCAGCTTTGATGATGGAGGAGTACTCCAGGTGCCCCTCCGTTATTTCATCACCGGCGGGCACCATCACCGGCGGGCACCTGGGTAGAACCACGGACCTTCCCTAATCCAGCTGGATGGCTTCCTCACATGAAGAATTCTACGCCCTGTGGGAGGAGCAAGTGATTCGAGGTCAGCGACATTAACTGCCGGACGATGGAGCCCCCTTGGAAAATGTTTTGAGAGAAATAACATACTACTTCAGCATAGCTGTAGCTTTAATTGATGTGTTTTTTCTTTCTTTATTTTACAGAAAATAACACGATCAACAACAGTAGAAGATATTAATGGTGTGTCTGTGCCCGCAATATCGATATTTACTATGTCGATCCGCTTCTTGAAGAATCACTTTTTGAACAAAGTAACCAAACAATTTCCTGGTTTGGAAGAAAATGATATTAGATATGTTCTTACAGTGCCTGCAATCTGGGGTGACACGGCCAAATCGTTTATGCGGAAGGCAGCAGTAGAAGTGAGTATATCTCGTTACCACCATAAGTAAAAAAGACATAAGAGGGTGATTCAATAAATTCTGTCACTATCTTTGAAATATACCATTGGGAAGATATATGGTCTTAATAGCGGGTGCTTACACAATATAACTGTGAAATTTTAATTTAATCTATTTACAATTGATTAATTCACCCCTTGGTGCATTATACATACTTATATACGCTGGCTATATTTGGCTGATATGAAACGTGAAGAAAAAGTGGAAACAGTGTTAACGTTAAAGCCCGAGTTTACTTACTGGTATCTCGGAAACAAATATTTGCTGAACTGTTCTGTATCCATGGTAATGCTGTAGAGACAATGGGGTCAAAATAGTCTTCAAGACAGTAACACCAACAAAAAATACTAATAGAACTTAGAAGGTATTAAATGCCATTTTCGTCAATTCTAATGGCAAGGTTGTAAAGATTTATTGCAAAGAGGCTAAAACCATCACAGGCAAGTTCTAAAAAAATGAATTACAGCTTTCAAAATGTTATCAAAATAAAGTTCCGAGTAAATGTGTCTTTTTTCTATTTTCCTTACTAAGTATAATGCTTGCAGGTACACGCTTTGCCCTTATAAGTGTTCGTGGTTCTACAAATTTTCTGTGTCTCAACAGTTTAGAAATAGAATACACTACCTTACAAAGTTTAGCCTAGATTTTTAGGTAATGGATAGCAAGACTCCACAAGTGTAGAATAGCTTGAAGAGATGGGCTGAAAATTTGTAATTTAGGCGTACGAAGATCAATGACAAATTTTATTGAATCACCCCCTTGTACTATCCAGTGTAACACGATACTATTGATAAATCATACGTTGACACTCTAAAACGGTTATCGTTATATCATAGGAGATGTTGACCACTTGAAGCATTGTTTAAACAAGACTATGATGGCCATACGATGATGGCCTTATCTTGAATATAATGTCATGGCATTGGCAAACAATGAAATGGGAAAAAAGCTCTTACATTAACTCTTAGCTGTGAACGTTTACACGCAACCATTTGTAATGAATTGAATCTACCAACTAGGGATTAATTTGTATGAATACTTGAGTCCCTAACTTTATGGAAGTAGACGTACATGTATGGAAAGATTGGGTGAAAAAAAAGACACAAAATATTCTAAATTGAAGTACAGCGTTCCTGAGCATTTTTATTGTGAGAGAAAGTCAAGTACCTTTTTAATGGCTCCCTAACAGCCTAATTTGACATGGCACGTAAAAGCTAGCTGCCGTAAGGTCTTTAACATCACTATCAGTGGCAAATTGTTAAATTGATAAAAAGATGTCAAAAGATACCATTCTGTTTGATATTTTGGTAAACAAATTAAAAATGTCACACTTTAATGGCTATAATAAATTTGTACTTTGGAGCTGTCCCAGGTTTTAAATGTATAGTTCAATGCATAATTGGCATTAGATACACTGTGAATGGAATTTAATATTTCACTGGTTACAGACAATTGTATTAGTGTTTTAAGTTTTAAATCAGTCTCTTGATCTGATCTAAATCACTTGCCGTCAGCAGGCTAAACGTTAAGTTACTCCAATAATCTCTTTTAGATGACCTGTAGATACTGCTTCCAATAATATCTTGATCCTAACATTTCTTTTAATTTTGGAGAATAATCTTGTTTCTGAAGTGTTCCGTTTGTTACTAATTTACAAACTTCAGTCCGTTGTTGTCCGAAACTCTGTACAAGGAATGGATCTTTTAACATGCTCACGGAATGTTCGGAGAAGCAAAAGGATTAAATGGATGGTATCGGGTTTGCTTACTATATACTTAAACTTAGGATTAACTCCTCTTCGTCATTTAAGGCATTAATATGCATTTGAGCCGTGCCATGAGAAAACCAACATAGTGGCTTTGCGACCAGCATGGATCCAGACCAGCCTGCGCATCCGCGCAGTCTGGTCAGGATCCATGCTGTTCGCTGTCAAAGCCTATTGGAATTAGAGAAACTGTTAGCGAACAGCATGGATCCTGACCAGACTGCGCGGATGCGCAGGCTGGTCTGGATCCATGCTGGTCGCAAAGCCACTATGTTGGTTTTCTCATGGCACGGCTCATTTGACTTTTAATAAATACAAATGCAATACAAAATGACAAATTTAGAATAAAAAGAACACGAATGCGATCTGATGTATTTGGTGTTGTTTTTTTATCCATGAGGTAACCAGATACTTGATTTGTTAACCGTTTAGAAGTGTGGAGCTGTTTAATGTGACCGAGGTCATATCCGGATATCCATCCTTCGTTTTATCTCAATGTCGGTTTTACGGTTTTTCTGTTTATCTTTCTCAAATTTAATAACACCTTGATTAGTAACATATGAATTCTGCAACATTCTACTTTTAGGCAGGTATATGGAATTCTAATCTAAAGCTTGCCCTAGAGTCCGAGGAAGCTTTTATTGGATGGCAGACTGTGATGGCTGGCAAAGAAGCAGCTCTTTCTAAACCTGGGGCACGGTTTATGGTACTGGACCTTGGAGGTGTGTTGAAAATGCCATACTATTGTAGTGACAGTGTTTTACATGTGTTTACAAAGTTTTAATGTGTTGTAGACGGTAACCTCAGAATATTTATATTCAACATATGTTTTTATAGAAAGAATCGTTGTTTTTTTGTATAAAAACATTGGTGTCATATCAAGATAGGCCCTTTCTGTGAGACTGCACTGACGTCCTTCGCAAGAGGAAATTAAGAAAATGTCGTCGTTCCGAAACATCTTTTAAAATTAGACACCAAAATTTCAAAAAGAACGTTAAATTATAGTTAGACGGTAAAGATAAAAAATAGAACTTTGCTTTAAATATTATTTATCTCGATTATTTCATGTAACTTTGGTGTAAATTGTGTTTTTGCTGAAGTAGACTGGTCGTATCTCTGTCTGTTGGTAATCATTATAATTTCTGATCAATAACTGAGTATGTGCTTATTGCAATAAGCCAGCTTCATATTATATCAAAAGTTAATAACACAATCACCTCAAAATTAAATTTTTTTCAATGACTGGATCAGAGGCAAGGCATAAAAGAGTTTCCTTTTAATTTGAAACGCTTAGATATTCAACGAGATTTAACTTTAAAACTTCTTGAAAAAGTACCCTGCATTTATGAAATGAAGTTTTCTGTTTTGGGAATATATATATAAGGTTTAAATTTTAGATTAAAAATTTAATTTACACTGACACCTAGAGATCTATTATGTATATAAACAATTTGTTTGAATTTTAGGTGGTATTGTAGAAAGTTCTGTTCAGGAAATACAGCAGGAGCAGGATAAGACCACTTTGAAAGTGGTACACAAAGCCAGTGGTGGACCATGGGGAGGAAACACTGTTAACAACAATTTCTTGCAGTTACTGACCAATTTGTTTAGCCGACCCGTAATGGAGCGTTTCAAAAAAGATAACATGGCTGACTTTCTAGAACTGGAGAAGGAATTCGAGCAGAAGAAACGACACTTAGCGGCAAAAGGTGATGGTAATATTAATTTTTATGGTCTGGCATCGCTGGTTGACATTTATAATAGTAAAGTTGAACAAACAACTTTGAGAGAAAAGATCGCTGCAATGGGGTTTAGTGAGAGAATATCATATAATTTAACTAGCAGTGTGCTAAAAGTTGATAAATCTGTTATCAAGGAGTTGTTTTCTTCCCCACTGGGAAACATTATTTCCTTTGTTAAGAACATAACCGGTGAACCGGGTATGCAGTCTGTTAAGACTATGATAGTTCTTGGTGGATTCGGAAAAAGTGAAATTGTTAGAGATGAATTGCAAAAACAGATAACAGGTTTACAAATCATCACACCAAAAGATGCGGATGTAGTTGTTCTTAACGGAACCGTTCTGTTTGGACATACTCCTGATTGCATTATTGCTCGTGTCATGACCTACACATACGGTGTAAGAGTGATGGAGAATTTCAATGCAAACATCCATCCAATAGAGAAAATGGTCAAGATTGGTGAAAAAGAGATGGTTGATGATATATTTGATGTACTAGTGCATGTTGATGAAGAAGTCAAAGTTGGCCAAGAAATAAAAAGAGATTTTCTCAATGAAATCAATGTTCAGAAGAAAGGTCTATTCATTTATAAATCAACCGAACGCGATCCAGATTACGTGACGGGAAAGGGATGTTCTCTTCTCGGCGAAGTCCTTCTTGATAAAGAGGGAAACATTTCTAACGATGGCAGGGCTGATGTTACATTTGTGTTTGGAGATACTGAACTAAGTGTGAAGGTACGCAGCAAGACAAGACTGACCATGAAATACATTACCACTTTATACTGAACACTTTGTAGCGATAGGTGCTTGTAAATACATGAAACAAAAATGTCTTATTTTAACTCTAGCAGATGAAGTTTACTAACACTAATCATTGTTTCATATAAAAACTACCCACTTAAGGTCTTTTTTTACCTACCTTTATAGAGCATCACTTTTTTCTACACTTATTTTTCATGCAAGTTCCATTAGTTTATACGAACTGGTGAAGCAAGTTCTATAACTTACATTAAACACTCTCAACACCTCATTGCCACTGGAATCCATCGCCACGATGCTATGAGAGAAGAGAATCCAGTTTCCCTTTTAATGCTGAGTGCCAAGCAAAGGGGGGTTTTTGTATGACGCGGCCGAGAATCGAACTCACGCCTTCCTGCACTCGAAGCGGACGCTCTACCACTAGGCTATCGAGACAAGTTCTATCAATAAGAAAAATGTAAAAAAAAATATGGGTTTGACTAACTCCGAGGGAAATACTAATTAGTTGAGTTCTATTATCATTTTAGCACGCATGTTTGCTTACGTCCGTATCCAAAAAATCCCTAATTTCGTTTTCGATCCTGCAAAACTTGCCGTTGAAATATACAGATGGAAAGCATATTTTTACATGCAGTATGCATGCATTCTTCAGCGCGAAATTTTGGTTAAAGCCTTTGTTCTGCACATAAGTGTGCAAAATATCTATTACTTTGGATTTCTTTAATCTAGACCACTAAAACACACTTTTGACCGAATAACTGACCTTATTTCTGTATAATAAAAACATATTTCATCTAAGCATTATTAGTTATTTCTAATTTTCAACAGATACATATTATTATTTTGTTATTATTTTTAACATGTAAGGTTTATACTATAATTGTTATTGCCTTTCATTTCACAAACTACGACTAAGATGTTTTTTTACCATTTTAATTAATTTTGTGTACATTTAATAACCAGATTAAGTTGTGTATATTTATAATGTTATGTTTGCTTTTCAGTTTTTGTTTACTACCTGCGCATTGCATGCTCAATATGTAACAGTGTTTCTCAGTATATGCTGGAATAACAAGTACATGCACAGTTTTATATTTCATACTTCTACAAGTACATGCACAAATATTCGATGATTATTTCACAATGATATTATTGTTTATAAATGACCTATTAGACAAATATATGCTATCAAAGAATGCAGCAAAGCAAAATGAAAAGCAGTTTGACTGAGTATGTTCGTGAGATTTGATAAAAAGTGCAACACTTCTCACGCCCACTAACACGGTGTAGTCTGAGATTCGTTTGTGCCATGATATCCAGCAATACGCATGCGCACAAAATGGTTTAGCTCTTGCATGTGAACGACAAGCTAGATGTAATTGTCTCCACATGTCTTGTGAAAGATATTATGGGCGATTATCATCCAACTTTACAAGGATTGATTAGTGTAAGGCCTAATGGTGCATATTGTTGGCATGTTATGGTAATGGTGCATATTGTCCGCATGTTATGGTTCAGTGATTTTCAACGGAGTAATGGCCCTTGATTTGTCAAAGTGACCTTGTCTGCGCAACTTCATCGACGTTATCATGAGGAATAACACCAGATTCTATTAAAATGCTCATTGCCAATCCCAGTTGTGCATATCTTCGACATCTTCATTTTCGGTGATTTTCAGAAGAGATATGACCATTGATTCGTCAAATGCTATGAAGTTTTGGCCATGAAAGATATGTTTAACAGTTTTACTGTAATCATTATAATTTTTTTTATCGCGTTGACTTTATTGCTGCCAGACTGACATGCTATCAGGCATTTCAAATAAATGTTTGTTTGATTAGTATCTCCAAACCCACTGTATATAAGCTGTTCATGATCATGTGTTCTTCACCTGTACTGGGACTCGGGAGCCTCCTTTGCCGATTGTTGAAGGTCGCTGACTTCAAATTTCTTGCCCCACAGCGATATGGGTTAAAGAACCCTTGTTCGGGGCGTTGAATTCTGCAAGTGACGAAGGCATCCAGCTGGCTCACTGAAAGTCATAGGTGGTTTTAGCCAGGTGTCCGTCCGTGATGAAACAATGTACCATCAAGAGCTGGAAAGTCGCCAAATGACTTATGATTATGTCGGTGTGAAGTTAAACCCAACAAAATTATATAAAAATCTATAGGAGGACTATACTTTGACCCTAAATCCTAGTGACAAGGCTTACTTGCTAGGCTACGTTTGAATTTAAGATTCCTTTGTGCCTTTGGTTGCATAGCAACTCTGATGTTTTTCGACCTGAAGTGAGAACGTAGATACCTTCGGGTTTCATATCAGTCCATCGATCTTTTCCCTGGGTTACATACAAGTTCATCGGACTCTGTAGTTCTTCGACTTGGTGTGACAACTTTAAAAGAAGATAAAAAATATTTGATCAGTTTAAAGTGTATCATAATATCTTCTATACATGTATGTTCTCCTCCACATATAATGTTATAGTATTTGTTCTTGTGATATAGAGGACTTTTGTGGTCCAGCATGTTTTGATGGACAACTATCCCAGCCACGAGGCCACGCACTTCTTCTGGAGTTATGACTTCTGTCTTCCTGACGCTCTGCATTCTTAGAGCATGTAAGCTTCATTGTCTGCATCTATGTTGCCAGTGATGCTCCTTGCATAAGGTATACGAAGATCTCTATATAATAGACACATACTATTTTGACTAGAGCGGATATTTTTTTATTTCAGTTAGAGGCATTTGTTTATTAAAAACCATGCAACATATATGAATATATTTCAAATGTATGTACCGAAAAGTTGCATTTTACTTAGAATGTTTTGCACATGAAAAGAGAGAAACGGCCTTGATAGAATAGTGGTCGAGCGTCCGCTTTGAGTGCGAGAGGTCGTGGGTTCGATCCCCGGCCGAGTCATACCAAAGACGGGTAATATTACCAGTAGCTCCCTTACTTGACGCTCAGCATTAAAATGGAAGCTGGCTTCTCTTCTATCATGCCCTCGTGGCGATGGATTCCATCAGGAATGAGGTGTCGAGAGTGATTAATATATGTTGTAGAATTGCTTCACAATCGGCCTAAAATAAATTATGTATAAACTAAAAGAAAGGAAAGTAGTACTAAGAATGGATGGACGGTTACTGGTAAAGAAACCTCTCGCCATCGACCATTCCGATGCTACATTTAATATTTCACCTTAGGTGTTGTCTTAAACTCATGAAACCAAATTTTACAAGAAACTTTATATATAAACTTTGAAAACAGCTTGAGGCGTTTGAAACCACAAAAGATGTTAATTTAAATAATTTGTTTAATGATAATAATTTGAAAAAGCTAACATTAGAAGAATACATGTCTTTAGAAGGAAAATTACACATAAAGAAATGTTAAATAGTCTGAAAGAAATGTCAAGTACATCTTCACCTGGGAGTTCTGGTTTTACAGCTGTTTTTAGGGTTTTCTGGACAGAATTAGGTCAGTTTTATTTAGGTCAGTAAACTATGATTTTAAAAAAGGAGAATTGTCAGCTACACAAAAATAAGGTATCATACACGTATTCCAAAAGATGATAAGGATAAACTGTACTTGGAATACTTTAGATTAATTTCCTTACTGAATATCTCGTATAAAATAGCAACAGCAAGTATAGCTAACAGATTAAAAACAGTCTTGAATAAGCTTATAAGTGGAGACCAAACTGCTTTTATGTCTGGACGTTTTATTGGACAGAGTGTTAGAAAAATAAAAAAATCATAGTATGGTTACTTGATTTCGTCAATCGCCTTTGACTTTTTATCATGGAAACTAATGAGTTCTGTTCTAGATTTCTTTAACTTTGGGGATACATTCAAAGACTGGATAAAACTTTTCTATAAGAATAATCAGTCTTGTGTGCTTGTAAATGGACAGTGTCAAATTGGTTTTACATACACCGTGGTAGTCGTCAAGGTGAACCTTTTCATTCTTTGTGCTGTAATCCTAGCAAAGTTAATACAATCCAACGCAAATATCCAGGGCATTAAAATAGCAGATCAAGGACTCATTTTATCGCAATATGCTGATGACACTACTTTAATCTTGCATGGCTCCAAAAAGTCTTCAAATCATTTGAAAGTTTTAGAATTCGATGCGGAAGTATCATAACTCAAAATTAACGTAAGCAAAACAAGGGCTATTTGGATAGGTTCAAAAAGGGATGATGAAGATTTCGTATGTAATGAACGTAATATAAAATCTGATAATGAGTTTAAGATATTTAGCGTATACCTTTCAACAGACCTTAAAACTATAGTTGAAATTAATCATTCTGCTAAATTAGAAGAAATTAAGAGATTATTCATAAGCTAGTCAAAACGAATGATGGTTTCACCTCTTGGTAAAGATATAGTTATGAAGACATTTGCACTTTGAAAATTGAATCCACTGATCATAAGGCTACCAAATCTTTAAGAAGAAACCATTATGAGCTAAACAAAATATGTTTTTATATCCCTATGGAGTGGGTCTCCAGATAAAATAAAAAGAATTGTTATGACAAATCCATATACGTTCCATGGTATTAGAACTGTACGCTTCATTAAATTGATAAATGCACGTAAACTAACCTGCCTAAAGAGGTTAAGCAATAATACATGTAATACGAAATATGTAGACATTGTCACAAGTATTCAAGTTTTTTGAAAGCTATTATGTTTAAACGATCATACACAATTTACAAAACGAATTTTGTACTCAACTTCTTGACTCAATCAATGGGAAGAGTTTCTATCTTTACCTATCTTGAACAACCCTTATTGACAATAGCCGGTAAATCATTCTGTGACAAAAAGTTCAACGATAAAGGCATTGTTTTTTGTAAATGACTTTTGAATTCTAATGGTACACTTTTCACTTTTGAAGAATTTCAAAACAAATATCACGTTCAATGTTCTGCAATATAATAATACAGTGTACTCAATAAGAACTCATCTACAATCTATAAACATTCAATCACACATTAATAATGTTACTCATGTCATGTTTATCTAGCAAAGTAAATATGTTGCATGTGTGACTCAATCGAGTGCAAGTGCAGTATGCACTAACCGTGGCTCCCTTTCAGTACATTAAGAGCTTGGATATTATGACGTCTCTTCTTTTCAAAGACCTATTTATGATCGCCAAATATGTGGGCAAACTTACGCTTTTAAAGACCGATTTCTATTGGTTACTTTGCAAACTATTCAGCTTCCGATTTGTTTTTGTTTAATTGATACGATGAAACTGGAATCCAGGTTGGTCCCAATTTTTAGAACGTCTGGGGTCCTTGGTGTGTTCTGTTGCATTCTCACTAAATTCCTAACGTAATGCCTTAAAAAGATTTTTGTTTCTGGTTACATGCTGAAAACTTTAGGATAGGTAGGTCGGCATGTATTTTTTAAATATAAAAGTAATGCAACCAATGGTGTTAAATGACAACTAAAGGTTGGATTGAGAAAATATTTATTTCAAACCTTCAAAGTAATCTCCTTTGACAGATACACAACGTCTCAATCTTTTAATCCAATATCCTTTAAGCTTTCTGATAGTCTTTTTCAGGAATATCACGAAGGAGGTTAAATATGGCGGCCCCCAACTTTTGGCGGGATGTATATTTTCTGTCTGCAAGCTTTTTCTTGAGACGAGGGAAAAGGAAAAAGTCACAGGGGGCTAGATCCGGAGAATAGGGTGGGTGTTCTAGAACATATACTCCCTGTTCATTCAAAAACGACGTCACAATCCCAGCCTTGTGACTCGAGGCGTTGTCATGTAACAAATGGATGCCTCGGATACCCGTCTTTGGTCGACGTTTCTAGAAATACTTGAAAAGCTTTTTAAGAACTTTTTCCTTATAAAACTTGGCATTCATTGACTTGCCTTTAGGTACAGGAACCTGGATGGCGAGACCTTTAGTAGTGAAAAGTATGGCATACATAACCTTTTTCACACTTGCAATCCTTTTGGCAATGCAAGACCTTCTGGCATTTTTGGTGAGCCATACTCGGGTACTAATTTTTCGATGCGGTTCGAAGAAATGTATCCAAGACTCATCACCTATTACTCCATTCATAAATGTTTTCTGATCGTGTCTTGGAAACCTTTTCAAAAGCTTGCGCGCCATCTTAACGCGCGTGCGTTTTTGCTCATCAGTGAGCAAATGCGGGACCCACCTAGCACTTTTCTTCTTCAATTTCAAAATCCAAGACTTCTGTGGGAATCTCCCAGAGACCATAGAACACTTATTTAGGGAATGTATAAAAACATCAAACATTTAATATAAAAAAATGTCAAGAGATTTATTACTCTCAAATACAATATCTTTGACTGGACAAAGGAAAACGTATTTTTTTGGATTTAGGGACTCGAACGATGTTTAGCCATAATGTTGACAGTTAGATTTCACATTATATCAGTCAAGGATGAAATCTTCTCTCCCAAATGTAGAATCATTAAAAAAGCTGTTTATTCTAATCAGAAATGTGAAACTATATGCCCTATAAAATTCAACTTAAGAAATTTGACAAAATATGGGAATTATACAAACCTGTGATTGCGGAAAAAACTAGGTACAGTGTTATCATTAATTGGTAATTTTACCTGATCGCTTATACTCTATTGAACATTTTGATTTACCATATCTATGACCCACCTTTTTGACACTAGCATCTTTTTTCCTTTGGGTGATTGATATACATAGGGAAAATTATCCACGCGGCTTCTCTAGGCCTTTTCATACCCTTTATCTTTTAAAAACAAGCGAAGCTATGAACAGAAATTGGAGAGCAAGCTAGAGGAAATGTGTGCATCATTGAAAGTACTCCGGAAAACCGTCAGCTTTTATCCAAGTCTAACGGAGTTCTTCCCCTTGAATCTATCTACATAATTAGTTGAATGTACTATTTTCTTTCTTTTTTTGTTTCAAATAAGGATATAAGCCACATTCTAACATGACTCGATTTGATTTCCAGTTAAACAAAGAAGGAATTCAAGCTCTGTATATTCTGCAATAAACAACGGTTGACGCGCGCGGACCGGTAAGAGATCATTATGACGTCAATTATGACGTCAAATTGCCACATGACGTCCGATACAATACTCCTCGGGTAAATGAAGTCCAGCATAATATTTATTAAAATATGTCAACGAGCATGTCAGAATGAAAACAATCAAGGCCTTCTTGTGATTTATCGTCTGATTTACCACGGTTCATCGTTCAGGTGCTTCAGTATTTAACCACCCGGGCTAACGCCCTCGTGGTTCAATTCCTACGCATCTGAACTCTGAACCGAGGTAAACTAGACGATAAACCACTCGAAGGCCTTGATTATTTGGTAATATATCTGGGTTAAAATATCAGGCATAATTTTATGCGTCACACTTTTACATACATCACTCCAAGGTCAGTGGAATAGTATCATTTGACCTCATTAGTTAGGAAAATGATTCTTTTCTGCATAAGGTAGTAAAAATGTAATACTTTGTTGAGCAAACAACCTGCTCGTTCTATCAAATGATGCAATCAAAGTTGATTGAAGATGTTTTTTGCTCTTTTTATACGTGAATAGTCTTAAGCAATAACTTTCTTTTGACACTGGTATCTTTAATTTATTTTACTTAAAATATTCTGACTTTTACAAGGCTACACTAAAGAAGCCGGAAAGGTTAATCTATGCTTGCTTCTCTCTTTTAAATGTGATAGATGAATGCAAAGTGACCTGCTTCAATTCTGTAACGGGGTTATAAATGTATTAATTTTGTATTATTTAGATATTATTTAACATGACAAATTATACATTTATAGGTAGTATTTTACTCGACTCCGAGATGAATTGTTATTACTCCATGAATTTTCGATACAATATTTTAACATTTGAATTCGTCTTGTGTGTACCTATGATGGTTTGCACGAATCTGTATATCATGCTATGCTTATAATTTCTCTGTGGTTCTCGGTAATTAGGCATTCCAACAATTCCAGCTTATTTCTTCTCGCGTACCACCGGATGGACCTTGACCAAACTTGGTCTGTAGCATCCTTGGACTTTATTTGGATAGTTTAGTTTGACTGCATTTTTGGTCACAACAGCAGCTAATGTTAGAAGAAATAACTTTTTCAGCATTTTTTCTCAAGAAACACCTAATGGATCTTCTCCAAACTTGGCCTTTGACTTCCTGAAAATGACCTTTCTAAGATACGTATACCACAGCCTCTCCTAATAAATGCACTATCCATTTATTTTGATTTTGTCATTAACAAAGTCTTCAAAACACCATGTTATTGGACTGGCTGTTGTCGTTTGGCAGGCAGGCAGTCAGCGTCAAAATTCGGTTTCCTCTCAATTACTTGAGTAAGGAATGATCGATTCAATGAAACTTGGTATATAAATAGCTTGCGTAGAGACAGAGTTTGGGGTTGCATATGGTCAAGGTAACTATTACTAAAAATAGAACATGTTATTTACCGCTCAATAACTTAAGTCAGGAATGATAGGGAGAGAGCTTCTAAAAAAGCTTATAGCTTCCTACTCAATCCTCTATAAAACTGTAACAATTGTAACTATATCAATAAATACTGTTTAAGGTATAGGTCCATGTTTCGGAGAAAAAAGTTCGAACGTCATCAAATCATAGAAAGAAAGCATTGTTTTACATGAAAATTTAACAGCGTATAAAACATTTAAATTATTCTACAAAGCCATTGTCAATTTACTGAAATATGTATTGAATTCCGGAAAGGGACTGCATGAAGGGGCCACACTTCCGGACAGTTCAGCGCCTTTAAAAACTCACCATTTTTAAAAGCTTTTGTACACGTCTTCGTTTTGATGCATTTGCATCATCGTGCGAGTGTTTAAACTTTACATAACTAGATAAAACATCGTTTTTGACAACTGTTTACATTTATTTCGTTACAAATGGCATTTTTATTTAAAGGGGGACAACTCATTAAGAATATTTTAAGTATCCAACTCTGTGGGACAGAACAGTAAAACATGTATTAGACAGATAAGTTGTGTGTCAAGTTTTTGTTCATTCGTTAAAAAATCTGTTGTTTTGTGATATACTGCTAAACCTTAAACTAATGATATATATTTTAACGAAACTTGGTGTATACGAGGGCCATTCTAGAAATAATGACTATCGTTCTTGAATACGGTACGCAGTCTGTGTACAAACTTCAAATTCAAAGTATTTGCCCTTGACTTCCACTCACTTCCGAAGTCGAAAAGTCCATTAGAATTTAACCAGGGTCGTGAAACATACTTACAATATGTAAATTTATGTTCTCTTATGAAATAAATTGTTTTAATTTTGGTGGGTATCGTCTTGTCTAACATAACGCCTCACTGCTAATCCGCAACTGTATTTGTATTTATAGTCGTATCAGTTCAAATACTAGTCTGACAAGTTTTAATCCCACGGGATTTTCATGGGCAAATTTAGTGCAGTGACAAGTACATTCTTTATCGGAAATCCGTAGAGGACAGATCGTTTACAAAAATTCCCTCCCACCCTTCCCATTACAGTAACTTTGTTGTTTTTTAACATATTTCTGCCGTCAAGTTTAATCTGTTTCAGGGTCACAATGGTGAATCATACTGCTGAACCCTGCCACAAAATGTACTGCTGCACCAGACATGTCACGTCGCTTCTGTAATCTATGGTCTATTGGAGAACAAACTCTTTACAGTGTGTGTGTATAAACTCAATTTTGCTAGTATGCTTCTGTTGGTACATTTAATCATCATGGAACAATACGGTTGAATGAAACGGGCTTGATTTTTAACTGCATGTATTCATTCCGAATGTTACTATCTTTTTCTTTTTGGTACTCTGTTTGTTGATTTTTTGTTAAATTTGGTTTGAATTTAAGCACGAAGATATCATGAATTAGTGCGGGTTTACTACACAAAGCGATAGCATGCAGGTTCGCCAAATTCTGGCATTGTATTTGCAGAAATATGAGGAGATGGTCTTAATGTCATTTATTCTGTAAAAAAAGCAAAAACAAACATAACGAAAATATTTTTGCAGGACATCGTTTTGTACATCGATTTATAATTCGATAACAGCTCATGAAAATTACCCAGTTTTTTCGTGTTGTTTTTGTTCTGTTTGGCACATTTATTTTATCTACTAGAAACATTGATGATAGTAAATACTCGGAAAGCAGGGGGTGGAGAGAGCTTTTTCGCTGGTCAGAGCCTCGGATTCTCCCTACCTCCCCCCTCTTATATAAAAATATCATAAAAAATAGAAAAGAGTTAGGATTGGGGCAGCCGGCTCGCAGCATACGATTAACCTGTCTTTCTGGGTAGTTTGTAGATGAAATTAAAACAAAAAAATAATAATTATAATAATAATAATGCGTAAAGATTAAGATAACATGACAAGTATTTGTCATATTACATATGAATTGTCCATTCTGTATTCTGTCTTACTGCATATGTTCATAAATAGTCCGGTATATTTTATGTTTCTTTCGGCATATTGATTGCTTAAGTACATGCATATTTGGAAAGAATTATGATATTTCTGTCTATATATATTTCGAAGGCGTTCTACTGATGCATTGTGTTATAGGGATATTGATTGTTATATGAACAGTAGTTAACCATCTTTGAAACCAGTTTAAGTTGTTTATTTGGTATTAGTTATATAGTAAAGGAAAGAAATAAGGCGTGTATGCGTATATAAACTTGATTTTATTAGTAAACATATATTATTTGCATTGATCTGATTTCACCAGTTTAGAATTATTTTATTGTCGTGACTTAAATGGCGCTTACAAATTGTAATCTTTATACGGGGTACAGTAAAGAAAGTCTTCTTTATTAAAATGTTTGGCTCAAGTCAATTCTAATTTCATTTTAATTTTTGTCCGTGTTGTGAGCAATATTTAGTGATCCACAAAATATTTTATTCTTGTATACTACGGCAGTATCAAAATAAAAGCTCACTTGTCTAGGTTGACCTTCTCGTATCTGCAACCTCGCGCTCGGTTGGTCATCTCTTATTATTGGTGTTATTGGGCGGGCGCTCTTTAACCGTTAGAGGGGGCCTTGTACCATGTGGTCGGCCATTCACCTGGTCCATGGATTGACTGTGTCTTATATAAACAGGGTTGTTCAACTTATCGGCCATACGATTATTAGTGATCAGTCGAAAGTTGCATTTGTTATATGTACGTGTAGGTCCGTACATATTTTTATAATTTGTGGATCACTTTGCTACAAACCTCTAACACACGGGTTATGTTGAAACAGACATGTAAATCCCCCCTGTTTTCTTACGTTTCCAGTCTGCTGGTTAGCTCAGTCAATCGCTTGGATGGATTATATTATTATTGTAGCATAGTTTGCTATAACCATTCCCTCGCACCGGTCCGTTTGTTCATATATTACATTGAAATTTTTTTCAATATTTTAATATTTTTGTGCGTTTGTTTGCTGAAGACTTTCTTGACTTACATCAGATTTTATTTTGATCTTGGTGTTATGTTTCATTTCGCATTTACTTAATCAAGGAAGAATATTTTTGTTGATATATCATCTCATGTCATAGAGATCTCTGAGAGCATCTTTGCCTCGTTTCTCATTAGTGCGAAGTACTAGAACCTACAATTTCCTATTAGGGCTGGTATGTTCTGCGCTTATTTTCATAGTTTTCTGCACCTTCGCGCTGCTATGTTGCTTCCAGGCATTTTAGCTGGAGCTTTGTCTTTCATATTTTCTCATCATTTTCATATATACCATGCTAAATATTTACAATATGCCATAATTTTCATTTGAAAATTTACAATAAAGTCACGGCCTTATCCCACATAATTTTGTTTTGTTTTTGCTATATTACTTGGTACATTCACCTTTGTCTTAGAACCGATGAACTCCCTTATGCAGTCAGACCCGTACTGTAGACAGCCTCCAAAAAATATAACCTGCTTACTATGGTCACACGTCACCTGTCTTGAGAAAATATATGTTTTCACAAATACCGGCATTTTTCAGTCCCCAAGGGAGGTTCTGCAGCCGGGTTTGACTGTGTATATATATATAAATACCCTAGCACCCACCCATAAATTAAAAAATTATTGTCAATTTATTTCAAAGTTACCATAAACCGTAGAATCCTATGAAAATATATATAATATGTACTGGATAGATAAAAGCCAACAGCCGATACTGAAAGAAATAAAAGCACATATTAATGTGAAACTTAACATAATACACGGAATTAATAAATATAAACATCTTAAACAGAAAATAAGTTCAGTACAAACTTCTGTTATAAAAACTTCATTATAAACATATACTATATAACGTAAGAAATCATGTACTGTTTAAATAAATATGTTCATTTAATCAATGCTATATAGGCGAGGATTTTATAGCAACTGTAGAAGGCTTTCACAGGTCGAAAACGTTTTTGCGTCGGAAATATTGTATTTTCTGGTAAAATCTTTCTCCTATATCTGTCGAAGTGAAACTCTTATTTAAATGAGTCTCACTCTGAAACATTTATTTAAAGAATTAGACATACTGATTTTGAAATATACCTGAACTACAAAATAATGTCAATTAATTCAAACAGAAGCATAAAAAACACTGGGGTGAGAAGAAAACTCGCACAAAATCCCCAGACTGGGTACGGGGCCTGTACGAAGCATATTGAACCACCAACTGTGGTAGGACACCCGCAATCCTCATTACAATTACAACCTTACGAACCAAAAACTCATTGCCTTTGCAGAAGACAGAGCATCAAGGGAAACACTATTATGTGCCCCACAAAACAGAAAGACCGATTTCTAAACTGCTTTGTCCCGGTGTCATTTAAGAACTACCCTTCATATAATCCTTTGCTTTTTCATTCAAGCGCAGCGTTCAACTTTGCAAGGTTTGAACACTAAACATTTAACATATGGTGTGTTTCAAAACAGTTGGATCACAACCTGTTTTAACAATACGTTTTATAACTTTACCAAATACAATGATCCAAAGTCACACGAAGCTTGTAAACAATATCCCCATAAAAAACGGGTTTTCATAGATTAAATTCTTAACCTCAGTTTACTAATTCATTTTGACAGCCTTGATGTTGACAGGTATTTTAATAGATAAATGATATTTTTGTTATAGATCTTATGGTTGCCAGATATGTCCGACACATCTCACAGCAGCAATGAATTGATACTTTGTGTAGTAAAACATCTTTTTATTGGTGCCAAGCATAAATTCACGTTGACAGGACACCGGACTGCGGACTTAAACTGTAGGGGCTTTCTCAAATACTTCGGTCGCAAGAAAAAACATACGTATGCGTTATATGTCTTTTTTTATCCAATGTAACTTGTAATCAAAGTGTATTGTGGAATCCTGTGTATTTACAATGCATTTTTGTGCTAAAACAATACACACACTTTCAAGTAACAAGAATAATGTACATGTTATATTCGACCGATGTAACTACAATAATGTATTAACTCTGTTTTCGTGGAAGGGCAGAATTCTAATGTTGTAATAACTTGTAGACCAACCCATTTGCTATTATTACCCATTATGTGCATGTGGTATGTATTATCATGTGTATCACAGCAACAGAATATTATATTGAATCAAAAT
The DNA here is from genome assembly GCF_021730395.1 of Mercenaria mercenaria. Classification (NCBI taxonomy): domain Eukaryota; kingdom Metazoa; phylum Mollusca; class Bivalvia; order Venerida; family Veneridae; genus Mercenaria; species Mercenaria mercenaria. The sequence goes on from NC_069376.1 coordinate 51,893,300, forward strand.
TATTTGTTTTCTTCTAGAAACCAGCTTTTCTGAAACGGTTCAGTGGTTGCCTCAAACTGTATATTCTAGTATTATATTATTCTCAATCGCTACGGCATGTTTTACATATATCCTGTATGATTAACATATTGGTTGAATTTGCAACATTTTCAGTGCTTTCTTTCTTAAGTACGACGGTAGAGTACGAGTTGTGACATTTAGATGCGTCGACAAGACGGTGACTTTTCATCTGTTCATTTGATGTGCGTGAAATTAGCCAGAGCAGCCAGAGTAGCCAGAGTAGCCAGAGTTCAGCCAGAGTTTAGCCAGAGTAGCCAGAGTTCAGCCAGAGAAGTCATAACTCTGGTTACTCTGGCTGGCCAGAGTAGCCAGAGCTCAGCCAGAGAAGTCATAACTCTGGTTACTGTGGCTGGTCAGAGTAGCCAGAGTTCAGCAAGAAAAGTTAAAATGTTCTGGCTACTCTGGTCAGCTATAGTATGCAGAATAGCCCGAGTCACCTGGATTGTATTTGCTCTGGTTAGTCTGGCTGGCCAGAGTTGCTAGAGTTTCTAGGATTTTAAGAGTAGCCAGAGTAACCTGGTTCACAAAACATTTTCCGTCTTAGCTGAATTTGATTATGAAACTTAATATTTTATTTCTATCTAAATAGCATGCTTAAACTGAATTTCACCAGGATTTCATTTGGTTGGCCAGAGTAACCAGAGTTTGGAGGATTTTAACATGTTTTTGCAACTCTGGTCAGCCAGAGTAGCCAGAGTAACCAGGTCCCATGTTCACAAAGATTTTCAGTCTTAGCTGAATTTGATTATGAAATTTAATAATTGAGCCGTGCCATGAGAAAACAAACATAGTGGCTTTGCGACCAGCAAGGATCCAGAACAGTCTGCGCATCCGCGCAGTCTGGTCAGGATCCATGTTGTTCGCTTTTAAAGCGTATTGAACTTGGAGAATCTGTTAGCGAACAGCATGGATTCTGACGCGCAGGCTGGTCTGGATCCATTCTGGTCTCAAACCCACTATGTTGGTTTTCTCATGGCGCGACTCATATGTCATTTCTATCTAAATAGCATGTTTAAAACTGAATTTCAAGTTAATAACTATTTTCAAGTGGCTATTTAGAGTGGCCAGAATAGCCAGAACTCTGGTCATTATGACTGGCCAGAGTTCAGCCAGAGTTTAGCCAGAGTAGCCAGAGTTCAGTCAGAATAGCCAGAAACCTGGATGTCAGTTGCTCTGGCTACTTTGCCTAGCCAGAACAGCAAGAATTTCCGAGATGTTCATTGGTTCAAGCTACCCAGGCTAGCCCGAATAGCCAGAGAAAATAATGTAATACCTATTGCGAAATGACCCTTTTGGTTCTCTCAGGTTTGATTTTTTAATGTTTTATATGTATCAAATGATTCATAAAACGGACTTCAAAAAATTGTCTTATTTTTCAGACAGCTGCCAGAGTAGTCAGATGTTCTAGGATTTTAATATGTTCCAGCTACTCTGGTCAGCCAGAGTAGTCAGAGTGACCATGATTTCATTTGCTCTGGCTACTCTGGCTAGCCAGAACAGCCAGAATGTCCGAGATGGCCATTGGTACTAGCTAACCTGCTAATCAGAAATAGCCAAAGAAAATACAGTAAAACCTGTTGCCAGGGTAGCCAGAGTAATCAGAACTCTGGTTACTGTGGCTGACCAGGACAGCCTGTTTCATAATTATTACATAGTCAGTCTACTCTGGCTAGCCAGAGTAACAGGAATTACTGAAATGCGCACGGGTTCTGGTTACTCCGGCCAGAACAGCCAGAGAAAATACAGACAAACATGTAAATTAGAGCCATTTTTAAAATGTATGACCCTTTTTAATTATAATGTAAATAAAAAGTTAGACCTGTTGCGTGTTGTGTGTGTGGTATATGAAGGCTGAAATTCACAAAGATTAAAGCGGACAGGTCTATATATTTCTGGTTGATTGAAAATCTTCAAAACAAGCCTAAAATATCAAATAAAATAACAACAACAACAACAAAGAAACAGTAAGACGGCATGATTTTCGAACAAAGTTAAGAGTAACACGAATCAGAAAATGACACTTTCAAAAAAAAAAAAAAAAAAAAATAAATAAATAAATAAATAAAATAAACGGGTATATGCAAAGGCTGTTTGTTTATATACATTGTGAATAATGCTTAGGTATGTTTTCTTTTTATATAAGTTGTATTTTTACAAAGTAGCCTGCCTCCCACGAAGGTTAGATACGACGAAGCGACACCGATCCATCCTGGATCTTCAGTACTTATACGGCTGTATGCCATACCACACTGGACTGTGATTTAGTGCAGTGCGACCTGGGTGTCATGGTCTTTTGTTTTGCATTCTGGATCTTATTCATGGCATATTTTATCCCCAGTGTATTGTCTCATACTCCTTCTGTTGGAAAAAAAATGGCACCAAATTGAAAGTAAAAAACACATGTACCTGAAAATAAATATGCTATTAAGATAGAAATGACATATTAAGTTTCATAATTAAACTTAGCTTAGACTAAAAATAGTTTGCGAACATGGTACCTGGTTACTCTGGCTACTCTGGCTACCCTGGCTGACCAGAGTAGCCAAAACATGTTAAAATCCTAGAAACTCTAGCTACTCTGGCTGAACTCTGGCTACTCTGTTAGAAACAGCCAGAGTAACCAGAGCAAATGATATCCTGGTGACGCGGGCTACTGTGGCTACTTTGGCTGACCAGAGTAGCCAGAACATGTTAAAAATCTAGAAACTCTGCCTACCCTGGTTGAATTCTGGCTACTCTGGCCAGCCAGGGTAACTAGAGTTCTGGATACTGGATGAACTCTGGCTACTCTTGCTGAACTCTGGCTACTCTGGCCAGCCAGAGTAACTAACCAGAGTTCTGACTACTCTTGCTGAACTCTGGCTACCCTGGTCAGCCGGAGTATCTAGAATTCTGGCTACTCTGGCTGAACTCTGACTACTCTGGCCAGCCAGAGTAACCAGAGCTATGACTTCTCTGGCTGAACTCTGGCTACTCTGGCCAGCCAGAGTAACCAGAGTTATGACTTCTCTGGCTGAACTCTGGCCAGCCAGAGTAACCAGAGTTATGACTTCTCTGGCTGAACTCTTGCTACTCTGGCTAGCCAGAGTAACCAGAGTTCTGACTTCTCTGACTACTCTGGCTAAACTCTGGCTGAACTCTGGCTACTCTGGCTGAACTCTGGCTGAACTCTGGCTACTCTGGCTGCTCTGGCTAATTTCACGCACATTGCGGGATCGCCATTAAAAAATACCACTAAGGAAATAAATCGAGCACACGACCCCATTATTTTTATTTGCCGAAATGTCTAAGTATATTCTGAAGGTTTGAAAAATCAAGGTTTAATCAAATTCTACATTGTAGAAAAAGCTTTGATTTCTTTCTAACAAAATTGATGCAGAAAATAAATGCTAAATCATCAAAATTTGGATAATAATATACCATTTAAACAAACAGATTCTACCTGTTACTGAAGTAATTTTTACCCTTAATGCCGTAATCTTAATTTTAATCTTAAGATGCACAATGGGGTAGGGGTCAATAATTTCAAATATCTATTAAAGTAGAACAGGTTTGGTTCTGATACTTTTTGACTGATATATATAATAATAAGCTACAATTAAGATAAATGTTTTCAACATAGCACCTTATATATATAGGAAATATCAGTTAAAACAAAAAGAACTAAAAATATCAAAATTCACCAGTTTTTAAAGGTTTTGTTTCAAAATATATCTCTTATATGACCCCAACCTTTTTCTTTCAGTTTAAAGCATATCCGTGTGACATTAAAGCAGCAAAATAATTTTAAGATCTTAACATCAGAATTGTTTTGTAGATTTAAATTCATTTTTCCGTTGAAAAAAGTGGGTGGGGTAATTATGTAAACATGTCTTCAGGCTTCTTCTTCTTTGCGTTCACCATGCCAACATGTAAAAATGAATGAGATTTGTGAGTGACATTTATGCTTATGTTATACTGACATCATCATGTATTCATGGTAACCTGTAAGACATGAAATCCCTATAACATTAAGTGGGATATAATGTGTTTTATAAAGTAGATCTACCCCTATTTTTTCAATTTTACTTAATTTCAGAAATGCTTAAACAGTGGGCGAAGAAAATGCCCTACAAAATAAAAACGAGTGCGGTGACCTGTGCTTTTTCTGCTCTTAAATGGAAGCTCTTTAGTTTAGGACATATACATGGATAAGCCCTTTGCTTGAGTCTCCTAAAGATGGGTATCTACACACCCAATGAATACATATGTATTAAGAGTATTGTAAGTACAACGCCTTTCAAGCGAAGGAAGGGCCTCGCACGGTGACCAAATCTATTGTATATGGTAGGGAGTGAGTACCGACTTCAGAGCTGGCTCGACCAATGGAACAGCTAGACTTGCTCCAATGGTGCCATTGAAATAGAAAAAGTGGAAACTCCACAGGTCGCTCAACACAACAAAAATGAAAATGTTGCAGGCTCGTTTTGACTGAGTCTGTTCATGGACGGAAGTGGACAAGGTACCTGTTATCAGTTTACGAAGATATGACTTCTTAAACAAGCTGAACCATCAATACTCAGTAACATATTATGTTTCAGAGCTCCTTCCGACAAATCCGACTGGTTAAAAGGTACACGTATAAGAATTTCATGTATATTAAGACCAAGTATTGCACTCAATTATTTAACATATTTTATCAAAATATTTGTCTACAGTTATCAGAATTTAATGAAGCATTATGACTCTTTCCGAAATGAAAATTTACGCGGTTGCTTTTGTCATCCATCCTTATAGGATTTCAACGAGGGTAGGTTGCATCAAAATGATATTATTTACATACCCGTGTGTTAATTGATGCCAAATGAATATTTTATATGCACTTCTTTATCTTCTTTTACAGTTCAGAAATTTTCCCAACGGAGCGGTCGTCAGTATTTTCCTATTTACTTAGAATATAAAGGAAAATACATTTTAAAAGAAGTTTCAGCTTGATATCATATGCCTATCGCTTACTACAATTTATTGAAGTTAATGATAAAAAAGCCAAAACTGCAATCACACCATCCCTAGAGATCGCACGGACATACACAAATAAAACAAAACGTTTTGCTGAAGTCGCTAAAGTAGTTGTTATACGTATGAATTAAAATTAAATTATTTAACCTTTAAATGTATAAACGTCAGGCAAATCTCTAGTGCAAAAGGTTTATCAAATGAACATGTGCGTGAAATTAGCCAGAGCAGCCAGAGTAGCCAGAGTTCAGCCAGAGTTTAGCCAGAGTTGCCAGAGAAGTCAGAACTCTGGTTACTCTGGCTAGCCAGAGTTCAGCCAGAAAAGCCAGAGTTTCTAGGATGTTAAAATGTTCTGGCTACTCTGGTCAGCCATAGTATCCAGAATAGCCCGAGTCACCTGGATTGTATTTGTTCTGGTTAGTCTGGCTGGCCAGAGTAGCCAGAGTAGCCAGAGTTTCTAGGATTTTAAGAGTAGCCAGAGTAACCTGGTTCACAAAACATTTTCCGTCTTAGCTGAGTTTGATTATGAAACTTAATGTCATTTCTATCTAAATAGCATGTTTAAACTAAATTTCAAGTTGATTACTATTTTCAAGCGGCTAGCCAGAGTAGCCAGAACTCGTGTTACACTGGCTGGCCAGAGTAGCCAGAGTTCAGCCAGAGTTCAGCCGGAGTACCCAGAGTTCAGCCATAGTAGCAAGAGTTTCTAGGATTTTAACATGTTCTGACTACTCTGGTCAGCTAGAGTATCCGGAGTAGCCCGAGTCACCAGGATTTCATTTGCTCTGGTTACTTTGGCTGGCCAGAGCAGCCAGAGTTTCTAGGATTTTAACATGTTTTTGCTACTCTGGTCAGCCAGAGTAACCAGGTCCCATGTTCACAGAAGTTTTTGAGTCTTAGCTGAATTTGATTATGAAATCTAATAATTGAGCCGTGCCATGAGAAAAAACAAACATAGTGGCATTGCGACCAGCATGGATCCAGACCAGCCTGCGCATACGCGCAGTCTGGTCAGGATCCATGCTGTTCGCTTTTAAAGCGTATTGGACTAAGAGAAACTGTTAGCGAACAGCACGGATCCTGACCAGCCTGCGCGGATGCGCAGGCAGGTCTGGATCCATTCTGGTCTCAAACCCACTATATTGGTTTTCTCATGGCGCGACTCATATGTCGTTTCTATCTAAATAGCATGTTTAAAACTGAATTTCAAGTTAATAACTATTTTCAAGTGTCTATTTAGAGTTGCCAGAGTAGCCAGAACTCTGGTCACTATGGCTGGCCAGAGTAGCCAGAGTTCAGCCAGAGTTTAGCCAGAGTAGCCAGAGTTCAGCCAGAGTAGCCAGAATTCTGGTTACTCTGGCTGGCCAGAATAGCCAGAGTTCAGCCAGAGTAGCCAGAAATCTTGTTACTCTGGCTGGCCAGAGTAGCCGAGCAACCAGGATGTCAATTGCTCTGGCTACTTTGGCTAGCCAGAACAGCCAGAATTTCAGAGATTTCCATTGGTTCTTCTAGCTACCCTGGCTAGCCAGAATAGCCAGAGAAAATACTGTAATACCTATTGCGAAATGACCCTTTTGGTACTCTCAGGTTTGATTTTTTAGTGTTTTATATGTATCAAGTGTATCATCGTACCATCGTACATCGCGGTTTAGTATTAAATAAAAAGTCACGATTGTCCTAACGGAACGCCGTACATAACAGTGTGAAAATGGTGAAAAGTCAATTTACATTACTGAACAAAATTGATGGGTAAGACTAAGTCAGATTAAATGATATTTAATAGTTACCATTATATATTGAATGACCCTCATACACTATACTTGATTTTTTAGCTCGTGTCACTGTGTGACAAGGTGAGGTTTTGTGATAAACTTTTGTCTTGTCTATGAGATTGAGTCAGGCTCTTTGACTGAACTCAGTACTTATTCCATTTTATATTGTAAAACTTTAAAAATCTTCTCAAGACCCAGAGCTTAGATATTTTGCAAGAAGCATTGGCAAGAAAAAAATTAAATTATAAGCTACATGTTGATTGCTTTATTATAATGTAAATTTCATGTTAATTCAACTTCTCAATATCACGTGTAAACATTTTTTCACCACTCCTACATTCCAGAAGGTAGCTAAAAGGAAAATATTTTACTTGTCCAGTTATTGTAATGATCTGATTTAGTACCACTTTCAGTGAATCAATTTGCTGCTTTAAATGAACAGATTGCACAAATTGTGAGGAAGGTACAAATTAATAAGGATCTATAACATTAGCAGTACTTATTCCATGTATGTCTATTCTTACAAATTTCAGTTCAAAAACACTACTTGTACTTGCTTCTTTCACACCTGTGCTCATTGCATGAATCTACAAAGCAAAAATCTGACATGACTTGCTGTTGACGCTTTTATAAAGGGTAATAGTTAAAATTGTAAATAGACTGAAAAATTTAAAAAGTGAGCAAGATTTTCATCAGAGACATTGACTAAGGTTCGGATTAGAAGGGTAGATTTTAATGTAATTAGATATAAAAATCTCAAAAGTTTGTTCGGTTTTCGGAGTAGAGAGGTTTCGGATTACAAGGATATTTTTACAACAGAGAATGAATAAGAAAAAATAGGACCAAATAATTCGTTTAGTTTAGAGAGGTTTTCGGATTAGAGGGGTTCGGATTAGTGAGGTTCCACTTACATAGCAAAAAACTTTTTCAGAGCCACAAGGGTAAGAGCTGAAATATTTTGCAGGTAAATTAGCAAAATTTATAATGGAGTTCTTTCAAACTTGATTGAATCACCAGGGCAATATTAATCTCTCTGTGTGTGGATTATCCATATACTTCTAATCTTATACAATATATAAGTTTAAAATGTCCAGAATGCCTAGAATTTAGAGTTAACAATTACAAATTGTGAATTTTTACTATGACTGTCATAACCCACAAGGTCCAGGTAAGCGAATCAGGACCTTATTCAGGACCATATGTGTCCTCTTGTTTATATTGATATCATAAACAATTGCAGTGAATTCCATATAACTTTGAGTGTAAAAATAAAGAATATTTATTTGAAGGCTTCTGGTTTTGTATTTATTTAACTTCAGTGTTTGCCTTGAATATGTACCAAATAAATTAACTTGAAGACATAATATAAAGAAATTGGAGAATAAATTTTTCATACTTGATAACAGCAACCAATTTCTGAAATTTGCATTTTAAAGTTGTGGAAGTTGACGAAATGTTGACATGTGAACACATACACTTAAAGCGGCTTAATAACGGTATTTCATCTAAACCCTTGGAAAAAGATAGGTACCTGTGACATGCCAATCAAAACGCAAAATGCCATTCAAAAATTGATTGTGGTCACCTAATACCATCAGACAATCAACATTTCATGTTTTATTAACTCGGCATTACTTGTGTACGTGTATGAAACGATATCGACTGTGTTTGGATTAAACAGTTATAGGGCTGCTAACTGATAAGTAAGACAATTCTTTGAAGTCCGTTTGATGAATCACTTGATACATGAAACACTAAAAAATCCTTGAGGATACAAAAAAGGGTCATTTCGCAATATGTTTACTTGATACATAAAACACAAAAAAATCAACCTTGAGAGAACCAAAATAGTCAACAATCTTCTCACACCTTTCCAATATAGCCTCCGTTCCAAACATAGCTGTGAGACTCAACTATTATCCTTTACACAAGAAACTTTTGACAATCTCCAATCTGGAAACAAACAGGTCTCATTGTAATGGATTTCTCGAAAGCTTTCGACAACATCGATCATCAACTCCTTCTCTATAAAATCGTGAAACTTTGTGTCTACAGAATCTCTCTATCCTGGATTCAAACTTTTCTTAGTAACCGTTCTCAATCTGTAGTAGTTGAAGGCTCACACTCTTTACCAGTTCTATCAAGGGTTCCTCAAGGTTCAGTGTTAGGTCCTTGTCTCTTCCTTTGTTTTATCAATGACCTTCCTGATTCCTGACTCTGTGAAAGGTAGAATACGCTTATCTGCTGATGACACTATCATATACCTCAACATAGACTCGTTAAGTCTAGGGAATTCAATCCTGATAAATGCGAAGTAATAGGAATCTCAAAAACAAAAAGAGAAAAAATATCATCTTTCCATATAAATTACTTAATCAAGAACTACAAATTACAGGAAATGCTAAATATCTTGGGATTACTATTAGTGATGTCTTAACTTGGAAACACAAATTGAAATTACATCTTCAAAAGCTAGTAACACTCTCAGATTTATAAAAAAATATGTACAATGTTATAACAATAATATTAAAGAAACTGCCTAAAAACATACATTCGCCCACAATTAGAATACTGTTACACCATATTGCATCCATTGCAGAAAAAACTTAGTATATGAGATTATTATCATTATTATATTATTATCATCATCATCATCATCATCATCATTATTATAATTAATCCAGATTTGTTGAGCGCCCATTTAATATAAAATATACGTTCAAGGGAGCTTAACAATTAAACATGTGCCATATCGCAGATTTGTAGGAAAATCACAAAAACATATGCAATATTAAAACTGAAACTGAATGATTTGATTAATGGTTATTTGTACAACATTATTCGGGATGCATGTATTCTTCTATGTTCTAGTGTCTGCCATTTAAGTTTCAAGCATTGATGTTACGCTGCTTTGGTATGAGTATACAGCCAGAACATGTTAAGATCCAAATAAAGTCTTGTTACTCTGGCTGAACTCTGCCTACTCTGGCCAGCCAGAGTAACCAGAGTTCTGGCTACTATGGCTACTATAAATAGCTATTAACTTGAAATTCAGTTATGCTATTTAGAAAGAAATAACATATAAAGTTTCAGGATCGAATTCAGCTAAGACCGAAAATGTTTTGCGAACACGGGACCTGTTTACTCTGTCTACTCTGGCTGACCAGAGTAGCCAGAACATGTTAAAACCCTAGAAACTCTGGCTACTCTGGCCAGCCAGAGTAACCAGAGCTACTTTAATTAACCACTTGAAAATAGTTATTAACTTGAAATTCAGTTTTAAATGTGCTATTTACATAGAAATGACATATTAAGTTACATAATCAAACTCAGCTTAGACTGAAAATATTTTGCAAACACGGGACCTGGTTACTCTGGCTACTCTGGCTGACCAGAGTAGCCAAAACATGTTAAAATCCTAGAAACTCTGGCTACTCTGGCTGAACTCTGGCTTCTCTGTTAGAAACAGTCAGAGTAACCAGAGCAAACGATATCCTGGTGACTCGGGCTACTGTGGCTACTTTGGCTGACCAGAGTAGCCAGAACATGTTAAAAATCTAGAAACTCTGCCTACTCTGGTTGAATTCTGGCTACTCTAGCCAGCCAGAGTAACCAGAGTTCTGGATACTGGCTGAACTCTGGCTACACTTGCTGAACTCTGGCTACTCTGGCTGAACTCTGGCTACGCTGGTCAGCCAGAGTAACCAGAGTTATGACTTCTCTGGCTGCACTCTGGCTACTCTGGCCAGCCAGAGTAACCAGAGTTATGACTTCTCTGGCTGAACTCTGGCTACTCTGGCTAAACTCTGGCTGAACTCTGGCTACTCTGGCTACTCCGGCTAATTTCACGCACATGTTAAATAGCAACATTTGAACATGTCATTGTACATTTAATTTAGTAAGTGTAGGGGAATACTTGGCCTTAGTTGATGCTTAGAACGGTAATATAGCGAACAAAGAGCCAAAATCCACGGAAAATCCTAGGTTAGTGACTTTTATACGTCACCGACTTTTGTCCGACATAGCGCATGCTAAGCAACTTCCAATGGAATACATGTATCTCTTATTTGCCAGATTCCTGGATTACCTTTAGGTTTGGGGCGAGAGGAGAACATGTTATGTTTTCAGATGCAAAAAGTGCACTGTCGTGGTGCTTCACATGTATACTTAGTAAGTTATCAATAATGCCGATTTCCAAAAGTAACTGACTGATGCTAGCGCACGTAAATGTTTTGCAAAAATACATATGGTATGTCAATGTTCGCAAACTTAATTAAAAGGAAAAATGGTGCGTGACAAGTATGCAAGTAATCAAGCGATATCAGTTAATTGAAGAAGGATATGCATATCACGAAATCCTCGTTTTATCTATTCTTCGAATTGCTGTTTATATCAGTAAACATGCATTTGTCGTTTTTATTTTAAATAAAGTTTGCCTTCAACAAAAAATCCCACTGCATACAAACTGGTTGAATATAGAAGATGCCGCGTGTCGTGTTCTAGTTCAATTCGTATGGAAACGAAGAAAGTCAAACGTTATAGAAATTTATTTAGCAGCATAGTTGGGCAGATTTATATGATTAAAACACACATATCGAAACATCTGTTTTAGGACAAGTTTCAGTACTTTCGCCAAAGACTGCGATACAACTATAGCGATTATGATAATTAGTTATAATGTTTAATTTCACTTGCTTCTTTGGTTTGTTCATTTTCGTCATTATCACGACCATTGTTCTTAAAATTATATTCATAAAAATGGCACTTAAATTTCATTTAATAGAACACTTGTCATTTTCAATATTTTTATGTAATAAGAAAGTTATGAAAATGAAATTTTATCTGTATAAAAGTAATGACTTAAAATAGTCACTCGTTATTATATCCTGAAATATGAAAGTTACATTTTTTACAGGCAGCCAATACTGTAGAAATACTTGTAACAGACAAACATAAATATGACGACGGAGTATAGGCCTTTTTCCTTTTCTTCCATATGTATACAGGACAGGAATCCAATGAGCAATGTAATTTGTCCACAGTAAGTTAGAGGAACTGTGTGCAAATTTGATTCTGGTTATAACATAAAAAAATCATTTGGCATCGTGCCTTCAATGTGTATTTCACGGACCATATTTGCCTTAAAATAAAGAAACTGAATGTCAAAGTTTACAAATTACAGTTTAACTGTTATACTGCCTAACACCAGAATGTAAATCATCTCATTAATCATTACGCTATTTAATCAAACAAAGATACGTCGATGTTCTCAAACATTTTGCAGATATATACCATTAATTATTACATACTCGTTTCTATTTCCCGTTAAGTTACACTGGTACCGGAAACGTCAATATTTTTCCATACACTGACGCCTGAATTTCATATCGGGTGCGTAACGTAATTCAGTGTGTGTTGTTGCACTATTTTTTTTCTATTTAGTTCAGTATTGTCAGTCCTATTCAGGCTGTTGAACAAATTTATGATATTTGGATTATATTTTTTACGTGTAGATGCGTATGTAATAAAAAGGTTATTATCTTTGCCTTGTATAATCTTGTGCACCTGATCTTTTGAAAGAAACAAGTCAGAAATAGTAATAGGAAGAAGAATGGGAAGCAAGTTTATTAGTATCAAGTTTCTCGTTTGGAAAGTAGGAAAAAACCAACAGATTGGCGGACTGGAAGTTTCCCCTACAGTCTATATATGAACTGGTCAACCACCTATTTCCTTTCTATTTTTTCGTCAATTTATTGTAAAACTTTCATGAAAAGTATAGGTGTAAGAAAAAAGGTGGAATTTTATGAAGATACGTGCATGTGACCCGTGGTGGTAAGATAAGATAAGTTTTATTTTAATTAAGTCGGCAAGACATATAACAATACAACATGAGCTCTGACTGAGCTTTTTAACCGAGTACTGGAGGCAAGTATAAACAAATAGCGAATATAGAAAAGCTGTACTGGGGAGTAAAATAGTTTCACGAGTACATAGTTTAAAACAAATTACCACATAATAGTCTGGGCACAATTCATAAATTTATACTAAATTATGACAGTATGGAGTCTAAATAATTAAATTATGTTAAGATTACAGTATCCCTATCTACATCAATTGCACAAACAAACTGCTAAAAGGCAAGACAAATAAAGAGATGGTTATAAAGGAGCAAGTATGTAAGACAGCTTATTAAATATGAAATTATTATCTTTTTATTCCATCATAACAATGAAGATTATGTGTAGGCATCAACTCTACTTTAGTTAAAACAAAAATAATTTTTGTTTCCAAACAGTCATATCACAGGGCTCTTACTGACGTTTGTATGTCTAATCTGGTCATTTTTATATGAAACAAAGACGGGTTTGAATTATGGTTTTTAATCATATACCGAATAGTACGATTGTACGAATGAGAAATGGTACGAAACCTTCTACCTTAGCGGTAGTCTCCCTTAGATAGTCGCGTCCCTCGCCATTTGCAACCCCGGACACGGAAGAATTAATTCCTAGAAAAAGTAAGCGTACTTGTACAGTTTAGATTAAGTCTTTGAAATATGAATGCTAATGACTTGTTTAGCCAGTGTGCACAACTCTTGATTAAATTACTTCGATGCTTTCTTTCAGATTTTGACATGAATTGTTGACAAATAAAACCATGTTTAAAATGAAAATTTTCGGATGATGATTAGAAGGCGGACAATTAAACCCAGTAGACATTTCCTTTAAAGAGATATAAACATATTTGAGTATGAAATGTTCATGCTACATCAATTAAATTACATCTTTAAACGTATGAAGCATATTTCATTCATAAATGTCTTAATATGTGGTGTTAAATAATATACTGGGTATACCAGTTACCGTGAGTCTTATATTCAGTGTACTCTATTTATAACAAAACGGATGTATGAAAGGATAAATTTTATTCTGTTTAATTAATTTATATTTTAGCTTTAGACTTTTGGCAAAAAAATCATCAAAACACCAGGTAAAAGTTCCACTATTGTCATTTAAAGAACAGAGGTGGGCAATTTTAGCATTTTCTGGCATATACCTATTACCGTGAATTTCAACTTTCAATCTAAAGAAGTTGTTAAATTGATCTAAGACAAAGAAAGCAGTTCTATTTTGCAATAGGCCAAACTAAATATGAAACAGATATGGCAGAAATAAGCAACTTCATTGAAAAAATTGCGGAGAAAAATTGCAAAGTTTAACTATAATGACCAGTCAATTAGCTAAATTCCTTATTTTCTGGGATCATTGTGAAATAAAGAGAAAGACACTCCAATTTTCAAAAATAGTTTTGCTAAAAATCTAAGCACATTGAGCATGAATAATGAGAGAAAAAATATAAAGCACTTTTCATGTTAAGTGTCAAAATGGGACATTCGCGGTAATATGTATATCCCGGTAATTGGTATACCCAGTATACTGAAAGGAGGCAGTGGCTAGAGAACCCGAATCGGTTCCCTAGACAGCGAACTTATTCATCCGGAACCGGTTCTCTAGCTAAAGAACCGTGCATAGGCTAGGGAACCAGAATTTTATTTCCATGCATAAAGCTGTGAAATTCACTTTGTTTCTTTTGGTATGTATCATGCATTATCATAATTAATTTTACCATTTCAGCAAGCCAGCTAGGCGAATGTGTCACTTTATGTACCAGACACTTTATGTACCAGCACTTTATGTACCACTTTGGACACCTTATGTACCACATATATGATAAATAGTGGATGATAATTTTTGTATTAATTTGATGAAAATGTTACATTTTATGTTACTTGATATGTTTTTTACTAAATTTAGAAGTTAATTTTCATAATTAATAAGGTACAATTTAACTCTTTCCCATAGAAATGTTAACAACATTCTATGGACTTAAGCTGATTAAATCAAAGTTGTTTTCACAGGTAATTATCACATATTCACAGTGCTACACTATGAGATACAATTACTATATGATATATAGATGGTACACTAAGTGTCAAAGTGGTACATAAAGTGTCTGGTACATAAAGTGACTGGTACATAAGGTGTCGCACCCCAGCTAGGCCCCTTTCATTTATCTGTGTTTACTGTGTCTCCAAAAGTGTACTTGCAGCATACTGTCTGCCATATTGGAATGATAAAATAAACTAATACGCATGAATGCGGAAATCGTCTGCACTGGAGCAAGCCGAAATAATCTTGAAAATTAAACAGGTCTAGTATATTGCCCGATAGGTGCATCATGCACCGATCGGTGTATCATGCACCAATTGGTGTATTTAGCAATTCACCAATCGGTGTATCAACACGTAGGATGCCACTTTAAAACAAAATATTTCGAGAACCGGAAATAACTGCATTCCGATACCTTCACATGTTGTTGATGACATCAGCCATTTTCAGTCGCCATTTCATTTTTTTCCGACAGACTGCTGCGTTTCTTGCGTTGTTCACATTGAATGCACTGTCACATAATTATAATTCATTGACAGGTAAGAGAACACCAGTTAAATACCCCAACAAAAGTGATTTTATCCAAAATTCCTTTCCTTTATAAAACCGCAGCCATGTTAGATTCGGATCTATGCTTATAAAGCTACAAAATTTTCCCAACATCCCAAAATTTGATTGACGTGTATTACCTTGAATATGTATGGTGTACCTGTAGCGACATAATAAAATACGAAATAAGTTTACACAGTGTCAGTTTTGAAACCCCGTAACGTTCAAAGTTATTTAACATTTGTATTATCAATAAGAAGTGATATCAAAGTTAGTAACATGATGGTTTTATAAATCATTATGTTATGTAAATCAAGAGTGGATCAAGGAGTTTGGTTAATAATTATCTATAGCTTGAATTCCTTTTATATCAATCTTCAATTTAGTTGTCAATATCTATTTTCCCTCTGTGAGGATTAGCATGGGCTTTAGTGACGTGTCCTTTTCTGACTTTCTTTCCGTGGTATTCAGTCTATTTAAATATGCATTATCACAATATCATGAGTGCATTTATTAATTTATTTTGTATGTTATACAGCACTTGCTTAGATAACTTTTTTTAACAAATAATTTGCGGTAATTTTATATTTTGGTTTATGTCATTTTTTGAACACCATACTTTAGCATAATTTTCAGACAGATGCTGATTTTTCGAGCGTTTTGGCGCAGAACCAAAGGGAAGTCACCCAGAATACCCGGGTATCAATATGGCGGAACACATGCTGCAGTAGTATTGAGAAATTATAGACAAAAGTGTTTTTTAACCCTAGAAATTATTGTGTTCGAAAATAAATAATATGTAAGTAGTACATGTAAATGTGTTTTATCATTACGTTACCTTATACATTTAAAAAAAATGAAATAATTTGAAAACTTTACCTCGGAGGGTTGTTCTTTTGTTTTTCCCATGATGCGAAAATATCAAATACACATGGAATAACGGTCAGTTTATTAACTTTCTGAGCCGATACACCGATTGGTGTATTGTTGAATACACCAATTGGTGCATGATACACCGATCGGTGCATGATGCACAAATCGGGCAATATACTAGACCTGTTAAACTTATAAGGTACAATACAATAAAAGAAACAGTTGAAACAAATTAACTTTTATTAAGTAATTTCTGTTAATTGGTATTGATCACATATATATCTTTTTATCTTTTAGATTTGCAATAAATCACTTGCAAACTTTAATCCAATAAAAAAATGTTGCACATGAAATGCTGAGGTGTTACAAACCAGTATTTTTAAAGTGATCAAAGAATCCGCATGAAGCTTTAACGGCAATTAAATTACTTTGTACATGTGTACATCCGTAAACATGTAATGACGCAAATACAAATCAATATTATTTTATATTTAAATAATTTAAACATCGCACATGTTTAAAGCAAATAACAGTTAAAAAACGGCAATGTAGTTTTCACTCATTCATTCATACTATATAGTTAATATCATTCCAATATGGCAGGCACGGTATGCGGCGAGTACACATCTGGAGACTGTAAACGGAGATAAATGCAAGGGCATGGTAAAATTAATTAAGATAATAATATGAATGATACTTTAATACCAAGAAACAAAGTGGATTTCGACAGCATTACGCATATAAATAAAATTCCGGTTCCCTAGCCTATGCACGGTATTTTGGTTAGAGAACCGGTTCCGGACGAATAAGTTTGTTGTCTCTAGGGAACCGATTCTGGTTGGCTAGGGTTCTGGTAACTGGACCCCTAGACCCAGAGCCCTAGATTTGGCTGCAATTTCATATAATGAATCAATAGTCATTTGTTTATTTCTTTTAGTCATGGTAGTGCAACAAGAGTACTATTATTACTAGGGGTGCGTACCGGTTCTCGATATGTATCGAATACCGGTATTCAGGGTTCGATCGATACATCGGATCGAACGTTCCTGCATCGATCAAAAGCTAACTACATGGTAAATGGCCTCATTACCGCAGATACTTATGTATAATGCGCAGTTTTCTGACCCCCGGGACCACCCCGAATCGTGGGCACGCAGATTATACACAGGTATAGGTGATTTTCCAACTTCAAAACAAGTTTGTTTCCGATGGTCGCCATTTTGATAAAGGGAAACTACTCTCCGCGCTAACTGTCACCGCTAAAATATAAGATTGCCGTTACATTCCGTAAAAGATCGAATGGTTTAATTTTCTTTCAAACAAAATTAATTTCATACAAATTTGAAAGTATTTTGATTAAAGAAATATTATTAAATCATAAAATTTATGATACTAATTAAAGATTGAGTATTCTCTTTAACCGAGATCAAACTGTAAACAACAAAATTGACAGAGGTGACAGCTAATTGCTGGCTATTTGATCATAACAAAAAGACTATCACACCTTTCGTTATCATTTGAATTGAGAAGCTCATGTCATTTTGAAAGATACCATTCTGAAGTATTGAATCAGCTGTTACTAACAGTGTTAGTTATTTCTTCAAAATAGTTAATTAAAAAAAGGTAAAACAACAATTCTAATATGCTTGCCTCTGTTTCCTAAAGAAAAATGTATCCAAGTCCTGTGATTTTGACTCAGAATAGACCGACCTTAGAAGTGAGTAATTATAGTTCATATTGCATTACTATAATGGTCTTGTACTCTGTTATTATTCTGTTTGAAAATATCATATGATATATCGAATATCGATCATTTTGTATCGATACAAATATCGTATCGATCATTTTGACCGATACGTAGCCCTAATTATTACTATATTGCGACAGCTTATCTCTGCAAGTCCAATTTAGATGCTTTAGATGATTCACCCCCTTTCCTAGATCTCAGATTTCTGGAAAGTAGTCGGTCCGACGGACATGGTCCGACGGACATGACTGAAAAACTTTTGACGCGGTCTGCCGTTTCTTAACCCGGATGCGGTCCGACTGACCGGCATTTATCGTACCCCGAGAACCGCAACATCTCAGATAATTCATCTAAATGGCATCACTAACATATTCTGCTGGGGCCTAACTGGGAAAGAAACATAAATTAATGTCCAACAATCGTAGTGAAAAGAAAAAATGTACGAAAATAAGAGCCTTGACGGAACATTTAACGAGAAATTGACTAAAAATCGCTCCTGACTCGTATATGATGGAGAAAAGCAACATATGCGTTGCACTGACATTTTTTTTCAGTCTGGCATATTGTTTTTTTGTCCAGCAGATTTTTAGGCATTGCTTGACTGAATATCCAGCAATTTTTTCCAACTTTCCTAAAGTCTGAGATCTATTGGAGTAAAACCTTGAAACAGAGGTCTTGTGTTGAGATGAACAGTTTCATACAGATGCAAGAGTGTCGCTCTGACTTGATGAAAATGACTGTGATGCTGATGGTCGTGCAAGTCCATAAAAATCCTTTTAAGTCTTTTGATCCCCCCAGTCTTAGATTTGGTCAGCCTGTTGACATAATATTTACTGTTCTGACTCATAATTTAAATTTGAATGGTCGCGAAAAACCGGTTACAACTTTTGGTTACGATCAATTAAATTTGTGCTTCGCTGGCAATAGAGAATATGTTCTGAATTTTGATAAGAGTATTTAGTACCAATTTGGATGCCAGGATCGTGGCTGTTTTGAAGTTTTTAGCTCAACTTTTTGAAGAAAAAAGTAGAGCTATTGCACTCGCCCCAGCATCGCCGTTAGGCGTTGGTTAAAGTTTTTGATAAAGTCAAATATCTCTGCTACTGTCAAAGCTATTGACTTGAAACTTAAAATAGTTATTATCTATCAAAGTCTACACCTGGAGAAACAATCCCCATAACCCTGTTTGAATTTTGACAGACTTATGCCCCTTTTTAACTTAGAATTTTTTGGTTAAAGTTTTTGATAAAGTCAAATAACTCTCTATCAAAGCTTTTGACTTGAAACTTAAAATATTTATTTACTATCAAAGTCTACACCAGGGGCACCATCCCCATAACTCTCATTTGAATTTTGACAGAGGTTTGCTCCTTTTTAAGTTTAAAATTTTTGTTTAAAGTTTTTGATAAAGTCAAATATATATTTGATTGAGTTTAAGCCCCTTCTAATTCAGTGTCAAGCACTGAGAAAAGTCGAGCGTGCTGTCTTACAGACAGCTCTTGTTTGTAGGTCTTTTTCATTTATTTTTTGTCTTAAATTGAGAAAAATTTAAAAAAAAATTCTGTACAGACCCAGTTAAAGACGGAAAAAATTGCTGCAGATTATAGGGGTATGGGTCTATACCTCTAGACAAGCCTATTAGGGGTTGGCTAAGGGTGTGGACCCCATTTTCAAGGCCCCGAAGGTGGGCATATTATAAATTTGCACTATCCATCCGTGTGTGTGTCTGTGCATCCGTCCGTGTAAATTCTTGTCTGGGCTGTAACCCTGCCATCCCAGGGTCCTCCCCAGGCCCTTTCAGCCGGGCGCTGCGCCCGGCTTAAATAGCTTAGCACCTGGCTATAAAATTTCAATATTATAAATTTTCATGCATTTCCAATTTTATCTCCTGTAAACATAACCAGCTTTTATTATATACCTATAAATATTCTGTAAAAAAAATCGGCTTGAATTTTTTACTATTAAATATGAACAGACAGACAAAAATTCCGTATTGTACCTTTTAAATTCCGTATTGTATGCTGCCGGACTATTTTCATTAATATGCATGACCAGACACATTTCTATAAATAGCGCACATAAAAACTTCACTAAGTTCCATTAATATCGATAAACATTGAAGAAAACAAGAATCAAAATGGTAAAGGTATATAATAAAAGGTTCATTATAACAGTAGCTGGATCTGGGACTTTGTATTCGGCTCTCGTGGATTTTGCAAGGTTGGATCACACTCGGCTTGCGCGCCTTGTGAGATCCGATCTGGCAAAATCCACGAGAGCCGAATACTGCATCCCAGATCAAGCTACTGTTATAATAACCCTATTTGATCATGCACGGAGGCAAAATCGATAATATTATAGTCGCTGAACAGCGTCACGGACAGTGTTACAAACAATCAGCTTATTTTACCGCCAACTGTCAAATTGTACTTTCGTTTTCGTGCACGACGATTTTTTTGCAAACCAGATTTTATTTTGAGCAAAACTGCATTGGGTTCAAACAAATTTACAAACAAATTTCGATTTTGCATGTAATAAATTTTGGCTTAGTTAAAAATGAAACCGGTTGGCAGAAATTGACGAATCTGTTCAGTTGCAACCAAATAAAACGGACGCTGGTACAGAACATGCCAACTGTTAATATTGTATTTTCCATATCCAGCAAGTAATAGCTAGGCTATTTCAATAAAAACTACCTGGAAAACTTGCAAAATTGCGACTGCTATTGGCGAAAATTGGGAAAAATCATACCTGAAACTGCATTATATTTCGGACGACACTAATTCGGATAAGTCAATACATAGTGTCAGAGAAGGTAGAAAACATCAATAATTTGATTAAATTACTTTTACTTTAAATATTCTTTCATGAAATGAGCTGCAGATTCAACTAACCACGAAACACAGAATTAGAGGATAGATTGTGTTTGCCCGTGTAAGGATCAAATAGGTTGACATTATTTCCTCTCAAAACTGCTATGTTTCTGTAAAAACTTAATTGATGCAAGAAAAAAAATCACAATGCATATTGTCTTTTAAACCCAACTTCAAAGAAAATCAAGCTAAGAAAATATTAAATAATGATTCTTGCATTGATTTCTTCTTGATGTATTTAAGCTACCTTTGATAAATATGTTAATATAATGCAGTTTCAAAAGTTGTTTCATATCATACTTATAATTCATCACCTCAATTTACTTAAATGGATAACATGTTTATCGTGATAAAACAGCTAAAAAGTGTACCCGACTATAATTCCACAGAGCCCGGCTATAAAAAAATCCTGGGGAGAATTAACACTGCATCCATAAAGGGATTTTGAAATAACTTAAATAACATAAACGTTCACCATAATGAGATGACGTGTCCTGTGCAAGACCCAGACCCCTAGCTCCAAGGTCAAGGTCACACTTAGAGGTCAAAGGTTAACAGGGTCTGTTTTGTGTCCAGTCCATAACTCTGCCATCCATGAAGGGATTTTGAAATAACTTGGCATAAATGTTTACCATAATGAGACGATGTATCATGCGCAAGATCCAAACCCCTAGCTCCATGGTCACGGTCACACTTAGAAGTCAAAGATTAACAGGGTCTGTGTTGTGTCCAGTCCATAACTCTGCCATTGATTAAGGGATTTTGAAATTACTTGGCATAAATGTTCCCCACAATGAGATGACGTGTCCTGTGCAAGATCCAGATCCCTAGCTCTAAGGTCAAGGTCACACGTAGAGGTTATAGGTTAACATGGTCTGTTTCATGTCCAGTCCATAACTCTGCCATTGATGAAGGGATTTTAAAATTATTTGGCATAAATGTTCCGTATATTGAGATGGCATGTCATGTGCAAGACCCAGACCCCTAGCTCCAAGGTCAAGGTCACACTTAGAAGTCAAAGGTATTTCTTGTCTGGTCAATAACTCTGCCATTTATCAAGGGATTTGAAAAAAATTTGACACAAATGTTAACCGGTGTGTCACGCTTATGACCCAGGTCTCTTGGGTCAAGGTCACGAAATGATGTGTTTTTTATGCGCAGACAACTGGAGCATTCTTGGGCATGCATCGGGGGCATTTATCACCAATAGTGACAGCTCTTGTCCCAGATATTCTTGGTTATTAATTTTGTGAAAGTGTAGTATCAAATAAGATCAACACTACAGGGCTTTTTTTAGCCTGATTTGTGAGGAAGTGTCAGTCTCTACATGATCAATAATACATAAATTTCAGGGATACTCTAGGATGGATGGCTACCCAGCTACCAATACCGCTACATACAATGGCAACTCCATCGGACCAATAAAATTTGAAAGTGAGCCCTACCATTATGATGTTAGCAATAATAACCAAAGTTACGGATATGATGGTTCAGGGACGTACGGACAGACAGCCTATCAGCAGCCAGGATACCCGTACACACCAGCAGCTCATCCTCAGGGGACAATACAGACCAATGCTCAAACACCAAATCTCTATAGCCATCATCCCACAGACCAGTCCTCACAGCCAGCGGCAGTGAATGGGGATAGCTCCCTTTTTACCCCAAGGAAACAGCTGGTAATGTTATTACAAATGTACCTTCATTTTAATGTCCCTGTAGTAGCGGAGCGGGTATACTTCCGGTCTTTCAGTTCATCTGTTTGTACACCATTTCATTTAGAACTGGTCAATAAGTAGAAAATTCTTGATGTTGCATCACTCAAACTTCATAGGATGACTACTTATATTAAGTAGATAAACCAGTCATTTTTGGGGGTCAGTAGGTCAAAGATCAGGGTCACAGTTAGCTCTAGGCTGAAAACATCTACTGTTTCAATATATAAAAATGCTTTGGACTGCGTTGTCAAACTTCATAAGTTGATTGCCTACGATCAGTAGACAATGGTAGATGACCCCTTTTATGGGTTGGTCGTTCAAAGGACTAGGTCACAGTTACCGCTAGGCTAAAAACAGTATACTCAATAATCAAAGAATGCTTTTGTCTAACAGTCTTCATAGGAAGGTTGCCTGTAGTCAGTAGATGATCTGTGTCTTTTTTGAGGTCATTTGATGAAAGGTCAAAGCCCCAGCATGCAAATTACATACCCACTTGCCTCAGACAGGCAACCCGCCCGCTTAGCTCATTAGGGAGAGTGTTGGTCTTCGGATCGTGGGGTCGCGCGTTTGATCCCCGGGCGGGGCGTATGTTCTCCGTGACTATTTGATAAAAGACATTGTGTCTGACATCATTCGTCCTCCACCTCTGGTAATTCATGTGGGGAAGTTGGCAGTTACTTGCGGAGAACAGGTTTGTACTGGTACAGAATCAAGGAACACTGGTTAGGTTAACTGCCCGCCATTACATGACTGAAATACTGTTGAAAAAGGCATTAAACCCAAAACAAACAAACAGACAGACAAGCTGTCATAGAGTAATATGTGTTTAACAAACAGCTGTTTTACTTTAAACTCAAAAGATATAATTTCTTTGAAATGATTTTGGGCTTAAAATATTAGAGAAAATGTCAGTATGATAAAAAGATATTGAAAGGTTAAAATTTAAAAAAATTCAGAGTAGAAATCTAGTAGTTCTAATATCATATGTTTTCTGTAAATAACCTTTTAAAGTAGCTGGCTATAATTTAGGAGGTAATTCTGCTATAATTATTTTGATATTATAAATCTGTATCAAATATTATCCAGTACAGTAGATGGTGTTTTGCAAATTGTTTTGGTAGTAAATCACTTTCTGAAGTTTCTAATTATTTTTATGTTTTCAGACTTCAGGAGTTGAACACCACTGTGATATATGTGACAAGGCGTTTAGCTCGAGCGCCAGCATGAGACGACACAGAGAGATTCACACGGGCATGAAGAAGTTCTCATGTGAACTCTGCGGGAACAGTTACACACAGAAGCATAATCTTACAAAACACATGCGGCTACATACAGGTTTGCAACATATTTTTAAGTGACATTGATCTGTAACAGCTTTTTGAAATTCACAGAATGGAAAAGTTGAAATTAATTTTTTTAGCTAGACTGTTTGAAGAATAGGTAGATCTACATGTATTGGACTCACCCTTGCGTCAGTGTCAGCATCTGTTTTATATTTTGTTTTAGATGAAGGACTTGTCAGAATCAAAATAATGTATATAAAAAATCGTGGTTTAGATAATTTGAGGCGAAAATTAATGTAAAGCACTGCCTTTAATTATCTGCTGAAAGTTTTGCATTTTGTTATGGGCAGCTGTCTTGTAATGTATTTATAATTTATTCAAATGAAAACTTTTCTGTTTTTTGCCAACTCATGTGCCAGGTAAAAAAAAGGTATTGAAAACATGGCAATATCTATGTTTGAAGGAACATGCCTCCAAAGTTTTTGTTTAATATTCTGAAATTTAGAAAATCATTTCAGATTTTTTGGTTGTTTTAAATAAAAGGTAAAATGTATAGATACAATATAAGGTCGAAACTAGTAGAAAAATAATAGAAGCAATAAACATAATAGGTTGGTCTTAACACTTTTTATGACCCCGAAGGGAGGCATATTAGTTTTCGACTGTCCCTCCATTAGTTCGTTCGTTCGTTCGTTAGTCACAATGTTAACTTTTTGCATGAAGGCACTTTACTCGCAAAGCACTGCACCCAGGACCTTCAAACTTCACATGCTGATAGTACTTATTGAGTACACCATGCCTACTGACTTTGGGGTCACCAGGTCAAAGGTCAAGGTCACAGGGGCCAACGTTAACTTTTTGCATGAAGGCACTTTACTTGCGAACCACTGCACCCAGGACCTTCAAACTTCACATGCTGATAGTTCTTATAGAGTGCACGAACCCTACTGACTTTGGAGTCACCAGGTCAAAGGTCAAGGTCACAGGGGCCAACGTTAACTTTTTGCATGAAGGCACTTTACATGCAAACCACTTCATTCAGGACCTTCAAACTTCACATGCTGATAGTACTTATTGAGTACATCACCCCTACTGACTTTGGGGTCACAAGGTCAAAGGTCAAGGTGCTGCGGGGGCATTTGTCACCATTAGTGACATCTCTTGTTCATTTATATGTTAGATTCTTACAAAAATATTAACTTCCAAGTGTGGGGCCTAAGTGGGCGAGTGGTTAAGTGACTTCAAATCACTTGCCCTATAGGTTCGAGCTTCGCTTACATTTCTTTATGTAAAAAAGCCATTCAGCTGATGTATGTAAGGTCGGTGGTTCTACCAAGGGGCGCGCCTTTGAGGAAATGCACAGCGGGGTACCTAGGGTGGGAAGTCACCATATTGCATATAATTGTGTCGGTGTGACGTTAAACCGAACAAAAAAAGGAAAAAGGAAATATCTTAAAAGTAGCCATTATTATCCCCGCAAGTCAGTTCATTTCTTTAGGGACTATTGTAAATCATGGTATACGAATACCTAAGATAAGTATGTTCAATACGCAGTTGAAGTAAAGGTTTTGGAAAAACTGTTTTGCAAAAGAAATTCAAGTTTGTTATCATTCAATGTCATAACTCTGTATGATACATGTATACCATGGCAGTTAAGGTATTTGTTATAAATTTTAAATTTTCAAACACAGTTGCTCAAGAAAGCAGTTCAGAACAATTTTTATTATGTACTTTGAAAAGTAATGGTGTATGAAGTATGAAATTCCAAAATGAAAATTCAAAATTGTCGATAGGTTAAACCATTTATATCCCTTTATTGTTGAATACTTTACTTTTCAGGAGAGAAGCCATACAAGTGCCATCTATGTGATAAATCATTCTACATTCACCATCACTTGAAGAATCACATGTTCCAGCACACAGGTGAAATGCCATTCAGGTGCACCAAATGTAGCAAATGCTTTAAACATAAGTTCCGATTTGACAGACACATGTTGACGCATGAGGAGGGTGGAAATACAGATGGTAGCGTGGCACAGACCCCACCCTCGAGTAATTTTCATATTCATATATTATTACTTGTGTATTATAGTATAGTTTATGCTTTATATATATTAAGTAGCTGATTGTGATAAAAGCTATAAGACTAGTGACGTCTTTCTATAAAAACCACAAAGTCACAAAGCTTGTCCGCCCAACTCCTCTGACTCCACAAGACAGATTTACACCAAACTTTACAGAAGCAATCATTGCCAAGTCTAGTTTTGCATATCATGGGCATGTTCCAGTTTAATGATTTTCGTGGGAGTTATTGTTCTTCATTCATCAATTCTTATGAACTGACTAAGCATATGTTTGATGGATTTCTGCCAAACCATACGGGAGGGATCAGTGCCAAGCTTAGTTGTTCATATTGAAGTTATATTATGGTTCAGTGATTTTCAGTGAAGAACTATAACCTGTTATTTGTCAAATTTTATGATATTTTGGCTACTTCTCGTACAACATTGGGTCGATTTCCACCAAACCTTACAGGAATTATAATTGCAAAGTCAAGTTGTGCATATTATTGACATGGTTTGGTTCAGTGACTTTCAGCAGAGTTATGGTGATTGATTTGTCGTATGTCACAAGTGTTCACATTACTTGCCTTTAACCATTGCTCAAAATTTTGCCAAACCTCAGGAGTGTGAACATAGTTGTGTATATCATTGGCATGTTAAGGTTAAATGTTTTTCAGTGGAGTTTTGACCCTTGATAAAATTCCATGATGTCTGTGCTACTTCGCCTATACCATTGGTTGGAATTCCAGCAAAGTTCACAGGAGTTACCAGTGGATGAATCGGTGGAATTTTATGGTTCCCTTAAATTGTGGCATTTTACAATGTGTGTGTGTTAGTAGTGGGAGACATGTTTCCTGAAAAAAACAATCCCTTGTTTATTATAAAAATAGGTCATACATATTCAGTAATCCCTGTTTGACTTGTTTGAACATGTGAAATGCTCTTGTTCTTGTTTTACAGACTGCAAATTTATGAACAGTATAAAATTGTATTGACAACAAAGATTGCATTCATTAGATTAGACTAATTTGTGTTTTCATTTTCTGTTAACAGTAGCCACAAGTGAGGATAATTCAATGAATGAAGTCTGGAACAATGAGACAGATGATGACGATGTAGACTACTCGTACGATGCGTCACTATACGATTCCTTTGATGAGGATGGGAACAAATATGACGAACACGAATGCGAGGTTTGTCAGCAGATCTTCATCAGCAAAGAAAGTCTGGATAACCATTTCAAGTTACAACATGCCGTCGATCGTGAATTCAAATGTGATGACTGTAACAGCATTTTTCTTACGCGTGCTCATCTTGTTCGTCATCGTCGTACACACACAGGGGAGCAGATATACGAATGTGAAGAATGTAACGTGAGTTTCCGATGGAAGGTTAGTCTGCATATCCACATGCGGCGACACAATAATGACTATAAGAGGTATGAATGCACAATGTGCAACAAATATTTCCTTGCGAAAGAAAGCCTTAAGAAACATATGAACATGCACCTAGGTATGACAACTTACGAATGTGACGAATGTGAACAAAAATTCACTCAGAAAAACGAGTATAAAAACCATTTACAGTCTCACGCTGATGGATTAGAAACAGGTGGTCGCGATAGTATTGGAAGTCCGAAAGGAACTCCGAAACAACCGCCCACTTGTAAAACTTGCTTTAAAACATTCAGTTCTAACTCCAGTTTGAGGAAACATGAGTTCACACATATGGATGTTAAACCTCACAAATGTGATCTCTGCAATGTTTCTTTTGCCCAGAAAATCCAGTTACGACTTCATAATAAAAAACACAATGGAGGCAAGATGGATCCTCCATTGTTTTATCGTAAAAAAGAAAATCAGCCATTGAAGAAAGAAAAAACTGAAGAACCCGAAGTTGCTGAAACCAAATCCAATGTTTCTACACCAAAGCGTAAATCTCCAACGAAAACAACCTCTCCTTCAGCAAAAGTGAACTCAACAGCAAAAGTTTCACCAGTTAGAATCAAGATAGATAAATCCAAAATAATACCGGAACGAAGGAATGCGCCTAGAAAAGCGCGTAACATAATTAAAGAGGAAGAACCAGAAGAGGAAGAAGAGGAGGAGGAAGAGGAAGAGGAAGAAACATCAGAAGAGGAAAGCGAGGCGGAAAGTGAAAATGCCTCAGAAGAGCCAGAACCAAAAAAGTCACGCTGGGAGGGGTATCGCTATCCAGTTTGTGAAAATTGTCATCAGGTGTTTAAGAAACGAAAAGCTTTAAGTCGACATCAGAGAACATGCAGGAAAAAGGAGTAAACTTTAGATGATGGTTGAACAGGAAAGTAGAATGACAAAATTATTTTTACAGAAGTAGCTTTTTTAGATTTTTTGGAAAAAAAACTTACATTAGGTATTGTGACATAATTGTTTGGGGGAAGTGAGCATTTTTTTATGTGGGTAGTTCTTGTTTTTGCGAACATTATTAGTAATAAACTGAGGATTGCTTAAAATGGGAAGATTTTTGTTTGTTTTCTTTTTAGAAATGATTTTTTTTTAAATTGATGGTAGTTCACTATTTTTAGGGCATTAGTTTTACAGGTCTTATAAGCAGAAGCTGATAATTTCTTTAATCCTTACTTCCTTTGTTTGCAAAAAAATTTAAATTGTTAAATCTTTATTGTCACTTCTTTTTTCACACTTTTTTCTTCCCAATTTTTTTTTCTCCCAGTTGCTATTATTATATGTAGTACAATCTGGATTTGTTATATAATTTGGAAACTGCCAGTGTAGCTACTGTAAACATTTTTAGAACAATTTTAAATATTCTTGTTTGTTAGTATATATTTTTACAAAGAACTATTTGTAAACAGATCACAGATTTTGTCACTATTGTAGATGTATAATAGTTGTGAAGTCTGTATCAGAAGCTTTTGTTTCACAGACAGTTTTTAGCTATTGAAAGACTGATCAACTTGAAACCCAGACAAAGTTCTCAGTCTAATGGTTTTGCCCTAAATTGTGCTTAACTCCGATACTGTATTATAATAACTTTTAGGTTTTAAATGGAATACTTCAGCAGTTTCTTTGATGTTTTGATTTTCGTCAAGAGGATCTTAAGGGGGGGGGGGGATTAAAATTTACTTCCTCGACTGTTACTTGCTGCTATTCTACCAAGCTTAATATACAAGGGTGTCTGATTATCACTGTTATAAAATAATCTAAGGTCTGTTGAAAAATTTTGATAATTTGGGCTAGAATTGTGTGAGGCCAAGAAAAACACTACAAGCTGTTGGTTTTCATTTAGATCTTGCATGTACAATGAGTACTGGTGATTTGATACCCCTCACCATATGTGCCATTGGTTCAGGCGATTTGATATGCTACCAGGAACATAAGGTTGCTATAGCAATTGTTTCCTTCTATTTGATTATTGTCTAGGCTATGCATCACTTTTATAAGTTGTTTTTAAAAAATATATTTTGTGGATAACAGAACTATCAATGTTTCTTGTTTACCTGTATATAGCATTGTTTAACTTCATTCCATTTTTGAATTTTACATACCATGTTGAAGTTTGATGTTTATTCTTGTTTTTAATCCTTTATATAAATATATATATGTAGATTTTACCAACTATTATGTAATTAATAGAATTATGTGAATAAAAAGAGGGCTGCCTTGGGTTATATGTTTGTGCGTATATATATATGTGTGTGTATATATATACATAATTGTGTGCAAGATTTTATTGTGGAATATTTTATCAT
This sequence comes from Mercenaria mercenaria, assembly GCF_021730395.1. Classification (NCBI taxonomy): domain Eukaryota; kingdom Metazoa; phylum Mollusca; class Bivalvia; order Venerida; family Veneridae; genus Mercenaria; species Mercenaria mercenaria. Next base: position 51,922,930 of record NC_069376.1, read on the forward strand.
TGATTTTTAGTTCAGAAGGTCAAAATCACTTTCTTTATCTTGAAAATGAGTAACATGAAAAGCATTGTTGGGCCTTTTAGACTAATGCATAATTCAGTGATTTTCATGGGTATTATTTGTTTGCATTTCAGCTTATTGGCAGTTGCCACTGTTGGATGGAAACTCCTTCAGAAGACTGTTAGTAGTTTTTTAGTTGGAATTAAACCAACTGTTTTTAGGTCAGTAGGACAAAGGTCAGTGTCACACTAGCATTGAGACTATAAAAGATGTCTAATCTTTAATTTTAAATGCTTTGGTTAGATTTTCCAGTGTAATGGTAATACTGATGTGTGGACTGACATAAATACAAATCAGTGTGTTGTAAAATGTTTCTGTCCTCACACATAAAAGTTGCACCATGATAATTTGAGGTCAGGGAACAAAGATGTGGGGTCAAATGTCAAGGTCACAGCAATCAAAAGATATTGGGAATGGCTTCCCAGTAATGTGTGAACACTTGAGCCACAGATTATCAAACTTTGATGACTGCCTTCTTTAGGGATAATGCATGTTTTTGTGTTACAACACTTGCAGAATCCGGAGGGATTGGTTGGTGCCCGGGTCCGGTAGGGCGATGGTACCAATGTATCCCGAGGGATTCTGAAGGTGTTATGACACAAAATGAACATGTACTAATGCTATTCCAGCATAAAACGTGTTCTTTTTCGGGTTCAGGTCATTTCCTTTTGAATTTTATTCGTTTTGGGCCTTAATACTTGTACACTATGCCACAGAACAAGCATATATAAAAAGGTGTTTTAACAGCATGCGAGCACGAGAATCTTTCTATTAACACATGCTTTCTGTCCTGTTCAAATGCCCATGAAAAGTTACAGTAATGGCAGTTTTATGCTAGAATGTAAATTAATGACCTTGTTAATTTCTTAATAAATAGGTCAAATTGTCGATAATATACTGACCATAACATGCATAGAACATGTTGAATACACACGAGAGTGAATAAATTTGTGGTCCTTTTGAAGTTTTGTTGTTGGATTAAAATGCCCATTTATACACATCTCTGCAGAAGTTTTATTTGTGTGTGTACTTTTTCATTAAGCTTAACTTTTTTTAAAATGTAGATACGGTATTATGCATGTTTTGTGTGTGAGCTTTTATTGATAAATTTGCATTTATGCTTTATGTGAACCAGTTGTGTACTCGAGAGGATTACACATGTTTAATATGTTATACATATATGTGTTGATAAGCATGATGTACTATGCAGTATTTTACTTAAAATTTTATGATGTATATTTTGCACAAATGTATTATATCTATGTAAATTTTGTACTAGATCTATTTGTACATAAGAGAAGAGAATTATATTTTGGAAATTGAAAGATTTTTGCATATTACAAGGGAATAATAAAATATGAACTGTGCGTATGTTTCAATTGGTGGGATAAATAAAAAATTGAATTTAAAGCTGATTGTTTTTTTGGAAAATTAAGAAAAGTATGTAGATGCCTTAAAATGAAAAGTTTTATACAGAACATGATCATTGACATAGTTGTGAAATTTTCTGTTATACATTGATGAACAATAGTTTCGTTCAGAAGAGTGCCTTTATCACTATAGAAACTATTTTTGCTATCTAAAATAACGAATTATCTTTTTTACATGTTGTTTAATTGTATCCCATTTTCAATTTATCATAATTTTTACAATCATAATGTACTGCTATCTCAAATAGATGCTTTATAGCCCTAATAAGGGAGGTAATCACAATTTGTATTGAATTACTATAGCTTACATGTCACAGTGCATTCAGGAATAATACTTATGACTGTAGAAGGGTAGATGCATAGAGAGTGACCAAAGTTTTTGTTAACCCCTCAAGTGTTATTTGTAGATCTAGAGTCAAACATGTTTGATGCCACTTGCCTTACAAACAGTCATGGAATATATCATTCCTACAACAAGCTGAACAATGCTGCCATAGCTAAAACATTTACCATAGATGGATATAACTTCATGAACTTGCTTGTATAGTGCATCATTCCTTTGCAAAGTTTTCATTATAATATATCAGGGAACTTCTCAAGGATATTGAAATAGCCATATGCTTTCTGCTGGGCACACTTTAAGTTTTATAAGGCATATACATGTAGGATACAGCATGTTGTTTAATCTCTGTAATTCTGTAGATGTGAGTAAAACATTTTTTTCTGCAAAAAAATCATAAAATGATTTATTCATGGACCCAGATCTAGGTCACTCATTTAAACTCGTATAATATTTGGTGACCAGTTTTCAACTTTGGTCTCTCCCTACCATAGTATTTAAACTTATAATTTATGGCTCTGAGATTTAATTGTATAGAATAGGAAACAATTCACACCAAAGTTATGTTGTTATTACACAGAAATCATTCCATGGTTTGACTTCATATAAAATTGAACAAAATATGCAATTCAGTGATATGTGATAAATGGATTCTGCTGTCTTGAATTTTGTAATGCCATTAATTACTGTAAATTTTTGTTTTGAATTTTGTTTTGAGTTGACTGAAATATGCAATGAAATGTTATTTGATTAAGTGGAATCTGCTTAATTGAAATTGATATTGTTTTAATTGGTCGAAATATGCACCTTAAGCTTTAGCCTGCTGGCGGCAAGTGATTCTGCCTTTGCTCCCAGATGTGCAGGCTGATCATGGTCTGCACTGTTTGCTGTTCAGTCAGTAAATTTTCAGAGAACACACCTTCAAATAATACATGGTACCGCCCATATTGAATGATGGACCAGTCAATTTTAGAAATTTAGCAGGCTAAAGGTTAACAAAGCATTAAGTGAGATCTGCTGTATCAAAGTCTGTAAAACTGCACTAAACTGTAGATGTAACTTTACTAGGTTATGAGTGGGGGACACCATATGAAAAGAGAGCAATTTCAGAATAAGAGATTTGTGAAATTATAAAATAGGTAAAATCAAATCTGTGTCTTAAGCTTGTAATCCCATTTTTAGTACCCATCTCTGATTTCAGTCTTAAAACCTGGGAACTAACAACAGTTGTGGTCAATTTTGAATGTATAATATGATTATACACTAGTTGTGATATTTGGGGTTTGCTAAAATTGCAAATGCTTACTATGCAAAAGTTAATATGCATTTTTACATGCTAAACATGATTTTTAGACATTTAAGGTAGAATTAAATGTACTAGAATTCATTGATGTCTTTTATCTAGGATTGATTAGTGTCTCATAGATTGATACCTAGCTTGAAGGTTATATAACTAAGATTGGAAACCAGTCACACTGGTTGCAAACCTGGCATTGGTCAATTTCAGGATAGTATTCAAAAATAGTCATTCAGATGCTGGAGTTTTTAAATTTGTCTCCAAAACATAGCTTTAACTATTACTGACACCTAGAGTAGAAAATTGTCAGTGCTCGGGTACAAATTCATTAACCATTACTCTGTTTAGTGTTTGTAATTTAGATAAACAAATGTTGTAATATGTGTCATTGGAATTATTTAAAAACGCAAACAGAAAGTGTAAGTTTTGAGAAATGGAAATTATTTATTTATTTGGGTTTTACAGCGCACCAACACAGTATAGGTTATATGGCGCCAAACAGGACTACAAATTTTAGTTCCACATCTCATTTACATACCTGCTTGAATCACAGGGTTACAGCAAAACCAAGTGTTAAGACCATATTAGTCGCCTCTTACGATCATGCAAGGGTAAGGCAGTGGTTCCAATTCTTCTAATACACAGATCGTCCCAGAACCTCATGGGGCTAAATGGAAATAAACTTTATCAGAAATACACTACACAGGGTATCACCATGGCAAGCAGTTACAGCTTTATACTAAAATGTTGCATAATTGTTGATCCACATTTGCGAAATTCTTCATCATGAGATAAGTGGTATATTATAGAAATAAAAAGAACATTGTTGACTTTTTTGTAGCACTGCATTTGAAGCATCTCTGCCACAACAAACAACAGAGTTCAATAAAATGATTTTTATCAACATTGTTTTTGGTTAAGATTTGAAGTGAAAATTCAGTATTAAATTGTTTTTGAGGTTTCTAGCCAAATATTCAAACAGCCATGTGACTTTCATCATCATGTGATATTTGTAAGGGCAATTACTATTACGTAACTGCAGCAGTTTTGAGTGGTGACTGCCACAGATAATTTGGTAGAAACAATATTTGCTTTATGTCTATACTTGATTTTATGTCGAGAGTCTAGAATGCATACATGTACGAAAATCGTGTACATAGTATAGGGTTTGCTCACTACAAAGTTTTCATTTGCAAAATTTTTACAAGAAAGGTATAATTGTTGATTATTAGCTTTGTATCAAGAAATATGCACAGGTTCTGCAGCTGAAATGTTAGGGCAATATCATTCCACTAAAGAAATAGTGCATATTTCCTGATCAATGCAAAGGTAATCTTGCTATTAAATATGTATTTATACATGTAAATATTATATAAGTGTTATGAGTTTGTTCAGTAGTCTGAATAAAATTTACAATACTAGGGTAAATGGAAAATTAAAGCAACGACACATTAAAATGACGGTACACACCGAATCTGAAATCCAGACATCAGTATGTAAAAATACTGATGTTGCCAGTTTCTTTGTCACTGAACAGAGAATCAAAACGAGTATGTGATAACAGGGCCCACACTGGGCTGAAAAAAGTTGGAGCCACCTTTTTTCTCGGGAAGGGTAGGGAGGGTGCTGGAGAGGTTTCCCTTCCCGCGGCATGTTGAAAATTTTTGTTACTTCCCATAAGCAAATGGTGATATTCTAGCTATATAGGGGGACTTTTGAATGAAAGTGGGTATACCTCTAAAGCAAGTTTTGTATTTTAAAATGTTGTTGGATGTTTGAAGCAACCTGTCTGAAATATTTTTCCATTACAGCTTCTTTTTGTTGTGGGCCTACTATGTAAATGCATGGCCCGGGGGCTGTGTTTTTGGTGCTCTGTGCTTCCCAGAAATCTACCCTGATACAGGATTACATTTCAAATCCATTCCTAACTTTTAAAGACATTCAAAAAACTTGGCAAACACCTTTACTAATTACTTACTAAGATCACAGACACGGGTCCAGTGTATTTTTTTTTAATTTTTTTTTTTTGATTAATATAAAAAAACAACCTTTTTTTCACAGAAATATGCTTTCTATATGCCAGTCACAGTGTCGTGTATGATATTGTGACCGGATTTTTTGTCATCATTTTTTTTTCATTTGACTAACATACAAAAAGTATATTTGTGTGAAAAAAAGGATTATAATTATATTAAACAAAAAATACACTGGACCCGTGCCTGTGACTAACATACTGTCTGACGGTGGCGACAACGTTAAAAAATTCATCAAACCATTCATTATTTTGCCGATTTATTTATTAATTATTTGATCCATGGAAATTAAAGGCATCAATCATTTAATCTGCCGTAATGACAACAAAACAAAAAGATTATTTTAACCCGATAATCGGTTGCTAATTGATTGCAAATTGCATCTTCTCACGTGTCAAGATGTTTATTACACATTGTTATATGTAAAGTAAATGCAGACTGGGTAGTACTATCCCGAAATAAGTTAATTTTATAAGGTAAAATTATCGGAACCAGTCAACTCTTTTTTAACATAATTTCTCGGAGGTTACGATTTAGAACGTCTGAAACAAAATGGCGGTCCAAATAACGAACATTTTTTCATTTTCGCCACTCGAGATTTTTCTTCGCCACTTTCATCGCAGATTCGCCAAATGGCTCGAGTGGCGAACGACAGCGTGGGCCCTGGATAATTGTAGGTTATTAAATGTGTGTCGAGAAATATGCATAAATACTGCAACAGAGATGTTCAACAACATCAGAATGCAATATTGTACTGCAAAGAACAAGTATACTTTTTTGTTTAGAGTTAATAATCTTTGTTATCACATACTCATTTTCACTTACAAATGATGTACATATTTTCTTAAGCCCAAGTTAAATTCAAATGAGGTCAGAAATGAATTCACACATCTGATATGAAATTTGTATATGAATATGAAAAATATTGATATTTAAGGTTCCATTTTAACTTATTAATGATCCGTGCCATGAGAAAACCAACATAGTGGGTTTGCGACCAGCATGGATCCAGACCAGCCTGCGCATCGGTGCAGTCTGGTCAGGATCCATGCTGTTCGCTTTCAAAGCCTATTACAAACAGAAACCGTTAGTGAACAGCATGGATCCTGACTAGACTGCGCGGATGCGCAGGCTGGTCTGGATCCATGCTGGTCGCAAACGCACTATGTTGGTTTTCTCATGGTGCGGCTCATTTATCAATGTCCACAGTAGTCAGTTTTGTAGTCTTTGCAGGCAGGTGCTTTTTAATGCAATGTTAATAACGCTTGTTACATAAAACTGCTAAGAAAACTTCTTTATATAACAAAACTTGCACACAATGTGTCTTGATTTAATGTACATTTTAAATAAAGTGGTAAGGTGCAAGTAGGGCCGTCTTTGTAGGACAAGGTCATAACAGTGTTGCTATATTGAATGGTTGAAGTAATGGATGTTTGAATATGCCTTCCCCCGGCTGCCCAACGCACACACAAAAGTTTCAGAATCTTATCAGAATTGTTTGTTAAAGATAGCCCTAATAGCATTTGTCAGCAATACCTTTTAAATCTGTTCTAATGAAAGGTCATTTGTTACTGTGGATTTTTATGCTGAGGCTCGGATAAGTTCATGAGGTAAAAAATTTGATGTTTTGCCAACATGTGAAACAAAGTACTGTGGAATATGTTATTTACATGGGCATGAAATTTCATGCTTTTTTTTCCAGAATGGTGATTTGTTGATTTCAAGTTTTGAACATAAAATGAATGTGAATTTTACTTGTTTGTTTAGAGTTAGGTTTGTGAATTGACTCGAACACTATTCCATGAAAAGTAGTGCACTATGAATATTAATGATTTCACTGTATTATTTATAGTGTCAAATGTTGTTTTTAAGTATTTAATTTTTCAAATACAGACAATAAGCAAATATAGTGGAAACTAAAAATTTCTGGTTTTACTGTACAGTGCATGTTAATTGTGATACCAGGCTGCCTTAGAAAATTCATGTGATACAATAAGTGTCTTTCCTTCTTGATGGAAGGAAACGGTGGTTATTTACTGTTGTAACGTAAATCAGGACAAATTTTTGCGTATATATAAATATTTTTTGGGGAGAAAGAATGACAAAAATGTAAATTTTCATTATACTTTTTTTGGGGTAAGGAGAAGGTTCACTTAAGCCTAAAATGGCCTGCTCAATTTGAAATGTTTTCAAATTAGGGTTAACTGAAAATCATGTATAATTTTATTGTTTCAAACCATTATTCTTCTATACTGAATTGATTTTAGCTCATCTGATTTTTTGAAAAAAAATGATGAGTTATTGTCATCACTTGAGCGGTTGTCGGTGTCGGCGTCTGCGTCGGCGTTGCCTGGTTAAGTTTTATGTTTAGGTCAGCTTTTCTCCTAAACTATCAAAGCTATTGCTTTGAAACTTGGAATACTTGTTCACCATCATAAGCTGACCCTGTATAGCAAGAAACATAACTCCATCTTGCTTTTTGCAAGATTTATGGCCCCTTTTGTACTTAGAAAATATCAGATTTCTTGGTTAAGTTTTATGTTTAGGTCAACTTTTCTCCAAAAATATCAAAGCTATTGCTTTGAAACTAGGAATACTTGTTCACCATCATAAGCAGACCCTGTACATCAAGAAACATAACTCCATCTTGCTTTTTGCAAGATTTATTGCCCCTTTTGGACTTAGAAAATCAGTTTTCTTGGTTAAGTTTTATGTTTAGGTCAGCTTTTATCCTAAACTATCAAAGCTATTGCTTTAAAACTTGCAACACTTGTTCACCATCATAAGTTGACCCTGTACAGCAAGAAACATAACTCTGTCCTGCTTTTTGCAAGATTTATGGCCCCTTTTGGACTTAGAAAATATCAGATTTCTTGGTTAAGTTTTATGTTTAGATCAACTTTTTCTCTTAAACTATTAAAGCTATTGCTTTGAAACTTGCAACACTCGTTCACCATCATAAGCTGACCCTGTACAGCAAGCAGCGTAACTCCATCCTGCTTTTTGCAATTATTATTGCACCTTTTGGACTTAGAAAATCATTTTCTTGGTTGAGTATTATGTTTAAGTCAACTTTTCTCATAAACTATCAAAGCTATTGCTTTAAAACTTGCAACAGGTTTTCACCATCATAAGTGGACACTGTACATCAAGAAACATAACTCTATCCTGCTTTTTGCAAGAATGATGGCCCTTTTTAGACTTAGAAAATCATGGGTAGGACAATATTTCTATTACACAAAAAAAATCAGATGAGCGTCAGCACCCGCAAGGCGGTGCTCTTGTTTTAAACTGAATTTTCCTTTTGTTCAAAACATGGTACTGTATATTGCTAAAAACCCAATTTTTAAGAGGGTACGTATTTTTTGCCATACATAGGACATGTAGGAATAGTTTTGGTAATGAATACAGTCAGTCTGGGACCAAAGAAATGTTTTGAACATAAGTCCAGCAGCTTTATGGTATTTTTGGTCAAATTTGGTCTACCATGGTGTTCATGGAAAACTTAATTTGTTTTTGAAAAAAAAAAAAAATTTGGAATACCCACAGTGTAAAGGTGTTTTATTTATCTTCTATATTTTTTAGGTTATAGATGAATTTGAAATAGAATGATGCAGTGTGACCTGGCATTAATTTTGATGAAATTAAACTTAAAATTTATTCAGTTTAGAGACTTAGTTTTAGGCCAAAAGTGAACCTTCTTTGTTTCCATTTTATGTTATAGTTTATTTGCCTTTAACCATACAGTACATTGTAAATGGTTTCAGATCTGTTATGGGGACTGGTAATATTCCATAGCCTTGTTATTTGAAAATTACTAAAATTCCATAGGTCATTTTAGGATCAGCTGATATTTCAGTAAATCTACTTATCTTCATGATATTTATAGTTTGCTCCAGTTTTGACCAGTATTGTGACGTTTTGTTGGAACTTTGCAGAAATGATTTTTGAAGATCAAATGATTTTTTAAGAATATGTATAAGGATTTACTTTTATGCAATGTTTCATTAAAATCTTCTGTCATTTATTGGCAACGAAAATGGGGCAAATGGGAAAGTCTACAGATTTTTCGACCTTTTTATTAGGTTCTGCAGGGTTGAGAGACATTTTGTTTAGTTTTAATAATTTTTGTTTTATTTAGTTTTAACATACCATTTTAAGTAAAATATGGAATCAAAAGTGCTCTGATACATAATTGCTTCTCAAGCATTTCTCATTTAGGCTTAGACAACTTCATGATTATTGTCCACTCTATATAATTATAGTTATACAGTCAAACCTGTCTACAAAGACCACCCTTGGGAGAGCCAAAATGTGGTCTTTAATGGGAGGTGGTCTTTATTCAGGTTAAAATACACTGTAATGTTGAAATGGGAAACAAAATATGTGGTCTTTTCAGCTAAGTAGTCTCTGTTCAGAGTGGTCTTTAACACAGGTCTGACTGTAACTGACATTTCACATATAATAATTGAACTGACTTTGGATGAGTTACAACTGAGAAATTTTATTTTTTACATAAAATGCCAGATGTTATGGGAGGATTTTTTTTAGCAAAATGATAAAAAAATGCTAAAATGTGAAAAGAAGCCCATTCCTTATATTTCTGATTATAAAATGGTCACAATTTTATATATAACTTTTATTATGTAAGAAAATTTCAAAAGAGTAAAATATTGAAAATTGTTTCTTATTAACAATGTAATAGTAAACACTACCACTATTACTCAAGGTCCAAAAACTGAGGGCCAATAGTTTTGACTATTGACTAGCAAGCCATTCAATGTTTTATTACATGACATTAGAAATAAATGTTCACTGTATTCTTTTTAAATTTTTTGACCTAATGGCCAAGTTAACAGAATGCAGACCACTCGTATAGTACAAACTAAGAAGAGGTGATTTACAGTGTATGTAATAATATCAAATGTGGTTAGTCTTTAGCATAGGAATGGTAACAAAAACTGTTGTTTTGTAATAAATGGGTTGAGGGATATTTTTTTTTTCTGTATGCCATTTTCTTATACAAAAGCCATATGTTCAAATATCTGTGAGAAGTTTTTGGGTTTTTCTAAGCATGATGTATAAAAGCTATGTTTAAATAAATCGGCACATTCTAATAAAATTGTGTTAATTTTTTTTTCTGCCTCTATTGTAGACATCCCCATTGACAGTAATAAAAGGTATAATATTTACAAACACCATAAGCATCAAGTAAAGCCTCTTCTACTTGCTAGGTATGTGACACATAAAAATTCACCTGAATTAAAGTAAGAAAACACTGCATGAACCTCAAGTTTGTGCAAATGGTTCGGCTTTACTGCACTTGGGTACCACCAGAGCTAAAATTAGAAATATGTTTAAACAACTCATAAACAGTGAGATGCATCCTAACCTGAACAATGATAACAAATCTCAGTCTGTTCATAAGTTTCTGCTTGATTGCTTTTAGTTGTAAAAAAAAGCTAAAATTAACTAAGAAAGCAAAATTGTTCTAGGACATTTTTAGCTTTGCTAGATGAAGTATATGGTGAGTTATCCTCATCACTCATGAGTTAGCGTAAGCATTTAGAACTGCGTTACTACTTGATGGATTTGCTCGAAACTGGAGTTGTTTCTCGTCATCACCTACATCATAATTATGAACAAGGACCATAACTCTCATACCCATTGTTCATGAATTATTCCCTTTTTCACTCAAGAGTCGGGTTTGTTTCAATGCCCTTTATAATTTGATAACTCTATTCAATCAGATTTGATTTCAAACTTAAAATACTTATTCAAAATCATCTACCACATCTTGGGATACTAGGTCCATATTACACGTCTGGGACCGATATAATTATGAATTACACCTGTCTGCCTCTTTGGACACTGCAAGATCCTGAACTTGTCTATATCTGTTTGTTTTACCCACTTTACCAAAAACTCCCATTGTAAAACACTTCGGTTTAGATCAAGTTACGACATATCGACTCTGACCACATGTCATCAGGAATATTGGATGAAGATTTGCTTTCTTCAACAGCATTATTATATGAGCCGTGCCATGGGAAAACCAACATAGTGGGTTTGCGACCAGCATGGATCCAGACCAGCCTGCGCATCCGCGCAGTCTGGTCAGGATCCATGCTGTTCGCTTTCAAAGACTATTATTACTAGAGAAACCATTAGCGAACAGCATGGATCCTGACCAGCCTGCGCGGATGCGCAGGCTGGTCTGGATCCATGCTGGTCGCAACCCACTATGTTGGTTTTCTCATGGCACGGCTCAAATGCCCATTTTGAAAAAAAAATGACGTATTATGTGATGGGGTGTGTGTCTCTCTCTGTCCATCCGCCTGTCTCTGTCATAATTTGTGGCAGGAGCATTAAAAGGTATTGATTTTAAACTTGGCATATAGGTAGATGTTGGTGAGACGATGTGCAACACTTGAACTGGCTCTGTAGGTCAAAGATCAAGGTCAAAAATTCAGCTAAATGGTAAAAATTGTCTATTATATTTTGTGTCCAGAACATAACTAAACAAGTGAATGAAGTATTGCCATGCAATACAAAGTCCCCTACTGGAAGGCACCTAATTTTCTCTACTGCAGTATAACATAATGAACTGATATCTGTCAATGATGTATAAACAATATTGTACTATATATACAATATGTTATAACAAAACACTTGGATTAAAATTTATATATATAAAAACCTATAGTTGTTTTCATATTGAATTTTTTTGACTGATTATAAAAATGTTATCATGTAAGTTATTTATAGTAACAACAAAGGGAAATTAATCTTTAAAAAAAAAAAAAAAAAAAAAAATCTATATAATATAAGTCCACAAGAAACTCTTTACCAGGTAGAGATAGGTCAAAATAACCTAAAAATTGGATGTAACATGCATGCTGTACCACAGAAAAGTGGTCTCGATTTTTCTCTACCGCCAGTAATAAAAAAGTTACAATAAAATCTATTTATAGTAACAACAAAGGGACGTAATTCTAAAAACAAGGGTGCCTCATGGTGGTGAACATTTGGTCCAAGTTACATCAAAATCCCTGCATGAAGAAGAAATGTTCCGTACAAAGTCATTCTTGAATTTGACCTTTGACCTCTAAATATGACCTTGACCTTAGACCTAGGGACCTGGTTCTTGCGCATGACATGTTGTCTCATCCAGGGGAATAATTGTGCCAACTGATATCTAAATCCTGCTTTGCATGACAAAGTTATAGACCGGACAGGAAAAAAATCCTCTTGACCTTTGATCTCAAAGTGTGACCTTGACCTTTAAGCTAGGGTACTGGGTGTTGCACATGACACGTCGTCTCATCATGGGAAACATTTATACCAAGTAATATTGTAATCCCTCGATGGATAACAGAGTTCTGGATCGGACAGGGAAAAAACCTTATTGACCTTTGACCCCAATTGTGACCTTGACCTTTGAGCTAGGGGTCTGGGATTTGCACACGACACGTCGTCTCATCATGGGGAACACTTGTGCTAAGTGATATTAAAATTCCTTAATGAATGTCAGAGTTATGGACCGGACACGAAACAGACCCTGTTCATGCTATGTTAACATTTGACTGCTAAGTGTGACCTTGACCTTTGAGCTAGGGGTTTGAAAGTTGTGCATGACACATCGTCTTATTATGAGGTACATTTGTGCCAAGTAATATTAAAATCCCTTCATAGATGGGAGAGTTATGGACCGGACAGGAAAAAAGCCCTGTTGACCTTTGACCTCCAACTGTGACCTTGACCTTTGAGCTAGGGGTCCGGGTTTTGCGCATGACACATCGTCTTATTATGAGGTACATTTGTGCCAAGTAATATTAAAATCTCTTCATGGATGGGAGAGTTATGGACCGGACAGGAAAAAAGCCCTGTTGACCTTTGACCTCCAACTGTGACCTTGACCTTTGAGCTAGGGGTCCGGGTTTTGCGCATGACACGTCGTCTCATCATGGGGAACATTTATGCCAAGTAATATTAAAATCCCTTCATGGATGGGAGAGTTATGGACCGGACAGGAAAAAAGCCCTGTTGACCTTTGACCTCCAACTGTGACCTTGACCTTTGAGCTAGGGGTCCGGGTTTTGCGCATGACACGTCGTCTCATCATGGGGAACATTTATGCCAAGTAATATTAAAATCCCTTCATGGATGGGAGAGTTATGGACCGGACAGGAAAAAAGCCCTGTTGACCTTTGACCTCCAATTGTGACCTTGACCTTTGAGCTAGGGGTCCGGGTTTTGCGCATGACACATCGTCTCATCATGGGGAACATTTGTGCCAAGTAATATTAAAATCCCTTCATGGATGACAGAGTTATGGACCGGACATGAAATTGCAGACAGACGGACGGACGGACAGACGGACGGACGGACAGACGGACTGACGGAAAAGCGCATTCCTATAGTCCCCGAAACTGGTTTTCAACCAGTAGGGGACTAATAACCATACAAGGTATTGACTTCATATTCGGCATGTAGGTAGGTGACGATAAGACGATGTGCAGAGCACAAGAATCATGTCTGCAGTTAAAAGGCAAAGGTCACAAATTGAGCTAAAAGATTAACTCTGTTGTATTTCGTGTCTGGAGCATAACTTAATAACTATTCAAGGTATTGACTTCAAACTTGTGGTGTAGGTAAGTGGTGATGAGATGATGTGCATGAACCAGGGTGGTAGGTCAAAGGTTAAGGTCAAATCTGTCCATCATATTTCAAGTCCAGAGCATAACTTAAAAAATATTTAAGGTTTTGACTTGAAACTTGAAATATAGGCAGGTGGTGATGGGACTATGTGCAGACTGCAACAATCTACATCACACCCACCCACTTCCCTCTCCCCCCTCAAAAAAAAAAAAAAAATTCCTTTTAATTTAGTTTCTAGACCAGAAGTATCCGGTCACCACCACCGCACACACACCCTGCTTCCACCAACCCCCACTTACACCTCACACCAAAAAAACAACTAAATTTTGCTTACGCCATCCTCCGATATAACCCTCCGAGAGTATATTGCCCCACTTGGTGGAGCTCTTGTCTTAAGAATATAAAAGTTACACTGTTGATAAATGGAAATTTTACAGGATATTATCATTGCTTGTAGCTGGTGTTGATATCCAGTTTGGATAAATAATATTTTCTTTTCATGAATATGTATCAGTACTCGACAAAAAATCTATTTGAGAACACTTGTATACATATAAGTCCTATGCCTTTTTAGTTCATCTGTATCCAAGTGACAAGGTGAGCTATTGTGACCGCTTGATGTACGTCGTGCGTAGTGCGTCGTCCGTAATGCGTCAACAATTTCTAAAAAAATCTTCTTCTTGAAAACCACTGGGCAGAATTACACCAAACTTCACAGGAATGATCCTTGGGTGGTCCCCTTTCAAAATTGTTCAAAGAATTGAATTCCATATAGAATTCTGGTTGCCATGGCAACCGAAAGGAAAAACTTTAAAAATCTTCTGGTCCAAAACCACAAGGCCTAGGGCTTTGATATCTGGTGTGTAGCATCATCTAGTGGTCCTCTACCAAAATTGTTCAAATTATCCCCCTAGGGACAAATATGGCCCCGCCCCAGGGGTCACATGGTTTATATAGACATATAGGGAAAACTTTGAAAATCTTCTTGTACAAAACCACATGGCCTAGGGCTTTGGAATTTGGTAAGTAGCATCATCTAGTGGTCCTCTACCAAGATTGTTCACATTATCCCCCTAGGGTCAAATATGGCCCCGCCCCTGGGGTCCCAAGTTTTACATAGACTTATATAGGAAAAAAAGTTTAAAAATCTTGTCTGAAACCACAACATTTAGACCTTTGATATTTAGTTTGTAGCATTGTCTTATGGTCCTCAACCAAAATTGTTCAAATTGTACCCCTTGGGTGAAAAGAGGCCTTGCCCTGGGGGTCCCAAGTTTTACATAGACTTATAAAGGAAAAAAGCTTTAAAAATCTTCTTGTCCTTTTCATACACATGGGACTCCTTCATATCCCACAATATCTTTGCAACTCTTTCAACTTCAGTCAGCATGTCAAACATGTGTTTGCTTAATGTCACTTTGCTCAAATATCAGTTTAGGTCACATGGCGACTTTCTGGCTTTTGATGGTGAAGGACCATAGGTGCCCATCTTGGCATAATTTCAAACACAGGCAGGCACCGAAGTCTAACTACTGATCTTCTGTTAGCAAGCTGGATGGTTTCCTCATATGAAAGAGCAACGTTCTGAAACCATCCAGTGAGGGGCAAGTGATTCAAAGTCAGTTATATTATTCACCCGGACAAGAAGGCCAATAAGGGTATGTCTCAAGAATTCTATAAACTGATCAGATGACAAAGCCCTTGTTTCTGGCACCTGTTTCACAATGCAAACTAATGAGAATGTTGAAACTTCAGTGGAAGGTGTGTTTAAGATTGAAAAGCTGGAATTCCTTTTGTTCTTGCTCGACAACAGGGTCAAAGCAAGTTCTACCATATACAGGTGACAGAAAAATTCTGCCACATTCTAAAAAAATTTATAACAGTTCTCAAAAGTAAGTGATATTTTATTCCGTTATCTTTTCTTTACATGATTTAATGCTGAGAAAGAACGGAATATATTCACAAAGTAGTGTAAGAAATAACATTTAAAAAATATAAATGTTAAATATGTATGTCTATAGGACTGTATGGTCATAATCATGTTGACAATGCAAGACCTAGTAAATTTTCGTATTTTCATATTACCTCTTGTTCAGGTGTGAGTCATCAGGGGATACCACAAAATATCAGGAAACAGGTAAACTAAACTGAAAGCTGAGGGTAAATAAAAAACAACAGGGGACCAACTTCATATGTAATAGTTATAGTATGTGTGAGAGTGTGTTACCAGGATATATCAGAGCTAGGAGTACATCGAGGGTATTTTTCTCTGCACATATCGTCGAGGCCAGTAGGCCGAGACAGATATGTGAAGAGAAAAATAACGAGATGTACCCCTAGCTCTGATATATCCTGGTAACACACGAGCACTACATATTATAACTGTTTTATCGCATAGTTTATCATTAAAATTTATATATTATTTTCATTTACCGGTAAGTTTGTTTATTATTATTTTTACTATTTTGATTCCCTTTCTGCGCCTCGCTGACTGAAACACTAAAACTTCTGTTTTAGAAAATGTGTTCCCCAGATAAAAGTACCCAACAAATTTCTGCATTGGTTTTAAATCTTTGCATTTCATTGGCCAGACATATTGTAAAACTTGTTGTTTTGTTTGTAAAAAAAATCAAAGAAAAAGAAACATTTGAGAAATCTCAGAATTTCATATATTTCATGTATTTCTGAATTTGGCAATAACTATCAAGTTTTTGAAATATTCTAGTTTATTTATTCTTTTACTTTATAAATGTAGGAGTTTGTGACAATTCTTTCTCTGTGAACTGTAAATTGGAGCTAAAATCATCTTTTCTTTGAAAGGAAAAAATTATACTCCCTTGATAGGACCTCAATAGAGAAAAAGTGTTCCGTTATATATCGGAACAGTTTTACTGTGCTGATATATATCGGAACACTTTTTTTCTTATGAAACTCCATAGAGATTTCTGTGTTGATATATATCGCAACAGTTTTGTAAGATATCAGCACAGTTTTGTAGTAATAATGTGTGTTACTATGTATAATATGCTGCAAAGATCAAAGGAAAATTGCCGCACTATGCGATAAGCTGAATAACAGTCCATCTGATGACTCTAGGTACATTTTTAAACAAGAGGACCATGATGGTCCTGAATCGCTCACCTCTTCCCACATGACCCAGTTGATAAACATTCAGACCAACTTTCATACAGATCCCATGAAAAATATGGCCTCTAGAGAGGTCACAACGTTTTTTCATTATTTGACCTACTGACCTACTTTTTGAAGGCACGTGACCCACTTTCGAACTTGACCTAGATATCATCAAGATGAACATTCTGACCAATTTTCATGAAGATCCATTCACAAATATGGCCTCTAGAGAGGTCACAAGGTTTTTCTATTTTTAGACCTACTGACCTAGTTTTTGACCGCACGTGAGTCAGTTTCAAACTTGACCTAGATATCATCAAGATGAACATTCAGACCAACTTTCATACAGATCCCATGAAAAATATGGCCTCTAGCGAGGTCACAAGGTTTTTCTATTATTTGACCTACTGACCTAGTTTTTAAAGGCACGTAACCCAGTTTCGAACTTGACCTAGATATCATCAAGTTGAACGTTCTGACCAATTTTCATGAAGATCTTGTGAAATATATGGCCTCTAGAGAGGTCACAAGGTTTTTTATTTTTAGACCTACTGACCTAGTTTTTGACGGCACGTGACCCAGTTTCGAACTTGACCTAGATATCATCAAGATGAACATTCTGACCAACTTTCATAAAGATCCCACAAAAAATGTGACCTCTAGAGTGGTCACAAGCAAAAGTTTACAGACGCACGGACGGACGGACGACGGACGCTGCGTGATCACAAAAGCTCACCTTGTCACTATGTGACAGGTGAGCTAAAAAGATATGCATGACAAAAGCTTGGACAGGAGAAGTATAAATCTATGTGTTCACTCCCCACCCACCACCTAACACACAAAATTTTGAAGGAAAAAGGCTAAATGCCTGAATATACAAGACTTAAAGAAGGTCGTAAGAGATTCAATAACTAAGGTAGCTACGTATGTTACACTGAGTCATGACATTATGTCATTCTGGTAACCTGGGTCCATATAGAAACAAAATAAATCGTGGCACAAATAAATGGCAACCTTTGTGTTAAATTATTAAACGCATAATAATGTAAACCATTCATGAAGATTAACTATGATAACTTTTAAAAATTTTTACATGTTAAATAAGTCCAAATTATATCATAAAATCAGCTTGAAATTAAAGGTCTCTTCAATTATGGTACATGTATATGGACATAACAATAAGCATATGGACATACCTATTTGATTTGATATTATGTCAGAAAGTAAGTAAAAACAATAATAAATGTAAGAATTTTCATTAACATTGTTATTGTAAGATTTTTCTTTACATATGGAAATTTAAACAAAATTGTGATTTTTCTATTGACTTCCATTATGAGAATTTGCTCCAGGTTGAATTTATCCGATCAGTCTTACATAAAATCAAGCACATAAACATATTTTTAGTGGCTGAAAAATGTTTTGACCAAAGCATGCAAAGCTATCTTAAAGTTACTTTGAAAAAATTTCAATTTAGCTATACAAGTGGCCTTAAATGCAGTAAAAATACTTATCACGTTTGACGTCGCGGCAGTGTAATAAAGCCATTACATAAAAATGATAATACACTAAGGTAATAAAGCTTTGACATCAACGTCATTTACAGTATAGGAGACGTTGGTCAATTTGACTTATTTATATAGTAAAAGAAAGTAGAATTTTGATGTTTCAACAAGAAAAGCTAACATGTGATAAAAAGAATATTACATTTGTGACTTTCCACATTGAATTTATTAAACTTGTTTAATAAAATTGAAAAAATGCTCGGCAGAGCCTCGCATTTTATTATTTTAGTCAACTTGTTTAATAAACTCGAAATGAAAAGACACTCATGTAATATCCTCTATATAAACATTCCCAAATTCCAGAAACCAGAAGCACTTCAGAACTAGTATTTTAGGCATTCTTTCATTAACACTATTAATATATAATGTGTAATCACTTGTGGTTGATTAAATTTTGTAGATTTTCAGTTTTGTCAATCTGCAAAATTAAAACTCAAGCAAATATTCATTTTATTTTACAGATACGTAGTTTAAAATCAACAAATTCATCTGCCCACAAAAAAACCATTTTGACCATTACATCAATATTTTTTGCAAACAAAATAAAATAATAAAGTTTATAAAAATGCTTTTAAGGAGCAATTTTATCCACATTTAGAAAATACTTTTATTTGTTAATAACCGCAATAAAAAGTCAAAATATAATGTAACACAGTGAGTTCAAGCAGGATTTATTCACAAATTGTGTAGTCAGTAAAAAATGTGGACAATCTACTGTGTTAGTCACACAGTAAAATTCTGATCTAAACTAGAAAGGATCTAGCTATTCTTAATATCATACTTAAATGTAATAGTGACCAACAATTATTGATGTGTTATAAATCTTGCTGTGTTATAAAGTCTGATATACAAGAATGACCCCTTTTATCCACAATCCATTTTTCATTCCATCTAAAGATAAAACATGTAAAACTGTATAGATTCTAAATCACTGTAACACTGTCAGTACAATGTGAATGCATTTCAAGCAACATTTGTAAAACAACACGGAAAGTCTCTATATATAGAAAATATCTCTATTAAATGTAAAAATTTAAAAATTATTTGATCATTTTTTCCTCACATGTTCTAAAACAGGTATCTTCATACTTGTGCAAGTTCGAGATTTATAGGTCAGTAAATGTTCTTTCAGAGGTTACTATTTATTAGAAAAGTATGAACCATTTGAGCCGTGCCATGAGAAAACCAACATAGTGGGTTTGCGACCAGCATGGATCCAGACCAGCCTGCGCATCCGCGCAGTCTGGTCAGGCTCCATGCTGTTCACTTTTAAAGCCTATTGGAATTGGAGAAACTGTTAGCGAACAGCATGGATCCTGACCAGACTGCGTGGATGCACAGGCTGGTCTGGATCCATGCTGGTCGCAAACCCACTATGTTGGTTTTCTCATGGCGCGGCTCATTTAACAATAATTTTTCAATAGTCCTTCAATTTTAACTTATAATACATCACATCTTAAAATTTTAACCAAATATTCTATGAAGTTCAGAGGATTTTATAAGTGAAATATTTGTGAGTAATTAAACAGCAGCAGGAGTTCTAAAGATTGCTTGATTGTTCATTTCACTCACATTTTGACTTTCTCATTCATCAACTGGTACAGTCATTTTTATTCCGGTAATAAATAAACAACATATAAATGCGTAAAGTGAAGCTATATTATTGTTAATTAATTTCCCAAAATCCCTTAATCTCATTGATTAACCTAGGGCTTATTTAAAATGCTCATTGTCATAAAATCTTCATAAGTAATCGTAATTCTTCCAGTCCTCTGTGGATCTCGTGCCATAAACATATCTGTAAGAGATTTCACCATCACGCAGCACTGAATAAAATCATCCAGCTTCATGCTTCGTCTCCCTTGTATGTCAAACTTACAGATGCACATCTGCATGAACTGTGGAGACAAGTTGTATCCCATTGATGATAAAGCTGGAAAGATAGCAAAATATTTCTTATTTCAGTAAAACATTGCTTATTTGAGCCTAAATGACTTGAGCAAAAAGGCTCACTAATGTGATCCCAACCACTTTCTTCATATTGCTACATTTGGACAGCTTAAAACACTTCATTATTTGAGCATTTTGCTCATATGCCTGCAACCTTGCATAACTGTTTTACTCTACTAGCTCCTGATTTAAAGGACAAGGCAATCTGGAAAAATCTGAGTTATTTCTTAAAGATCTCTGACAATTGAATGGTAGAAAGAATTCTTAAAGGGACGAGGTGAAAAGTAATTTCTCCAAAAAATCTGTAAAAAGTAAGTACTTTGAAAGTGAAAGTGACTAGTGGTACAAACTTATTGACATGAGACTTATGCAAGATATTCTTATAAACAAGAGGGCCATAATGGCCCTATATCGCTCACCTGTTATCATTGCACTTCAGGACAAGAAGGTCAAAAAATCGTAATCAAGATCAATAAAAAAAATCATGAGTAAATATAGTTGAAATTTTCTTAAAGGTACAGATATGTCAAAATACACCTAAAAATTGAAGGTACCATCCATGTTGTACCACAGAAAAGTGGTCTCGGTTTTTCCCTGTGGCCAATAATAAAAAAGTTACTAAATAAGCTATTTATAGTAACATAAAATAAAGTAACCCCTTGGGCTGGGTCAATTTGACCCTGGGGGGGGGGGGGGGGGGGGTTTATTTTTAGAAAATTTTGAAGATTTTTCTATGTACAATCAAGTAACCCCATGGGGCAGGGTCAATTTGACCCAGGGGGTCATAATTTGAACAAATTATGTAGAAGTCTACTAGGCAATGCTACATGTCAAATATCTAAGATCTAGGCCTTCTGGTTTATTTTTAGAATTTTTTTTAAAGATTTTCCTATGTAAAATCGAGTGACCCCCTGGGGCGGGGTCAATTTTAACCCCGGGGGACATGATTTGAATAAAGTTTGTAGAGGTCCACTAGGCAATGCTTCAAATGAAATATCTAAGCTCTAGGCCTTCAGGTTTATTTTTAGAAAATTTTTGAAGATTTTCCTATGTAAAATCAAGTGACCCCTGGGGGGTCAAGATTTGAAAATGTTTTGTAGAGGTCCACTAGGCAATGCTGCATGTCAAATATCTACGCTCTTCTGGTTTATTTTTAGAAAATTTTGAAGATTTTTCTATGTACAATCAAGTAACCCCATGGGGCGGGGTCAATTTTGACCCCGGGGGGTCATGATTTGAACAATTTTTGTAGAGGTCCACTAGGCAATGCTACATGTCAAATATCTAAGCTCTAGGGCTTCCGGTTTTTCAGTAGAAGATTTTTAAAGATTTTCTTATGTAAAATCAAGTGACCCCTGGGGCGGGGTCAATTTAGACCCCGGGGTCATGATTTGAACAAATTTGGTAGAGGTCCACTAGGCAATGCTTCACACCAAATATCTAAGCTCTAGGGCTTCTGGTTTTTGAGAAGAAGATTTTTAAAGTTTTTCCTTTCGGTTGCCATGGCAACCAGAGTTCTGCATGGAATTGAATTCTTTGAACAATTTTGAAAGGGGGCCATCCAAGGGTCATTCCTGTGAAGTTTGATGTAATTCTGCCCAGTGGTTTTCAAGAAGAAGATTTTTTTACAAATTGTTGACGGACGACTGACGACGGACGACGGACATCAAGCGGTCACAATAGCTCACCTTGTCACTTCGTGACAGGTGAGCTAATAACTAAAAATATTGTGCAGAAGAATATAGTTACTTGTATCTTTAGAAATAATGCTTTTTTACCAATATCTAACTTTTATTTTTACCAACTTTATCATTTTTCAGTGTTATATATACATTTTATGCCAACATGGTGGGAATGAAAATGTTGAAAATTTTCACTGTATGCCAGTAGCTTTAAAATGGGTCCAAGATAATTTCAACAGTTTTAAATTTGAGAAAATGAAAAACAATGAATGCCACCATATTTTTGGTTAAGATGTTATTTATATATTTATACTGCTTAATAAAGAAGAAATTATATAATAAAATATGTTGTTTTTTTTCTGCCATTTTGTTTCATGTTACAAAATGGCTACCATTTTATAAACTTTTCAAACTTGCAGAACTACCAAAACCCTTGATGAAAAGGGTTCAAATACTTTGCCATACAACAAACTTTGACAAATGTCAGCTAAAATACCTATCTCCCATACAGAGTTGACATTCTTCCACTTAGGTTTCAAAAGCATTCACCTCTGCCAATGTCTAACCCCAAATTTGCTCAAGAATCTTGAACAATAATTAACACCCAAAAAATGTCACAAATTGAGATACTAATGTTGTAAATAAAACCTTTAGTACTGGTATGCTGAGAAAATGCAGAATTTTGTATAAATTCTAAATAAATTTCTTTGCATTCATCTGTCATTTCTCAAGCTTGAGGGTTTATGCAAAAATTATCAGATGAAAAGTATTTGCTAGGTTTATTATTTTTATGCTATAGCTGGCTGTAAAAGACTCAGTGCTAACAACCACAAATTTTCATTTTGATTTCTTTCAAATTTTTTTTTGACATCAACCAATGTTTGAATTCAAACCGTTGAGAAGTTCTATTGCTGTTTGCAATACTGATGTTCTACTAAGTAGACATTAACACAGATGAAGCGAGGGAGGTCTGACATGACAACTCTGTGAAGGAGAATGCTCAAATACCTTGATGTAGTTCATTTGATTCTATTTGCCCAGTCCTATTCGCATCAAATCTTTCAAACACGCCCTTCCATTGTTGAATATAGTTCCATAACGCCTGGAATTCGTTCAGCTCAATCTGTCCAGTATGGTCCCTGTCAAACATTCCTGTTCAATACACAAAAATAAAACATGACATGTCTCATATGAGTGTCTAGCCATTTAAATTAAATTACAAATTTTACATCTAACTAAACAAGAAGGCCATGAAGGCCCTAGATCACTCGCCCGAGCTTCACAGTTGGCATAAACAATTTTAGTAGAAATACAAATATAACTATAAAACTAGATGCCTCAACTGTGCATGCTCTTGTTACAGAAACTATTTTTATAGCTGCATTTTTAACAAGTAACTGTAAACGTCTATATCTTCCAACAGGTTTAATATATGAACTTTACAATCAAAAACCTTGGCAAGAAAACAGTGCATGACCATTTATATTGCTCAAATTACTCACATCAGCAGTAGTCGTCAATAAAACGGAAAGGTACTGTGTTAGATACCTTACCTATCATGAGCCTGCATGTTTCTGGGTTAAAATGTGACCAGTTTCCATTCACCAACGCTTGCTGTAGTTCTAAAGCCGATATGCGACCGCTACGGTCTATGTCCACTGACATAAACCACTGCTGCACTTGCGGATCTATTGCCGGAGCACCTCCCCAACCTACAACAATATTAAATGGCTTTTATCAATGCTTCACTTTTGAAAAATATGCACATTAACTTTATGCTACACCTTGTGTCAAACAGAGTTGTCCTATGAAAATATATCAAAGAATCACTAAAACCTAACATTTAATAAACAACATTCATAAACTTGTTAAGCCAGACAAAATTTCACATTTTTCAGTTTTTGATATTATATACAGTCAAATCTGTAAAGTCCACTGTTCAGAAATGAAACAAGTGTCTTCTATCAATTTTCTCTATTTGTGGTTATTTTGGAAGGGAAAACTAGCTTTTATATACAGGTTTTATAGTAGCGGCATTTATTTGGAGTTTGTCTGTATATGAAACCTTGATTCACTTGCCACCAGCAGTTTAAAGGTTAACTAATTATGAAGGCTTGGATGGAAATTTTGAGTGTCTAAATTTGCACAAAGCTTGATATAAATTGTATATTTGACACTGTGAAATAACTAGAGGTGCTAAATCTGGTGCCAGAATATGGTAAAAAAAAACACATATAGGATGTTCATTTTGTATAATTATCATTTTAGTTTATACTAATTTATTTTAGCTCAACTGTGATGAAAGCTTTAAGCTTATTTGAACAACTCCCGAATCCGCTTCCTGGAAAAACCAGTACTGGTGTCATATGAGAAGTCATGGTCGTGACCCCAGTGGGTCTCGAACCCACAATTCCCGGGTGGAGCGGCCGACACCTTAACCGCTAGACCATCGCTCACCTATCATTTCAAAAGCTCTCCAGACTATTAACTCTTGTACTTTTAATGGATACTTTGCTAATCATTCATTTACCAGTATGTTTGTGGTGAAGGCTGCTTCTACAAAGTATAAATTAGACTTTAATATTAAATTAACAGTCAGGGGTGTAACTGTTTTAAGTTATGTAACCTATTTCAGTTACTTTTTCAAGCATTTTATAACCTGTATCAGTTATAAAATAAAGTTAACTCAGGTAAGTTATTCAAAAAAGTCTTTTTGCTGTTCTCACCAAGTGACCTTAAAGTGAAATTAGTAGCAAACTGTGGTTAATCAAATTCTATTTTAGTCTGATCATGACCTGATAAGCATAATGGGATGTTAAGAGTTTTATAGCTTTAAAACTTTTGCGTAAAACTTTATCAGCCTTGCGTAAAAAAATTTACTGCATAGCTGGAAAGATAAAAGTTCAAGGATCCAGGAAATAATTGCATTAGTCTCATTCAAAATGAGGAATTGGCACAGGAGGGCTTTGTAATATTTTATGATAACTTGTAACTGAAACAAGTTATGAAAGTATAAGCAATAACTCAAATGGGTTATAAACTGCGATAACTTGAAACAGTTACCCGACTGATTAAAGGAGATCTTTTCATGAGGTTAAAATTTTGCTATGTTTCAAATCAGCAAAGCATAATATTCACAATATATATCCACCTTGTCCAAGATATATTATAAGACAATACCGGGTAACAGATTTCTTGTGAGCATTTATTTCTGCTATGACCAACACTTTGAAAATAAAGTTAAACTACATCCTTTGCAAAAATTTCAGATTCTAAAATAATGTGAGTGAGTTACATTTTATACCTTGTTGTGGGGGTGCCCCATATGGCTGTCCTGCAGGTGGAGCGCCGTAAGGTGCTTGTCCAACAGGCGCACCAGGATAGGGCTGACCTGGGGCTCCATACCCAGGCTGACCACCAGGCGGAACATAACCTGTAATGTAAACATTCATAAGAACACTAAACAACAGTAAAGCTTTTTGTATTTTGAGTAAGGAATTGAATACAATTCCAGGAATAACAATATCAGACTGGCTGACATGTAACACTATTGTAAAGGTCCAGTAACTTTTTTGCAAATCTCTCACTAGATGTTAGATCCTTACAAACTACCATGAATTCTAAAACTGGTCTGACATGGGTAGTTTCCCTTGACAAAAAATTTAACAAAGCAACAGCTACTGTTTATCATCAAATCTTGACAGGTTAAGAATACATCCGGAAAAAGATTTTTCATGAATAGTGAATATGTTGGTCAAACAAATTTTCTTTTGGTCAGACAGAAGTTTCTCCGACTGAATGTTTGGCAACCTATCCAGCAGTTTTTCAAAGCCTGGCGAATACTATTATGACACATGCTATAGTGTAATGTTACAGACTATATAATAACATTACAACATTTGCTCAAGTGTAATACTACAGAGTTTAATGTGCTAAAAGAATTGATAATCACCATTTTCAAAACTAATACAACAAATTTATACATTCAATAGCTAGGCTGTCAGACTGCACACTTCAGTACTACCGGTAGACAATGTCTAATAGTCAACAAAGACAAAAGAATAATTTACTTATGGTAGTCAGTAAATATATTAGGCTTGCTACACATATTTACATCATGAATGACTATAATATATGGTTTAAGAACTAAGACAAAGCTATGTATAAATATTAATGACATTTTAGGGAAAAATTTTCAACACCAGTCCTGTATTCAAAATTCAGAAAGACATACTATTATACAAGGTCATACCTGGCTGACCCACAGGTGGAGCTCCATATCCTGGCTGTCCATAGGGAGGCTGTAAAATAAAAAATATATATTCTATCAAAGTTGCATTTAAAAGGAAACATGAGAAAACCAACTGACACTGAAGGTAGCTGTTTTTATGCCCCCGGCATCTACTGATGCGGGAGGCATATTATAGTGATCGTCCTGTCCGTCCGTCCGTACGAGGTTAACCAAATGGGACCGTTTCGTCTAGCGTCAATGTTGGCAAAAAGCCGGTCAATATGAGTATTGACCGGGCCGGTGGTCAATACTGGTTAAAACCGGTCAATACTGGTCGATTCAATACTATGGTCACTCTTGGTTGGTCAATGCTGGTATATTCAACACTTTTACATAATGTACATTAACAGATTAGCACAGGCTGTAATAGTAATATAAAGATAATAAAGCAATTTGAATTATATAAAGTTTTTTTTTGTTCATAAAAAAAGTATAGTGGTCAATTCTGGTCAATTCAATTTTGGTCCTTGGCAATGTGTCCTGGTCAGGCTCCATTTTGGACAATATACATAGACTGGTCAATACTAGTTTATTATTATTAATGCTTTTATCTTCTTACAGTTAGCCTTGATTTTAAATTATTTAAAGATTTTATTACTATAAATTACACTCATTGAAATGGACAGTACTGGTAAATTCAAATTTTGGTTCTATGCAATAATATCCCTTATCAGTACATGTAGTGGCCAATACTGGTCAATTGAATACTGTGATTGCATTAATTATTTTTAAAATAAAGTTACCATGTTCAAGCATTGAATGGTACAGTGGGGTTATTAATCATGACAGCTAATTAGTGACCAGATCATACCTATTGTATATTGTAACACATGGTGTCAATTGGGCAATGTGACAATTGCTATCAAAACACAAACCACTTTCATGAAATGGTCCAGGTGTTTTTAAATTATTCATACAAGTAAAATTAATCAGATTTATCACTTGTGAATCAAACACTTATATACTGATATAGTTTATGAAATACAGGTACTTTCTACAAATTAATTTCAGTTAAATTTGCAGTTTTTCCAATTATTGTGACATTTTTGTAGAAAAATAATATATCTTTGCAATCTAATCCAACAGAATATGTTCAATGACCAGTAAAAATTCAAATATTATTGACCAACCGATCACTTCTGACCAATTTAGGAGTACTGATTAGGTTGTTTTAACTAAATACTATTGCCTACATTCACCATAATCAAGTCCCAAATGCTCTAAAACAGTCATAATTTAATTGTTCATAAACTTCGCAAAATATCTTAAAAGACAATATTGACTAATTGACCAGTATTGACCAATCGACCAGTATTGACCGGTATTGACCACTAGGGTCAATACCCCTTACTAGAATGACTTGATACTAATGCAGATGTAACCTGTGAACATTCCTCATCTTCAGACATCACCTGACCTCAGTTTGACCTTGACCTCATTTTGGACTAAGGTTGCTTTATATGGGCCATCTCTTGGTTAACCAAATGGGACCGTTTCGTCTAGCATTAATACCGCTTACAAGAATGAACTGATACTAATACAGATGAAACCTGTGACCATTCCTCATCTTCAAACATCACCTGACCTCAGTTTGACCTTGACCTCGTTTTGGACTTAGGTTGCTTTGTATCGACAAGGATGCCACCGGGGGCATGAAGCGTTTATTGAACGCAGCTCCTTGTTTTCCATTAATTTTCTCCAACAGTGTTTAGAAAAAAATGAACCTGAAGAATTTTTTTAATAAAAAGAAAGTCTCCTTAAAAATCATACATCTGTTTTGCCATCAATCAAAATACTCATTATCTCTTTAAAAAAGATACGTTTTGAATGACAAGAGGGCCATAATGGCCCTATATCGCTCACCTGTTATCACTGCACTTCAGGACAAGAAGTCAAAAAATCATAATCAAGATCAATCAAAAGAATCATGAGTAAATATAGTTGAAATTTTCAATAATATAATATTTATAATTAAATAATGTGGCTGTAATGAAATGGTTGTTTTATAATCATGATAATGTTTCATCTTTTTCCAACACTTCAGCTAAATACAGTCTTTCGATTGAAAGACATTTTGTCTTTTGAATGAGAGACAGACACTGTTTAGATCGAGAGAATGTCTCTCAATCCATGGGAACTCTCCGACCTGTTGATTACTAAAATTTTAGACTCCAGGTCTATGGTCGTATAGTTATAGTAGGTTTATAGGCCACTTCCAACAGCCTTGCTGTTATCCCTTTAGTGAACTGGGTAGAGTGTCAGCCTATGGATCACGAGGTCCGAGCCCCAGAAGTAACCTTGGTATTTTCTCTCCCAGGGTTTACTTTAAGGCAGTGGCTATGATTACAGTACCGTAATCCTAGCCTCCAGTTCTAGGATTACGGAAGTTCCGTATTCCTAGACAACCCTACGAGGATAGGCTAGGATTACGGAAGTGTTTTAAGAGGCATAAAGTATTATCGACACGCATAAATGATGTTGTAAACGTACATATTTCACTTAATTTTTCATGCCTGCCTTATTATTTCGTGTTTTCTATCCGCTGTTTTGGGTTAGTATAATCTTAATGGCGGTGCGCGGAAATATATTAGAAATATGAGTGTCAAAGTTACATTTAAAAAAAGTATATATTCCATACCTGTCAAGTTTCCAAAAATACGAAAGAGTGAGATTTGTGCGAGTCGCAAAGTGATGCGGCGGCTGGGGGTGGTTGCGGGAGGGGGTCTCCCCCTCCCTCTGGGGTGGGGGAATTTCCCCACCCCCAAGAAATATTTTTAGTTTATATGAAAATATGCATTCTGGTGCTTTCTGAGACCATTAATATGAATTTCAGGTCCACTCTTTTTTGCCTTGCTTTAACACAGTCTATATGGAAAACCAGGGCTCTCGTTTGCTTTTTGGGACTGGGGCCAGGGTCCATGCAAGGGGGGAATTTCGCATGATTTTTCACAAAAATTCTTTTGAGGGGGAATTTCAAATGCGAAAAGAAATGCAAACAAATATAAACATTCTTTTCAACTTTACTGACCCAAACCTGAATTCTGTTAATTATAAACTCTGCTGTATGAATTCTGCCAAATATAAACAACCTTATTCAGACATCACACTTTGTATTTTTTTCTCTGAGCCACTGAATTTTTGGAAACAATAAAATTTTAAGGCCAACAAATCAACTGCAAAGCGCTTAGCACTGATGTTCTTAGACTTGAGAGGGGAATATTTTTGAAATAGGGGGAAAAAAACATACCATTTTGAGGGGGTAATGGGGCCGATTATTCGGCCCCAAATTTTGCCAAACGAGAGCCCTGAAAACATGTGATTTTTTTGTTTAATTTTATTTCATGACAGATCTACAAGAAAATTTATTTTTCCTAAAAAAACAAATAAAATTAATAATGCAAACTTTATAACTGATTTTGTCAGTAAAACTGTTTTGAGTTTTTATTACAGCCGTGATATCTATGAACCTTGTAAATGTTTAATATAAACAAACGTCTCACTGATCTACATATTTATTCTACTTAGCTTGCAGAAAGCAAAACTAGGTCCATTGTTTGCTGTTCTAAGCCAAGGAAATTCCAGTTCCCACGAGTTGTTATATTTTGACGAATAATTCTTTTTTTCTGACGCCTTCGTGTCGGTCAAGGTCAAGTGCCTGAATGATTCTAATACTTTTCTGACAATGAAGCGTCCACGAATAGCATAAATAGAAACCAGTCAGTCAATATCGGTGATTTACGTAATTGACTCGTAGTCATACAGAAATTAACGCATCAATTTGATTGGTACAATCTCTCTCGGGAAGCTTCAGTTAACGCAAAAACTGGCCAGAACCAGTATCGGCAGGTCTGTTATCTGTAATCAGTACATTGAAAATGACACTTGACATGTGTTTTCTGTTTATTGTTGTCTCATCCTGTCTTAAAATAACGATGCCAGATGGCAAATTAGAGAAAATAAGTAGTCCCCAAATTTTTTTGTCTGATTTCTTTATAAAACGTGAAAAAATGCTCCAAATTCGTAAAGTCGTGATCAAGCCTTGAATTCGTGAGAATCACAATTCAGGCGTCAGACTTGACAGGTATGATATTCTATACTTTGAATTTTATGATTTATAACCATAATGTATGTTATTAAAAATGATTTGTGTTGACTTGATAGAAAAAAATGCAGATATATACGAAACATAGATAATTCTATAATATTTCCGTGCACCGCCATTAAGATCATACTAACCCAAAAGGCCGATCAATAGCACGTTAGTGAAATTAAGTGAAATGAGTAAGTTTACAAAGTCATTTATGCATGTCCTAACATAAATTTGATGCCTCTTAAATACTTCCGTACCTAGCCTATTCTAATAGGGCTGTCTAGGAATACGGAACTTCCGTAATCCTAGAACCGGAGGCTAGGATTTACTGCCTTACTTTAATGGTGATAGAAGTGTTTAACCAACTCATGCGGTGGGCACAGTGTCATTCTGGAGAGCTGGTAAGCTCTGAAAAGTAAAGGGGGAGAAGCCTTGCTGTTGGGTTAAACCTTTAGCGAAGTGGTTAGAGTGTCCGCCCACGGATCACGAGTTCCGGGGTTCGAGCCCCAGAAGGGACCTTGGTATAATTTTTCTCTCCATGGGCTTACTTTACTTGTCCGGTTACAGGATCATAGCCACTGCCCAGCAATTCGAGGATAAACCAGGCATTCACTATTTTACTTGGAACTATCAGTGCGAGGGATTTACAGAGCTGTCATTCATCTCCTCATGCCCCAAAACTACAAAATATCATTAAATTTGCACTTCCTTGTTTACCTGTCCGTAATTCGCCATTTTATCGTATTAAGAATTTCAACGAAATATTTTTTTTTCTTTAAAGATTTTTGACTGATAAATTACTGGCCACTTAAATTCTTCTTATACACAAAAAAAGGATTCATTTATCTAAAGGTTATCCTCATAGTCAACCATTTTTCATTATTGTAATGATTGTTATTATTATTTTCGTTTTCGTCCTTTATATTTACCTTTCTTACTCAACCAATATCGTACGATTAATCAGTGTCATACGCATGTTTTTTGTAACAACATCTCATAATCGTTCGAGTGACATAGAAGTGTCAAAAACAGTGGACTCTGTGTTCTCAATCTCAGCTGACTCACTGATCTTTGTTACGTTTAATAAGTACTTAAATACAACACTTGAACTGTTATAACTTTAAAGTTTTTAATGTCATTCGATTCATATGCTGAAGCATGACCAACATGGATTATTTATTTTTATTCGTCTTACTCGTTTCATCTGAAAGTTTGGTAAGTCCTGCAGATTTTGTCATAGAACATTAAAGTGAGCAAATATCATCATAAGAAGTCATAAAATACTTGCTCCAATAAATAAGATCATTAATATTCATGTAGTTGTTGTTGTTTCAACATTGGCATTATACTCTGCTTATTAACTTCCTGTGCTGTATTGACTAATTCCACAGGCTGGTAACATTGCCCGATCGGGCTTACGACATAAAAAGTAATATTTCTTGAAAACTAATGAAGTTATTTTTTTCAAACTTGGTCCATTTATTAAGCATAACAAATTATACAAATTAGAATAAAAATAACTTGGTTGCCTTCAGTTTTGGTAGAATTATTTCCCCTTTTCAGATTTTTATGATGCATAATCTTTGAAGTCCAAAAAAATATGTTTTAATGCTAAGTTTAAAACAAAAAAAGGGTTCAATGGCTTTCTAATGCTCTAAATTATTGCGCTAGTACATGAATGTTTACATTTTACTCTGCTTTCACTTACAACATCATAGAGAAATGTTAGTTTTAAAAAAAATGCTCATACATCTGCACTAGAAACGAAGTATTAACCCTAAATATATAGAATAAAGGTATTGGCGCACAAGTTTGGAGCAATAGAAAGCCATTGAACCTTTTCTGTTTTAAACATTGCATTAAAACATAACTATTTTGGACTTCAAAAATTATGCATCATAAAAATCTGAAAAAGAGAGTAATTCTAACAAAACTGAAGGCAACAAAGTTACTTCTATTTTCATAAGCATCCTATGTTATGCTTAGTAAATGGACCAAGTTTGAAAGAAATATCTTTATTATTTTTCAAGAAATATCACTTTATATGTCTTAAGCCCGATCGGGCAATGTTACCAGCCTGTTCCAGTCATTGTGCGCCGCGGTACTCTTCTGTACTTAAAACACTTGTACTCACAGTTCATTAAAAACAATTGTGTGGTGTGGATCGTGTATAATCACCTACTGAAATTTCCCCGTGTCTCTTATGTAGTCTAGGACTGCTGTAGTTATTACTGATCGCACACTTTTGCTCACTTCCCGGTCCCCTAGCAATAAACTTTGATCTGTGACGCCTATGTTGTTTTCAGATCTGAGAGAGTCTTCAATAACTTTCTCCATAATCTTTCTTTGCGAGTCATAATGCGTACAGTGGTACAGGTAGTGATCAATGTCTTCTCTGCATTTACAGTTATCACACTCTTCTGATATCTTCTCATCAAATTTAGCCAAGTGAGCATTCAGCCTGCAGTGACCACTGATCAACCTATTAAAAGTAGTGAATGTCTGTCTGTCCACATCTGATGTACAATTCCTCATTCCTACTCTTTCAAAGAGGTCACTTGTTCTGATGGTATCTAAATCCATATCATGCTGTCTCTGCTATTTCTCTTTAGCTCTTTCCTTCATGTTGTTAACTGCCTTATTCTTGTCAATAAGCCCACCAATTTCTTCCTCCAACACCTTTGTATCTATAACTGCTTCTTTTGCCATTTTGTCAGCCAATTCATTCCCCTTTATACCCATATGTCCAGGAATCAAGTGTGCAATGAGCTCATAACCTCTCTCTCTAATTTTTGAAGTTATTTCCCTTAATATACTAAGTGTAAGAGTAACTTGCATGTTGGAATAACTGAACCAAAAACTGATGTAAGCTGCTTGACAGTCTGTGAATATATGGATTGGCTTTCTTTCCAATGTATTTACATTCTGGATAAAATCAAGTGCTAACTGCAAGCCCATCAGCTCTCCATGAAAGTTATTGCTGGCCTTACTAATAGGCAGAGCTCCAGATAAGCTTTTGGTGCAATTGGGTATTTACCCATCACTTTTTGTCTGAATTGGGTATTGGAAATTTGAATTGGGTAAAAATAATATCATTACCCAGCCTTTTCAGAAGTAATTGGGTATTTGCTAAAACCAATTGGGTATTTTACCAATCTCGCACTAACAAATTGAGTATTTTTTTGCTTACAGTATACATGGTATATATCATTAAACAGGACTGACTAAGTATTTTAATGGCACCCTTCAATGTTTAATACAAAAATGTATTTATAATTGTAATGAATGTTTCATACTGTTGTTTTCTAAAATTCTTTTTCACTTTTAATGCAGTCTGAGATCAGTTCATCCACAATATCCCGAACGATGTGGTCACCGCAATATGCATTCTCCCAAAAGATGTCATCCAGTATTGGTGACACTACATCGTCACAAACAGATAACTGTCATTGTTGAACAGCAAAATATCCCACTAATTTGTTTGTTTGTGCTGCAACAATGTTTTTTCCTGCAACCTCTTTACATTTTATCGGCGTTATATTGTTTACAAAGCGTCCAAATTACACCGATCAGCCGACTGAATGGTACTGTTATTTTTCAGATAAATTGCAACCTGTTCTGCAGTAACGTATAACCAGTCAGTCAAATCTAGCGTTAAAGTCTCGTACCCGTTCTAGTTATAAGGAAAATGCGATACGCAAGCTATTTTTTACGAATTGGGTATTAGGAATTTTAATTGCGTTTCAGTACGCACACTGTATGAAATCAGTTGGGTTTTCTACAATTTTAATTGCGTAAATACGCAAATACGCAGCTTATCTGGAGCTCTGTAATAGGTTTTTTCAACATAATTGGATCACAGTTTGGTCCATCAAAGAAAATGACTGCCCCTGCACCTGTTCGTCCTGGATTTCCCATTGCTGATCCATCTGTAAATACAAGTGTGTCTCCTTTATAGGTGTTCAACAGTTCCTTAATGTTCTTCTCCTGTGTTTCCTTGGTATTCTTCAGTTCTTCTAAATTGAGTTTTCCAGGTGTTCTGCATAAGCCAATAAGGTCTCTTGTAATTATTTGAATTCCTTTTCAATATTTTCTAAATAAAAATTTGTTCTGGACTCACTAAATCTGGACATTAAAAGCTGAAAGGTTGTATGTAATTTTCCAGCTACTCTAGTATTTCCTAAAAAATGTGTAAAGTCATCATACAGTGGATCATTTTCATGTTTCCCAGCTATGCGTACCACTTCTTGTGCCTGTCTCAATCTTAAATGAATATCTGGGAGCATTTAAGAACACTTTTACCACTGCAGTTTTTCTTACAATATACCCCACGTTTTGACATTTTCAAATGAATACAGTATAATGAGTATAGTATAAAACCAACCCCTCACCTTTTGCTCGGGCTGGGGTCCGACAAAGAAACACTTTTTAAGGCTTTTTTTTTCATTTTTACATGTTTTCTGTTTTGATTTGACACTAATAAGGTTAACAATACAATTATAAAACTGCATGTCTGGTGACAGGTCACAGCTAAAATGGACTCACTGTCAAAAAATAATTAATTGCTAAGATAATTACCATAATCGGTCAAATAATTGGGGGGCCGGGCCTGGCACGGCCCCCCCCCCCCTGGCCCCCCAGTTCCTACGGCCCTGAGTCACATGCTTGCTTAAATTAAAATATCCTTGATAGTTTTTTATTAAGAGTAAATTTTGCAGATTCACAAATTTCAGAACAAATCTTTTAGATGATGAAATAAAACAAAGCTTAAAATATGTTCATTTACTGTAAGAGCAGATTGTCAGTACAAGTCAGTATAAGTTATATCAGAAAAAAGGTTAGTAATCAATAAATTATTAAAGTTGGTACTTTGACTATCACTTCAGAGAGATTTTCTATGCAAGAAGTTTTTATAATTTTTAAGAGTTGCCCTCCTATCTCAAAAAGTATTTGACCTAGAGTTAGGGCTGTCATCGATAGAAACGATATCGATGTATCAACGATATTTTTTTGTCGATCGATTATCGATTCCCATTTTCAAAAATCGATATTTTACAGAGAGAAAAAACTACCAAATAAGCACTCAGACCCTAAAAAACAACTAAAGTTCACAAAGTTGTAAATTTGGATAAATGCAAAAAAGGAGTGAAGGCAAAATAAAAATGAAAGATGTTATTAATTTTTATGTATTTCTTTTATTTCATAAATACAAATACAACACAATCAAACAGAAATATGGAAAGTAGGCAATAAAACTTAAAATAGCATTTACAGGAAGGTATATAGTAAGCATATGAACAAATAGGTCGTTAATCTAACTTAATAACCAATATATCGATGTATCGTCGATATTTGTCTTCTGATATATCGGTATCGTCGATACGCCTAAGACCCAATCAATGACAGCCCTACCTAGAGTCATCCAAAAAAGGTAAAAGGTAACTTGGGTTGATTTCCCGGAAGCACAGAGCACCCCAAACACAGCAATAGAGCCATGCTTTGCAAAGCTGTTTTGGAAAAATATTGTAGGTGGGTTGCTTCAAAAATCCAACAACAAGTACATTATAAATATATGCAAAATACAGAAAAATGGGGTGGTAAGGGGTAGATAAAAGGGTCAGATGTTGGGGGATGGTGGAGCAAGGATGAATATTCGTTCCTTAAAGTTTAGAAGAAATATTCCTACGTCGCAGACACGCACATAAAAAAGACAAATACACACACACACACACACACACACACACACACACACACACACACACACACACACACACACACACACACACACACACACACACACACACACACACACACACACACACACACACACACACACACACACACACACACACACACACACACACACACACACACACACACACACACACACACAACTAACATAGACAGATAAACAGACAGAAAAGTAAGAAAAAACAACACAAGATTGTTTTTTAGCATGTGAAGTTGTGCTCCTGGTGTTTTACTTGGGATTTCACACAGCCACTGCTAGACCAAAGTTATGGCCCTTCAAACCAATTCAAAAATATGCATATAGTGATAGTGTCCTATGCACACACATATAGGTTTTACTTTGAGTCACCCCCTCATGGCAACTGAGGGGTCTTGCTTCCCCATTAAAAAGATGGACAGTCAGTAATGCAATTTCAAGATGTATGCAAGAAATTGTTTTAATTTAATTGTCCTGAAAAAGTTTTTAGCTCGACTATTCACATGATTCAGAGAATAAGTAGAGCTATTGGACACACCAGTGCATCAGCTTATATGTTAGCATCCTGATTTGGTTACATTGTAAGTTTTTATATGTACTACTAAGCTGGTATCTCAGTAATCACATGTGGGAATGGATTGACACTTCACACGCTTATCCACTGTGAGAAACGAACTTACATTGCACAGGTTCCATAACTCTATTTTGCTTTTACTACAAAATTATCCCCCTTTTTAGATTTTTATTTCATTCAATTGACAAGGCGGCTGTTGAATAATCGAGCATTGCTGTCCTCCAACAGCTCTTGTTTGTCTCCGGAAGTGTTAAGAAAATGAACATAAGGGGATTCTGATGCCTCGACCTGCATGTATTGGTTTCCTAATATAATAAATAGACTAGGAAGTAATTATTAAGTGCAAGATTTCTTCATTAAATTACACAAATTTGCAGTGTTAACTACATTTTTGTAGATACTGTAGAATATAAGTTAATTTGTTTTTACATGTTTTTTTACCAAACAATTAGACCTTGACTCGTGTACAGTCGGACGCAATGAATACTCTTAGTGGTAAAAACTTTTTTCTTTCTCAATATAATGTCATAAATTTCTCCTTAAGACCACATAGGTCAATGTACAGTTATTATAACAGAACAACAGGAAACTGTTTGCAATAATATATGTTGAAAACAATGGGTTACTGGCTTATGGAACAATAATTAGATTTATAAGATATTTCACTTTCCCAATTGTTGATCATGTGGTAAAATCATATGATGTTAAACATACTTCAATTAGGGCTGTTTCTTTTTTTTGTCCGCTGATCTTCTAGCCCCTACCCCAAATCTGTAGAGGGAATCATAATCAAGTTTAACCCTTACCCTGCTAAATTTCTATAATGAACTTGTCCATCTTTCAGTTTGGACAGTACCATTAACTGTTAAAAGGGGCGCTTACCAAAAAGATACTGACTGAATGGCGAACAGTGCAGATCATGATCAGACTGCATGGATGTGCAAGCTGATCATGATCTACACTGGTCGCAAAGACAGAATCAATCGTGTCAAGCATGATAAGGGTTAAGACACTTCTAATTATTTAATTAAGTACACCATTTTTGCCAGTGAGATAATCAGGTCCCCTGAATGGAAATAACTATTTTTGTCCACCCTATTTCTAATGAAAGAGTCCCAGAAATTAAAAAAATGACTTTTCATATATACAACATTCTGCAGGATGAATTATTTAGTTTGGTTTCTGCCTAATTAAGTGTATATAGAGCAGAATCTGTTAATAGTACAATTATGTAAAAAAGGAACAGCAAACATTCCAATTTTATAGGAAAGGTTATTTTTTAAAAATGAATAAAAAAATTGAACTTAATTAATGGATCGGTTACTTTTATATCGTATGATATGTGTTTATCGTATGATTTTACTTTCGACGCACATTTAACGGCATGAGGTGATTTTGCAGTGGGTTCACAATAATACATGTAGCTCTAATGTCTGTTGTTGCATGTTAAGGAACTTCATGTGAGGTGATCTGGTTATAGGTTCACAATTTATAACATGTATCGTAAGATATAGATAAGTGTGTATCTTATCGCGTCAATATTGTTATGATCATTCATGAAGTTGATTTTGAAGTTAAGGGATGACACTCATGCTAATCAGGGTTCATATTTGGTTAACTTGTTTAAATAGCTTTATCTTTCACCCCTTTCAGCTATTGTTTAACTTTTAATTTTCTAAAAGGACAAAGTGAGTGACATTGTTCTACGCTGTTTTATATGATAAAAAATGTTTACATTACTTTGACTGAACATTAATTGATGTGTATATATTTTTGAAGAAGATTTATTAGTTTTTAAGTTAAACTTTTAATACTTATGATGTATCTAATTAAAGAATAAAAGGGCATTTTTAGCTCATCTGATTTTTTGAAAAAAAATGATGAGTTATTGTCATCACTTGAGCGGTTGTCGGCGTCGGCGTCTGCGTCGGCGTTGCCTGGTTAAGTTTTATGTTTAGGTCAGCTTTTCTCCTAAACTATCAAAGCTATTGCTTTGAAACTTGGAATACTTGTTCACCATCATAAGCTGACCCTGTATAGCAAGAAACATAACTCCATCTTGATTTTTGCAAGATTTATGGCCCCTTTTGTACTTAGAAAATATCAGATTTCTTGGTTAAGTTTTATGTTTAGGTCAACTTTTCTCCTAAACTATCAAAGCTATTGCTTTGAAACTTGGAATACTTGTTCACCATCATAAGCAGACCCTGTACATCAAGAAACATAATTCCATCTTGCTTTTTGCAAGAATTATTGCCCCTTTTGGACTTAGAAAATCAGTTTTCTTGGTTAAGTTTTATGTTTAGGTCAGCTTTTCTCCTAAACTGTCAAAGCTATTGCTTTAAAACTTGCAACACTTGTTCACCATCATAAGTTGACCCTGTACAGCAAGAAACATAACTCCCTCCTGCTTTTTGCAAGATTTATGGCCCCTTTTGGACTTAGAAAATATCAGATTTCTTGGTTAAGTTTTATGTTTAGGTCAACTTTTTCTCTTAAACTATCAAAGCTATTGCTTTGAAACTTGCAACACTTGTTCACCATCATAAGCTGACCCTGTACAGCAAGCAACATAACTCCATCCTGCTTTTTGCAATAATTATTGCCCCTTTTGGACTTAGAAAATCATTTTCTTGCTTGAGTATTATGTTTAAGTCCACTTTTCTCATAAACTATCAAACCTATTGCTTTAAAATTTGCAACAGTTTTTCACCATCATATGTGGACACTGAACATCAAGAAACATAACTCTATCCTGCTTTTTGCAAGAATGATGCCCCTTTTTAGACTTAGAAAATCATGGGTAGGACAATATTTCTATTACACAAAAAAAAATCAGATGAGCGTCAGCACCCGCAAGGCGGTGCTCTTGTTTTTTTTACAAGTGATACATTATTAAAGAAAGTTTGCTGACGTCTCTGCTATGAATTGTAACATTATTTGAAATTCAGATTTGTTTTGAAGTGACTAGACTGACCGACAAAATTGTTAGTTTGAATAGATAAGTAAAAGGTGACCGAGTTCTCTTGCATGGGGAAAAGCAAGCGCAGAGATTCCTTAAATGTCAGTTGGTTTTGCTTATTTTCGAAGGTCAGAAATTGATTACGGCAATGTTTATTTATTTATTGCTATGAACATAATTGAAAATACAGATAAGAAATTTCTGTCTTGCACAAAGGTGTTAATAAATTGCAGGTATTGAAAAGATAGTGGGGAAAAAACTGTAAAATAGCCATATTAATCTTTGATAACATATTTTTGGAAACTAATGTACTTACAGATCAATCTAGTCAAACTAATTTGAGGTGATCCTAGGAAATGTAAAGTTGAAATATATGTGTTTCCATAATTACCGGTATTAATCTGTCAATCAGTGAGTAACTGAGTTTCAAGGCCCTCTAAAGTTTCAAGGCCCTCTAAATGGTCAGAGACCACCAATTCAAAAAAGTACAGGGTACTTACTGAGAATGAGGTAAGTGTATACCTGGGAATAAGGTAGCATCTGTGCGTTCTGATTGGTCAGTCATGTAAACAATCCCAAGAAGTGATTATTTTTTTCAAAATGGAATATTTTTACTGCATTTACAGTATTTCATTATACATTTTGACAAAATTTGCTACATTTTATGTGTATTGAAAAAAAGTGTCATCAAATGAATTTCTCCCGCCATGACAACGATGTAAACAGGGGGTCATCTCATTCACACGAAAATTACTTAAATAAAGTATCACTATTCATATGTTTTTCGTCCGATATTTTGGTGGAACTAAGATAGTTCTTGAAAGAAATGTGATTGGATATACATGTTTCGATGTATGGAAGGCCGTACACGCCATAATGTTATAATGGAAGTCTATGGGAAAACAGTTGGTGTTCTCTACCCAAATGACTATAAAAATATAGCAATAATTTTCTGATATCTGAAAAAAATCTTTTTTTTTTGTTGTGGTACCATCTGGAGGTGGGAAATCAAGTAAATTTTGTTAGCTCAAGGTAGTAGTATTTTGGTATCATTAAGTGCTGTACAAAAGATAACCTTATAGGAAGAAATATATTTACATTGGATCATTTAAATTTTGTTTGCTTTGAATTTGTTTTAGTCAGAAATAACCGTTTTAAATGCGCATAAAGCCATTATCTGTTTCATAACGTCACTTTGATACATAAATTTCATAAGCCCATGCATTGCTACCATGATGATGTTTTATTTATATATTGAACTAAGTTAACTATAAAAACAGTTTTCTGTTTATCATGCTTCACCTAACTTTCAAACTTCCTGCTTTTGACATTTTTTTGTTGTTGCAACATTGTTTATGTTTTAATATGTATTTTAAGACAGTTTCTTTAAATCTTGGCAGTTTTCCTTGCACGTGTAATGATATTTGTTCAAAAGTCCCTGGGGCAGAATACTAGACTTAATACTTAAGATCAGTCAGAGGCACAAATGATAATACTCCTACCCTGCATTTACCTGTTTGCCTGTATAACAATGAAGTAACTGTATGGTTAAAAACTTAGTGATAATGTCATTTCATTGTAATGTTAAATTTCATGGTAAACAGTAGTTTTTTCATATTTTTATATAATTATGATGTGTGATATGGTACAAATAACATTACACTACATCTTAATTTCAGATCTGAATTTATTGTATTAAACTTAACAGGGATTAAGCTGGGCTTAGATTTTAGAGAGAAGTCACTTCTCCCTTAGCTAAGGTTAAGTTAAAGCATGTATTTGATTTTTTTGCATCGAGATATGTCGCAATAATACAGGTATAATTGGGGATTAAATATTGATCTTTGACAAAAATAATAGGTAGGACTATCTGCAAGAGCGGCTATGTGGAAATTAAATAAGAAGTTTCAGAAAATCTTACACAACATGCTTCAAAATGATCAAATCAAGACTTAAGTGAAGTGTTACATATGAGCAACCAACGTTAGTATTTACTTGTTTCTCATAATTTGAAATTTTAGGTACCATCTCTGATAGATAGTACTGTATACGTACAGGTTGTATTTTCACAGCACTGACCTGTTCAAGAGGGTCCAAAGCATACAGTAGCAATCTTGAAGTCATAAAAGTTTGCCCTCCTCCTTTACTTAGGCTGTCCTTTAAGGCTCGGTGTTGTTGATATTTCATGTCTATTGGAATTTTTTAGTTTAATTCATTAGCTCGACTATACAAAGTATAAGGAGAGCTATCCTACTCGCCCCGGCGTCGGCGTCGGCGTCTTTCCGCGTCCCCATCTTGGTTAAAGTTTGGGTGCACTTTCTCTTTTTTCAACTTATCTCTGTAATTACTTGATGGATTTGATTCAAACTTGAAATACTTATTCCTCATCATCATCCACATCATCTGACATAAGGGCCATAACTCTGGCACCAATATTTCATGAATTATTCCCCCTTTTTACTTAGAATTTCAGGTGAAAGTTTTGGTGCACTTTCACTCTACCTCTGTTATTACTGAATGGATTTGATTCAAACTTAAAATAGTTGTTCAGCATCATCACCCACATCATATGACACAAGATGCATAACTCTGGCACAATTTTTCATGAATTATTCCCCTTTTTACTTAGAATTTCAGGTTAAAGTTTAATGCACTTTCACTCTATCTCTGTTATTACTGAATGGATCTGATTCAAACTTAAACAATTGTTCAACATCATTACCCTTATCATATGACACATGATGCATAACTCTGGGACCAGTTTTTCATGAATTATTTCCCCTTTTTACTTAGAATTTTAGGTTAAAGTTTTGATGCACTTTCACTCTGTCTCTGTTATTACTGAATGGATTTGATTCAAACTTAAAATAGTTGTTCAACATCATCACCCACACCATATGACGCAAGGTGCATAACTCTGGCACCTTTTTTCATTAATTATTCCCCCTTTTTACTTAGAATTTTAGGTTAAAGTTTTGATGCACTTTCACTCTGTCTCTGTTATTACCAAATGGATTTGATTCAAACTTAAAATAGTTGTTCAACATCACCACCCACACTATATGACACAAGCTGCATAACTCTGGCACCAATATTTAATGAATTATGCCCCTTTTTGCTTAGGATATACTTATATAGTGTTTTGATACATTTTATCTTTACCTCTCTTATTACTTTAAGTTGATATTTTTGACATAGACTCAGGCTATTGTGCAATATCTTCATCCACAATTGGAGTCATTATACACTCCAGTGACAGCTCTAGTTTCCTCAGATGTGCCCAGTCTCACTATCCAGCATCGAAATAGTCGAGCGCGCTGTCTCCTGTGACAGCTCTTGTTTTTGTTTTATAGTAGACTTCAGCTGTAGATTTCCGATTTGATGGGACATGAGGTGTTGCACATTTCATTTAACTGTCCTGAACAGGCTCAATCCAATGGATTCTGTCAATACATTTGTTGTGCTTGGTTGGGTTTTATCTTCTTGAAATATTATTACAATGTTGTTGTGAATCCACCTTTTGAAAGTATTTATATTGATAGTGCTCATTTTATGTTTCCACAGTTGTA
Source organism: Mercenaria mercenaria (assembly GCF_021730395.1). Taxonomy (NCBI): domain Eukaryota; kingdom Metazoa; phylum Mollusca; class Bivalvia; order Venerida; family Veneridae; genus Mercenaria; species Mercenaria mercenaria. The sequence continues at coordinate 51,966,291 of NC_069376.1, forward strand.
GCACAGGAGCTCGAGGTCAGGAACGCAGATTTTTTGGCCTTGTCCAATCTTATATATTGAAGGAGCTTACAGCCTTTACGAATATGATACAAAGTTTCAATAATTTCAACTTTTAAAAACTTTGGATCATATTCGAAAAGGCCGTGAACTGCGTCAATACAGGGCGTAAGCTGCGTCAGTATGTAAAGGCTGGACAAGGCCGAAAAATCTGCGCTCCTGACCTCAAGCTCCTGTGAGTTGTAGTTGAGTGGGATGTATGTATTAGGTAAGCAGCATATTAGTAAATTTATCACTCGGACGGGTCAAGATCTCATAGCTAAATGGTATTTCATACATGGTGTGCAATCTATATACTTATCAAATTATTAAGGCCTTGTGATTTGTCGCCTGATCTATCACAGGTCAGGGTTCAGGTGTGGAGGAATTGAACCTTAAACTCTTTATATAAATTGTTTTCATTCTTACATGCTCATTGAAATATTGCTGGACTTCATTTATCCTGGAAGTAGTAATGAACCGGACGTCATGCAGCCCTTTTACGTAATAATGCACTCTTACCCGTCTGTGCTTTAAATGTTGTTTATCACAAAATATAAATAGCTTGACCTTCTACTTTGTTTAACTGGCAATCTAATCAGGCCATGTAAGAATGTTTAATATTTCACTGCCATTTTTATTTCATGATTTATCTGTCAGAAGCTTTATTTATTCTGTTGTGATATTGCAGTTCTTATTTTTTTTAAGCTTTTATCATAGGACTATTATAAGCATGGACAAGTAGTGGTTGATATCCCCACCTACCAAACCACCCACATACCACTGATAATCAAATCATCATAGATTGTACACCTATTTAAATTGATAAATTACACAGCACACTGATGTATAGGTTAGACCCTTTCTTCAAACTCTTCATGTTTTTTACTGAATCACAGTGGAGAAATTAACATAAACAATCAGATGGAATTTTCCAATTGTCAGTTTGGGTCCCCTACCTTTAGTTTATAGTCTGTTTGAAGTAGATTTATGTGACAGCCTCTCTTGAAAAATGCTGTCCTGATCCCAGGAGTAGGGTTTAAACTCACAATGTTTTGGTGATAAATTTGTACCAAATGAGACATTCATACATCATGTCTCTTTATAGCTCTTTTTCCTGTTGTGACTTGGTAATGACTGGTTTTGTTTCAGGTTACCTAAAGCACAAAGCGCTTGGGTTGAGCAGTTGTGGTTATTCACTGTCCGTCATATTTTGTCTATGTCTATTCATTCTCACTTTACTTCAAACCAGATCTCCTCTGACACTTTGGTGAAAATTGATGAAACCTGGCTTTGATATTCCTTGAATAGTCTTTTACCATAATTTTTCAAAGAATTCCATGCGAGTTCTGGTTGCCGTGGCTACAAAAAAGAAAAACTTAGAAATCTTCCTCTTAAGCATGTTAAGAACCACAAGGCCCAGATCTTACATATTTGATATGTTGCTATGTTTAGTACTTCTCCACCAAATTTGTTCAGATCATGCCCTTCGGTTAGGTTCACTTGTTTTACATTATTGACTTAAATAGGAAAAACTTATGCAATTTTCTTGTCTAAAACCTCAAGCCCTTGAGCTTAGATATTTGGACTTAATCAGTTTGTGTAATAGTCCTTTACAAAGTTTGTTGAGTCATGACTCTGGTGTTAAAATTGTCCCACCCAGGGGGTCACTTCTTTTTATAGACTTTTTTAGGAAAAACTTGTCTTAGCAGCAAAACCCAGAACATAGACGTTTGGTATGTTGCATCTGATCTAGTGGTTCCCTACCAAGTTATGCCCCTTGGGTCAAAATGATTTTTTTGATTTTTTCAAAATTTTGGCGCTTACAGATAATTAATGCGAATTTCTTTCATTTTAGGCTTTCCTGGTAGAATCAGATCCTGTGACCACTGCGGAAACTTTAACGGATACAGGACACTGTGTTTGGTATGGAGAATGTGGACAGGGGTATAATCAGGGCAAACTGAACTGTCCTGCAAATAGTACAACTAGGACTCCACCAAAACTGACAGATCCGAATGGACTACGAATACTGAAATCTTACTGCCCTAACCTGTATCATGGTGAGACAAAAATTTTCAAACGTTATAATCCAAGAATATTGTCAAAATCATCTCATCACACTTATCTCTCAAAAAGCTGTGAGCACATGGCTTTGTTTTCTGTCTTTTAAAGGAACAGCTTTTGAATAAAAAGGTCAAATGTCATACAATTCATGTTTAATACGTATTAACCATTATTTGGAAGACAGTTTAAATGAACTGCTGCTTTACAAAGAATACCAAGAGAAAGATTTGTGATTTGTTGAGCAATCTTTGTTTTATTTGGCAGAAATAATTACCTTAAGTGAAAATATTGCCACAGAACATTGGTCCCTATCTCAAAGGTCAATGTCACAATAAGGGGTCAAAGGTTTTGTCTTGACCAAATGTTTTCATATTCTACACATGAGATGACCACACAGAACAAGTTTAATACCTCTTGGCTTACATTTTGTCAAAATTATACCTTTTTCATTTAGAAATTTTGATGAAAGGTTTTTAATTTAATTGAACACCTTCAGACTATTCATAAATCTTTGACATCATGAAATTACCTTCCTGATCTAAGCTCCATATTTCCTACTTAGAGTTTACAAAGTTTAAATGATGTCCCTTTTTCAAGTTTCAAGCAAGAAAATTTTCTAAAACTTTTATTATTTTATATGTAAAGCTATTATTAAGTAGAGTTGCAGTCATTAGACCATTTTTTATTGGCAAAAATGTTGCAAAAAACGTGGTTGTGTTGGCAACAGAGAGTCTTAAAATATTGTCTGTTTTCAAATTGCATATCAGTACAACTGTTCAACTGTCAAGAATAAATCTCTAACAAGTACTGGTAGGGGATGCTTAGTGTTAGGCAATAGTCTGTTTCAAATGATAATAATCATATGCTCCAGGGGGCATTTATTCTTGGGGTTAAAGGCACTTGCCTCCAGATTGTATGACAACATAAAAGAGGGTAAATTTTCAGGTATCAGGAAATTAATGCTATATTTCTTAAGAAAGTTTTAAAACTTAATTTAATAATTACTGACAGACTATATGTTTTGGAAACACATGAGATTTAGTTGTTTTTATTAATTTTTACATTGAAAATTGAAAAGCGTTTGTTACTCTTTACTCAGGGTAAACTGCCTTAATTATAAATACCGTATCTATAATTAACAGCCACAGATAATTAAAAATATTATTCTGTGGTGTGTTGGTAAAAACAGTGGGAGAGTTTTTATTGCTGTGGTGGCCCTGAGGTTTTTTTTTCTGAATCGGGCATCTTTTTTTCTTGATTTGCCATTTTTAAGATAGTTTAGAAACAAAAACTCATATTCTTATGTTCATAATATACTTATTATATAACATAATATAACATAATATAATATAATTCAAACTTCAATTCTAAAGGAAGATCATTTTAGCCAAAATCTGGACATCAATGCCTTTAAGTTTAACAGTCGTAGTTGATGTATTAGTTAATTTTTTATCGATACTAGCTGATAATTTCCAGTCATAGAAAATAGTTGTTTATTTTCAGGTGATGATAATACTTACACTTGTTGTTCTGGAGATCAACTACGTTCATTTGAGGGTAACCTTGCCCTTCCTGAACAGTTGTTATCTAGATGTCCCGCATGCTTCTTCAATTTCCTTAACTCAATCTGTCAGACAACCTGTTCTCCGCAACAGAGCAGATTTATGCGAGAGGACCCAAAGTCTCGAAAACCTGACCCATCGAGTGCTGGAATTGGTGGCATAGATGTAGTAATCACCGATAAATACATGCAGGATTTGTTTGATTCTTGTAAGGAAGTTCAGATGCCAAGCACAAATGATAAAGCATTGTCAGTGTTTTGCGGGCGTCTGGCATCACAGTGCACTCCCCTGGTCTGGTTAAACTATATGGGAAATACAGGAAATGGACGGGCACCTTTCTCTATAAATTATATTGCAAGCAATACACCGTGGCATGCACCAGATGGACAGATACTGCATCCTTTCAATAAAACCAACAAGAAATGTAACGAGACAGTTACAGGTAGCAGTAGCAAAATCGGTAAGTCATCCGGTCTGTTAACATTAACCTTTACCCTGCTAAATTTCTAAAGTATACCAGTCCATCATTCAATTTGGGCAGTACCACTTATTATTCAAAGGGGGGTTCATTGAAAATTTACTGACTGAATAGCGAACAGTGCAGACTATGATCAGCCTGCAAGGATGTGCGGGCCCATTATGGTCTACACTGGTCGCAAAGGCAGAATCACTTGTCGCTAGCAGGCTAAAGGTTAATGTTAGTCATAAAGACAGTGTTTGTGTCATGTTTATCTGAAGTTATATACATATACAATGAATTTTTTTGCTATATAAAAAGTGAGTAGCATAAAAAAAAATTCAAACTTTAGATGGTGCTAAGTCTTTGAAAATCTCAGTGTTGAAACTTACATTTATAATGAATAAAATTAACTTTTAAATTAACCGTTATCATGCTGGACACAACTGAATCTGTCTTTGCGACCAGTGTAGATCATGATCAGCCTGTATATATGTGCAGTCTGATCTGACTGATCAGAATCTGTACTGTTTGACATTCAGTCAATATCTTTTTGGTAAGCACCCCTTTTAACAGTTAATGGTACTGTCCAAATTGAAAAATGGACATTCAAGTTCATTCTAGAAATATAGAAGGGTAAGGGTTAAAGGCTTCCTGCTTTCTTTAAAAATGACAGAATTATTTTATACCAAAATGGAGATCTTTCAAACTGTGATTTAGGTTTCTTATATTTACAGTCATATTTTCTGATTAAGGTTTTCAGTGTTTTAAATCATCCGAAATCTGAGTACTTTTGAAAGTTACATATCTTGAGTTAAGACATTTATTTTAGCTGGATTGTTACGAAAGCTTCTAGCTTATTTGAACCATTCTCGAGTGATCTTTAAGAATTTGAAATTATGAATTCATATCTTATTATTGGCTGTTTGACTTTCTGAAGTGATTGTTGATAAGGTTCTGTTGGAGAAATAGACAAGAATCTTCAGATGAGCTGTTGTTTAAAAAATGTTTGACAGAACATGTTCTGATATTTCAGGAACAGAGAAATGTGGCTGTAAAGACTGTGCTGCTGAGACCTGTCCCCCGATACCCAAACCAAATGCTGATACACGGAAAAAATTCTTTGAATCCATGTTCGGGTAGCTGTTTAATTTGTTAAATCTGTTTAGAAAATCACAATTTTATCATCCTTAAGGTCATGCCAGTTATATACATGAGTTAGACGAAAGTATCTTTAAGATTGTTGTTTCCTTGAAAACATGTAATATCTTCATATCAGACAAACTAAGTATCCATATCAGACAAACTAAATATCCATATCAGACAAACTAAGTATCCGTATCAGACAAACTGAGTATCCATATCAGACAAACTAAGTATCAGGCACACTACCTAGTTTTTCTTTTCATTCAATGAACTGCAGCCAATTTAGGAGTTTCTGTCTGCTGACTATGTATATATGTATGTCTTTACATGTAAATCCTAAAGTTTTTAAAAGTCAGGTTAAGCCTAACTGGTATAATAGTATTTTGTACCCTGTAAAATTGTGTTCATATTTCTATTGCTGTTTAAAGCCTAAACTTTCAGTGCCATTTTTTTCTGAATAATTCCAGGAAAGATAACTACAGAACTGCAGAAATTGTTATAGAACGTGCAGACAGCAAAGCTCTTGTTATTCACAGTATGCCACCACCATCAGTTTTGTCTATCAACTTTACCTCACTCTTCGATAAGAACTTTCTCAAACAGGTATGTCAAACAATCTGTTTTTGTATGCTCAGGTATTTCTTCGAGAAATCTAAATCATAAGTATATTTTGCCATAAATTATTTGCTGAACTTATGAGCATAAGTAAATCTATTAGAAGTTTGTATTATTATTATTATACTCAGAAGATATATAAACTTAGTACTTACTTTTGGAAAGTTCTTTTGTCATAGAGCTTGTTACTACAGAAAGATATATGTCAATAAAGGCAATGAAATGAAATTTTCTGTTATCAGTTTTTGACTAAGGCATACACCTATGATTAACCTGCTGTGTCCAAAGGTTTGAGGAAACCTTGTCATATATTTCAAAAGTGTCTTGTTTCAGTTTTATCACCTGTTGGTATAATTAAAGGGGTATAACTCTTTCCCTTGTTTTGTAGGATTAAAGCTACACGCCCTCAGTTTGGGTGAAATTTTTTAACGTTCATTTTCCACCAAGTTTGGCATAGAATGTATATATGACACTGAAAAATGATAAAAGTGGGTGAAAATAAAAGTAAGATATTGGTGAGAATGCAAGAAGAATGTAAATTTTCTGCATTGTTTCAAAAGCGTTGCAACATTTCACTATGAACATTTACTCTGCACAATATTTATAAAAAAATACCTAACAAAAATCTGTTATCAGTAAGTTTGTTCCACTAGTTACTTTCAGAGAACTCATTTTTTATGGATTTTTGAGGGAAATTAATTTTTAGCCTAAAATATGTGTTAGTCCCTTTATGGTGGTATAACTTCTCACCAAATTCACCATTCTTTGTTAAGCAGAACCTTTTCAGATAATTGCAAGACGTGATTGCCAAAGTTTTCTTTTAAGTTTTAAAACAACCTGTACTGTACAGTACAGATATTTCAATATTTACAGGTGCAGTCTTGTCTGAGTAAATTTCAGGTCATTTAAGTATGTAAATTTATAATGACAGGTCCTGAAGCTACAAGAGGGAGTGGCAAATATAACTGCAGACAGTCAATCGGAAACAGTGACCTTGGATGATATATGTATGAAGTACAATGGAGAATGTGTGACAGAGAGTGTGATGCAGTACTTTCAGAACAACGGAACTAAGCTTGATGAAGTTGCCTATGATAAATGGCAAATTTTCCGACTTGCAGATTATCTGGACCATTTTCTGTCTTGTGCAGGGTAATCTAGATTGAAAACATCCATATTTAACTTTTTCAACATCTTACAAAGTCTGTTTGTTCTGTCATGAAAGCTCATGATTACATTTCTGAAGATTGTGAGTCTCTGTTCAAGCCAAACTTCCTTTCAGACATTTTCACTTAAGAAATTAGTCTTAAAGTTAGTTGGTCAGTTGAGATGATTTATTTTTATAGAGAATTACAAGTTAAAACTGGTATGAAAGCAATAAACATTTCCATTTATGTCTGAAAGTTGCATTTAAGCGGTCACCAAACTTGGTCTGCAGCATCATTGTAAGGTCCTCTCCCAAACATATTCAGATGATTGCACTCAGTCTCGTGTTAGGGTCACTAGAGCTAAAAATATAGAAATACCTTTAAATAACTTCTTCTCATGAACAGCTGGATGCATATTTAATCAAGCTTTGTCTGTAGCATCACTATAATGTCCTCACCTTGTTTTACGCAAATTGGGACATTTTGTCCATTCTAAGAGCTGCTAGTTAAAATAGAACCATTATAAGGAGACCTGCCTAAATATCCTCAGCCTATTCCAGTTGTCTGTGTGTGCTTTTCTGATCCAATTTTAAAGATGTAAGAACCATGTAATGTTTGAATTGTTAGTCATCTGTCACATTAACTTGTGTAATTAACTTATACTGCCTTGGAAACTAATGATACTTAGGGCATATTTATGTCCTCTTCAGAAGTTGCACACTATCTTGTTTCTTCAAACTCTGAAATTCAGGTCAGCGATCTAGGCAAAAAAAAAATCCTAACATATACAGGCATATACATTTAATATATGATGGATTTTGGAAAAAAAAACTCTTGTGCAATACTGTGATGTGATTTAATTCAGTGAGCTTAATTTTCAAAATTTGGACTAATAGTAGGATCATAAGTTTCCGAGATATGATCAATGGACATTGCATATTGTGTTTCTTTTTTAGCACAACCTCAAAATCCATAAAAATCCATCACCTTTGAATAAAGGTGATTCTGAAGTATATGTGAACAGTCCTCTTAAACAGGAGTTGTTATGTAATTCTACTTCAATTCATTTGAACAGGGGTTCTGGAAAAAAGGATACTACAGCACTGAACATGTCCTGTGTCTCTGAGTTTGGAAACTTGACAGTACCCTATATAGTGTTGCAGGGATACAATGGTAAGATATTTTGAAGCATTTTAAATTTGCTCAAACTTTGTCTTTCAAATTTGCCTTGGTTTGTCCTGTTTCAGTTTTTCCTAAGTATTGAATTAGCAGTGTTTCACAAAAATGCATTTTGATATAACATGTATATTCACAAATATTTGGTGAAATCTTTGAATTCACAATGGTTTAACCTTTAAATGAAATACCAGTATCACAAACAGTAACAGTAACTGTTTTGCAGTATTTTTGAACAAGTTAGAAATTATTGGTTAAGGATTTGTATGTAAGCTGGTATCTCAGTAACCAGTTGTGGGAATGGATTGAAACTTCACACACTTATTCACTGTGATAAACTTACCTACATTGCACAGGTTCCATAACTCTATTTTGCATTTTTACAAAATTATGTCCCCTTTTCGACTTTGAACAAGTCAGAAATTCTTGGTTAAGGTTTTGTATGTAAGCTGGTATCTCAGTAACCAGTTGTGGGAATGGATTGAAACTTCACACACTTGTTCACTGTCATGATCTGACATGCACTGTGTAGGTCCCTTAACTCTACTTTGCATTTTTTTTCAAAATTATGCCCCTTTTATCGACTTAGCAGTTTTTGGTTAAGTTTTTGTATGTAAGCTGGTATTTCAGTATCCACTTATGGGAAGGGATTGAAACTTTAGCACTTGTTCACTTTATGAGCTGATAAGCTCTGTGAAGGTTCCATAATCCTTTTTCCCATTTTTACAAAATTATGCCCCTTTTATCGACTTTTGTATTCATTCAATTGACAAAGCTGTTGAATAGTCGAGCGTTGCTGTCCTTCGACAGCTCTTGTTTTCATAGCAGTAGTAGGAACTTCTTTAATGTTAAATATTTTTTATCTACTTTAAATTTAATTTATCATCGAGTAATGATTTCGATAGGGTATTTTTCATTGTAAATTTAAGCATTTGCAGACACCAGATTTTTTTTAATTTGAATTTTAGTCTTGTTATAGATTTATCAGGATATCGGAGTAATGTCTATATGTATGTAGAACAGAAATTTTTTGAACTTTTTGTGTAAAATGACAAAATCTGAAGGCATTATTCTTGGTGTTTTTTTTTTTTTATTATACACATGCATACCTTAATCAGTTGAATGATTGTATTTAAGGTACAAACTACCAGAATGCAACATCTTTTGTCATCACATATATCCTGAAGAACACACCAGGGCAGGATGTGCAGGCCTGGGAAAATGCATTTGTAAAATATTTGAAATCTTACTCGAATTCAAACATGACGCTAACATTCGCACCACATGATCAGGTGAATGTCCGGTTGTATACTTAAAAATCATGTAATTTTGTAGAATAATTTCATATTTTGACAAAACTTCAATTTAATAAGGATTTGCAATTTTGAACATGAAATGATAAATTGAATGGGAATTTTATTTGTCTGTTTGAAATTAGTTCCTGTTTCATAACTTAAAGGGTAAAAGGAATAGAAGAAGTCAGTTTCACAGTATACATATTTACATATTTCCTTCAGGTTGCAAGACAGTTGGATGAAGTTATCCCCCCTGAAGACGAGTCTGACCCAGGTTACAGTGTAACAGTTGAGGATGAGGAGGAGCTGGACGGACATTGTGTATGGTACGGTCAGTGTGGTACCGGCTGGAACCAGGGGGCGTTAAATTGTCCAGTGACAAACAAGACCAGAAACTCTCCATTTCTGACTGACCCTGAAGGTCTTAGAATTTTGAAACGGTACTGCCCACAGTTTTACAAAGGTAAATAATTGCGACATAGATATTCAGTCAAATCCGAGTATAAAGATCAGTATATGGTCCAAAAATGCTATAAATGTTTCAACTGGAAATGAATCCATTGGTCTTTAAGTCATTTCTATTTACATGTGGTCTTACGAACAGATTTGACTGTATATGAAAAACATTATATATATTTTCCTCTTCTAGTAAAGACAAAACATTGAACTGTAAAGATAGATGGAGAATTTTTACCGAGAAAAGGTACATTAAGATTGGTTGAATTTGATCTGTAAGAAACAAATGTCAGGTTTATAAGAGCATATGTTTAGGTGTAAGTATTTACATGTGTATTTATTTGACCACAGGTGACAAGAACACAAGAACTTGTTGTGATTTGGCACAATTAAAAGCAGTTGAAGGAAATTTAGCTCTACCAGATCAGTTACTGCAACGGTGCCCAGCTTGTTACAGTAACTTCCTTAACCAGATATGTCAGATGACGTGTAGCCCTGTACAGAGCAAGTTTCTATATGCAAACATGAATGCCAGTTGTCCTGGTGGTACGTATAAACAAAAACTTACTCAGGGTTCATATGCGTCAGGGAAAAGTCAGGGAAAAATTTTTTTTTTCAAGGTCAGGGAATTGTCAGGGAATTTTACAAAATGTCAGGGAAATTTTGAAATTTGGAAAATGTCAGGAAAATGTCAGGGAATTTTCTGATCTGGTTAGGCAACAATTTGTAAAGGTTAAGGCAGTTTCTTCAAATATTTCCTTTTTCATGAAAGCTATCACACTTACAACAATTAAAGCATAATTTTAAATTATATGCTTATGTATAGGGCGGCTTGACACATAAAGTATGTGCTCTTCACCACTGTACCTATGAGTCGTGCAACATCAAGTTGTAATAATGAAATGAATGAACTAGCACGCAGAAAAGTGCCATTCAAATATTCCACATGAAAATGCAAACACAACTAGCTGTGTCCAACTGTATAAGAACATTTTGGTTAATTCCGACTAGATACTGAAATAGTTTAATACAATAATTTAGCACAACCATTCTAAAGCATCAAATACCACCACAATCCGATAATGTTACAATATGTAATTAATTCAGAATTAACAGTTCTATCAATTCAGTATTCAATATAACATTCAAAATTTATAAAATTATAAAGGTGGGGGTTTACCTACAGCGATCTGCATATATTTAAAGTATTGAAATTAATATTTAAAGTAGCAGTCCTAAGGCAGTGAGTTTCATATATTTTTAAAGTATTAATTGACTAGGAAACAAAAATAAAGCAAAATAAGGTGTCATGCATCCTTAGCCGGCACTACAGACACTATCTTTCGGTTCAGCCTGTGCTGGAAAAAAAGACCAAAGAATATATGACATTATACATTCCTTATGAAAATGTAGTGGTGCCATAAACATGTTTTACTCAGCTGAAACACTCGGCACTCTAATGTCACACATTCAAAATGCAATCAGCACAACAGACATTACTGTCACTTATGCAGGGCTTATTTTATGTGCGATATATAAAATTGAACATAATATTATCTACAATACCTTAAAGACATGCTTTTGCTACCAAGGTGTTTTGCATGGTATATATCCTATAGATGTTACTCTTTTTAATTGGTAATCAGAATGACAATTCCATTTTAATGTAATTTAGTAAAGCTATGTTCAGAAAAACAGTTCGATTTGGCTAATATGTTCAGGTTTCCAAAAGTAATTGCTTTATTGTCTATTGGTCATAACATAAAAACATTTGTTTGTTTGAAACAGTGTATTTGATTACTTTTTAATGCATGATAATATATGTCATTTTGCTTGCCAATGTGTTTTGTATAATCACCAGCTCCATATCCAGTTGATTTGGAATAAACAAACAAAATATTAAACAATGTAAATGTTTGTCAAAAAAGGAGGTAAGGGTTGGCTGTAGGGGTGGTGGAGGCCAACATTCTATTTTTCATTTAAAATTGAACCACTAAATGTGCACATTTTAAGATAACAAAAGTCATACTAGGTGACTTGGTTTGTATCGTACCGAACCAAAAAGTCAGGGAAAAATGCTTTCATGTCAGGGAAAAGTCAGGGAAATGTCAGGGAATTTTGTCTGAAAGAATGTGTATGAACCATGTTACTGGTACTGTGATTTGCAAGACTTGTGTACTGCAAAATTATTTAATTTCATCAGTATAGAATTTCAGATTTTATAGTTAACACTTATAACGTTGGACATGATTGATTCTGCCTTTGCGACCAGTGTACATCATTGTCAGCCTGCAAATTAGTGCAGTTTGATCAAGATTTGCACTTATCGCCATTCAGTCAGTATTTTTAACGTAAGGACCCCTTTAACGGTTAACGGCACTGTCCAAATTGAAATATAGACTAGCTCATTATAGAAATTTAGCAGGGTAAGGGTAAATAAAATGAATTTTAAAGATGAAGTATATGTCTTAATTTCTACAAACAGGCAAGCTTTCTGTCTTGTGGTTTAAAGTACAAATCAGGAAAATTTTTTACTCCCTCTCAGAAATTACAAACACGTACCTTAAGAAATATTTTGGTTTTGTTTATAATTTATGACACTGGAAATTAAAAGTAGGGCTCTGTGTTTAGATTAAAAAACTGATTGATATTGTTCACAGGTGATCCAGCACACGGTCCTTGTACAGGCGGTGGTATTCCAGCAGTAAATTATGTCATGACAGATGAGTATGCCAATACATTGTACGAGTCGTGTAAAGATGTACAGATGCCAAGCGCTAATGACAAAGCTATGTCAGTGTTTTGTGGCCGGAAGGCAGAAGACTGTGATCCAAAGATTTGGCTGTCATACATGGGAAATACTGGAAATGGGAGAGCTCCTTTCCCTATCAATTATAACTATACAAACGCTACTTTGGTGAATCCTTACACACATGAAACTATGTATCCATTGAATTACACAAATTTACGTTGTAACTTGACGTATGCGAATGTCAGCGATGCTTGTTCTTGTCAGGACTGCCAGTCCAGCTGTGCCGCTGTCCCGCCACCTCCGCCAAAGGCAAAACCGTTCACAATTCTTGGAATAGATGGTGCCTCGTTCATTGTTGGATGTGTATTTATAGCCTTTGTAATTTTCTTTGGAACATATGTCATCTGCTTCAGTATACTGAAGAAGGACTCACTTGGTATTGGTAAAGAGAGTACTTACAATTTTGAAAACTGCTCCAATGCTGGAAGTCATCAGAATCTTTTAAATCGACAAGTGTCACCAGCTGAAATAGGAACTCTAGAAAAACTGGGGTTACGCGTAGAGGAACTTTTAAAGGCTGGTTTTACATCATGGGGAAGATTATGCGCCAGATATCCACTGATTGTCTTATTAGTAACAATAATAATTTTCGGTTCCCTTGCTGGAGGAATAGCTCGTTATGACGTAACAACTGATCCTGTCAAACTTTGGTCTTCACCTGAAAGTACTGCTAGAACACAGAAAGCGTACTTCGATAAACACTTTGGGTAAGTGCATTCTTAACATATAGTTTCAGGACATTAATTTGGCAGATTTAACAAAGCAAATACTATTAATAGTAATAATCTTAAGAAAAAACCTGTATCTAAATACAAGTTCATTTTAGATTTCAATAATTGTAGTGTATTTTAAGATAGTTTGACTGTAAAAAAATCATTAAAATCTGACTGTAAAAAAAATCATTAAAATCTAAATTTTAGAAAAATCAGTGTGTAATCTTGTTATACATTGTAAAAAGAAATTGGTCCAAACCGTTGGTTCAAGTTTTTGATAAAGTCAGATATCTGTGTTATTATCAAAGCTATTGACTTGAAACTTAAAATAGTTATTTACTATCGAAGTCTACACCAGGAGATATAATCCCCATAACTCTGGTTTGAATTTTGACAGAGTTATGCCCTTTTTAACTTAGAATTTTTTGGTTAAGTTTTATAAAGTTTTAACTGGCAAAGCTCTAATTCAGAGTCAAGCACTGAGAAAAGTCGAGTGCACTGTCATCAGACAGCTCTTGTTTTATGTAAAATAGTCTCTGTACGACTATCACATGTACTATAATTTTCCAGCTTATCATCCTATATCTGTAGATAGATTTCATGGAGACATTAATGTGAAGATAAGATAAATATACACTTTTATCTGTTCAACATTTGAGTCTGATATCATTCGTTCTCCACCTCTGATTCATGTGGGGAAGTTGGCAGTTACTTGCGGAGAACAGGTTTTTACTGGTACAGAATCCAGGAACACTGTTTAGGTTTACTGCCTGCTGTTACATTACTACTTGAAATATTATTGAAAAATGACAACGACATTGAATCTAAAACAAAAACAAAAAAAATTATCTGTTCATTGAATTTGAAAAATTGCAGAAGTAGCAAGAAGTTTTACGGCCATGCCTTCAGCTGTTGATATTGTAGTTTTTAGAATAAGTGTAACATTTGAATTTGTTCCAGAATATACTAGTATTTTGCAATAACAATAATTATCATTTCTTTGGATGGAAAAAGATTTGAGTGACCTTTTTGTCAGGACTTGCTTGCCATATTAAGGATTCACAAATACAGGTACACATCATTCTAGTAATACATGTAATGGAAAGTTACATGTAAAAGTTTTCAAAGAAATTAGATAAATTAGACAGTATTTCTCATGTTTTCTGTATATTTTAGACCATTTTATCGGACAGAGCAGTTGATAATCACACGGCCAGACAAGACACCAGTCATACACCAGTACCCGCCACCATCTGTCAGTACAATAAAGTTCAGCTCCATGTTTGATAAAGAATTTATGCACCAGGTATGTCTCTTTCTTTAGGAGGCAATATTTCAGGTTTAAAGCTATTTTGTCACCAGTGGAGTGGAAAATTTCAGCATCCTCAAAATTTAACATAAAATGTATACTGTAAAAGTGTTCAGTTTTATCAGCATAAAATTTCCATGTTTCAGTCAAAACAACCAAGTCATAGGGACATGCATTGGTGTATCTAACATTTTAAAAGAGAAAATTTGTTGGAAGTGAAGTTGCTTATTGAACATTGATTTCAAGGATATTGTGGCAATCTTAAAGTTAAAAAAAATTAGTCACCAATGAATGAAAATAATTCCTATGTATTATGCACAATGATAAAAGAAGTGGGAACTGGTTTTATAATGTTATATAAGTACTGTCAAACCAGTCTTTAGAGATTACCATTTGGAAGTGAAAAAAGATGGTATTTGTTGACAGACGGTATCTCAGCTAACCTAAATTTTACACTATCTTGTGGTTAAAGAGAAACCAGTAACATAGTAAGCAGGTTTTATAGGTGTGACCTATTTTTAGAGGAGTCTTTAAGCACAGGTTTGACTGTATTATAAGATTCTTGCACTGGTTGAAGTTGCGGAGGGAAATATCTGGCTTGAGGGTAACTGTTTAGGTGGTAACAAGGCTCTGCTTTTTCTTGCATGCCATATTCTTCAGAGGATGTAAGAAATAAATTAAAAAGCATGTTTTTCTTTTAGGCACAATTTTATCATGGTGAGGTATGGATTTATGCATTCATTCATAAATTATAGCATGCGAGTCATCTTACACTCCGGGGTGTAAGACCAGTTTTTCTAGCACAGGAAAATCCTGTCCTGCATGCATGAAATACACTGAATGATGTTATTTGTTAATACTTGGTTTGTTTGGAAACCTTAGATATGTACTACACAGGAAGATAAAAACATGTGAGCCGTGCCATGAGAAAACCAACATAGTGGGTTTGCGACCAGCATGGATCCAGACCAGCCTGTGCATCCGCACAGTCTGGTCAGGATCCATGCTGTTCGCTTTCAAAGCCTTTTGGAATTAGAGAAACTGTTAGCGAACAGCATAGATCCTGACCAGACTGCGCGGATGCGCAGGCTGTTCTGGATCCATGCTGGTCGCAAACCCACTATGTTGGTTTTCTCATGGCACGGCTCAATTATAATACCAGAAGCAGCTATAGCGGGTGCATTTTCTTTCAAAATTAGGTATTTTAAACCAGTCTTATTTTGTAAAATGCAAAGATTGTGTTATTTTTGGTAAAGATGGTCTCCTTTAGTTGTTGTGAGATTTTGTGAGATTTAATGAGATTTTGCTGTAGTTTCAGATATGTTTTATGTCATAGATCTTTGATAGTAAATAGCAATGGGTAGCGATTTCTTTAACACATAGCTATTTATCTTTGTAGGTTCTAGATCTACAGACAGAAGTGGAGCAGCTAAGAGCTAAGTTTGACAATGGAACTGTAGGACTTGAAGACATCTGCTTTAAACCCCTCAGTCCGGACAACAACAACTGCACAATAGAAAGTGTGCTACAGTTCTGGCAGAACAATCGTACAAACCTTGATAAAGTAGCTTACGACAAATGGGGAATTTTTATTATGGCAGACTATCTTGACCACTTTTTAAAATGTGCTCAGTAAGTTTCATTGCCTACCAAAGCAACTTTTTCTCTGTGGTTCAAGTTCTTTTCCCACCATATTTGTTGTTGGATTGTTGTAAAACATTTACTTAACATTTAAACAACATTTCTTTATAAATACAAGTTTTGTAAAACTATAAAAAAAAAAAACTTCAGATCTTATCAGCAGCTAGGATTTTGCACTTGTAAAATACATTTTTGCCTGTCAAATTGATTGATATTTTAAAAGTTGTCTCACCTCTGAAGAACTTTAAAATGATGTATAACTTACATGCACATCTGGATCTTGCAATACAAAGCTGCGCTTTAAGAAAAACCCTGTTACTGATTTGGTGGAGCAGGCAGTCAAAAATAAAGCCAAAGGTTGGGTATACAGGGTATTTTTTTCTGTCGGTAAAGCTGAAAAATACCAATAGTTTTAAACAATTAAGGACAGAAATTTAATTTGCCTACCCACTTAACTCAGATGGGAGAGTGCAGAATTTTGTCTTTGGGCTGTGAATTTGATTCCTTGGCAAGGCATATGTTCTTTGTGATAAAAAACATTTGTCTGAAGTAATTTCATCCTCCACCTCAGATTGATTTGGAGCAGTTGGCAGTTACTTGAAGAGAATGGGTTAGTATGGGTGCAGAATCCAAGAACACCATTTTATGTTAACTATCTGCCATTTACATAACTGAAATACCATTGAAAATGGCACCTAATTTACTTGTGCAATAACTTGTGACCAAAACCATCTGCTATTTTAACACAATATATTATATTACAGAGCCCCAGCATCAGTGTCGGACACAACTGATCTAGAAATGACCTGTCTTGGTGCCTATGGTGGTCCGGCGTTCCCTTGGGTTGTTCTCGGAGGATATGATGGTACGTTCTCTAATATGATACAGCCACACCTGTGTTTAAAGACCAGACTTGGGAGAGTTCGAAGTTGTTTTTATGTGCAGGTGGCCTATATTCATTAAGTTAAAATACAGACAAACCTTTATATAAAGACCAGTCTTGGACAGCCAAAAAGTGATATTTATTTTGAGGTGGTATTTATTCACAATTTAAAATACACTATAAACATTTTCTTTGAAATTAGACTTGTACTTTTAAAAGCCAGGATGTTTCTGTTCATAGGTACACTTTAGCATAGACTTGTTCGTAAAATGTATTTAAGTTAACTGGCTCTTTTGGCAAATGTTTTACAGTATTGCATAAAAAACCTATCTAGTAAACAGTATAATCATGCCATAGTACACAGTCTGAATGCATTTCCCTATTATTGTATACCTATAACTTGTCTGCCTAAAATACAGCTTGTATGTCATCAGCGAATACAAAACTCCATATTTAACTGCCAACTGATATGGAAAAAATAACAGATTGTTTTAGTTGTGATGTCAGATATGATGTAATGATGATGTCTTAATATTCTATGCATCATAAAGTTTCAGATGAATATTTTGTAATATTTGCCAAAAATTATGGTCAGTGTTGGCTTAGATGAAATTAGATAATAGGTAGAGGTATATACAATGTAAAAAATGGGTATGTTGCAATGATGCAGTTACCTTATGTGACCTGGACTGGTAAAATCCACTTGAGCCAAATACAACAGTTCAGATCAAGGTACGGTGTAGTAACCCTTTTATACAGCTGTTGTATTCAGGGGTCACTCTCACTAGACTCGCCTTGTATAGGTTATGTGAGATGTGCATTTTAGGAAAAGTTATTCTAGACATTATGAATTTAGACATAATTATTGACTGTTCAGAAGAATTAAAACATTGCAGTTAGAAGGTACTTGAGGTGTGCATTTTAGGAAAAGTTATTCTAGACATTATGAATTGAGACACAGTTATTGACTGTTCAGAAGAATGAAAACAATGGAGCCGGAAGGAAAGTGATATTGATATATAATTCTGCTATTTTCAGAACTGAACTATCAAAATGCAACAGCATTTGTTATCACTTTTGTTGTCAATAATCATGTGAATGAAGAGGATAACAGGAAGGCTGAGGCATGGGAGGCGGAGTTTATCAAGTTTATCAAAAACTACAAAAATCCAAATATGACTATTTCCTTCTCCGCTGAGGTAAGACTTCATTAGGATGCCTTTCAAAGATTTGATTAACTTTAATAACATCAGTCTTTAAGCAGTAAGAAGACCCCACATAATATGACTGGAGTTTGTTGTTGTTATATCTAATCATTTAGGCTCATGGAGTCCAACAGTCATATTTTATAATAATTAACAATTTAATCCAGTGCTAAGGGACGTAAGGGGCTAATTTTGATCACAGTACCCATAAATGGTCGATTTTTAAACAGTTCTCTCTATGCAAAAGTCATTTTCCATGCACATTATTATGGTAAATAAGAATGATAACTCTATAGATAGATAGTAATGTTACATTAGATTTAGCTATTTTTTTAGCTCACCTGTCACAAAGTGACAAGGTGAGCTTTTTTGATCGCGCGGTGTCCGTCGTCCGTCGTCCGTCCGTCCGTAAACTTTTGCTTGTGACCACTCTAGAGGTCACATTTTTCATGGGATCTTTATGAAAGTTGGTCAGAATGTTCATCTTGATGATATCTAGGTCAAGTTCGAAACTGGGTCACGTGCCTTCAAAAACTAGGTCAGTAGGTCTAAAAATAGAAAAACCTTGTGACCTCTCTAGAGGCCATATATTTCACAAGATCTTCATGAAAATTGGTCAGAATGTTCACCTTGATGATATCTAGGTCAAGTTCGAAACTGGGTCACGTGCCAACAAAAACTAGGTCAGTATGTCTAAAAATAGAAAAACCTTGTGACCTCTCTAGAGGCCATATATTTCACAAGATCTTCATGAAAATTAGTCAGAACGTTCATCTTGATAATATCTAGGTCAAGTTCGAAACGGGGTCACGTGCCTTCAAAAACTAGGTCAGTAGGTCAAATAATAGAAAAACCTTGTGACCTCTCTAAAGGCCACATTTTTCATGGGATCTGTATGAAAGTTGGTCTGAATGTTCATCTTGATGATATCTAGGTCAAGTTTGAAACTGGGTCACGTGCGATCAAAAACTAGGTCAGTAGGTCTAAAAATAGAAAAACCTTGTGACCTCTCTAGAGGCCATATATTTCATGAGATCTTCATGAAAATTGGTCAGAATGTTCACCTTGATGATATCTAGGTCAAGTTCGAAAGTGGGTCACGTGCCTTCAAAAACTAGGTCAGTAGGTCAAATAATAGAAAAACCTTGTGACCTCTCTAGAGGCCATATTTTTCATGGGATCTGTATGAAAGTTGGTCTGAATGTTCATCTTGATGATATCTAGGTCAGTTTTAAAAGTGGGTCACGTGCCATCAAAAACTAGGTCAGTAGGTCAAATAATAGAAAAACCTTTTGACCTCTCTAGAGGCCATATTTTTCATGGGATCTGTATGAAAGTTGGTCTGAATATTCATCTTGATGATATCTAGGTCAAGTTCGAAATAGGGTCATGTGCGGTCAAAAACTAGGTCAGTAGGTCTAAAAATAGAAAAACCTTGTGACCTCTCTAGAGGCCATACTTGTGAATGGATCTCCATATAAATTGGTCAGAATGTTACCTTGATGATATCTAGGTGAAGTTTGAAACTGGGTCACGTGCCTTAAAAAACTAGGTCAGTAGGTCAAATAATAGAAAAACCTTGTGACCTCTCTAGAGGCCATACTTTTCATGGGATCTGTATGAAAGTTTGGTCTGAATGTTCATCTTGATGATATCTAGGTCAGATTTGAAACTGGGTCAACTGGGGTCAAAAACTAGGTCAGTAGGTATAAAATTATTAAAATCTTTTGACTTCTCTAGAGGCCATATTTTTCAATGGATCTTCATGAAAATTGATCTGAATGTTCACCTTGATGATATCTAGGTCAGTTTCCAGACTGGGTCATGTGCGGTCAAAAACTAGGCCAGTAGGTATAAAAATAGAAAAACCTTGTGACCTCTCTAGAGGCCATATTTTTCATGAGATCTTCATGAAAATTAGTGAGAATATTCACCTTGATGATATCTAGGTAAAATTCAAAACAGGGTCACGTACCTTCGAAAACTAGGTCAATAGGTCAAATAATAGAAAAACCTTGTGACCTCTCTAGAGACCATATTTTTCAATGGATCTTCTTGAAAATTGGTCAGAATTTTTATCTTGATAATATCTAGGTCAAGTTCAAAACTGGGTCACATGAGCTGAAAAACTAGGTCACTATGTCAAATAATAGAAAAAACGACGTCATACTCAAAACTGGGTCATGTGGGAAGAGGTGAGCGATTCAGGACCATCATGGTCCTCTTGTTTAAACATGTTGAAACTTGAAAATTTTCATCAGCATTTGCATCATTAATATGTTCAAGTATTTTTGTGATATTTCAGAGATCAATTCAAGATGAACTGGACCGTGAGAGTAGATCAGATGTGTGGACTATTGTACTGAGTTACTTAATCATGTTTGGATACATAACCATAGCACTGGGTCAGTTCCATGGCCTTGACACAATCCTCGTATGTACTGCATTATTTCACATTTATTGTTTGACTCATTTTGTATACCTGTTTAAACATTTGCTAGTTTATCTGGCCTTGAAGGAACTCCAGTGAAATTACACGAATGTTAAGCATAAGGTGTGTTGCAGGGAAGAGTGACTAAAGGTTTAGGTCACTGGCAAGGGCACCTTCTTTAATCTCATCCTAACCCTTAGCCTATATAAGGTGTGCAGTTTATGGGGTCTTATGCCTTTCAGCAATAATTTGTGTGTGTTTTTTTCCCCCATTATTAAGATATTTTGTTTATAACCTAGCATCCCTGCCTTAAATATCAGCACTTACTTGTTCTCTGCAAATGTTTAAATTGTCAACACCCATGTGTCACTTGTTTTGCATAGACGAATGTAGGAAAATCTTTAAAAAATCTTCTTGGCTGAAACTAACATAGCTTTAATATATCATTAGGTAGAGAAATAATGTACCCATGTTGTGTCAGGTGAGCAATATAGTGCTATTGTCGCCCTCTTGTTCATATCTTGCAGTACTTTACAATACAGTACTTACTATAACTTGAAACTTTCGACTTATTTTCACAGATTGATTCAAAAGTGACATTGGGACTGAGCGGTGTAACAATAGTTTTATTATCTGTGGCTTCATCCGTTGGTTTCTATAGTTACTGTGGAGTTCCAATGACCTTGATTATTATAGAGGTTGTACCGTTCCTTGTGCTGGCTGTCGGCGTAGACAACATCTTTATACTTGTGCAGACTTACCAGGTCAGTGGGGGAAAATGCTACTCATACATTGTGATTATAGAAAACACAAATTGTTTACAGTTTACAAATTCTACTGAAGGACATACTGATAACATTTATATTATAGGAGTGAAATTAAAGTAATGGTTTTGGTTTTACACTAATGAGGTAACACTTTGACATTGTTCTTATTTGAATTTACTATGTTTGTGATAGGTAAAGAAAGTATATATTTCAATGTTTCAGCATAAAAATATTATATTTGATAAAAAAACAATCTAACATTTGTTCCTTTCCACATAGAACTGATTCAGTAAATTCAGAATGAAAAAAATCTCGTATAAGGTCCTCTGTTTCAAAGCTAGTGTAAGAAATTTGATTGAAGTACAGCAGTTTTTAGCTCAACTATTCGAAGAATAGGGGAGCTATCCTACTCGCCCCGTCGTGAGCGTCACACAAATGTTAAAGTTTGTGTACCACCCCAAATATTTTCAAAGTCCATTGAGATATTGCTTTCATATTTTGCATACTTGTTTACCATCATGACCCCAGTCTGGAAAGAGGAGGAGGCAACTCTATCAAGCATTTTGACTGAATTATGGCCCCTTTTCGACTTAGAACAAATGTTAAAGTTTGCGTACCACCCCAAATATTTTCAAAGTCCATTGAGATATTGCTTTCATATTTTGCATACTTGTTTACCATCATGACCCCAGTCTGTAAAAAGGAGGAGGCAACTCTATCAAGCATTTTGACTGAATTATGGCCCCTTTTCGACTTGGAATAAATGTTAAAGTTTGCATACCACCCCAAATATTTTCAAAGTCCATTGAGTTATTGCTTTCATATTTTGCATACTTGTCTACCAACATGACCCCAGTCTGTAAAAAGGAGGAGGCAACTCTATCAAGCATTTTGACTGAATTATGGCCCCTTTTCGACTTAGAATATGCTTACTGTAATGTTAAAGTTTTACTCATTGCTTATATTATACTATCAAGTACTGAGAATAGTCGAGCACGCTGTCCACTGACAGCTCTTGTTTATTATGTAGTAATAAAGGATAAGTGAATATACTTCTATACACATGTTAATATTTTAGGTAAAGTAATCCTTACTTTATTGGTACTATTAAAGCATATTTTATAGACAGAAACCATAAGGTACTAGAGACCTGATTGACTTGTATGATTGGAAGATATATCAGTACTGTTTCTTTGAATGAAATTTTCATAGTAAATGAGTATTAATTGTATTTTATAGAGAGATGAACGCAAGACAGGCGAGACACTGGAGGATCAAGTTGGACGTGTTCTTGGAATTGTGGGACCCAGCATGCTTCTAACGAGTTTCTCCGAGTCTATAGCATTCTTTCTTGGTAACTACTTGTATTTATTTTGCAGTATTAATTATCTTCTAAAATAGAATAACCCTATCTGCCGACTCATTAGTTTCCAGGCTGTTTTACATCAATAGGTCAATTGACAAAATTTTTCACTTTTTCATCAAAGTGAATTTTGAAAAGGTTAGGAAACTGAGTATATGTATTCACAAAGTTTCCATGTTTATCAGTTTTATACTGACCAGTTTCACAAAAATACATTACATGATAGAAATAATGCCTGGCGGGGCATATTGGGTCTCCCTCCACCATCAAAAGCTAGAAAGTCACCACATGATGCATAATTGTGCCAATGTGATATAAAGCCCAACAAACGAAAGTTTAAGGGCTCCTATACCAAAATGAAGATTTGACTGCATGAGCAGTGCCTAAGAAAGTACCTAATGGAGAGTTGTTGACACATATGGAACAATACCATACCAATAGGTTGTGAACCCAGAGGACAAGGTACATAAAAAAGCTAAATGTTGGAAAGTGTATTCAACTGAAAATTTGTGTTTTTCAAGTAGAAAATGAGGAACTCCTCTGAAATAGGACTCTCTGGAAAGTAGAAATTTGTAAAACGGAACAATTTAGTCTACGTATGGAGTAAGTTTGTTCCATTTAAAACATCCCCACTTGAGTAAGAAACCTTCAAATTAAACTTTTGTCTAAAGGCCTTTTGCTTCAGATGGGTTCAAGTGTACCTAAATTTGTTTCTTGGTGTGTGTTACCGACATAATAACACTTGCAAATTTTTGTCTAGGTGCGTGGACTGACATGCCAGCCGTTAGAGAGTTTGCCCTGTATGCTGCCATGGCCGTCTTCTTTGACTTTATTCTACAAATCACATGCTTCGTCAGCCTCATGACGATAGATGCTAGAAGACAAGAGGTAACCTTGAACATTCCTTGAATTTTTTTATGAACGTCCTTGAAAGGGCCTTGTAAATGCAAAGAATATGTCTGTGGAAAAGTTTGTGAATTTAGAAGTAAATTAAATTGCTTTTGGATTCTTGCAGAATATTTTCAAACAAGCTGCATTCAAGCTATGTAAGCTCATGTAGAAAAGATTGAAAAATTACCACAGTTATGTCATTGAAAAAGGAGCTTGATAAGTCTTTGAATTTATTCATGTAAGACCTGTATGAACATGTTACATTGTTTTATTTTTAAGTGAAACATCTGCTTCTTTATCCTATGATTCCATTATGAGGTGAACAATTGTACCTGTTTTATTGTAAGATGAACCATTGTTTCATTTTCAGGCGAACCATTTTGATATATGCTGCTGTATAAGTATACGCAAGAAGGAAAAACAGGAGAAACAAGAAGGCTATCTCTACTGGCTCGTCAAAAATTACTATTCTCATGCTGTCCTTTGTGACTGGGTCAGACCTATTGTGGTAAGTAAATAAAAATATTTTAAATAAGTTATCAATGGAATCTACTACCTTTTTATACTTTAATTATGTTAAATTATCAGAGGTATAATTAGTGGCCAAATGGTAAGAACATGTTCTATGAAACCAGTGTCTGTGAGCGTGATACCCTTCTTTTCCAACTAAAATATATATCAATTATTCTAATGTCTCCCACCACACAGTGGTGTGGGAGACATATTGATTTACTCCAGTCTGTCTGTGTGTGTGTGTGTGTGTCTGTCACAAAGCTTGTCCGCACTCTTTAAGTCGAACATTTCTCATCTGATTTTCACCAAACTTGAACAAAATGTGTTTGACCATAAGACCTCGGCCAAGTTCGATAACTAGCCAAATCCGCCCAGGCACTTTTGAATTATGGCCCTTGAATTACTGATTGGGTCCATTCATCAAAGCCATCGAGAAAAACTAGACATTTTTCAATGGGGTCCATTCATCAAAGCCATCGAGAGAAACTAGACATTTTTCAATGTTGCAGTTGTGGGAGACATGCGCTTTTCTCAAAAGCATCTCTAGTTTGCTTTTAACATTCCAGTGAAGATCTTAATTTCTTTTAAAAAATATTAAATATATGGAACTTTCAGATACATATATGTTTTGTGTACATTTCAGATTGTTACATTTGTTGGTTGGTTTTTGGCTAGTGTAGCATTTGCCTGTCATTTGACAATAGGACTGGATCAGGCACTCTCTATGCCAAAGGTAAGTATAACATGAACTTCCGGGCAATTCTTCATTTACATTATTGTACCCCCCGATAACAAAGTTGTAAGGGGGGGTATACTGGTTTCAGGTTGTCTGTCCATCTGTCTGTCTGGCCGTCTGTCCGTCTGTCTGTAGACGCAATCTTGTGCGCACCATCTCTCCTTATCCCCTTGACAGAATTTAATGAAACTTCACACAAGTGATCAGTACCAACAGTAGTTGTGCATGGGACATGGTAGGTTCTTTTAGAAAAAAAATTTGCAGAGTTATGGGACTTTGTTTTTTTGTTACTATACTATATACATAGACACAATCTTGTGCGCACCATCTCTCCTCATCCCCTTGACACAGTTTAATGAAACTTCACACAAGTGATCAGTAACAACAGTAGTTGTGCATGGGGCATGTTAGGTTCTTTCAGAAAAAAAATTTGCAGAGTTATGGGACTTTGTTTTTTTGTTACTATACCATATACATAGACACAATCTTGTGCGCACCATCTCTCCTCATCCCCTTGACACAATTTAATGAAACTTCACACAAGTGATCAGTAACAACAGTAGTTGTGCATGGGTCATGTTAGGTTCTTTCAGCGACAAAAATTGCAGAGTTATGGGACTTTGTTTCTTGTTAACATACTATGTACATACAGTCTGCATATGCAATCTTGTGCGTGCCTAATCTACCAAACCCTTACACACAATTTAATGAAACTTCACACAAGTGATCAGTACCAACCCTAGTTGTGCATGGTGCATGTTACATTCTTTTAGATAAATATTCTGCATAGTTATGGGACTTTGTTTTTTGTTACTATACTGTATACATACAGTCTATATACATACAGTCCACATAATTATGCAGTCTTGTGTACGTCAAATTGCAATGTACTGTGTCAGTGCATGTTGGGGGTACATTCATCACCTTTAGTGATAGCTCTAGTTATAGTAGACGAACAAGTGTGAACTGTTGATTTCTCAAATACCTTGACTATCTGACACTGTATGGTAAACTTAGTCAGGTTATGCATAAATAAGATGTAAATAATGATTTTTTTTTTGTTTTTGTTGGGTTTAACGTTGCACCGACAGAATTCAGTTCATAAAGTGACTTTCCAGATTTGAAGGTGGAGGAAGACCCCAGAAGTCAAACTATAAAGATGATGTAAAGTGAAGAAGTCTTTAACTGGTGTGAGACAAGATGTGTGACATAGAATATCTCACAGTTGCATTTCAATTAAAATACTCTTGATTCATTGTCAAGAAGCCCACTGGCTTAGCTCAGTAGGGAGAGCTCAGATCTAGGATCACAGGGTTAGGAGTTCGATCCCTGGGTGGGGTGTATGTTCTCCGTAACAATTTGATTAAAGACATTGTGTCTGAAATCATTTGTCCACCACCTCTGATTCATGTGAGGAAGTTGGCAGTTACTTGCGGAGAATGGGTTTGTACTGGTATAGAATCCAGGAACACTGGTTGGGTTAACTGACTGAAATACCATTGAAAAATGGCGTTAAACCGAAAACAAATAAACAAAAAACAAATCATACTCAAGAAAAAAGTGTGTCTTGTTCATGGTAATAAATTTGGCCAAAGTGCTATTAATTTTACTCCTTACAATAGTTATATTAACAGTAGTATTTAATTGTTTATCTTTTCAGGATTCCTATGTTCTTGACTATTTCCATAATTTGTCAGCCTACCTTTCTGTTGGAGCTCCAGTTTACTTTGTTGTGCCTGCAGGACATAATTATCTTAGTAAAGCAGGCCAGAACGCATTGTGCGGAGGAAAGGGCTGTCCACAAGATTCGCTCATTGGTCAAGTGTTCAGACAGTCGCAGCTTGCTAATTAGTAAGTATAAAATGTACTACCTTTTGATAAATCGGTTCATTAGCTTGACTATTGGAAGAATGGGTAGAGCTATTGGGCTTACCTGTGGGTTGGCGGTGGCATCACTATTTGGTTAAGTATTTGTTTGTAAGCTGGTATTTCAGTAACCACTTTTGTGAATGGATTGAAACTTCACACTCGTATTCACTGTGATAAACTGACTTACACTATATTTTTCTTTTTTATACAATCATGCCTCCTTTTTTTTAACTTTGCAATTTTTGGTTGAGTTTTTTTATGTAATCCCGTATCAAAGTATCCATTGATGAAAATGGATTGAAACATCACACACTTATTCAAGGTGATGATCTGACTAGCATTGCTTAGGTGTCATAAGTCTGTTTTGCATTTTTGAAAAAATTATGCCCCTTTTTGGACTCATATTCATTCATTTGACAAGGCTGTTGAATAGTCGAGTTTTGCTGTCCTCTGACAGCTCTTGTTTGTTTGTTTGTTTGTTTTCTTGAATCAGCTTGATCAGTCTTTGCACAGTTTGTCCAGTATTACACTTTGAAACATAGTTTATAAACAATTTGATTGTGCTTTTATCATGCTGATCTTCTATATTTTATAAATTATAAACAATGCTATAACAAAAAGCTTGCATTTGTTTGCTTTGTTTTTGTAGAATAGCAGTATTTAAGATATTGCATAATTCATATTTGTACACATTTTAAAGTCTTTTAAAGAATTTTCTCTCATTCTGTACACTGTATGACTTGACCAGGTTTTTTTTTCATTCCTAATTAAAATTCAGCTATGGCTTAATTGACCTCATTTCTTTGGATTGATACTTGTGTACTATGTTTGTTTTCAATTTGTCTGTTTATAGTTCCACCATAGCCCAACCAGCCTCTTCCTGGATTGATGATTATTTTGATTGGATAAATTCAGCAGGAAATCCACCATGTTGTAGAGTGTATGAAAATGGTTCATTCTGCCCAGCAACATGTAAGTAGCAGTAGGTGTTGTGGTTGTTGTCAGGTTTAAGTCGCATTGAAATAAATTAGGTCATATGTCAACTTTCCAGTTGAATCTGGGGGAAGACACCAGATATCCTGCTCCATCTGGCATTATTTTATGCAAAGGCAGGCACCCTGGAATTTTCTCAAACCAACTGGATGGCTTTGTCACAAAGCAAACGATGCAGATCTTGGTCCAGGAGGTGAGGGGCAAGTGATTGATTGCCAGCGACACACGCTTGAAAATATGATGAAAAATCATTACAGTTGAAGTTGTTAGAACTTGGCTAATTTCTTTCTGTTTCAGTTTACATAAATTTTAACAGCTTTTCAACACAACTCACAATATTTTGACACATTTTCAACACAAATCAATTTTAACAGCTTCTTCAACATGACTCGGAACTTTTACAGCTCTTCAGTATAACTTAC
This sequence comes from Mercenaria mercenaria, assembly GCF_021730395.1. Lineage (NCBI taxonomy): Eukaryota > Metazoa > Mollusca > Bivalvia > Venerida > Veneridae > Mercenaria > Mercenaria mercenaria. The sequence continues at coordinate 51,994,797 of NC_069376.1, forward strand.
AGTTTTGACAAGTCTTACATATTTTACTGACCACACAAGTGTTTCCAGAAATAGATATTGCTTAAAACTGATTAGTCACATTGTTTTGCTACATTTATAAGTACTAAATTTACCAATATGTTCTAAATTTAAAAAGTATAGATGTAATTAATAAGATGTGTCCCTTTAGTTCAGGCTCTATTAATTCTTGTTTCTTGAGATGAGTTGGTGGGTTATCAAATTTTAGAATAGAGACGACCTGTAACCTACATGTTGATTGTTATTTCAGCCTCTGATAACTGCAGTGCCTGCCCATTCCAGCCGCAGGTTTCTGGTCGACCATCACCGCATGACTTCATGCATTATCTACCAATGTTTCTTGTAGATAACCCTGGTCTAAAATGTGCTAAAGGGTAAGTTTTGTTTATTTTGTCATATCTGAATGAACAGAGAAAAAATGATAGTTTTATAATTTTCTTACTGATAGTTTGCTTGTAACATAACTGAAATATTGTCTAGAAATGACACTAAACCCAAATCAGGAAATAAATGATGCATTTATGCCCATAACGAAAACCAAATATGCGTTTGCGAACCTCAGCATAGGAGCCAGATAGCTTGCGCATATCAGCGCTGATAGTCTGTCAGGCTCCATGCTGTTCGCTTTTAAAGCCTATTGGAATTGGAGAAACTATTAGCGAACAGCATGGATCCTGACCAGACTGCGCGGATGCGCAGGCTGGTCTGGATCCATGCTGGTCGCACACCCACTATGTTGGTTTTCCCATGGCACGGCTCAAATGATGCATTTTTATAGCCCTCAACCGACATACCAAAATTTGCCACTTCTCTTTTTGTTTGCAAACGGGCTCAGATAGGTGAAGCTCTTTAAGAAATAGTTTGAGAATGATCTTTTATAGCTAGCAATAGAAATTTAAAGCAATGTTCAGGAGTTTTTTCATCAATTACATCCATAATTTTAAAGGTATGGAAAGAAGTCATTTCATTGAACAGAATCATACTTTATAAGATGCTATTTCACAGTATGGATAACTGCCAAAATTTGATAAAGCAAAAAAGACCAAAATGCAGTTATTGTACTTGATGGTAAATGTGAATGTGCAAGAAAATGCCCAAAATAGATGAAGTTTTAATTTATGCTTTTGTGTGAATGTTTACAGTGGACATGCAGCATATGGGGCGGGTGTGAATTTAGTGAAAAATAAAACACAAGTTGGAGGTAATATTATCTCAGATTTTATCTGGTTGTAACATCTTTAAATATGTTAAGAAGATTACTTTTTGTTTGAATTACTTTTTACCCATATCATGCTGGACACGATTGATTCTGCCTTTGCGACCAGTGCAGATCATGATCAGCCTGCACATCCGTGCAGTTAATTTGACAGTTCTTATCCCTATGAAATTACTGTGACCAAAACAATGGAATTTCTTGCCCAGGTGAATGATTTTATAGTTATTTCTTGTTTTCCATTGTACAGATGAAAATTACTATCTCAAAGACTTTGTGTAATTATTTCACATCTCCAATCAGATCTAGATTTCACATCAGTTGCATTGTTTTATTGTTTTTTGCAGCAACATATTTTATGACGTACCATACACCCATGAAAACATCTGGGGACTACATCAGGGGTTTGAAGGAAGCACGTAAAATTGCCAAGAATATTTCTGTTGCTATGGGAGCCAAGACAGAGGCTGAAGAAGTATTTCCATACAGGTTAGTGTTGAATACACCATTCTTAATTTTCTTTGGCCACTTTTCTTACAGTCCTTACATTTGACCAGCTTACTGTAGACAGGCCCCTTGATTATTAACTGGCTAACATACTATTGACTGGCTACCTTATTATTGATAGACCCCTTTACTGTTGTCTGGCTGCCACACTATTGACTGGCTAAACATACATATACTATTGACTGACTACTGGCTAATATTGATTAAGCATTTGTTAAATATTGTTGAAAGAAATTTTGGTCATTTATACAAGAAGTTGTGCAATATTGTGTGTATTTTTATTTCAGTGTTTTCTATGTATTCTATGAACAATACCTAACAATTGTCAACAACACGCTGAAGAACATTGGAATATGTATGGCAGCCATCTTTGTTGCGACGTTTATTCTGCTTGGATTTGACTTTATGACGGCAGTGGTGGTGTTTGTGACTATATCAATGATTATCATAGACATCATGGGAATGATGTACTTGTGGGATATCACCCTAAATGCCCTCTCTCTCGTAAACTTAGTCATGGTAAGATATAAAACCAAATTTTGATTTACTGTGAAATCATTAAAATTCGTGGGGGACTCATTTTCGTGGTTGAGTCAATCCACGAAATTTAATCCCAACGAATCAGTAAAATTCCCATTCATTTTATGTTCAAAAGTTGAAATCCACAAATTCATATTCCCACGAAATTGCCGTTTTGACCAAAACCACGAAATTTCATGCCCACGAAATTAAATGATTTTACTGTATGCAGATTTGTTTCAGTCTGATTGTTAGAATGCTTTGTAATCTCTGTCTACTTTGAACTTTGCATAATTTTAGGAAATAACCAGTTAACTCAATCAGTACAACATCTGGACAGTACTATTTAGAGGTCATGGGTTCAAGTCCAGATTTGTATTCATTTATGTTCATAAAGCTGAAATTTAAGAGTTAGATTTGAGCATAACTTTGATTGTAGTTAATTTATCATCCTAGAAATTTTCCAAGTTGTCTGTAGCTGGAGTAGGTTCAGTCAAAGTGACATCACAATATTGTCTAGGTAAAAGATAATGGAGACAATAAAAGATTTGTGTTTTAAAGTCTGTAAATTGAAGGGACCATGATTGATGAGGAGTTGGGTATTGCTGAACATTTTTCTCACCCTTCCACATATAGAAGACTTTCCTGTTTTTAAATGGATAGTCGGAATGGGGATATTATTTAGATGTTAAGAAACGGCCTTGGTGTACCTTCTGGCTATAATGGCACACCTGGGCAATTTTGAAACTTGGTATGCCATTGTGTCAAGAAGGCCTGCCACAGCAATATGTAGACCTTTTTGTCATATATACTGTTTTATGACATCAATGCCAGAAGATACTGACATTCCAACAGGCACCAGCAGTTTGCCAACAGCAATACGTTAGCACATGTGCCGATATCACTTAAGCAACTCAGTTGGTAATTGGTGTATCTTTAACACAAATTTTTCCTTCTGATAATGAGGTATATCATAACATATTTGTTTCCATATTGTTTCTCAAGACATTATATGAATATATGTGTTTCACTTCCTGCCCAAAATCTATTGGATGATGACATATATCTATTTTAATCTATTCTTGTTTTTCAGGCCATTGGTATATCAGTGGAGTTTTGTTCACACATAGCAAGAGCCTTTGCAGTTAGTATACAACCTGATAGAGTCCAACGTGCCAAAGATGCATTAGCTCACATGGGCAGCTCAGTAAGTGTTTAACTGGATAATGTCTCTGTTTGCATATTGAGTGTTTTTTTTTTTTCACTATTAAAGTATAAGTTAAAGAGCAAAAGCTTGTGCAATTTAATGAATACAATTTTATTTGAAATACCTGCTTATAAGTTTAAGAAAACTGCATTTGCAGTAGTATTTTCCGCAGTCATGTTATATGAAAAAATAAACTGTCAGTTCTTGTTAGAATGATTTTTTTTCTAGCATGTACATCTTTATGAAGTTCTGGGAATCAATTTTAAAGGAAACTGACTTTTAAATTAGAATTATTTATTGTTTTTTTGCATCTATAATTTGTTAATGATTTTCTCAAAATTTGTGAAATTTTGCACAGTTCTAGGATTTGTAAAGCAGTCTAGGATAAAGGTCAATGTTTTCACATGGAACTTGTCTTATATGCATAAAATCTCAGTTAAACTTTTATCTGATTTATTTTGAAAAAGCACATTTGATAAAATTTTGTTTCGTCAAGGGTGATATTACATGATTTGTTTCTACTTGCAGGTGTTAAGTGGTATAACACTGACAAAGTTAGGTGGAATAATTGTATTAGCGTTTGCCAAGTCACAGCTGTTTGAGATGTTCTATTTCCGCATGTATCTCGGAATGGTTGTGTTTGGAGTTACCCATGGCCTTATATTCTTGCCAGTTTTACTTAGTTATATTGGTAAGTTGTCTCCCTTGCAATATCTGTTGCATCTGTAAGTGTTGTGTGTTACTTTAGAGCAAACAGGAGTCATTGATTACAACTGCAAGGTTAGGAGTTGGCTGTATTAGTTAAGGAAAAGACTGAAAGGCAAGCTTTAATAAGTCTTTTTTTCTTGCAAGTGTACAAAAGCTAATATTGCCTATAGATATAGCAAATAATTTAATTGCGTATTGGGCCAGAATGGTCAAGGTCATCATTACTAAATTTTATGGTATATTTTCCAACTGTAAAATTCCACAATGGTTAAGTGTTCTTCGGTGTCTTTAGCACCAATTTGAATGTAGGACTTCTGAAGGTTATTGCATGAGAACTGTATCAGATTTAAACTTGTTTCTGTTATACCTATTATTTCTTAAATGAAACACAAACACTTGTTTTTAACTATTGCAGGTCCAGGTATTAACAAAGCCAAGTTATATCAACACCAACAGAAAGAAATAAAAGAGTCATCTAGAAAATACCACACAAGTGAAAGTAATGATGCACAAATAAACAGTCGAGAGAGATATAGACATGTAGATAGTGATGAACCACCACAATATTCAAACGCGTTGTAGAGATAGTATACTTATGTGCACAGTTTTGCTGGTTTAATGACACGAGATAGTGTTCAGTGCATTTGCCAGACAGTTAAATTACAAGTGCTTCGTAAAGATGGTACATTCATTAGCTTTGACCATGATCCATTAAAATGTTTTAAAACAGAAAATTCATATACAGTGAGGCCTGAGCTAATGACCACATGGGAACATACAGTTGCTAGCTCATAAATTGTTACATTCCTAATTTAAACATTTGAAGTGCATTTAAACCTGCTTACAAAAACCAGTTTTTGTCCCCAGCACCAGCGTAGTGTGTAGATAAAGTTTTGACTGTGCTAAGGCAAAATGTGCAAGAATATTTACTTGTAAGCCAATATAACAGCTTTCTGTTTTTGTTTGCATTTGACATGGTTGTAAAAGCTCTGACTTGATTTTGGTGAAAAATATGTTGCTTGATTTTACTTTAATGATATGTTATTACTACCTGACAAACATATGCTCATGTCTAGCAGTAACAGAGACTATCTGTCTCAAATGATTTCTTTACAAGTTTAATATTTAAAAGGAAAGGCAATGCTGTTTTAGTTTTAATTCCATCTGAAGGGTCTAAAATCATTTTGAAATAATATCATTAACACACTAAATGACTGCCTCCAAGATTAACCATTTTCTTACATTTCAAAATGCCATATCTTTCTCAGCATTGGTCCCACTTTAAAAATTCCTTCAGTGTTATGAATAGCTAGACATTGGCACCTGTTGTTTATAAAAAGATACCTTTTGATCATGTGAAAGTTAAGAGATTATATTAGTATGTCTTTTGTTTTGTTCTGGAACAAGCTAATATGGCAGATATTTTATACTGTTTAAAATGTACCTGTCTACTTTCTGAGATTGTGATATTTTTGTATTTTTGAATTGAAGTAATTTTTGTTGATTTTTAACTGTTTGTTCAATCTCCTGGCAGCTGGTGCCTCCATTAGCAGTACATTAATCACTTCCATCACAAATGTCTCATGACAGTGAAATCAGATGATGATTACAAGAAGTTTAAATTTTGACTTTTCATTTAAAACTTTTGTCAGATTTATATCTACACTTAACATGATTTCTCTGGAAAAAATAGTCACAGAAATGTAAAGAACTAAACTCTAAAATCTCATTATTAAAATATTGATTCATGAAAACTCTGCTGAAATGTTTGTGGTGGCAGAGGTAGCTTTACTATAATGGGAGGTAGCTCTACAGGAGATTGGTATTTGATTTTGCAAAATATAACTTGTTGTTTGTTCTTCCAGGTTCTTATCCAGCTTTTGTTGATTAGTGAATCATTTTTCAGTGCTGTCCATTCAGTGCCTCATGATTTTTAAATGTTTGAGATACATTGGTACTTAAAGAAAATCATTATGCATATTCATATGGGAAAATGAGGTCTTTCACCACCATAGAAGTTGAAAAGTCAATATACATGTATATTCATAGCCTTTAGTGCAAGTAAATGAATAAATTAGACTTGATAAAAACTTAAAGATTATGCTTATTTTCTTTGACACTTTCGTAGAAAAGGAGTGACAAGCAACACACTATATTTTGTCAAATTATTGTTGTGCAAAGTTTATAGTTGAAATAGAAGTGTACAATTAACTAGTAACTTTCAACCAACAATTTATTGTGCTCACTAAAATGTGCTGACTTTGTATTTATACCTTTTGTTGTATAATTGACTATTTTCGTTTTGTATTCGTTCTCGTTTAATTTTTTTTACTGTTTGATGAATGGTTTAAAGTCTGTATGTTGCATCATTTGAATGAAATGAAAAATATGTGTATGTGTTATAAGCTATGCTGTGCATAGTTGTTCAAAAGATGCTTTATATATGTAAAATTTGCTATGTGTACAATATATATCTAAGTGTATGTGGATTATAAACAAAGATAAATGTTTAATTTTATTATTATCAATACTGACCTTCCTGCTGAAAATGTTTGTTTTCTGTAAGTTTGTGCATGTTCATCATATTTTCTATATGGTGGGCAAAGCTGAAAATATTTTGCAGAAATGATTACCTCAGCGACATGTAAGATCTGGACCAGTAATTTAGAGGTCAATGACACAACTTAGATTCAGAGATCCTTTTCCTGGCTGGTCAAGTGCTCTTCCAAATGATACAAAATAGTTGGGACGAATGTGTTCAATATCAGAGAGTGATATAACTTATGTACTACCAAGGGGAGTAGCTCAAAGGTCAAGGTTCCAAGTCAGAATTGAAAACTGATTGAATCTATTTCATAACCAGTCCTTAAATGTGCCGCGCCATGAGAAAATCAACATAGTGGCTTTGCGACCAGCATGGATCCAGACTAGCCTTCGCATCCATGCAGTCTGGTCAGGATCCATGCTGTTTGCTTTCAAAGCCTATTGGAATTAGAGAAACTGTTAGCGAACAGCATGGATCCTGACCAGACTGCGCGGATGTGCAGGCTGGTCTAGATTCATGCTGGTCGCAAAGCCACTATGTTGGTTTTCTCATGGCACGGCTCAAATGTGCCCTAAGGAATAACTTTGTATTGATGTTCAGCATTGTCAGATCATATTGATAGTATAGTAAACCCAAGCACGCAGCTTTGGCTTGAATTTAGCTGTTTTGAACGGTTTGTTTTGCACAATATTTTCAGTTATGAGACACACTATTGTATACAAGACCATTGACAGTTCTGTACATTCCTTACCCATTTCTTGTTGACAAATGACAGGCCCAACATTTTGCCATTTAGCATCACACAAATATTTTATTACTATATCCTTTTGATACATTGTAAGTGGGTTTCCATGAAGAATAATTTTACCAGTAAATGTTATAAAAACAACACATTGATTTGTCTGTTGAAGCATGTACAGTTGTATACATACTCATAGGTTGTTTATTTTAGAACTTGTTGTTTGGAATATTGTTTTTTCAACTTAGAACTTGTGCAATTCCACTTAAAGAACACTTAGCATAATTTCTGTACTGTATAATTAATCATTTTTCAAGTACTGCTGTAGTGTTCCTCGCAGCTCTATTTAAGTATAGTTGTAATGAATTTCTCACGTTAAACATTTTGTTCTTGTTAATACTTGTGAGGCAAGGTTTGAACCATTCAGAGTAGATTAGAAATAATGGCGCTGATATAATTTTCACTACCTTTCGCAATTCATGTAGATACTGAAAGAGAATTCTTAGCAATAGTCACATAAGTTTCTATTTGTTTCCTACCCTTTGTACTGAAAAAAGCCATATTTTATCAACAGCCTGCTCAAAATACGTTACTATTTTGTAGATTTCTTTCTTGAATTCAAAACATCAAGTGCAGGTCTCTTTATGTTAGAATAGTGAAACTAGGAGAAAAAGAAATTCTGTTGTGGAATGTTGGTTTATTAGTGTCTTGGATACCATTAGTAAGATTATAAATGATGCAAACTGTCTCGGCCATGATCTTACTGCAACAATTACAAAAAAAAATCATGAGCTAATTTAAGTTGATTCTTTAATTGTAACAATGAAAGATAAAATAACAGGTGTGTCTTAGTTTTGAGATGTGTGGAAGTATTTAAAGTGAGTTTGAACATTTTTAATTTCAATCTAATCTGCCAGTAGTGCTTGTTATATTTTTATTTGTTTGGAAATCCACCAATGCCAATGTAATTTTTACTTAATGAATCTGTTACATTTCTTATTTTGATGTTCATATGTTATGTCAGCCTTTTGGTTTTAAAATCAAGGATGTTTAATAATAAACAATTCTGTTCAGTTGAGTTTTGAGAAATTTTTCCAACTTTCAAAATTTCTTTGGTTCATTGCCTGTATTTTCTAAAGATATTATGTTAGATTCACAAATTCCATGATGTCATTTTTTCTTCTTTCAGTGCAAGGTAGTCACAATTTTTATATAATGATCATATCATTAGTCAGACAGAAGATCCCTTAAAAATATTCTTATGTGAACCAAACAATAGCCTTTGCATGTTCTTTGATGCCTAGCTTGAGCCTTCCTTGCAGCTCTATGTATACTCCAGATTGGTTAATAATCATGATGGTTTTGTTTTCGCTTCCCTAATACAAGCAGTTTGTGAATAATTCCTATGGCAAATTCAAAATATTTACATATGTTTTAAATATGCATATTTTTTTCTTTTTTCTAACCATGGCATTGCTGAATAAAGTCTATGCGAAACTTAGCTAATATACAGTGCATGAATTAGAGAAGTGGAGATTTCAAGTTGCATTTGTGTAGATAACCCACTATGTGTAGTACTGTATGCTGAATATTGTCAAGAAATGTAAATCATGTTGTTCCTTACTTGTAAAGCAACATGTATAAGGTATCCAATCCACAAATAAGCAAGTTCTATATAACAGTGCTATTAAATTATATCAAATATTGATGCCTGGTAAGCTCATATAATTTTGGTATGTTTTGAAAGTGTATTGCCCAATGAAAAAGAAAATATAAATTACATGACAAAATATGTTACAATTTTTTTTTTCTTAATCTACAGTTTTCAATGATACTTTAACAGAAGTCAAGTTATTACAGTGTAAGGTTTATCATTTTGCAGTAAAAAACATGCCTATAGTGGTTCGTGCATAATTATTATGGTCATCTGATTCACTAATTCTTGTTCAGCAAACACACCTCTTTCAAATGATACCAAAAAAAAAACAACATGGGGTCACCAGGCATCGAAATGTTACCTGTTTGTGGATCGGATAGCTTAAATCTTGCTATATATATTTTACAAGCATATTTTGAATGTGTATAGATATAAATCATGAAATCCTACACATGCTTTTAAAAATATGAAATCTCAACCTTATTATTTTCTGTAGTTTGATTTAATCGTATTTTATTGCTTCTGAACACTTAATACACAGCACATATACATAATGTGTAACAAAAGCAAATGGGTTGGGCTACAAGTTATTACAACATTAGAATTCAGCCATTCCCAATTTTCTGTATCAATACTTGTATACTCTTATTTTGTCTGTTTTGCCTAATACCACCTTGCCTTTGAAAACGTTTGAAATGACTTGCGAGAAATGTTGATGAAGATTAACTTAAAATATGAAAGTTTTGTAAAGTTGCTTATTTGAAGTAGATCTCGCCTTTGATGACTGCTTTAAGATTATTTTTATACATTCAAGATAGTTATTGATTTAATATGTGAGTCGAGTACAAACACTTGTTTGTTTTTTGAATGCAAGTAAATAAGCACATATAAAACATTCAAGCTTTGTGAAGTATTTTTATTGTTGTTTCATGTCAATTCCACACACCAACTGGCTGAAGCATCAGCTTTGTCTAACAGTATTTTGAAAATTATTTCCCTTTTTAGGTACTCTAGCAAAAATTCTTTAAATGACTTTTCATGAGTCTATCCCAAACTAGTTGTAGAATGTGTATGCAACTTCACATGTGTATTGGGTGTTTTATTCAGGTAGTTGATGCACCAATAAGTCATTAACTCTGCTTATTTTGACAAATTAATACACCTTATGGACTTAGAAAATTCTGGTACACTTTATGATATTACATAACTTTACTAAGGCATATGACCTCTCAAATATTTTTCTTGTCCTTCTAGACATACTACCAGGGATCAAATAAAAAACTGACATGTATTTGGACAAAATATGCGGCCCTTGTTGGCTTAAAATTTGTTTAAATGTTGTTGACCTTACAGGCATGACAGCTAATTTAAAAACAAGAAAAAGTTTAACTTATTTACCTTTTCTGGATTATTCACTACCTAGCACTGGAGTAAGTCCATTACTGGATCCTGTACTATTCCAATTTGCCGGCCCTTTTAGGACTTAAAAATCCTGGTAATTTACTTCCCAAGTATAAACTCCAAAATATTGGTCTTGAATTGCATGAACTGTCACGTTTCATCGGGGTTATAAAATTCGTGCCCAAACGTTCTTAGTACCTGACATGTATGGCAAGTTAGCCTTTTGGCCTTACGCATCCGTCGGTTACAATTTTTGACGTGAGACCACAGGCTATCATTTTAATCAAACTTTGAAAACTTTATGTATATCTCTTCTTTCGGCAATATCCAACCCACTGGGTCAGAGTATGCCCATTAACCAATTTAAATTATTTTGAGCAACATGATAGAACCCACTTTTGGATTAGAATAATTCTGGTTCAAAGTTTATATGCAATCGGTTCTTCGAAAACTAAACAATCCTATGAATTAAACTTAATGTCCTTTGGGGTATAAAACTTAATATGTAGCTCAAGTCCCATAACTCTGATATGTTTTTGGTCAATTATGTCCCTTTCGAACTTAAAACTCTTTTGATATTTAACATTTTGGGTAATAATTTCCTGCTTCTGTGACAATATTTCGAATAGTCGAGCTTGGCTGTCTTATGGACAGCTCTTGTTATCATCAAGTTGATTACTTGATTAATATGTAGAATGTAAGTATACAATAGCATATTGTTTTGTTTTTTGTTAAAAATGCAAGGAAATAAGAAAATAAAACATTCCAAGCTGTTGTGGAAGTTATTGTTTATATGTTGACTTTCATGCACTACTTGCCACTACACCAAACTTGAGCTGAAGCATGCAGGCTTTGGTCTCAACAGATTTGTTAAAAAGTTCTACTTGGCCCCTTTTAGGTACTGCTAGGTCTAAAAATAAAAACTTAAAATGACTTTTCATGGATCTTCACCAAACTTGGTCTGTAGCATCGTCGTATGGTCCACTCTCATTCATGTGTAATATTGAAAGTAGTGATTTTCTATTCAGGTAATTATGCATTTCATCTAAATAGACAGTTGCTTTATCTGTTTTTTAAATAAAATTAAAAACCTTATGGAACTTTAAACAATTTATTTCCATGGACCACTTTATGAATATTCACAAACTTTACCTGTAGCACCATTGTATTGTCCTCTCAAATATGTTTCTGCTTGGTCCCTTCTAGCAACTACCAGAACTAAAACTAGAAAAAGGTACATGAAGGATCATACCTAAGTAAGTCGGTAGCATCCTTGTATGTACGTTCCTCTCAAGTTTATTTAAATCGTTGTGACCCTTACAGGGGCTGCCAGAGCTAATTTAAAAATACAAAGAAAAAGTTTACAGCTTATTAACCTCTTTCTGGATTTTCACTAACCTTAGCCTGGAGTATCCATGTATGGTCCTGTCTCGAGTTCATTCTAACTGTTCCTCGTAGGCCTTTTTAGTAAACAAAAAACAAAACTGTAACTTACTTCCCCAAATAAATCCAATAATTTTGGTCTCTTGCATATTTGCATGGACCTGTCTCACGTTTCTCTAGGTGGTTACTCTCGGCCCATTTTTTAAACGTTTTTTAGCTCACCTGTCACGTAGTGACAAGGTGAGCTTTTGTGATCGCCCTTCGTCCGTCCGTCCGTCGTCCGTTCACAATTTCTTGTGAACACGATAGAGACCACAGTTTGCAATCAATTTTAATCAAACTTGCACACAACTTGTACTGGCATAATATCTCGGTTCCTTTCGGAAACTGGCCAGATCCCATCGTGGGTTCCAGAGTAATGGCCCCTTAAAGGGCCAAAATTTAATATTTTTGGCTTGTGAACATGATAGAAACCACATTTTGCAATCAACCTTAATCAATCTTGCACACAAGTTATATTGGCATATTATCTCGGTTTCTTTCGAAAACTGGCCAGATCCCCTCATGGGTTAAAGAGTTATGGCCCCTTAAAGGGCCAAACTTTAATATTTTTGGCTTGTGAACATGATAGAAACCACATTTTGCAATCAACCTTAATCAAACTTGCACACAAGTTGTATTGGCATAATATCTCGGTTTCTTTCGAAAACTGGCCAGATCCCCTCATGGGTTAAAGAGTTATGGCCCCTTAAAGGGCCAAAATTTGCCATGTTTGGCTTGTGAACACGATAGAGACCACATATTGCTATCAACTTTAATAAAACTTGCACACAACTTGTACTGACATAATAGCTCGGTTCCTTTCGAAAACTGGCCAGATCCCATCATGGATTTCAGAGTTATGGCCCCTTAAAGGGCCAAATTTGCTATTTTTTGCTTGTGAACACGATAAAGACAACATTTTTGCAATCAACTTTAATCAGACTTGCACACAACTTGTACTGGCATAATATCTTGGTTCTTTTCGAAAACTGGCCAGATCTCATCATGGGTTCCAGAGTTGTGGCTCCTTAAAGGTCTAAAATTTGCTGTTTTGGCTTTTGCAGCCATATAGAAACTTCATTTATGGTTTGATTTGATACAAACTTGCAAAATATCTTCAACAACAATAAATCTTGGATTCCATGATGAATCTATCAGATTCAGTCATAGGTTCCGGAGTTATTTTATATCTGATTACCTCCCCTGATTTTAATCAAAATAGATCTATATCATTAAGTACTTATAGGACTCATTTGAAATTTCATTATTGTAATTAGTTGGACTGAGACAATCAGGGTAGATAACTATGGACTGATTTTATGTTAAATTACCTCCCTTTATTTCAAATTAAAATGGGTATATCTCCATAACTAATGAAGATATTGATCTGAAATTTCATTTATGCCATCAGATGGACTTGGACAATCAGTGAAGATACATATTGACTGAATTTATTACAAATTACTTCCTTTATTTTTTATGAAAATGAATATACCTAGCAGCTTCTAATGAGATTGGTTTGAAACGTTATTTTTGTCTTCCAGGGTAAGAAAATTCTACTTTTATTTACTTTTCTAATATATTGTTGTAAAGGCTTGTACTCTGTATCTTCTACATGCATATAGGTTTCCAGAGCTCCGCCTACAGGTGCCTGGGAACGCCCATTAAACCAATGAGTGCGAACAAAGCAATCTTCCGGTTATTCAACGAACTGATGGCATTGACCCGAAAAGTTATAAATATGATTACTTAATTTCTGTCTGTTGGCCGCGGAATTTGCACTTTATAAACAAAATATTTTAAAAGCAGCGTCGTGTTGATTTCATAGACCTTATCACAACATTCGTTAACAATGTGCCTGAGTGTCCATAGTAATTTAGCGGACGCATCATATATGTAACACGGCAGCCTTAATAAATCCGAATGTCATTATGAAATATTGGTCTTATTTGAACGTGTAATATTAAACAGAAAATTACTTTATCTTCACCAATTAGCATAAAATAGAAAGAAAATTTGTTTGTTTTCATTGAGGACTATGCCCCCGTGAAATTATTACATCCGACGTATAACCGCCCATCGTGCATAAATAGTGTCATAACCTTTTTTGCTATAAATCAAACAAAACCGTTAATGAACATCTCAGACCAGAACATTAATTTGGAATTTCGGAATTCCATAACTACTTATACAGAATAATGTGTTGAAGCAGTGTGTGACTTGTTTGTTTACAAATAAATAAACATGTTAAATTCGATATTCTTGTTTGATAATATCTGAAGTTTATTTTCACTCCATTAACATACATTTAGCTTACACTGGTCTGAATGTGTTGTAGATGTGACACGGACTTTCAATACTTGATGCATTCTTCTGTAATATGCTTTGGAATTCACTTGAAGAAAACACACCAGAAACTGTGTTAAACTTACCTTCCCATGCTTCTAAAACATTATTTTGATATACCGTTATTGGATGCGTGAAACGACCTCGCAGACTTATATTCAATGTGCGACATGTCAAACACACATACGGACATATGTTTTAAGTTCATCAAGTTTAAGTAGCCAGTTGGAAGAATAAAACAGTCGAGAATGGGGTTCATGTTGCCGTCATGCAACCGCCGACTTTACACTATAGGCCAAAGACATATTGCATACCATGCCCTTCAGGCAGGTGAGAGCGTCTCACGCATCTCCAGATGCCTGGAGTGCACGATACGCAGTGTGTCTTTTAACACCTTTTTTATTTCATAATCACACTCATTGTTTTCTTCAAGACACCGATAGAATACATTGTGTATATGGTCTAACAGGCTCAATAAAACCGAGGTTGAAATTTTCGCTGTTTGCTTTTGTTCTTAGTGCTCTCGGAAGACTCCCTTATTTCATTTCAGAATCTATTACTTCACAACAGCAGATGTTAAGTGCGTGTTTGGCGGCCGTCAAACGTTGCCCCGTACTTTATTTCAGTGTTGTCATACTTTCTGATCTTTCATCAGGACCATTGATTTCATGACATTAAGATTTGAAACTGAATACCTCTTAAGCCGGTGGTAAGGGGCGTGGACAGTGTTGCTCTTTCCATTACTGCCCATGAACAGAATTCAACCGAGTTTGCAATTTTCGCTGTTTCCTTTTGCTCTCAGTGTTCTGCGAATGATCGCCTTATTAGATGGTGGGCTATTCAAATCACCCTGCGTCCGTGGTCCGTCGTCCTTCCGTCCGTCCATCCTTCAGTTAACAATTTCTCGTTATCGCATCTCCTAAGAAACTACCAGGGGGATTTTGACTAAACTTTGTCAGAATGATGTATTGGTACCCTAGTTGTGTCCCCCTGAAAATCAGACTGGTTCAACAATTTTTTAATGAGTTATGGCCCTTTGTTTATTTCTATAATTTACATAGATTTATATAGGGAAAAACTTTGAAAATCTTCTTGTCCAAAACCACAGAGCCTAGGGCTTTGATATTTGGTATGAAGCATCATCTAGTGGTCCTCTACCAAGATGATTCAAATTATTTCCCTGGGGTCTAATTTGGCCCCGCCCCGGGGGTCACATGGTTTATATAGACTTACATAGGGAAAAACTTTGAAAAACCTCTTGTTCAAAACCACAGGGCCTAGGGCTTTGATATTTTGTATGTGACATCATCTAGTGGTCTTCTACTAAGATTGTTCAAATTATCCCACTAGGGTCAAATATAGCCCCGCCCCGGGGGTCACATGGTTTACATAGACTTATGTAGGGAAAAACTTTGAAAATCTTCTGGTCCAAACCACAAAGCCTAGGGCTTTGGCATTTGTAATGTAGCATCATCTAGTGGTTCTCTACCAAGTTTGTTCAAATTATCCCCCTAGGGTCAAATATGGCCCTACCCTGGGGGTCACATGGTTCATATAGACTTGTATAGGGAAAAGCTTTTAAAATCTTCTTGTCAATAACCTACAACATTCAGATATGGACCACATGTATGGTTTTGAGTGGCAAGATGAACCTTGACATGAATTGACCTTGACATTGACCTAGTGACCTACTTTCACATTTTTGAAGGTACAGGCTTCAAATTTGGACCACATGCATAGCTTTGTGTTCTGAAATGAAATTTGACATTGATTTTGACCTAGTGACCTACTTTCACATTTCTCAAGCTACAGCCTTCAAATTGGACCACATGCATAGTTTAGTGTACCGAAACAAAACGTGACCTTTACAGTGACCTACTTTCACATTTTTGAAGGTACAGGCTTCAAATTTGGACCACATGCATAGTTCTGTGTTCCGAAATAAGATTTGACCTTGATTTTGACCTAGTGACCTACTTTAACATTTCTCGAGCTACAGCCTTCAAATTTGGACAACTTGCATAGTTTTGTGTACCGAAATGAACTTTGACCTAGTGACCTACTTTCACATTTCTGTAGCTACAGGCTTCAAATTTAGACCGCATGCATAGGATTGTGTACCGAAACAAACTTTGACCTTGACATTGACCTAGTGACCTAGTGACCTACTTTCACATTTTTGAAGGTACAGGCTTTAAATTTGGACCACATGCATAGATTTGTGTTCTGAAGTGCAAGTTAACCTTGATTTTGGCCTAGTGACCTACTTTCACATTTCTCAAGCTACAGCCTTCAAATTTGGACCACTTGCATAGTTTTGTGTACCGAAATAAACTTTGACCTTAAGATTGACCTAGTGACCTACTTTCAAATTTCTCAAACTACAGTCTTCAAACTTGATGCACATGCATAGTTTTGTGTACAAAGAACTTTGTCCTTGAAATTGATCTAGTGACCTACTTTCACATTTCTCAAGCTACAGCTTTCGAATTTGGACAACATGCACAGTGTTGTGTACGGAAATGAAATTTGACCTTGAGCTAGTCATTAAGTCTTGAAATTTGGAACACCCAAAAATGGCACATTGGTGGGTGCCAAGATCACTCTGTGATCTCTTGTTTTCAGAATCTGTTGACATACGAGGTATGTTCGGAATCTTGCAAATGACAGGTTTTCTCAGAGATTTTTAACGCGTTTTTATTGTTTTGTCCAGTAACCTTCGAAATATCTTTTAATTCATTTTTTGAAACAATTTTCGTACTCGTCTTTTGATACACCCATAAGAAACTGGTGAACCATCATATGAACCATGTTTCAAATTGTGTTCTTCATCACAGTGGCATCAGAAAACAGTAAGACTATACAATGAAAAATCAATACCTGTAAAAGACGTGTCACGTTGTGGAGGTAGGTAGGCGAAGAAATTTCACGCATCTGTTGTCGGTATGGCGTAATCATACTATGTGCGTGAAAAATAGTCATATGAACCATGTTTTCAAGTGTGTTCTTCATCCCAATGTCTTCAGAAAATAGTTAAACTAGAAAAATAAACGTAAGGATCTGTAAAAGACGAGGCACGTATTGGATGTAGGTAGGCGAAGAAATCTCACGCATCTGTTATCGGTATGGCGTAACCATACTATGCGCGTGCAAAACAGTCGTATGAACCAAGTTTTCAAGTGTGTTCTACATCCAAATGTCTTTAGAAAATAATTAGACTATAAAAATAAACGTCAATATCTGTAAAAGACGTGTCACGTAGTGGAGGTAGGTAGGCGAAGAAAACACGCATCTGTTGTCGGTATGGCGTAATCACAGTACGTGTGTGCAAAACAGTAATTTGAACCATGTTTTCAACTGTGTTATGCATCCTAGTGGCCTCTCAAAATAGTTAGACTTCAAAAATAAACGTCAATATCTGTCAAAGATGTGTCACGTATTGGATGTAGGTTGGCGAAGAAATCTCACGCATCTATTGTCGGAATGGCGAAATGATACTATGTCCGTGCAAAACAGTCATATAAACCATGTTTCCAACAGTTTTCTTTATCACAGTTGCATCAGAAAATAGTAAGACATGTACAATGAAACGTCAATATCTGTAAAAGACGTGTCACGTAGTGTAGGTAGGTAGGCGAAGAAATATCACGCATCTGTTGTCGGTAATGACGTAATCATTCTATGTGCGTGCGAAATAGTCATATGAACCCTGTTTTCAACTGTGTTCTTCATACCGGTGTCTCCAGAAAATAGTGAAACTAGTAAAATATACGTCAATATCTTTAAAAATCGTGTCACGTATTGGATGTATGTAGGCGATGAAATGTCACGCATCTGCTTTCGGTAATAGCGTAATCATACTATGTGCGTGCAAAATACTCAAGTTTTCCAAGTGTTTTCTACCTTCAAGTGTTTTCAGAAAATCCTAAGACTATGAAAATTTACGTCAATACCTGTAAAAGAAGTGTCACGTATTGCAGGTAGGTAGGTGAGTACGCGTTACGCATCGTAGGGCGGTACGGCGCACTATCTGTGTCAGAGGGCTAGAGCTACACGGCAACGCGGCCGTCAAGTGGGCAGGGCAGCTATTTTATCTCCGAGATTGATTAGAGCTCAAGGTCAAGGTCACAACTTAGGGTTAAAGGTCTTCCATTTTGTGTTCGCTCAGTATCTCCTAAACCCATTGAAGGATTTTCATCAACCTTGGGTCAAATGATCACCTCATCAAGGCAATATGCAGAACTTATGAGTCAGCCATGTTGGCTCAAGGTCAAGGTCACAACTCGGAGTCAAAAGTTTGAGCCTTCCATTTTGTGTCCGCTCTGTATCTCCTTATTCCCTTGAAGGAGTCATACGAAATTTGGCCAATTGGGTCAAGTGATCACCTTAACAAGGCAATGTACAGAACGCATGAGTCAGCCATGTTGGCTCAAGGTCAAGGTCACAACTCAATGTCAAAAGTTTTAGCCTTTCCATTTCGTGTCCGCTCTTTATCTCCTAAATCCTAAATAGAAATGGTCTCGTCCGTCCTTCCGTCTGTCAGTCCGTAACACTTCGTGTCCGCTCCATATCTCCTAAACCTCTTGAAGAATTTTCGTAAAACTTGGGTCAAATGATCACCTCATCAAGACGATATGAAGAACTTATGAGTCAGCCATGCCGACTCAAGGTCAAGTCACAACTTAGGGTCAAAGGTTTGAGCCTTCCTTTTTGTGTCCACTCTGTATCTCCTAAACTCCTTGAAGGATTTCATCAAACTTGGGTCAAATGCTCACCTAATCAAGAATCATGAGTCAGCCATGTCAACTCAAGGTAAAGGTCACAACTCAAGGTCAAAGGTTTGAGCTATGTATATTTTATCGCCATCCTGTCGTGCTGACCGAAACATGTCTCTGTTAAGGTCGCTGACTTTGAATCACTTGCCCCTCTCCGATGTGCGTTTCGGGCCTCGCTCCGATGTGCGTTTCGGGCCTCGCTCCGATGTGCGTTTCGGGCCTTGCTAAGGGCGTTGAATTATTCATGTGAGGAATCCAACCAGCTAGTCTGTGGTTCTACCCAGGTGTCCTGTCATGATGAAATAATGTTTGGACGATTATTCTAATCAATATTTGTTTTTATTTTTTTATCAATCTGAGGCTTTTCAAGTCAGACAAACTGAAAATCTGAAGTGCTTATTTTGAAATTAAGCACGTTACAACCGACAAAAGTTCTATTGGTGGAGAGAAAAATAAAATACCTATATTACATTTACTTATTCTCTGCCTGGAGTTTATTTTTAATGTACAGAGAGATATAAAATTTCAGCAACGACTAACTTTTTTAAAGAACACACATGCACACAATGACGTGTGTAACTTTATTTGTCATTCTACAAAAAAAAAAAAGAAAGAACTATGTACAAAATTATAAATCTATCTATTTGTAGATATTCTTAGATAATCTCTTACTGTACATTGTTCCTCGTGTTTCATGCAGTTACGTTGAGAACGGGAGAATTACAAGGCTAACTCCATTTTCATTCAACGTTTCGACTATTTATGAAGTCAACAAATATGATTTGAAACAAACAACGTCATGCAGTTACGTTGGTGTTTCTACACTTACCTTAGAAGAGAAGTATCATTGAAACTATTCATTGTTGGTGTCCGTTTAATTCCTAAACTATGTAGAAGATTTTCAGTTTACTTAAAAAAATATTTTAAGGAAAGACATTTTATGGAAGTTCTACGCACAGACGCAGAATTAGTTTGTATACCACCCCGCCCCCGCCCCCAACCCCCACCCACACAGTAGCGATCTGTAAGTGGTTTACAGGACCAGTAGGTAAACATTATTATGACGTAGTGACTGAAGTTTTATTTTGACCTAGTATACAGCTTTCAAAAGGAATCCGAACTGGGCAAAACTTAATATACAATACACTTACTGTGATTTTAAGTGTAACAATGTATGGTATGCGTATTATATTTATCTAGTCCCTTGTAATTCTATATAGAATGGCCATTTACTTGTATGATATGTGTAATTTCTATGTTTGTATATGTGTTTAAAATGTAATAGACTCAAATAAATAAATAAATAAATAGTATGCTAGTACCTTTTTTTCTTAAAACACAAAATACAACAAAGTGTGTGACAAATATAGCATAATTGTCAATTTTGACCGCGGGCTAAACTGTTCATTCAATCAAGGATCTATTATGAAATATATAATCAGAGTACTAACTGTATTCAACGCAATCATATTGTATTGCTGTCTGATGCATGTCCAGGTGGTTCTCTTTGGAGGCCCGTCTATGCGAGAATCGTATTTCGGAATAAAATTTGAATGCAGACAGTAACTCAATGAATAAAAGTAAAATTACTAGTTTCACAACGGAAGTGGTTAAATCATTTATTTAAAACTTTTGCTAATAAATCTCACCCAATCTACGATGGTTACACCCTTATATTTATGATTCTTTATAACATATCTTATCAATAACATTGAACTATATTCATTGAGTAGTCAGTTCCAGTTACACTCAAACGGATGGCAAAAACTAGAAAGAGTAAGTTTGCATTGCCCACATGCTTGATGATGCATGATTGACCTTCTAACGTTTAAACGGAATACGTCATTAAACTGTTTACAAAATACTTATATTAAAGTAGTTAATAAAATGTTTGTCAGGTGACTGTAGAGCAGTAGGTAGAGCAGTAGGGCATTTGCTTGCAATAGATATGGTTAATGTTTCTAAATGAAACAAGTTCGAATCTCATGGCGAATTCTCTGTGAAGATTCTTTTACTCAAATTACCTTAATTTGAGGAGCTTTATTTACTTTTATTCTAATAGTATTAATTATACTAATAACAATACTAATAATTATTTTTTATTTAAAGAGGATAATACATTGTATATTTGGCTACAACCAGTCTAACTAGTTCATCCCAAGTACGTAACAGAGACAATGAAGTGAACGACATGAATCAAAATAACGTATTACAAATAAATTAATTCTTAGTGGCGTAAACATGTAGTACAATGAGTACAATGTGCAGGCCGCGCACCAAAACCCTAAAACTCCTATGTGAAAAAAAGTACGGGAAAACGTTGGATTACAGATATAAAGAATAATATTGTTATTATGTCTCACATGTAATAACAGAAATAGACTAAAGAAAAACAAAAGAAAACAATGAGCTGCGTTCAATAAACGCTTGATACCACCAGTGACATCTTTGTCGGTAGATTTTGCTCATAAGTCCAAAACGAGGTCAAGGTAAAGCTGAGGTCAGGTGATGTTTGAAGATAAGGAATGGTCACAGTTTACATCTATATTGGTATCAGTTCATTCTTGTAAGGGGTATTGATGCTAGACCAAACGGTCCTATTTGGTTAACCAAGAGATCGTCCATATAAAGCAACCCAAGACCAAAATGAGGTCAAGGTCATGGTCAAACTGAGGTCAGGTGATGTCTGAAGATGAGGAATGGTCACAGGTTACATCTGCATTAGTATCAAGTCATTCTAGGAAAGAGTATTGATGCTAGACGAAACGGTCCCATTTGGTTAACCTCGTATGGACGGGCGAACAGGACAATCACTATAATTATGCCTACCGCATCAGTAAATGCTGGGGGCATAAAGAGAGCGAAAAATAATCTACACTCCGCGCGTCTCTTCTGTTTTGATTACGTAGACATATTTGTATTATTTTCCATGTCCTGTCAAAATATTTGTATCTCGTCAAGTTAAATCAAAGTAACTGTGAGCACATTTTGTTGTTTTCTGCAAGAGATGCACTTTACGCACAGAAAAAAATGATACTAACTCATCTGTTAAGACAAAAAGTTGTAAAATATACAGTTAAACTAATTGATCACTCTATTTCGTGAACATGGTGTATGTCTTCTTATTTTTTAATACTTGTGAGATTACAAACTCCGACACAGTGTTACTTCCCCTTATCGGTACATTTTGACAATATTATTGGTATAATTATTATTGATATTTTCTCAGAAAACATTTTCTCTCTAGGCTTTACATTTAATGACACTAACGACTGATACCACTCTAGTTAGGAAGCAAAACCATGGTTTACATGAGGGCTCTGCCTCGGCATCTGCCCGTAGTACAATCCTCATATTCTCTTGCAACGCCATTTCCTCATAACTGAGGCGAGACGATAAGCTTCGGCTTTCAGCCTTTACATGCATCGCACCGTCTACTCCATCAAACGCTTCGGTCAGTTGACGTAGTTTTGACGATTACAATGTGTATTGCATTTACTAACGTAACATTTAGTCTCGCACGATAATCATGGAAACAGTGACAGTGACAGAATATAGAATCCTTTTCCCAGCATAGAGAACGTATTAAACAACAAATACATGACTGTACAAGTTAGTGCAATGTTAAAAACGTTCAATAAAAAATTTAAAAGAAAGCAATTTTTTTTCTTTTCTTTTTGGTTTGTTTTAGGCTGGGAACAGTTATTCACTTATATAACGACATGCAGAAAATGTCACCAGTATTCTTGGAGTCTGTACCATTACCGGTATTACATTGTTCTTCATAAACTGCAATTGCCAACTTCTTCAGAGTGTGCACAGTTCTATGAAAAATACAACACTAGTTTGTTAGGAAATAGACTTACTAAGTCTGTTGAGATCAAATAATCTGTAATAATATCAATTTCTTCATATTGACACTGATATTTTCTCAGAAAACATTTTCTCTCTAGGCTTATTACAAAATCCCTGAATTAAAGTTTTGATTTTTTTTTCAATAAGTAATAGTTATAGTATGTGTGAGAGTGTGTTACCAGGATATATCAGAGCTAGGGGTACATCGAGGGTATTCTTTCTCTGCACATATCGTCGAGGCCGGTAGGCCGAGACAGATATGTGCAGAGAAAAATACCGAGATGTACCCCTAGCTCTGATATATCCTTGTAACACACGAGCATTACATATTATAACTGTTTTATCGCATAGTTTTATCACTAAAATTTATATATTATTTTCATTTAAATTATTTGTTTATTATTATTTTTACTCTTTTGATTCCCTTTCTGCGCCTCGCTGACTGAAACACTAAAACTTCTGTTTTAGAAAATGTGTTCCCCAGATAAAAGTATCCAACAGATTTCTGCATTGGTTTTAAATCTTTGCATTTCATTGGCCAAACATATTGTAAAGCTTGTTGTTTTGTTTGTAAAAAAAAAATCAAATTGAGAAATCTCAGAATTTCATATATTTCATGTATTTCTGAATTTGGCGATAGCTATCGAGTTTTTGCAAAGAAGTAAAAGTATTTTTATAGCTCTTTGGTTTTTTATAAATATTCTAGTTTATTTATTCTTTTACTTTATAAATGTAGGTGTTTGTGATAATTATTTCTCTGTGAACTGTAAATTGGAGCTAAAATCATCTTTTCTTTAAAAGGAAAAAATTATACTCCCTTGATAGGACCTCAATAGAGAAAAGTTTTGCGATATATATCGGAACAGTTTTACTGTGCTGATATATATCGCAACAATTTTTTTCTTATGAAACTCTATAGAGATTTCTGTGTTTGTATATATCTTGGAAGTAAAAAAGGCTATTGATAAAGCGAAGCTAAACAAAGCACCTGGTTTTGATAATATACCTTATGAAGTTCTAAAAAATGACACGGCAATATCTTTTTTGCATGTATTTTTCAATGTTTGTTTTCAAACTGGAAAAACACCTTCTGATTGGGGCAAAGGTATTTTGAATCCTATTCCAAAACCTGGCATGACTGATGCTCGTGAACCCTTGAACTATCGGGGTATAAATCTTGCACCTACTATGTATAAACTTTATTGCTCAGTTCTTAATGACAGACTGGAAAAGTGGATAGATGTTAATGAAAAACTTGTAGATGAGCAAAATGGGTTCCGGAAAAAACGGAGTACGGTCGACCATATATCATCTTTATCATCTGTTATAGAATCACGTATTAAGAAAAAGCAGAGTACATTTGCCGCCTTTATTGATTTTCGTAAGGCGTATGATTATGTTAATAGAAATATTCTATTTGAAAAGTTAAAAAATATTGGGGTGAATGGAAAAATGTTCAGTGCCATTCAGTCAATTTATAGAAATGTTACATGCTGTGTTAAGGTAAACGGTCTATTGTCAGAGTGGTTTGATGTTAAATTAGGTTTAAGGCAAGGCTGTATCTTGTCACCTTTACTATTTAATTGCTTTATTAATGATTTAGCTGTTAAAATAAAGGCTCTAGGATTGGGAGTGAATATTGGTGAAGATGACATGTTATCAATTCTGCTGTATGCTGATGACATTGTACTGATAGCTTCTAATGAGCAAGACCTACAGCAGATGCTAAATTGCTTATCAGATTGGTGTGAAACAAACTGCATGTCTATAAATGACAAGAAAAGTAATATTGTTCATTTTAGAAATGTTTCAACAAATAAAACAAACTTTAAGTTCTCTTGTGGTAATATTGTTTTAGATATTGTTGATAGATATGTTTATCTTGGCATGGTGTTAAGTGAACATTTAGACTATAATATTATGGCCAAGTTTGTATCTCAGGCTGCAAGCAGAGCTTTGGGTGTTTTAATAGCTAAATATAAACTGTTTGGCGGTATGCCTCATCATGTTTACAAGAAATTATATGACTCTATGGTTTGGCCGGTTATTGCATACGGAGCCTCCATTTGGGGAACAACAAGATTTACTTGTATTGAGGCTGTGGAAAATCGTGCCATGCGCTTTTTTCTTGGAACAGGAAAATATACCCCTAACTCTGCTGTGTCCGGAGATATGGGCTGGGACCCAGTATTTGTAAAACAATTGAAATTTATTGCTATTTATTGGTCAAGATTGTCAACTATGAGTCAGACGAGGCTTAATTTTAAAATCGCAAAATTTTGTTGTAGTACAGCAAATAGAAATTGTAGAAACTGGTATTTTAGAGTTAAAAGTTTATTTCACAAATTTAATAGTGCTGACTATTGTGACTTTAGCTTTCCAGTTATTAAAAAAAGACTTATCCAAAATCTTACAACTTCTGCCATGGACTGTTACATAGATGACTGGGTAGTGTCTGTACACAGTATTTTAGGGAAAGATGGAAAAAGTAAAAATAAGTTGCGTGTATATCAAAATTTTAAATTTGATTTTGATAGTGAAAGATATGTTAACATGGTTTTACCATATTGTCAAAGGGCAGCTTTAGCTAAATTTAGAATGGGTGTCGCACCAATTCGCATTGAAACCGGGAGATATGAGAGACTTGATATCAGTGATAGGGTTTGCCCAATATGTAAGATAGAAGTAGAAGATGAGAAACATGTTCTCTTACATTGTTATTTGTATAATGATGTACGCCAGGTGTTGTTTGACAAAGCTACTAGTATATGTCCAAGTTTCAACAGGTTTTCTGATACTGAAAAAATATGCTTCCTTCTGTCAAATGAAAATATGGTTAAATACACTGCCAAATCCTGTTCAGAAATTTTAAAACTTAGGAAAAATTGTTTATACCACTAATATAGTTTGTTCTTATATTTTATTGTAAATAGAGATGATGTTAAATTCCTTTAAAAGGAAAAAAGGAAGAGAAAAATACAAGTATGCGTATAATATAGAAAGTATGATCTACTGCTCTGAAAATGTTTAATACACTGATGGAAAATTTACTAAACTGTTTCAATTGTATTTGTTTTTCATAGACTTTGTTCAAAGAAGTGCTATTTAAGTGACGTTTGGAAAAAAAGGGGGTTCTATTCGCAAATATCAATATGTTGTATCTTACTTCCTGATAATCAATGGAAAATTAGTCTTACCGATGTTTTTATTCTGTGATCAAATTTTAAGGTCTTTAAGCTATTGTTAGCTTTTACTTGGAACTTAAAATAGTTATTTACTATGAGGGTTAACCAGAAAAAAAATAATACACATAACTCTGATTTGAATTTTGACAGAGTTATGCCCCTTTTAAACTGGGATTAATTTGATTTAAAAGCCCCCTTTTAAACTGGGATTAATTTGATTTAAATGTTTTTTTTTTATATCATCAAATATCTCTGTTGCTATCAAAGATATTGACTTGAAGCTTGGAATAGTTATATATTGTCAAAATTAACTCCAGAATATCTCCTGTTATGTATCCACATAACTCTGATTCAAATTTTGATAGAGCTATCCCCCTTTTTTTACTTAAAATTTTTGGTTAAAGTTTTGATTAAGTCTCTGCTACTATCAAAGCGTTTGACTTGAAACTATAAATGGTCATATACTATAAAAATCTTCACCAGGAGGAATAATCTCCATAACTCTGATTTGAAATTTGACAGAGTTATGCCACTTTTTATGTTAGAATGTCTTGACCACAGTGTATCATAAAATTTTCACTTGCAATTCATAGTCAAGCAGTAAGAAAGTTCGATAACGCTGTCTTACGGACAGTTTTTGTGTTAAATTTTAATAGAATTTTAGATTCTTAATAAAATTATGTTCTTAAATATGTATAGATGCTTTTAATTTGTATACAGTCTCTTATAAATCAAATTTGATTGGTACTATACTTTGTTTGTAACTCTTTTATTTGTGTCTGTATTGTTTATCATGTATAGTAATGAGACTCTAATAAAGATAATAATATATCGTAACAGTTTTGTAAAATCTCAGCACAGATTTTGTAGTATTAATGTGTGTTACCATGTTTAACATACTGCAAAGATCAAAGGAAAACTGCCGCACTATGCGATAAACGGTGTTTAAAATGTATACCGAGTCCAAATGACAAATAAAACTGGGGGTCACCGACATAGTTTTTTCGGTACATGTGATTTTATTTCCCCCACGCCAATGGATGCGTAAATTTTGTACCATAATTCGACGTCTGCAGATACGTCCAAGACATCATAATTCAGCCATTTTGAAAATCGCTTTAAATATATTTTCTATATAACAATGATTATTCTTTCATCTTTTTCTTATTCAAAGTACGTATTAACAAGCTTTCCGTTGTAATACTGTTAAAATGAAGAATTCATACATATGCAATTGTGTAGATAGTTCGGAGATTTCCTATTTGAAACAAAAAGTTAAAGCATACTTATTGTAGTAAAGTATCATAGATAAGTATTATACAGCAATTTCCTATATTTTTAAGTTTGCCCCCCATCCCACCCCCACGAGAGTACAGCTTAATTGGTTCTTGTTTTTCTTGATAGTATCCGTAATCCCCCCCTAAGCACATACGGCGCACGCACGCCCGGACATCCCAATGTCATACATTTTTTACTATTTCGTTTCTTACTTCTCCAGCGTAGTAACATATGACAATAAGATTAGTTACCATGGTTATCTGCTCCACGCAAATGTTCACTTATTTTGACGGCGGGATTTGGTTTTACTAGTCAGAGTATTTTGAAATTTTATAGCAAAGGGTACTATTTGAGATATGAGTTCCAGGACAATCATGATATGAGCCGCGCCATGAGAAAACCAACATAGTGTGTTTGCGACCAGCATGGATCTTGACCAGACTGCACGGATAAATAGGGGTTACTATACCCGAGACCACCCCAAAACCTTTATGTGATGTACCCCTGTGATTGTATCACTTACATTGGCTGTCGGTGAAAGCAAGAATTGAGTTCAAGATACTTTCTTTCATGTATAGCTGACACACTGGCAGAGCACCTCTGCAGACAAGGTTTGAGATCGTCTGAAATTCTGAATGCCGTTATGTTGTTACATACAACAAGTGCAAAACATTCAATGATTCATTTCACGTGATATGTAGTATTCTGAAATCTATAGGAATATACTTTGGAACTTTAATGGGCATTTCCTTTTAAAACGATGAAAGTGTAGTTACAAAAAAAAATCTAAATTCGTAAGATATGAATCAAATCACGAACTATAACTACATAATGAAGGAAAATACCTAATATAAATCTCAGTTTTTTATTTTATCTCTTATGTTTGCATGTTGGATCATTTTCATATCGAAAATGTATCGTTCGCACAAGTCATTACCTGCAAATTAATAGAATACAACAAAGTGTGTGACAAATGTAGCATAATTGTCAATTTTGACCGCGGGCTACTGTTCATTCAATCAAGGATCTATTTGAAATCATAATCACAGTTCTAACTGTATTCAACGCAATCATGTTGTATTGCTGTCTGATGCGTGTCCAGGTGGTATATTTCACCTTGGAGGCCCGTCTATACGAGAATCGTATTTCGGAATAAAATTTGAATACAGAAGCAACTCAATGAATAACAGTAAACTTATTAATCTCACATTGACAACGAAAGTGATTAAATCATTTATTAAAAACATTTACTGACAAACCTAACCCAATATATGATGGTTACACCCTTATATTTGTGATTCTTTATACCATATCTAATCAATAACATTGAACTATATTCATTGAGTAGTCAGTTCCACTTACACTCAAACGGATGGCAGAAACTAGGATAGTATGTTTGCATTGCCGTGCACATGCTTGTGTTGCAATACGTTTGAACAGAACACTATAAAGTGCTGATTCCCTCCCTTTGATCTGGAAATCTATTTTAGTTACAGCGATACCAGAAAGTATGAAAACCACTTTGGAAGCATTATATAGATATAGACGCCTGTAGGCACTTACATCATTAAAATAAAATATACAAAGAAATTATTAAAAGACTATGCAATTTTCAAAACTAGTTCGTTGAAAGGGAGGTAATCACAAAATGCGATTTCATTGGTAATGCAATTTGAAAAAGACTGTGCATGCAAATGTTTTTTGGTTTTTTTTTCAATGGTACAAACACATGTTAAAAGACGAGCGATGCGGTAATATGGTCCCGACGTTAAAGTTGCTACACATTGCTTCTCACGTGGTGTTTATCATTGTATGTTCTGAAAAAAGTTATTTTTATGCAAATAAGTAATAATAATAATTTTATAGCTCTTTGATTTACTTTGATTTATTTTTATAGCTCTTTGTTTTATGTTGAAAAATTTGGAATTACATTGTCAGAAACATAACTATTTTTTTAAAATCTGCCTAGAAATATGATATGGAGTAAATAAGAAATGCTTAGCAAAACTGGCTATCGGAAACGTCTGGCGAATTTCAAATCATGACGAAATTTAAAGGAAGGAAAACGGCAAATAAAATGCAAGTCGTGGTCACATCCAAGGATGCTGTTTCCTTTTGTGCTAAGGCAGTAATAAAAACATATTTTAGTTAACAGTATCAACCGTTTAGTTTAATGTTCCATGTGCAAGTATGTCCCAGAACAGCCAAGCATATAGTGTTGGAAAAAAAACGTATGTGTTTTCTCTTACGATCAAGTTTGCCGATCTCCATGTTGTTGATGACAACTTAGGTTGCTTTGTATCGACAGGGACGCCACCGGGGGCATCAAGCGTTGATTGAACGTAGCTCCTTGTTTTCTTTTAGAATCCAAGAGAAAATGTTTACCTAGTTTACAGCAACTTCCGAAACTTAAAAAATTCTCGTTCATTCTCCGAAGATTTTTTTACCTAATTTTGCTTTCTATAGATTGTCGTATGTGACTGTAATATTTTATTTCTAAATTACTAGTGATGTTAGTATAAGTACTAGTATAATAACGTGTTTACCACCTCTTTATTTTCATATGATATCATAGCATTTCCAACCACGTTGACCATGTATATTGTATATTGTATGTATGTTGTACAACGATGTACCTTGTGTACAAGTTGAAATAAAACTTCTGTTATGTTCTGTTCTGATGACCATTACAATGCTGGCCCCGGTTTCACAAAAAACTTAAGTCTGTTGTAATGTCTTAAACTCAATAGTGTACTCATCTTTTGACTTATGTTGAGTAATTATTTGAGATGCGTTTCACGAACATTTTATTGACTCAACTAAAATCTCAAAGCTTGAGTTGAGTTGAGTCTGTTAATGATTCACACCTTTAAAGGTGGAAAGAGGGTTAAAAGTTCAACAATATCTACAAATGATAATATTAAATAATCATTACTCGATTTGTTCTATAGCGTCCATCAATGGACCTGTCTATTTTGCTCAGATGGTTCGCCAGAAAATGGTCCACTTTACACTTTACTTTTACTTTTATTACATCTATTATTAATTACAACTAAAAGCTTTTTTTTTTTTTACTTATTATGTAAATGAATATTCTATAAAACATACTTTGTGTTGAATTGTTAGTTGTTGTTAGGAAAGAAATTATTTTCGAACGAAAGCAGTGAAAAACTAAAGTATGTTATCTTGTTTAAACGGGGATCTCGTAATGGTTTATGTTAAATGAAGTAACAGAAACGCGTGGAAATTACAAAACACGTGTAAATATTAGTTATTGATATTTGAGAAGATACATTGTTTTCTGTTTTTTTCTAATGATGTCTCTAGACAAAATGAAAATAATGTTCGTTTGACTTGAATATCCAGTCACAGAAATTTTCCATTTTTATATAATCTGAACACAGATTGCTTAAGGTGAATGATATTCTAGAGGTCGAAGTTTTGACCCTGTCTTAAAGATTTAGTAAGAATGTTCCCTTTAATAATATCTTGGACGGGTTTGTTACTTGGTGATCCGGCACAGAAACTAGGCCGAAGGTCAAATAATACCGGTGTCAAATCAAGTACTTGAACTGTATATAACTTTCTCGATAAAATCTAGATAAAATTTGTTTATGTGAGAGAAAAAGCAGTAAATAGAAAAAAAATCACATTGTCTGTTATATAGATACCACAATGTCTCTCTGATCTTTACAAAATTTGGTCAGAGTGTTGCCTTGTGAAGTATAAGGCAAGCACGAAACGGGATTATTTGGAATCGAAAACTTGATCACAAGGTCAAATAAAGAAATAAAAAACATTGTTAACATTTTAGAGGCTTTATTTTCTACCAGACTCCGGTTCTCCGAACGTTTGTCTCCATAACGTTATGTCCAGTGACTTTTGTATTCCCATCTTCATCTACAAGCAGTGAAGTAAATGCAGGCTGAAGTGAAATAATATGAACTAAGCATTTCTAAAAATCTAAACTCACTGAAAATTGAAGAATATATTAATCAAATCAAGTATCATGTAACTGAGCAGACGAGATGAAACGAAAACAAAAATATAGTAATCTAAAATTATTTATTGCTTCACTCAACTGGGAAATTAATGTAATTGGAAATAATAAATAAAGTGATTAAATCGCGCTAAATCACAGCGTGTTTATGGTTGCACACATTAGAACATTCCAGACAATTGTTATGCGTATATTCACCATGTCTCACTCAATCATCTTGCATGCTGATTAAACTTGTTCAATTAAATAATTCCAATTAATCAATAACAAACATTAATGACTTCTTTCTGAAAATTGTAAATAAATCCAGTTTTATCTATATCTTGTGTTAACATTCTTAACAAAAACGAATGTATGAAAAAGAAAGACATTTCGAAATAAAAAAAAATCTAATGAAATACAGCTGTGTTTATTTATTGATACTAGTCCACGGCCATTCGTAATCCCGCTCGAAAGTAGTTGAGAAATATAGCCACATATACCAAATTATTCCTTGGTCCAAGACAAAAATAATATGTATGTATCTCTTTTGGGGACCGCGACTGGATCCGGAAATGACGTCATCAATATGGCGACCGTTTACGAAAATAATACTGCTATATAATGATTTAAAATATTAGTAAAATTGCTTATAATATCGGATATGATGTTATTAAACAAGCCAATTGGACATTTCAAATATATTATATTTGCACTTTCTCAGTAGAAAGTATATTTTCGTTATTTTAATTGTTTTTTGTACCCCACCCACCTAATTTACAATGCATTTTTACATGTCGCTTCTACCTCTTGAAATAAAATATTTTCGACTAATCTTATGGCGTTGGATCTCATATAAGATTATTTCCGAACGTTACAAGAAATATAACATACAATAAGGGAAATACGTTATTAATATCTGGTTTTAATCAGTACCTAGAAGGAAAGGATTTTGTCGAAATGCAATACAAATCAATGTCGGCACAAGTAATTGTCTATGCTGTTGTTTTTAGAACATGTACAGCATTAGAACATGTGCATATTACATGCATTGTTTGCAATTTTATTTAAACAAGATTTAAGTACGATCAAGACGACTATGCCGGTGGAAATTTAACAGATATTTTCTTAAAGTTAGATTCATAATAGTCGACTCAATTACTCAGAATTACTGGTTAATCATATGCATTCAAACTTGACATCAACACTGAAAACGTTTTACTTAATTCGTCTTCAGCTCCGCGATAACAAAAGTATCTATAAACAATATTATTTATTCATTTAGACGTTTACTATGGGCTTTCCGTAATTATGTTTAGCTAATTGCAGGAGGAGGGGCATCAGGGGCAGGGGATAATCATTTCATTTTCTTTCTTTCATCATTCTTTCTCTGAAACTGAAAATATTTCTCAACAGATCCGATTTGTGATAAACTCTGATTCATGTTAATGCAACGCATATTTGAACCGTAAAACTCTGCAGCAATGCATGTATAGGTTAGAACATGATAAATGCCTGAACGAAGTAAAGCCAATAGACAGAAAGCTTAAAACGTAAAATAAAGGAACGTAGTGCGGCAAAGCCTTGAAACGGTCAGTTGCAAAACAATACTGGTGTGCTTAAACAGTGGTTTAGCAATAATGCTCACACTCTATATCTCCTCCATATTCCAATGTTATAAAACATTATACGTAAACCTAATCCCCCGACTGCTGAGTGTCTTATTCACGCAAGGGAAACTGAGGGCACGCTATTAATTGAAACACGTAAATGATCGAGTAGATATCTACATTAAATATGTAAATAGCCTCTGGTCCTTTAGTATTATGAAGTTCGTTAAATATCATTATAATATAATTCAGCTTAAGCTGGTGCTAAAGGGCATGAGATATTTATCATCTTTCTAAACCTCTCAGGGACTAATTTAGTCAAACCAAGTCTTCTATTATCTTGATTATTTGCGTTCTACTTTCAAGGGATCTTCTTAAAGCTTTTAACAAATCATTTGCGCATGTTCTCCATGCCGTTACAGAAAGCAGAATACCAGCAGAACATTATTAAGGATCAGACAAATCAGGAAAGTAGAAATATATCAAAGCAGCTCAGTCCCAATGGCCTTTAAGAACCACCAGTCATGGCGTGGCCATGGTCCACCTCTTTCGTTGGTCACGATTAAAGAGGAAAGTGTAGCATCCAGCTGACAAAAGAATGAACATCGAATATGCAACATATCTCCATATCAGAGGGTCAGAACCGCATATGATAAAACATTTCATCATTTGTAAAAATTTTCATTGAAATTGATAAATAACTACTGTTTTGATACACTTATTAATAGAAGTGTTTTTAAATTGCTATTAAACTTTAAAAAAAAATAAAAATTAAAAAAATAACCCCACAAGTCTGAATTACAATCGTAAAAGTTAGTAGAATATTTTTGCACTTGATAATAGCAGTATATCTGCAAAAGGACATATTGATAACGTTCACTGAATTCTTGAAAGTCGCTCTTGCAAATATATGAAGATTATATAAAAGTTAAGGAAAGTGTATTTATTAAACGTCGCATATAACCGACAAACAACATGACCTACAGCTGATTGTGACAGATAGTTATCTAAGCTGATATATTGCAGAAGATGGTATGTATTTGAAAACTTCATCAAGAATGCGTAATTTTTTTTTCATATAGTAGCCACACATAACTGTGTTTAACGTTTTCTAAATCATACGACAAGCTAGGCAGAAGTAGTTCTCATTGATTACTTATTATCTCTCGAAAAACTGCATTCCCTTACCGGACATCGTTTAATGAGGAGATGCTTACACAAACTGCCTCACAGGTTCACATGGAAATTATTTTTAGCAATGTTACAGGCAGGAAAGGAAAAGGCTTAACTGAAATTAAATACACAAGAAAAGGCGTTTAATTAAAGCAGTTCCTTTGTAATTCATTGGATTATTTGGTAAATAGGTATAAAGAGTAAAGGAATCATATGAAACGACGGAACAGCACACCCTGTAATTGCTGTATTTTAAATTTTCTGGGAATGTTTTTTTTTCAGATTCTGCATATACTTTGTCGCAATATATTTTTTCACATGAGGTAAATATCAGTTCGACATGAAGTTATACGATTTAATAAATTAGAAGTGGTACATGTATTAGAGGTTAAATTATCTATGGAACGAACATAATCTAATTGTATATGCAATTAAGGAATCAAAAATAGTATTGCTGATCATATATGCGAGCTTTGCTTGAAAATACAAATGAAGGGATGTGATTAGTGACCAAATCTTGTTCATTGAAAGGACTCAATGTGTAGTTTTTAGTATTATAAATTTTCTTCTCTAAAACGTAAATATACTGTAGCGCTAAACGACGATGACATCATAGACCACTAGTACGCTGGACAAAAACATTTTTAGAGAAATCTTCTGTTGATTCCTTTCGTAGATGTCTTTAACTTAGTTTTAATTGATTGGATTTATCAATTTCAACAGGAGAATCTGCATTACAAAATAGTTTACAACAAGCTGTAAATGCATTAGAAAAAGCATTTTTTTAAATTGTAACAGATATTTTTTCTATTGATTTAGAGTTCTGACCACAGTATCGGGGCATTAAGCTGATCTGACACACTCATTCAGATAACAAGGGTATATAGATACATATAATTATGCTAATCGACTATTGTAGTGATAGATTATCAGACTATTTCTATTTTAAATCGAGCAAACTGCGCCATTAAATAGACATTTGCTCACTTAATATCGTTATTCAGTCGTTTTCGTCATTTTTTTATATATATGGATTTTTTTTTTATTTTAAGCATAATGAATTCCATCCTTTTCCATAAAAGTGTTTTATCTGCTAGACTATATATTACCATCACTAAATATATCAAATTTGCAATCATAACATAGTTTTCAAAGACGTTGTCACCTGTATT
The DNA here is from genome assembly GCF_021730395.1 of Mercenaria mercenaria. Lineage (NCBI taxonomy): Eukaryota > Metazoa > Mollusca > Bivalvia > Venerida > Veneridae > Mercenaria > Mercenaria mercenaria. The sequence goes on from NC_069376.1 coordinate 52,030,109, forward strand.
TATTCAGCAGCCTACGATTTTTTAATTTCTCTTAAGCCGCCATATTTATGACGTCATAACTTTTTCCAGTCGCGTGTCTGGAAAGAGATACATGGGAAATTACAATAACTCACTTCAATCTACAATGTGGTATAGGTCTCTATATTTCTCAATATTTTTCTCACGGTGGCCCATATTCCCACAATTTGACATGCCCTATATTTTTGTTTCAATCTATACTATCTAGAGTGCTATGTTGAAAACTTTTATTTCATTAAATATATCAGTCAGAAAAATATCAGAACCAAACCTGACCTACTTAAATAGATATTTGAAATTATAGACCCCCATTGCATTTTACATTAGATTAAGGCAAATGCTGGCCAAAAGAGTTACTTTTTTCGCAACAAGAAGAATCAGTTTGGTTAAATAGTACATTATTAGCCATATTTTGATGATTTAGCATTTATTTTCGGCATTATTTTTTTTTGAAGAAATATTTAGAGAAATCGTTTTCAAAATGGCGGATATTTTGAAAAAAAAGAAACGCTCGTACATCCTTAATTGATTGTTTGTCTATCCAAATGAACTGTGACACAATGAGGTAATGAGGCGTCCCACTTGTTCACATGGGGAATCATTTAACTACTCTGCTATATTGTCTTTAAAATGTTTGCGAATTATTTATGACTAAATTATTTTCACAGACTAAAGATTCCGACGACAATTTTAACTGGCCAAATTAAAGATCCATGATGTTATTGTAAAATATGATAACTACATTTTTGTACTGCATTACTTTTGTATAAAAAAATTCGTATTTCAGATTTCTCGGAACTGTGTATTTTCCCTTTGAAATCTGGAAAGGTATGCTTTTTCTTTTGACATATACAGGGGTATAATAAACACAGCTGATAAAGATATACATTTTTTTTTGTATTCATGAATGAAAAGCATTTTGACACCTTAACAATGATGTACAGTTAAAAAGTTAACTTATTTTGATATATAGCTTTTTACTAGCTGCTTTGCAAATAATTTTGATAGAAGTAGCTGTGTGTTTCTGAAAGCCTGCAATTTTAATGTGATAGACATACTGACAGATGGTTTCTAAAACAAAAGGTAACATACAAAACCAAATGTTCTCCTTCACGTATACCTGATGAAGTAGGCAATAAACAAATACGTTTTTCTTTTTTTCATTGCATTTTAGTTATTTAGCAAGAGATTCATAGGTTTATACAGCTGCCGAAGACATAATATGCCACTAATTAAAACTAGATATGTATGATACTGTGTTTTTGTTTCTCTCAAAGTAAATATGCAAAAACATTGTTCTGCATTTAAGCGGTTATCAATCAAAATCAGGCTAATTGAATTTTCTTTAAAGCATCCTCGCTAAATATAAAGAAAATAAGTGAACAAAACGAGTCAGCTACAAACCTTCAAAACGTGCAATAAGATATCGAACCAGAATTTCCATATACATCATAAGTCTGCATTTTCTAATGCGACACACATGTAATGGTGAAGATAACATGGTTAAATAACATGATATGGATAAAATTACATAAATCTTTGTTGAAGCATGTTTCCGATATTGTATGTTGCCCCGTTACAATGTACCGACAGGCATTTCTTGAGAAGTATTAAACGTTAAATGCGCGTTTGATTTTATAGCAAAAGAGATGATACAATGTTTAAATCCCTTAATTCAAAAGTGTTCTTTTCAGGGGACCCATAAAGCGGGATTGGGAATTTAAGAGATTTTGTTACAATCGGGCATCTTTTAAACCTTGATGCAATACCTTAGATCAAGACACAGTTGTTAACAAAAACGGAAGGGACAGGTTAAATAATTAGGAATAGAAATGTTTGGAATGATATATATAGGGCACTAGAACTGTAGATTTTTTTTTGTTAGCCAGACATCATGTAAATTTTTACTGCTTCTGAAGTTGAAGATTCAAATAATTATTATGTTGAGCCATCGAACAATATTCTTTTTTTTCTTTTCAATGTAATAACCTAGGTAAACTGAACAACTACGAAGATGTAACGGGAAAGTAGAATATGTAAGTTACAAATACGGATGGAATCATGACAGAAAAGAAGTCATTAAATGCCAATGCACATCAAACACTTGAGCCTTTAATTTAAGATTTGGGATATTGAAGAAAATCAACAACATTTTAAAGACTTTCTGATAGGTGTCTGTTACCTTAGTTTCAAAAGAAATACATATTGTTCAGAATCAGATAAAGAAAAGGCATTGGCATGATAATGAATGCAAGACAACGCATAAAGATTTTTATAAAAACTTGAATATCTGTACAGTAGAAGCAGATAAAAGCTTTGAGTTTGTATTCGTGCATCTAATCGATTCTTGCTAATTTGTAAATTGATATTACTGGAAATAAACCAAGCATGCAAACATTTACTTAATTGTTATCAACTGAAAACTCTGACAGTGAAGCAAATTTCCACCATGTACACAAGATTTTTGAACTTCGTAAAACTATATGTATACTACCCTTAACACTTTTCTTTTCGTTCCTACTTATAAAGATTGCTGTCTCCTTCAAAATTTGCAAAACGTGTTTAATATGATTAATGCATTACATGTTAACTGATGTAACTGATTCTAATCATAATAACTGTTTATATGTCAAATTTCATACTGTAATTTAGAAGCAAGTAAGACATATTTATTACTTTTATCCTCAAATGATTGCACTAGTCTCTTTACTATGTCAACTCATGAGTTTGTTACCTTTTGTTGATAAACTATTTAAATAAAATGAAATAAGAAACGACAGTTTGCAAGATATCATTTCAAAGTACCTTCTGTCAATTTTGTTGAAGTGCTAGATGATGAACTTTTGCTGTTACTTTTAGTTTCTACTTTAAATTCATTCCAGCAAAACAATATTTTTCTAAATAGTCTAACTGTTTCCGTTCTGAATCGTGCATCCCAAAAACTATATATTATAGGATTCGCTGCATTGTTAATGAGATAAATTCGCAATAACAGATCATAAATCAAAGCTTTGGACTCGGCCAAATCATCCCAAAATGTTTCATCTAAATTATCCATAGTAGAAATTATAATGAAAGGCAGATAAGCTATAATAAATACAATTGTAATTGTCATCATCATAAGAGTTATCTTTCTTGTATTCTTTTCCTCGATTTTTGTCCCCTTCCTCTGAGAATGTCGTATCATTGTCTCCCTGTGCCGAAATTTATCCTTATTTCTATGTTCGTTTTTCTTTTTATAATGTTTTCTGTCCGGCTCTTCAGCGGATGTATTGATTTTTTGAAGTTCTACTTGTTCCGCTCCCACTTCCTCTTCCACATCATGTGAGTCGATGGAACAACAGAGACACATTTTTCGCCTGTTCTGCAAAGTTATCTCCCCCGTCGACGAATCATTTTTATATATCGTGTGACATATGAAAGCGTACATTATTATCAGCATCACTACACATACTAGGAATACTAGCATAGTAAAACCCAGATATCCAAACGCGAGTCCAGAACCCTGAAATTCATCGGCAATGAAACATTCTACTCCTGTTAGGTTATTCACTCCGGTGTGAACCGAACTATGACCGTAAATTATTCCATTTGGAACAGATATCACTATAGCAACAAATACAGCTATGATACACGCTTTTCTGTCTCCAAAGTCAACAATTTGCCTTTTCAATGGTCTGCACACTTTAAGGTACCTGTCCAAACCGACCACAATAAGAATAAAAATCGAACTGAAAGTGCAAGCTCCAATGAAATAACTGAACACTTTACATAAGTATATATCGGTGTAGTTCAGTATTAGCGTCAAGTCAAGTACATGGTATGGTATGCCAAAAATACACACAGTTAAATCTGCTAGAGCCAAACTTAGAATATAAACCCTGGCACTCGATCGCTTGAACTTCCGTTTGTATATGAATAGTACCAAAAAATTCCCAACTATTCCCACACACATGATTATCACTAAAATTATCGTAACTGGCAAGTATTTTGTTAACTCAAGTTTATTCAGCTGTGCAAGCGTTATGTTCATTTTATTTTCCATCATATTCTCGTGGATGTCTTCCGTCACGACATTAAACAAAAACAGCAAATCAGAACAAAAAAATCTCTCTCACCTTCAGCACATTTGGAATAATTTTCTCTGACGAATTTAAATAATGACGACTATGGGTGGATTTTAAGTCACACCTTATTTTCATTAATATCACGTTTGAATGTGCCAGTGTCGTTTTTAATGCTTCTCCTTTTGAAGAATTTTTGTTTTATCTGATGTCAATTGGCATGTTTAGTTGGCGTTACAAATTACGCCTTGAATCATTAATGCAGAGTGCTACCCAATGGGAATTATGCACGAGTCTATTATCATGTATTCTGAAAAACAAATAGTCTAAGCTTTAAACACAATAAAGTATATTGTTTTGTCTAGGATAAAATCTGTACATCGTATCCGGTAAACAAGACATAGAGAGACTATGCTGACTTGAGTTATGACAAAACGGCAATATATCTTTGCGTGAAAATATTAATTTTGTTCGTGAGAAATTTCAAAATATCTTTCATATCTTCAAGTTAAGGTATTCTTTTTAAAAGTCGGAAAATATCATTAAAATACTCACTTGATCCAATACATTAATATCCTTTAGAGGTCTTATTAAAACTGCTCAATATTCTCTATGCGTTTGTGAGATGAATCAAATGCTTCGTAATACTCCCAGCAGTGACGTCTCAACATGCATAGCTACCTGAACGATACTATATAATAAAGAAGTAGGCGGTCTATTCAACTTACAGATAACAACCACGGTTATCTACACAGAGGTGCAGCATGTACTTTTAATCCTATTTATCTTGCGTTTACAAAGCGACTTTAATATTTTACTTTTATGATAACTAAAGCATTTGAAAGTGAATACAATTTATCCATAAACACATGCATTTAGCCTGCATGAACAAACAGGCGTTTATGTCAGGTTAATCCATTAAAATGCATATAACTAGTTTTAGAGAGAGATTTATCAGTCATACCGTAACAAGGACATGCAGTGATAATCACTACACGACACTGTCAAGGCAGTACACCGATAATCCAATTATAAACAAATAAATAGAACATGCACGATGCTAAAAATTATGAAAGATTAAACAGTTAATTTCCATACTTTTCATTTAGTGAGATAGACTCAACGGTAATACATTTTTCTTATATAATAATACCGGCTCAAAAACTTAAATGACAATCAAAATATTTTATTTAGATAAATGCGAAACTCAAGATACGCGGGGCGTTCGTTGTGGAGTGGACAAGAGGGGTGGGGGGGGGGGGGGGGTGACCCGGGGTGTAAGATTACTCTCGTGCTGTAAATGACGTATTGTGAGAGAAGAATTATGTAAATTTCTAGTAATTTATAGTGTATTTAATGAAACGCAATAAAAATCCGACACCTTGATTCATTTTTGATCCTTATATTATACGCCACGATTAAAAAATCTTAAATTTATTGCAAATACGTAATGTTACGCTGCATTCTTACGCTGTAGTTTCTTTGACTTTCTTTAATATTATTTCTTGAATATGGTACGCAAGAAAAAGATTCAATCACTGGCAAAAGATGCACATAGAAGTATCCGGCTCTAGGGTAACTGTTAACGCGGTAAATCGACAGAGCCTTGTTACCGCCTTAAACAGTTACCCTCGAGGCTGGATATTCTCATCTGCATCTATAACCAATGAAAGAATCTTAAAATATATTAATCTTACTTGTAAAACAAATATCTTTTCTTTTTATTTTATTATTTTCAGTGGTTTTAACCGAATTATAGTCATTTAACAGCGCAACATCATATGCATTGTGTCATGACCTCACAATATCGCGATGTCAAGATTGAAATCACAAGCATGAGTATCGGACGTGGGACAAAAAAATATGACAAGACGACTGATAAAAGCCCTTGTTTTCATTTCATCCTAAATGAGTCCGAAATGAAACGTATATAGTGCAATATGAGCCCCTTAAAAAGATACATTTGTCTACTGAAGGGCAGAATCTCGAGATTCAACCTTGCGAACAATGGGTTCACTTCCAAGGCCGTTGTGAAATAAATTCTCTAGTGAAACGGTACGAAAACATGGACTAAAATATGGTTGTTAGCAGAGCACGGGTCAAATTCACGTGCCACTATTAACAAGTATTATTAAATATGTAAATTAATGTTACACGCGATATTTACTTTTTTTTTACTTTTTCGGTCGGTCGTTCGATTGCTTTCCACCACTGAACAGAATTCCGTCAGTATCTTGGGACGTAATTTCTGATTGGCCAAATAACAGAACACCTCTAACAGAATCGCAACGTTTCGCACAAATTACTCGGATATAAGCGTATCGCTTTCAATGGCGGATAAAGCAGTCGAAAGACAGACGGAAAAATAAAACAGTAAATATCGCGTGTAGCAGATGCTACTGACGGCCGTGAGTGGGCTTAATTTACATATTTAGTTATACTTGTTAGTAATAGCTAGTGAATCTGACACATGCGCGGCTGACAACCATGTTTTAGTCGATATTTAGGTACAGTTTCGTTGTGCCTCATTTCTATCTACCTGTGACTTGCAGCGAGCTTCAGTTAATTAAAACTAACAATTCGGATACTGATGCTTCATTTTTAGATTTACATCTCTCTATTTATGACAATTTTATACATACCAAAATTTATGACAAGAGGGATGATTTTAATTTTAGTATTGTAAATTTTCCCCATTTGGATGGGGATGTACCTCAGGCTACATCTTATGGGGTATATATTTCTCAATTAATTCGGTTTGTCAGAGCGTGTAGTCATGTCAAGCATTTCAATGAACGTAATCAATATATTACAGGTAAACTTCTTCAGCAAGGCTACCGTTATTACAAACTGCGTAAATATTTTGCTAAATTTTATTATCGTAATTCTGATTTAGTTTTAAAATTTAATAGTAATTTAAAGACACTTCTGCGAGAAGGTATTTCTAAACCCGTTTTTTATGGGGATGTGGTTTACAAACTTCGTAAAATCTTGGGTCACGGTAATTTTCCAAATGTATTTGGAAAGATTATCAAACGTTTTATTAAAAGAGGTTACGACCCAACTGTTTTGAGACATACCGCATGTTTAGTGTTCAACCCGTTTACAGTTGGACACTACGCTTCCCTCTTTGATTGCGTCTGACGGAAGAGGGGGAGGACTCTATGATAAGCAGTTTTTAAATCCTACCAGGACTGAACTGTTTTGATATTTGTCTTCTGGCCTGTTTCGTCGGGCCCTTAAGGGTGTTTCTCTTGTTGCTCTGTCTTCTAAAAAGGCACGAGCATTTTTGTGTTTTACATGCCATGCCTTTTTGAATCCATTACGTGTGTAAGAGATTCACCTGGAGGGGATTACTTTTATTTACACTGTCCCATGTCTTTGGAACTTGGTGGGGGTAAGAGTGAGGTTAGATGCACCATAAACCGGTTTAAGCTCCCCAGTGGTGTTTTTACCACTGACCGCTCCAAGGCGGTGCCCCACTGTGTTCCTTTGTTTGTTCGTTTCGTCTTATGTGTTGGCTTTGTGTGCGTGTGTGTTGTTCGTTTTGTCCTTATGTGTTGGCTTTGGGTGTGTGTTTGTGTGTGTGTGTGTGTGTGTGTGTGTGTGTGTGTGTGTGTGGTGCACGCGTCTGCGTGCTGGGGGTTTCGTTTTGAGGAGGCTACGTTTTTGGTGCGTGGCATTCCCTGTTTGATATTTCTTTGTTTTTTTGCAGCAAAAAGGCACTCGTTTTCTGATAGATATTTCATGAACGGGAATGGCTAGATACGGGAATAGCTAGATACTTGAGGTTGGTCTCATTTTGTAACTTAATACAAACGTGAAATAGTGGTAGATAGTTTGTGAGATTTTTTTCACAACGGCCTGGGAATTGAATCCATTGCTCGCAGGCTCGTATCTCGTATCTGGCCTTCATTAGACATATGTAATTTTTGAAGGGGGCTCATATCTCACTACATATGTTTCATTTTGGACTCATTTAGGATGAAAACAAGGCTTTTTTATCAGTCGTCTTGTCATATTTTTTTTGTCCCATGTCCGATATATTGCAAAATAATTTTATCACGTTTCAAGTTTTGCTTTACAAGTTATTGCGTGTGTTTTGCAAAGAATTTCCAATTATTTATAATTCATATTCTTTTGCATAAATCGAAAAATAGTTCCGTACCAGTGAAAAATAAAAATGATATAACTGCTATGAACCAGTATCCAATATTTCACAGGAAGGCATTAAATAAAAACTTACTAGATCTAGCTCTGTTTTTGTTTTGAACCAATTATTTTAGAAGGAAGCACATAAATTAGAAGAAATTAAGACAGTATAAAATAGTGATATATCTTTCAGTAGCCAATGACGAAGATAATAAAGAGGCAAAGAAGAAAAAATATCATCAGAAGCAAATTTCGTAAAAACTTAGGCACCCTTTCTGTATTACCACTTCTGAATTGACCAGTCGCGAAATGTCCGATTGATCCGCCTCTTAGATCACATTATCTGGAAATGCGAAATCTTCGACAACAAGCTTCAAAATGACGGATACGAAATGCTGAATTATTTCCCTTAAAACGTTGCAAAACATCATTATGACTAGTAAGTTTGCTAATGAGTCGTATATTAACAACGCAAGTACGAAAGTTGCTGCAAGATGCAGCAAAAGGAAACTCCACGCCAAACAAAGCAGTGTACGTAATACTGATAGAACAAGAGATGATATAATGATACTGGTGTCTTTGTCGCAGACCCTAGGCAAACAGACTGATGGGGTTTCATGAATGTTGGAGAAAAAACATTGAGCAGGGTTTTTATTGTTGTATTTAGTGACCTAATTATTGACTGATCATGACCCATATGCGAAATTGACCTCTACGTTTCGGTGTATGGAATGATATGTATTGCATATACAAGGTTGTGCCTAGGAACGTGATGCTCACAGTTTAAAAGGAACAAGAAATTTATAACCCAAGTGTTATATATTGACGATTACGTTGGCATATTTACTTAGTGAGTATTGTTATTGTTGTTGTTGTTTTCACCTCCTCCTTAGGAGAACAGCTTCTAAATATGCAGCAATGGATATTGACTAAACAGTTCACTACTATAAATACCTTACTGATCAATTGGTATTTTGGAAGGACAAACAATCAATGTTGTGCAATGATCCACCTCTCAAGAAAGACCATTGTTCTGATTTGCTAAAGGTAAGCCTTAAGAAACCTACATCGAGATAATAGAGCAAGGATACTTTAAAATGCAAGTCACCTAGGTTCAAAGGCCAGTTTTTGCCTTATTGTTAGGTGACAAAAAATCAAAGTATAAAGCTAAAATATAAGATATTGTTTATTCCAGACGTACGTACTGTGTAATAAATTGATTACCGAAAGAGGAATGGGCGCTATCCATGCCTACATTAACATGACAGAGCCTTGTACCTTTAACGAATTCGGTTTGAGTTATAAACGTAACAGAAACAACGACATAGTAACAACACGATACAAAACATCTTATACAGAAGTGGTAGTATAAAACTTACTTGTATACAATCCAGTAAAAGTAACACTATAAAATGGGTTTAGAAATTAGCATAAATTAACTTTACAAAGCAGTATCCGGATTTTCGGTTGGAACAAAAGGCTTATACACACCATCGTATGAAATAAATGTTACAATATAATACATCAATATTCACAATAAAATTATTATACACGGAAAAGGTAAACTTCTTTCTGGCGCATTCATCGAACTGAAAACGAAAGGAATTTTCCACGTGATGTCCGATACAAATTACTTTCTTTTCTGCTCTTTGATTTCTTCCCTGCTTCTTTTTTTTTCTAGTGAAACTTATTTTTCTCATTTGTATTGCTAAGTCTGATGCAATTATTAGAGCCAGATCAGACATTAAAAATAAAAATTTGAAATTTTGCAAATCGAATTGAAAAAATGTGGGCGCGGAGAATGAAATGTTTTCGGGATTGTTATAACACTATTGAGGTTAAAGAGGCTGCGGGTATTCGACATTTTAAAGTAGGTGGTTTGAAATTAAAGATGTTTCGCGAAGGTTCCGCGAGTTAAGCATTTTAGTTTTCTTCAAATTCTATACTGTATTTGCGTATGTTTCACAAATTTCATACTGTATTTTAACTGTTTTTCAAAGTTTCAAAGTCTGTAGTTGTCAAAAAGAACATTTTCGGAAGAAAATATTTAAATATAAAATTTGCATATTTAACGCAATATGTACGTATTCCAAAATTTACCTACGGGTTGATATACTTTTTGTCACTTTATTTACAATTCTTGAATTCTTCCTAATTTTTGATATCATTATTTTCTGCATTTTACTGATAATAATTTTTTTGGTATTCAAACGGTTCCTTTTTTGTGGCTATTAAGCTGCAATTTACAACTTCCATCATAAATCCGGCATAACTGAAAATTTGTGTGGTACCTATAATATCAATAAATGTTTTTAAATGAAACGCGCCTAAAGCTTAATTTTTCTCGTGTAGGTAGAACAGTAGTTTGTGATATCTTGAGAAAAAGAAAACAGCACAACATTTCTGGCGAAAAAAATATGTCGTCGGCCCATTCAGTTCTTTTCTTTTGGCCATATAACGCTACTTTTTAAACAATACTTGTTCATTTACAAAATCAGTATATGTATACCATAGTTTATATGGGATTCAATGATTATTTGTTTCACCTATGTTTGTTACATGTAGATCTATGCACTCAAAAAGATAAAAGGTAAGGATAGATTTCTCGGAAGCATAGAGCACCACAAACACAGCCTCAGAACCACACATTTGCAAAGTAGGCCCACAATAAAAAGACGTTATAATGGAAAAATATTACAGACGGGTTGCTTCAAAAATCTAACAAGTACATTCTAATTTTATGCAAAATATAAATAGAGGGGAAGGAAGGTTAAGGAGTAGAAAGGGGGTAGGGGAGGGGGTTGAAGGGGAAGTAGAACAAAGATGAATATACAAAGGGAATGCTACGTTCCTTAATCACAGTTACACTACAACGTAAACCACAGTAACGCAGACATTCATGTACCAAAGACAAACGCCCACACCCACACACAACAACTAACATAGATAAACAGACAAGTAAGACATTCATGTACCAAAGACAAACGCCCACACCCACACACAACTAACTAACATAGATAAACAGACAAGTAAGATATAACAACACTGTATGGCACCACCCAAGATACACAGACTCACAAGCACACAAAAGCACACATATAAGCATGAAAAAAACAACAATCGGGCACCGCCTTAGCATTCCGGCAGCCAAAATTAAGGTGAGTACGATAACTTACTCATAGTAAAGGGGGAGGGGATTCCAAAACAAGCGAGCGCAATTGCAAGGGGAAAGGATGGGAGCGATATATTGAATATGGCGCTACATTTTTGATAATTTTTAAGTTTGATGAAAGTTGAGGTCTCGAGTTCTTATTAATTTAGGAAGACAAAAGTTTGCATGTCTGCCGAGGCTTCCTATGACTGAGGAAAAGAAATAACTTGCACAACTGCAACTAAACTTCAACAGTTCAACTAGATTTTGGATACAGATGCTCACTTATCTGTTAATCCAGACAATCAGGTTGTCGAAGAAAAATTGCGGCGATAAACAGTACACACGTGTGTGTTAAAAATCGATATCTGATTGGATCATAGATAAATTTGATTGACAGGCGGCGACTGACCAGTTACTCGTCAATACCTAACCTAATTTGACTGGAAATTTGAGCCATATTTTTTTTTTTTTTTTGGGGGGGGGGGGGGGGGGGGGTCAGAATATCTTAGGTAGAAAGCATAAAACAGCGTATTAACTTCAAATATTGAGAAAAAATCTGTTACACAGTTAAGCATACACATTAAGAACAAATGGAAAAAACAATTAACGATTCTGCTTTTTCTTTTATTTTCCTCATCCGGTTCACCGTATTCTGTTTAATACCTAACAAGCAAAAATGATATAACGATAAAATAAAAGATGACCCATATATTTTTTAAAGTTCAGTTCATTCATAGAAACGTTAGTTTTTCTTTGTCAAATTTTCTCGTTTGGATTTTATATGATACCAGATTGTAGTGAAATTTTCATTCAAACTCGACGTCGTATTTGTTTCCCTGACGTGAATTTAACGTCAATGTCGAGTTAAATGATAAAAAAAATCTCCAAAAAGTTTATACCACTTCAAAGAACTTGTTATATGAAAATACGATGATAGTTCTTTACTGAATTGAAACAAGTACGAAGTCTGACGGACACTGATTTATCAAAAATGGACGTTCAAAGTTTGCAGAGAAAAAAAGCTGAAGAAAGACAAGCATTAAATCGGGAATATGCTGAATTTGATGCAAAACAGAACCTTAGAGTTTGAACTTACAATAATAGGCACATTTCATCTTAATTGCATATGATACATGCATAATGATAATTTGTTAATTTAAATTTCTATAATGAACGTGTCCATCTTCCAATTTGGACAGTACCATTAACTGTTAAAAGGGGTGCTAACCAAAAATATACTGACTTAATGGCGGACAGTACAGATCTTGATCCGTGCAGGCTGATCTTGGTCGCAAAGGCAAAATCACTTGCCGCCAGCAGGGTTAACAAAACATAGGTTATCATATGCTGTCACAGGAAACATAACTTCTAATTAACTCAGATCACTATTTTTTCTGAAAGTCTATTTTCAGAAACATTCGTTTCATTTGAGTTAAGTTGTTGGTACGAAAATAATTTCTGAATTGCATATAAAGAGTTTGGTCTCGAAAACTCAGGTTCACAACATCATATCTCATTTTTGTTTATTTTAAACATCAGCTCATGTCTTTCTTCAAACGATTAAAGAAAAACCCTGCTGTGGAAAATGTTAATAAAACATTAAATCAGTGACTTATAATCAGTTTAATATGAGATATAATTACCACCAGGTTCCCTCCATAATTAATAGTTTGTAAATCTTATAAATAGTTTTCTTCTAACGAGGTGAACAATTTTCATTACCTCCAGTGCTGCTGTATTATATAATCATCAATGCATTTCTATTACAAACGTTGTTGATTATTTTCAGACTATGTTTTGTCTATGGGCTATATATTGTCAGAGATATAATGATGTTTGTAATTATTACCTTTTTGGCATGTGAAATTACAATAAGTTTTATGTTTAAATGTGACTTTCCACCCGTTAGAATAGATACATTTCTTTACTGGCCAGATATTGGATTTGAAACGCGGCTTTGGATTGGTTGAAGAAAAGTCGAGAGAAACTCTTAAGAGTCAAGGAGACGTAAGCTGATTGGATTAAAAGGTATTGTTTATAATCATAAAATTTGTGTCAAAATCAAGCAATACAATGTTTTCTGTGAAATTTGGAACATTTTACATGTGTGTGGCTGATTGCATACCTTTTAAATTCTCTCTTTAGTAGGTGTCAGTGGACATTTTGTGCCGCCATTCAACAAAGGGTGTAGGTTTGTCTGATGAAAAATTGTAAAAACATTGATTGGATAAGCCTATAAAAATTTGATATTTTTATGCGTCTGAACTAAAAGAATTTTAATGATGGTCTCTCATTTTCGAGGTTTGTGACAGGGTCATTTCTAATAATGGAAGTCGATAGCCCAATGGTAGAGCGGCCGCTTCGAGCGCGGGAGTTGTGGGTTCAATCCCCGACCGTGTCATACAAAAGACGTGAAAAGTGGTAGCAGTAGGAAGCAGAGGGAGTCTGGCTTCTCTTCTCTCATACCCTCGTGTTAATGGATTCCATCAGGAATACGGTGTCGAGAGTGCTTAATATAAGTTGTAGAACGTGCTTCGCAATAGAATTAAAATAATAAGTGTAAACTATGGAAAAAACAATTGTAGTGTTTGACCTAAATACTGCTGTGCACAAAATGATTGCATGCTATTGTCTTTGGGGGATTTCGATCAAAGAATCTTGAATCTCGAAAACTATTGCAATCTGTCATATAAACGAAGAACATATAAAACTTTACAGAATAACTGAATACGTTGTTGATTTCAGGGACTGTAAAGTGTTACTTTGGCTGTGGTTATATCTATTCTAAATTGAATAATTGACGTTCACAGCTCGGTGTAAACCGAAAACAGAGTAGAATGTTTCATTTCAGGGTAAAAGGCTCGAGTTAACATACTTCAGTTTTACAAAGTTTGTTTTCCTACTATGTGAAGTGCCCATGTGCCTATATTAACAGTGTACAGATTTTAAGTAACACTATATGAAGACATGACTTTTCAGTTGATGAGACTACCATACAGAACAGACAAAATGTCACGTAATAAGGAAGAGGACGTGTTAAAACTTCAAAACATTTACTGAAGAGGCGAAAGCAAAACAGTCGTATAAAACAAAAACGTGTCTAGAAAACAATCAAGCACACGAAGACAATGATTCGGTCAAGAAAAAGGAAACAAGCAAGATAACCATGATGCTAAATATTAATGTATTTATTTTAGCTTATTTCCCTTCAGTATAATTTCTGGATAATTTAGACGAAACATTTGGGAATAATCTGACAGCATCCAAGACTTTGACCTGCGATTTGTTTTTGCGAATTTATTCCAAAATACACTATAATGATTCCTGTGATATATGGTTTTTGGGATGTACGATTTAGACAGATTACTTAAAAATGATTTCGTTCGCTGGAATGATTTTAATGACTTTAAAGAAGAGACTAAAAGTAATAGCAAACCCTCATTATCTTGTACTTCAATTAAATTGAGAAAAGTAGCTTTGAAACGATGTTTTGCAAACATATCTTTCTAAGTCCAAACAAATGTATCATCCTAACCATCGTTCAATGAAAATTTTGTCATGCTAAAATTAGCTGTGGTAAGTGTATCATCATTCCTGTACCAAAATCATCTACACTATATTATAGGAAGCCGCTATATTGCTTTTTCGTTGGTCATATATAATTCTAAATGAAAGGTGTAACACTTTAGTGGAAAGGAACAATTTACTAGTGATGAACAGAACGGTTTTAGAAAGAATAGAGGAAAAATAGACTAGATACCTTCCATACAAGTGGTATTGAAACTCTTATGAAAT
Organism: Mercenaria mercenaria; assembly: GCF_021730395.1. Lineage (NCBI taxonomy): Eukaryota > Metazoa > Mollusca > Bivalvia > Venerida > Veneridae > Mercenaria > Mercenaria mercenaria. Next base: position 52,045,292 of record NC_069376.1, read on the forward strand.
GTAAACTGTCTACATACATGTATACGGCTTTTATTGACTTTAGAAAAAGCATTTGATTTGATAAATCGGATAAAATTCTGGTACAGTTTACCAGATAATGGTATCAATGCTATTTAATCCAATAACAATGTCAAACATTAGATTTTAAACATATTGAACTAGAAATGGATGTAACTCTCCCTATATCAAATATAAGATTTTAAACTTATTGAACTAGAAATGGATGGAACTCTTCCTGTATCAAAACATGAGATTTTAAACAGAATGAACTAGAAATGTTTACGCAGTATAAACGAGGTTGGCTGAATAGTATGAACTATCCTCATGGTACTTCTGGTAGAGGTGAAAACAAAGTAATGCTTACTTATCTTTAAGCAAATATGTCTTCGATTATTGAACACATATACACAGTTATGTGTCAAATATGTCTCCGATTATTGGACATATGAATATAGTTAAAAACAAAGACTGTGCGATAATCAAATACATTTTGTTTTATCATCGGAGAAACGTAACATGAAAATAATTATTTGTATGCGATAATCGCACAGAAATACAATGTCCAGTTATTGAACATAATATAAAGATCGAACATAGACACAAATCTACTGCCAAAGACGTATGCTACCAAATACTTTTCCGAAAATAATCATGCATTTTCCTGATTTCATCGATACTTTATGGATTTAGTTAGAAGGGTATCTTTTCAACTGTCTTAATTAATGCATGGATCCGTAAACCGATCAATAAACTCCGCCCCTTAGTTACTGTTGCTGCATCCCACAAGCTTCTTTCAAAATGGCGGATTAATGTACATTAGCAATTGACTCGATAGAAAGTATTTCAGATGATTTCTATGTGAAAAACTTATCAAATTATGAACAAAAATGCATCAAAATAGCTGTCAAAGAGGCGTAATTGTTTTACTAAATGTTATGTAGATTCTACATGACATTAAAGTTGACTCGGAAGAAACCACTTTAAAAGTTAGCGCCAAATGCCGGCGTTCTCAAAGAAAGAACACTTTCCGTCTTTCGCTAGATATTGCTGGCAGGAAAATCGTTGCGTCCGTATGCAGATGCATGGTATAATCATAATCATAGTTATCTTTTAAGCAACATTTGTAAAGAAATTACGTCTTAGATTATTATATAAATTTATTTGATCAAAATATTATGTCTACTTCTGTCGTATATATACAGAGACTGTACTTCCACGCTAGGCTAATACGATAAAATATCAAACACCATGTGCAGTCACATATGGTGTAAGTGATTTCTTACATCTAGATAACATTTTCAACAGATAAAGAAATTTATTAATTGGTTCAATAGCTCTTTATTACGTTGCGTAATACTCTACTGTTCTCATTTTACAAGTATGTTTTGAGTTCGCGCTGCTGTTGCAACTGATTGCGGACCTGTCGATCACCGCTGTGATATCAATCCAGTTAATTGTTCCCATTATATTATAATATATATTTGTAAAATACCACGCAGTTGTCTTAAAAATAAACATATGTCCATGCTTGGTGTATATTTCTGCACTAATTTTTGCGTACAAACTTACAAATTTTGAACATTTGGTAGTCTTATTAATTTTGTTTCAGTGCGGACGGACATTGCCATATCATAGGGCTGATTAAATCTCCTCCACAATTAAGTTAAACAAATTCCAGACCAGCAAAGCTGTACAAATCTATCACAGCAATGGCACAAACCAAGAGGGACAAAGATCTTGCCGAAACCTATTAACCATGTTGTTGTGTCTAGACCGCTGAAAACAAGGAAACAAAAACCTGTGATCTGTCGACTTGACAGTTCATATAATTAAATATACATGTATATTCATTTTGAAAGAAAAAAAGAAAAAAGAAAAAAAACATGAAAAAAGAGATAAAATGAATCCATCTGCATTTATTATATTATAGTATTAATGGTAGTTATAAATAGCTTACGATAGTCGTAAGGTAAAAAAAAATGAAACAAAATAATTAGCGACATTCTAAACCGCATGGATATGTGCGTATATTTTTTTCTTTGAATTGCATTTAAAAGCAAGCCATTGACAGGAACATCATTTAAACTTATCAATTGTCAGATTTCCTAGAATAAAGCAGAATGGTGCCGAAACAGGGGAAACTGTTGTCATACTTGCTGTCTACAGATATTAAAGAAATATCGTTATATGTATAATAAATATTGAGAAAGTATTAAAATCCACTCCCGAAGATTTATCTGTATGCTCTCAATTTAATGTCTGGTTAATAAAAGCTTACGTTTCATCTTTCACAAAAAAAAATATAAAAACGTCTTGAAATAAAGTTAATATACTGTGCACTGTCCAGATCTTATTTATATTATGAATAATAATGTTGGTATTTTTTGTAAAATTATTAAGAAGATTGGTCGCTTAATAAAGCATTTTTATGTAGTATACTAGTAGTTAACATACAGTCAAATGCGAAAATATAGATCATACTTTGAACGGCGAGAATATATTGCTGAAGAAGGTTAGCTGATTCTTTTGTATGAAATAAGATATAAATGACTTATATATATAATGTCTTGAACTGAATAATTCCGCGATCGGCCTAAATCAAAATAAATTAAGCCAATTCATATTAAAATTCCTATTAAAGGTCCAATACTAAGGAAAGTGAACATTTTAATTTCTTTTAAAAAGCACAGAAACTATTTCATTTTATTGGAAAATTAAAGTTGGTATGTAGAAATTCGAAATAAATCGCAGTATATGTACAATTATTTTTCTATGAAGTATGAAGAAAGTTAAAAAGACCTGGGGGGGGGGGGGGGGGGGGGGGGTCATTCTGTCGATTCATTGGAATTTCAACATAATACACATACATTTCTTTGAGTTCCAAAGACCTTCTGTAAATTTTGACATGCCAATCTTCATTATTTAGTGTCTTGCAGAAGTCTATGCACTGGCTATGAAAAAAATTGCCAACTCACTTTCCCTTAGTAATGGACCTTTAAAGAGAGACAGACGATTCATGATGTATTACGTATGCTATCATATTATACCATGCACATTAGTGACACACACGGCAGTTTTAACATAAAGTTTATTAGAATTACATTTGAGCAGATTATTACTGAAAACGCTTATATTTTTCTAAATCTGCCTTGGTTTACGGAAAAAAATAATTCTCCCCCTTCTACCCTATCCGATTACCGCTCGTCGGTGTTACATATTCCCAACTCACACCTCAACATCACTTCCTTCGAAAAAAATGCATCAAACTTATAAGAATTAATCAGTAACGGTTTCTAAGTGAAAGCTTGTGGGAATGAATGGCTGGTTAGCAACAAGGGAAGTGCACTGAATAATCCGCGTTATCTTATTGCTCAATATCATAGATAACAATTAGTTTGATTGACAGCCCGGATCCATCCATTTCTTTTGACCCTCGTGTGATTTCTCGCGTTGTTCCTACGGTAGGGGGCCTATCAGTTTTACGTAGGTGTAATGTTTTGGGACTTAAATAAAAACCGTTATAGTTGCTGAATGGTTGGCGCATGACCATGCATTTTCTAAACTTCAGCTTTAAATCCTTTGTGATTTTAAGAGTTCGAACAAACATAATTTGCGAGACAGCAATTCACCTTTGAAATCTAGGTTTCTGCTCCCGTTATTCAGTTCTACATTAAGGTAACAGGTCAGGAATGACAAGTTTTGCGCGATGTTTTATGTGATTTCGGGATCCTTCGGCCATAACAAACTGAGAATACCGAAACTGCATTCGGAGAATATGTAAACTAACGGAAATTGCCGATTCTCATTACTGAGCCACTACCTTAATTGACCAGACGCCAGGCTCCGCCTACAGGTCACGTGGTACCACAAAATACTAAACCTCCGACATTTAGATCGATAATGGCTGCTGCTGCTACTTTACGCGATATTTCTGAAGAGATTGGCAAGAAATTTCTGTCTTATTATGTGTCTTTAAAACATTTAAATGAATTTTGAGAAAGTACTGTTAGGAGTCTTATATTGATAGTTTTGGGATTTTCCGACATTCGGGGACGGAATTAATTGAGAAAGCATGTATATTCAGAAGACAAAAGAAGACGGAAGAAGGCTACACGACGACAATTACTGATGATATTTATTGTTGAAAATTTTGTGTTGCTTCTTTAATAAATCACTGACAAGTTTATGCGTGTTTTTATTATTATAAAAATATTTGTTTATCATTCAGTTTGATATTTTCTTAGTATTTTCTCGACTTGTACTCTATCAGTACTTATGCCCCGTGTGCAAAACTGGAAAAAGTGCATTGAAGGATAATAATACATTTACATTTTAGGTATAAATAGCCCTTCTCCCTCAACCTAAAAAGAATTCACATCACCGATGTCTTTCCACGTACATGTTGATCGAGGCAACTGAAAAGTTTGGGCACGAATAATGTAGCACTTTTAGTTCATATTTTTGCTACTTGAACATTTTGGCACTTTCTCTTCACAGTTTCTCGTTGTGTAAATGCCCAATAAGAAGTGCTATGGCTGAGAAATAAACCAACAATGCCTAGTTTATCTTTGGCCTACGATGTGTCTGCAGAACCCGTAGACTGCCCGTATCCTCCTTTCAGTGTGACTGCGGAGGCAGTGGGGGTGGGGGGGGGGGGCGGGGATATGGTTGTGCGATTTTCGTACGGGCTCCGCAGCCTCTACGACTTTGTTTAGCGAAAAGTTATACATATTTGAATTAGTTGAAAGCCCGTAGACCGTAGACATGTCGTAGGTGGCATTGCACAATCTCCGCACAGGCATCGTTAGGAGGCCATGCGCTGATCGTGCAGCCAACGCACGATATTCCGTGGACAAAGTGCCTAAAAGAAATCGTACGGAGATTGTAGACACCCGAGACCTTCGCACGGCACTCGCAGAGCTGCCACAAGGTTCCTGCTTGCTGCAGTACCGAATGAAATCGCATGGATATTGAGCAATCATCGCGCGGCCACATCATTTCCGTGCGGCGGCCTTTATATGGCATAACATTTTTTTCAGATGGTTATATATATTGGTCATCTTCAGCACGTAAGAGTTCCGTTGGAAGCCTGTGGTGACTGCAAGAAAACTGCACTGAAATTGCAAAAAAAAAAAAAAGATATGGCACGATGCCCGTATTTAATGTGAACACATACACCGTAGCTCGTAGCCACCTACGATGCCAAATTTAGACTAATTTATCGCACGGCGCCCGGGTCAAATGTGAATTAAGTGAAAGCTAGATATATTAATACCATTGTATATGCAAATATGTGGTAGTTTCCGTCGATTTTATCCACTTTCAATTGTCTGTGAGGACGTCCACAAGTCTTAATCCAGCGAAGATACTTCTCAAAACTTTACTTAGGTTTTGGAAAAGGAATAATCTAGACGTTCTGGGAAGCGACTATCGGACTTGCAAAGTCCCCACTGACACCTTTTTACCATTTCTAATAAGTTTTACTTGTATTATAATCATTTTCAAAAGGAATTTACATTAACACCGTCTGGAGGTGTGCGTCGAATCAAGCGCATTGATTGGTTGATCGCTTATCGATTTATTGGTTTGATTGACAGCCGGCGTCTGGTCAATTCCGTTATCTAGATTTACCTTATTTTAAAGCGTCTTGTACAAATGCCTGACCCAGTGGAAAATTTTTCGCGAATCAGTTTTGATATTGACTGATATATTTTAAAGTCACTTTCTTACCTGTTGTAAATGACAATACGGCGGCGAAATTGAGTTTTTAACTGAATACCAATTGTTAACCTCTGATACACAAAAGCTTTGATACGTATAAAATAGATATTATTATCTGTATTTAAAATACTCTCTCATTTTTTTTGTATTTTTTTTAAACGGATAGGTGTCGAAAAATGAATAAAATTACATCACTCAGTAACTCGGTTTTGTTGAAATAAGAAACAGATTAATAGCTCCAAGTGTGTAAATAATTTCATTTTGTAAGCACAATATGACTTGTTATAGTGTGTTGATTTACTTAATAGCCTAACCATTCCTATACATTTGTATATGTTAGTCGATATACCTGACACGTCCACATTTGAACAATTTGTAAAATAATTGCACATCAAAACAAATACTTCCATGGCGAGTTATCTCACAAAAACATAATTTTTAGTCAATTTAATAATGCCTCTGGGGCCTCCTTTACAGAGTGGTTAATGATACTGGCTTTAAACCACTTTACACCTCATCACAATTGGTTCGAATTCTCTCTTGGGATGTATTATATCTTCCTGTGAGAATGTCGTCCAGCTGGCTCGGCGGCCGCCCATGCCTTGAATAATACATGGACGAGCACCTAGAGTTTCCTCCACTGTCAAAAGCTAGGAAATCGCTAAATAACTTAAAATCATCTTTAAAAAGACATACAGCATTTTATGAGTGTTTGTATTAGAAATCACATAATCTTTTTCTAAATCTGATCTAGTCCAATTCGTTGCGTAATTATCACTTTTAGGGGAGGTAACTAGTCACGGATTGGGACTCACGTTGAATAAGTATGTAAAAGATATAATGGGCACAGTCTAAACAATTTCTTTTCACCCTAAAATCACAATGCGGCTACTTTGATGGGGATAAAATTACTGCAATACTGGGAAATCAAATCTAATAGAAGGTCCCTTTTGAACATACTAGTCAAATATAAACAAGCAAACCAAAAAATAATTATTCATTTATGTATTTGTTTATGCATTTTATATACAACGAAAATCTATTTTCCTCCTTGTCCTCCTGGATGATGTCCGCCATGGCCACCATTGCCACAGGTACAATGTCCGTCCACACAGTGCCAGTCATTGCCGCCGTGACATCCATGATTGTGACCACTACTACAATCACTCTGTTGCGTGCACGTATGGGCTTAAAAGGAAACATAGAAATAGAACCTCGATGCATGTTTTTGATTTTAAATTCATTTGAGCCCTTAATTCAGAATATGAGTCCGAACGAAATATATATGAACATTTTCTAACATGTATTTCTCATATATCACAGAAAGTTTCTGAAACACTTTATCGTATTGTGTACCGTGTATACAGGGTGAATTTTCCTTTTTGCTTTATAAATCAAGCCCTTTCCTATTCTAGCTCGACACCTAGCACGTTTCAGGAAGCTGTATGTTGAATTATATCAAACATACCTTATTCATAGCGTAATGTTCATAGAAACATGGTATTCTAACTTTTTTCAATGTCGTCCTTTCCTACTAAGTGTCACGAAATTGCACAGAGCAATTCTGCGGAGTGGTTTCGTGAAAACATGCACTGCAGAATGAAACCATGCAGTGCAGAAGGGCAAACTTTTACGGTGAAATTGAACTCTCGGATTCGATCTTATATACAAAGGCCGGTATCAAACTCGTATAGAATATCTTTACAGTCAACAGCCAAAACTATTTGCATGAGGTGTTTGATTACATAACATCAGAACTAAATTTTCAAAGATTTTTTTTAAAGTTTTGACTTATTCTCGGTAAATCAGTTTTAAATGCCCGACATGAATAGACTTTTATTGGTGGCCGCAATATTATGTCCGTTTCTGATGAATACATAGCTAATGTTTTCTGTTTATAAATGCACTGAATTTAAATAAAAGTTGTATTATATTGTATTGAATGGACTTTGTCTTCTTTTCTAAATGTCTAATCTGTTTCTTCATAAACTTCTGCTATTTTTTTCAGACACGGCTATACTATCCGTTTAGGCCTATCTACAATTTTAGAGCTATTTACCGACAACCGTGCTTTTGATTGATAACTGATTTAAGGATTTATGTAATGGTACAGTATACTGGGTATACCAATTACCGGGATATACACGATATACATATTACCGCGAATGTCCTGTTTTGACACTTAACATGAAAATTGCTTTACATTTTTTCTCTCGTTATTCATGCTCAATGTGCTTAGATTTTTAGCAAAACTATTTTTGAAAATTTTAGTGTCTTTCTATTTATTTCAAACGGATCCCAGAAATTAAAAGGAATTTAGCTAAGTGACTGGTCGTTATGGTTAATCTTTGCAATTTTTCTCCACAAATTTTCAATGAAAGTGCTTATTTCTGCCATATCTGTTTCATATTTAGTTTGGCCCATTGTAAAATAGAAATGCTTTCTTTGTCTTAGATAAATTTAACAACTTCTTTAGATTGAAAATTGAAATTCACGGTAATAGGTAATATGCCAGAAAATGCTAAAATTCCCCACATCTGTTCTTTGAATGACAATAGTGGAACTTTTACCTAGTGTTTTGACGATTTTTTTGCCAAAAGTTTTAAGCTAAGATATAAATTAATTAAACAGAATAAAATTTATCCTTTCATAAAATCATTTTGTTATAAATAGAGTCCACTGAATATAAGACTCACGGTAATTGGTATACCCAGTATATATAAAAAGCAAATTTCTCCTTAAAAGTGTTTGATATCAGCCTCTACAATCAAAACTAAATGTAAAAGAATCAGAACGCCTACTTGAAGCAAATGGTAGCTTCTATAGGTAATTTTATTTGTATCAAAAATATGTATCAGAGTTCAGTTTCGAGTGAGATACTGCCCATCTTGTTATGCGTAATGTTATTCCGTGTGATAACATCAAACGACGTCGCAGAAGAACTGACCATTCTAAGTAAAGAGAAATAAGAAATGTGTAAACTATAAAACAGATTTGTTTTTATGTCAGAGCTGATCAGTAAGCAAATAAGGGTGAAGTAATACCCCCTTGTCCACTGTCACCAACACAAACACAGTGCATGCCTGATCCCGTATTATGGCATGTCAGAGTGTAGCCAGAGGAACAAGACGTTATTGATGTATCACAGTCTGACGTAGTTGTACAAGTGGTGGCGTAAGTATAGCCTGCAAAAATATAATTCGTTACATAACATAATATGTCTCATTAGATAACAATAGCAAGCACATATTATGTTTAATACTAAAGAGACTTCTTTGGTGGTGTTTGTATGAAAGGTCGTGAGTTCAATTCTCACAGGAGGCTGGCCTCCATGTAAAATACTTATTATCTTCCAGATGTGACTTTAAATCGAAATCCTATGATTTCTCGTCACCTTGCAGAATGTGCTTCCAGAAATGGAGCATCATGTCATACCTTGCACGGCAAACTTCCTGAATTGGAGCATTTTTTCCTTATTTTAACCTTCAAAACCTAATATTTCTTTCTATAAATGACAACCCTTAGATTCACAGTATGATGGATTAAACATTTTCATATTAAAATATACACGCTTTAGACTAAAAAGTATATATGTATATAGTACTTACCAATTACGAATGCAAGAAAATAAACTGCGACTCTCATGTTTTCCGTGTTTCACAGTCTCGAATGAAGAATATCTGTAAGACTGAAATATTGATGAGGCGCAGAATTTTTATACTGCGAGACAACTTGAGAAAGTGCCATCTGCTAGTCAAGAGCATGTAAGTTTAGAAGAATTAGGTTAGAATTATAACGATTTCTTAAATTTAACTGACATTTGTGATAAGAAAATTTCACAATTTGTCGATCTCAGACAACCTAAGGTTAAACGTCTTTAATCACAGATCCAACAACAATCCACGATCTATTATCTAGTTGAAATGGACAATTATGACAAACCCATCTTGTTAGCTTGCTGAAGAGATTGCAGGACCATCATCCAAAGGCTTCTACATTAATAACAATAAGGATTGATACTTGCAAGCTGTGCACTAGTAGTGTACAAATATAAACACATGTAAATACTACAGTTGATACTTGGAATCTGTGTACTGGTAGTGTACAGATATAAACACATGTCAATACTACAGTTGATACTTGGAAGCTGTGCACTAGTACTGTACAGATATAAACACATGTCAATACTACAGTTGATACTTGGAAGCTGTGCACTAGTAGTGTACAGGTATAAAGACATTCAATACTATAGTTGATACTTGGAAGCTGTGCACTTGTAGTGTACAGATATAAACACATGTCAATAGTACTAGTAGTATACAGATAAAAACACATGTCAATACTATAGTTGATACTTGGAAGCTGAGCACTAGTAGTGTACAGATATAAACACATGTCAATACAATAGTTGATACTTGGAAGCTGTGCACTTGTAGTGTACAGATATAAACACATGTCAATACTATAGTTGATACTTGGAAGCTGTGCACTAGTAGTGTACAGATATAAACACATGTCAATACTATAGTCGATGCTTGGGTGCTGTACACTAGTAGTGTACAGATATAAACACATGTCAATACTTTAGTCTATACTTGAAAGCTGCGCACTAGTAGTGTACAGATATAAACACATGTCAATACTATAATTGATACTTGGATGCTGTGCACTAGTAGTGCACATATATAAACACATTCAGTACTATAGTTGATAATTGGAAGCTGTGCACTAGTAGTGTACAGATATAAACACATGTCAATGCTATAATTGATACTTGGAAGCTGTGCACTAGTAGTGTACATATATAAACACATGTCAATACTATAGTTGATACTTGGATGCTGTGCACTAGTAGTGTACATATATAAACACATGTCAATAGCACTAGTAGTATACAGATATAAACACATGTCAATACTATAGTTGATACTTGGATGCTGTGCACTAGTAGTGTACAGATATAAACACATGTCAATACTACAGTTGCTGTGCACTAGTAGTGTACAGATATAAACACATGTCAATACTACAGTTGCTGTGCACTAGTAGTGTACAGATATAAACACATGTCAATGCTATAGTTGATACTTGGAAGCTGTAAACTAGTAGTGCACAGATATAAACACATGTCAATGCTACAGTTGATACTTGGATGCTGTGCACCAGTAGTGCACAGATATAAACACATGGCAATGCTACAGTTGATACTTGGATGCTGTGCACCAGTAGTGCACAGATATAAACACATGTCAATACTACAGTTGATACTTGGAAGCTGTGCACCAGTAGTGCACAGATATAAACACATGTCAATACTACATTTGATACTTGGAAGCTGTGCCCCAGTAGTGCACAGATATAAACACATGTCAATGCTACAGTTGATACTTGGATGCTGTGCACCAGTAGTGCACAGATATAAACACATGGCAATGCTACAGTTGATACTTGGATGCTGTGCACCAGTAGTGCACAGATATAAACACATGTCAATACTACATTTGATACTTGGAAGCTGTGCCCCAGTAGTGCACAGATATAAACACATGTCAATACTACATTTGATACTTGGAAGCTGTGCACCAGTAGTGCACAGATATAAACACATGTCAATACTACATTTGATACTTGGAAGCTGTGCACCAGTAGTGCACAGATATAAACACATGTCAATACTACATTTGATACTTGGAAGCTGTGCACCAGTAGTGCACAGATATAAACACATGTCAATACTACATTTGATACTTGGAAGCTGTGCACCAGTAGTGCACAGATATAAACACATGTCAATACTACAGCTGATACTTGGAAGCTGTGCACCAGTAGTGTACAGATATAAACACATTCAGTACTATAGTTGATACTTGGAAGCTGTGCATGAGTAGTGCACAGATACAAACACATTCAGTACTACAGTTGATACTTGGAAGTTGTGCACCAGTAGTGTACAGATAGAAACACATTCAGTACTACAGTTGATACTTAGAAGCTGTGCACTAGTAGTGCACAGATATAAACACATGTCAATACTACAGTTGATACTTGGAAGTTGTGCACCAGTAGTGTACAGATAGAAACACATTCAGTACTACAGTTGATACTTAGAAGCTGTGCACTAGTAGTGCACAGATATAAACACATGTCAATACTACAGTTGATACTTGGAAGCTGTGCACTAGTAGTGCACAGATATAAACACATGTCAATACTACAGTTGATACTTGGAAGCTGTACAGTTGATACTTAGAAGCTGTGCACTGGTAGTGCACAGATATAAACACATGTCAATACTACAGTTGATACTTGGAAGTTGTGCACCAGTAGTGCACAGATATAAACACATGTCAGTACTACATTTGATACTTGGAAGCTGTGCACCAGTAGTGCACAGATATAAACACATGTCAATACTACATTTGATACTTGGAAGCTGTGCACCAGTAGTGCACAGATATAAACACATGTCAATACTACAGTTGATACTTGGAAGCTGTGCACCAGTAGTGCACAGATATAAACACATGTCAATACTACAGTTGATACTTGGAAGCTGTGCAGTTGATACTTGGAAGTTGTGCACCAGTAGTGTACAGATAGAAACACATTCAGTACTACAGTTGATACTTGGAAGCTGTGCACTAGTAGTGTACAGATATAAACACATTCAGTACTACAGTTGATACTTGGAAGCTGTGCACCAGTAGTGTACAGATATAAACACAAGTCAATGCTATAGTTGATGCTTGGAAGCTCTGCACTAGTAGTGTACAGATATAAACACATTCAGTACTATAGTTGATACTTGGAAGCTGTGCACTAGTAGTGCACAGATATAAACACATTCAGTACTATAGTTGATACTTGGAAGCTGTGCACTAGTAGTGTACAGATATAAACGCATGTCAATACTATAGTTGACACATGTATTTAATGTGTTAGTACTATACATTCAAATCTTAACGGTATTATGGATACAAGTAATAATCCCAGTAATACTTTTGTATATTGTCACCTAACAATAATATTCTTGCAAGATAAGTTCTAGAAGCATATGTTTAGGATGGGTTTAGAATCACGCCGACACAATTTACGTCATATGTTGACTTTTGAAGCTTTTGCTAGTGGAGAAAGACTCAAGAACTGTCCGGGGATTGTTTAGGATATGGGTGGACACCCGGGTAGAGATGCCGTCCTTCCGAAAGCCAACTGGATCCGATAGCTGCCCCACATGAAGAGTTCGACACATAAAGAAATGCTTTGAATTAACATAGATGAGAGGCAAGTGTTCCGACCTTAGCCACTCCTGTATATACTATTAGACTTAGTAACATATCAATGATTTTATTATATACCTATATAAATTCTGTAAAAAATCTGCTTGTATTTCACAATTAAATATGAACAGACAGACAAAAATTCCGTATTGTACCTTTTAAATTCCGTATTGTACCTTCCGTATTGTATGCAACCGGACTATTTTCATTAATATGCATGACCCGACAAATTTCTATAAAAAGCGCACATAAAAACTTCACTTTGTTCCATTTAATATCGATAAACATTGAAGATTTCGTTCAAGAACAAATCAAAAATCAAAATGGTAAAGGTATATAATAAAAAGGTCATTATAATAGTAGCTAGATCTGGGATTTGTATTCGGCTCTCGTGGATTTTGCAAGGTCGGATCACACACGGCTCTTGCGCGCCTCGTGAGATCCGATCTGGCAAAATCCACTCGAGCCGAATCACGGTGGCGATACCCTGGGTATGCAGGGGTGCAAAATGGCGGCGGAATCTCTCGATTCAGGTAACATTTTTCATTATAACTGTCTTAATACTTAACCAATTTTAACGAAATAAGCACGAGTGCCCGCTCATAAGAATACTACACCCTCGGCTATAAAGCTTGGGCTCCTGAGTTTCGTAGTTTTTGTGAAAAGTGCAACGGCGTATTCTGACGGTAAAAATGCAACTGCTATGTAGGGGGGCATTTTTATGAAAATGATTAAACCAACTATCCCTGTGTGTTTCGAAAAACGGCTTGTAGGGCGGAACCGGGCTTGACATGTTCCAAAGCTGTTGTAGAACTTTAGCAAGTGAAATCGCCAGTTTTCAACAATTCCGGGCGATTGAAAGGAACTGCTATGTGGGGGAGGTGTTTTCATTATGTTATGTGGAGGTGCTTTTGACATGTGGGGGTGACTTAACTGGTTGCTAGGCTGCTAGAGGCACGCAGTGATATGATCATTTGATATATAAAGTATATATAATATGGCTAGAAATTATCTCAGTGGAAAAAACCTTTTCAAGAATGTTTCATTTTGAAGGTGGATGTGACGTACACATATAAATGCCTTCTACGGACACATTTGGGTACATATCTCTGGAACAGACTGTCAACTCCGTCCATTCAGATTCGTACTTGTATTTTGATAATATTCCCTGTGTTTTTATCCCCATATCCGTGAAATCGAGGGCAGTATCTTTGTTGCTCTCTCTCTCTCTCTCTCTCTCTCTCCAAACGTATCAAATAAATAATTTGTTTCTTAATTGATGTCTTTGAAACTCACATACTTTACTCTTTGTCATATTACCTTTACATTGATATATAGACATGCTACCATGACCTTCAAGATAACCTTTTCACGGCAAGACACTTGGCAATTTTCCTATTTATCAATAAAATGCTAATGAATGATTCATTTCTTTATATATATATATATATTTGAAACTCATACATGCTTCTATGAACTCGGCATTCAAGATAACTTTTTCGAGGCCAAACACTTAGCAAATTTCTTAAGTTTTACCATTACTTTTTCATTTCTTTATAAAATCCCTCCATATTCACACATCCCATTCATTGTACATGCCCCTTACATTGGTAAATAAACATTTGACCTTGGTCTTCGTTCTGACATATTTACACGTCAAGCACATAGCTCTTTTTCCAGCTTCATATTTCAACGGGGGCATTGTGCTTCAAAAACACATCTTGTTTTTCTTAGTTTTCTCGTATACTTATAGCCAGTTAGCGTACTCCATGCCCCACCAAATATTTTATTTTGTTTTCGGTGCTCACGAGTGCCGTGGCAGTAATGTTTCCTTATCTAATTTTCTGATTAACTGTTTTAACTTTGAAAAAAAAATGAAGAAGAATGTGTTAGTAGAAATATATAGTGAAAGTCAAAATCGTAGCATGATATTTCAAACTGAATTGTTGTATATTTGGAATTTAGCCTATGTATGTGAAAGAGTTTGACCCTTCAAAATATTGTTCGAACGGCCAATTATTTCCCTATGTACTAGCAGTAAATGTATTCGGGCTAACGCGGTTCTTGCAATTTAAAAAAAAAGAACTGAAAGGTTCTATACAATAATTTTATGCTTTACGCGCAGTTTCTTTTTAAAATAAGGATAGTGATATCGAAAATGTTTAAAATCGTTATTTAGACAACTGCTTTACCACTTTGAACCATAGAATATTTTAAGTTTCAACTGTCATGACTATATTTCAGTACAATACAACTTCTAATGCCACCTTTAATATTTATTTTCCAATTTCTTTAAAAGAGTTTTTATGAATGTTACCATCGCTGTTCCTGGTTGTGGAGATGCAGCTGATCAACTGATAAAAACCCCAGTCGCAAACTTCGCAAAATAAATCCAACAGCGGCAACGGAGATATAATGTGTTTTAGTAATATATTTCGGGGTTAGTCTTACTGAAACAGCATTTGTATTTCAAATTAAATTGTACTATTCTCACATGACATTTGCACCGGTGGTAAACGAGCTCGTGAAACTTTTTCTTCATTAAATAAAGACAATCTTTGTCGTATAATAGCTATACTGAAACAGAATTGCATTCATTTGAAAATGTGAAGTGATTACAACTTTTTAATATTAAAGTATTGAGTATGTAACATTACAATAAATGACTTACTATTGGTAATTTTGTAGTTGTATTGACCTGCCTAAAAGTAATATGTGTTTTCGTCCGCTGCCACTATATGTTTAAAGGAATACTACAATAAATCACTAGAATTTGTCAAATGATACTATCGCGTATCTATACGCCGCTTTTTTGTTGCAAAATGACTATGTTCCGACTTTTAAAAGTAAAGGTGAAAAGTCAAATAAAAGTAAAGGTCAAATATTAAAGAATATAATTGAACATCTTGTCAACAAAGTTGTTATTTGATTATTAGCCAAACTGGTCAAGTACTAATTTAGAACAAGTTATGGCCGAATTTAATATAATAGATCCAAGGCCCTTATGACACCTATAGCTTTATATCTAGGTGTCGTATGAAAATGCACTCTCCAAAGGCCATAGCAGTATCGTGATCAAGTTTGAAGTTTCTAGTGCTAACGACGTATGAGAACAAACATGCAAAGACGAACGGACGGACATCATCACAATATATATTGACATATAATATGCCTTTAACAGTAAAAAATATTTTTTGCTGGCTTTATTTGTCCGTATTATTGCGTGTCTCTAGCAGCCAGTTAACTTGAGTCATCCCCACATGTCAAAAGCACCCCCACATAACATAATGAAAACACCTCCCCCACATAGCATTTCCTTTCAATCACCCGGAATTGCCGAAAACTGGCGATTTCACTTGCTAAAAGTCTACAACAGCTTTGGAACATGTCAAGCCCAGTTCCGCCCTACAAGCCGTTTTTCGAAACACACGGGGATAGTTGGTTTAGTCATTTTCATAAAAATGCCCCCCTACATAGCAGTTGCATTTTTACCGTCAGAATACGCCGTTGCACTTTTCACAAAAACTACGAAACTCAGGAGCCCAAGCTTTATAGCCGAGGGTGTAGTATTCTTATGAGCGGAAACTCGTGCTTATTTCGTTAAAATTGGTTAAGTATTAAGACAGTTATAATGAAAAATGTTACCTGAATCGAGAGATTCCGCCGCCATTTTGCACCCCTGCATACCCAGGGTATCGCCACCGTGCGAATACTGCATCCCAGATCAAGCTACTGTTATAATAACCCTATTATATTAGATAGACGACAAACTTGTTAAAGAGAGTGCAGGGCCAGCAATCAAGAGACTGTAAGTTTAATAATAATACTAGTGACACTTGCAAGCAAAGTACAAATACAAACCGAGAGCTAAGCACTGTATTATAAGTCACTTAACAATGATATACTTTTCCTTGATACTGTCAAAGACTATACTTTTACTATATAGTCACATCACAATGATAGAAATGATACTTGCTTACTGGTGACATACAACTTAATTTCAGATTTAAAATGAACTATAGTTTTTTTATAGCGAAATAAATAACGTAATCTAACTTATTGCCAAGACAAAATTTGATATAATACTACTGTTTGCAGATCAAATTGCCCTTTCGTCTTTTCTTAAATCTCTAAACTTGTACCTTTACAGCGATGCTGGAGCTATTTTTGGATCTCGTCTATACAGGTAACTCCGCCTTTCCGATACGAGTAAAAAATACTGAATGAACTTGTTTACATAGACTGCGTTTAACCGGATTGTAACAGATGTACTAGAACTAATCTTCATTTAAAATTTAAATGAATCTTGCCATAATGCAAACTACAGTTAGGTAGCGTGGATATGAAAAAAGACACCCTCTTGTACATTACAGGCCTTTTTCTGCCTAAATTTCAGTACCTTTTGCTGCATATTTTTAAATAATGTACCTCGTGTTTATTTTTTTAACAATAATTAAAAAACGTGACTGACTCGAGTTGTTGGATTCGCTCATCGTTGATTGAAGGGCATAAATTCGATTCCCGGAACCGACCATGCTTCCTTAATTGAAAAAAAAGTCGGCAATTTCTTACGGAATATGTGAGTCTTAGTCTAGCTAATTTGACGCGATTCTAGGAAACAGTTTAAAACGAGTAGTTTTCTCCACTCGAAAGAAATTGTCATTGCCAGATTTGGGTTTAAATGCTGATATTGTTGCGAATATAAGATAAATTCAAATAAAACTTACATGTATCAAAAGGTAGTCCAAATAATTTTACTCAAGAGTTGAATATCGTTATATTTTTGACTGGTTGATAACAACTATCTATCTACGTCCGATACATTTCCATACACAGGTTTATTTTTAGGTTACACGCCACGCCTATTGTCATCGACATTTTTTTATTTACTCCATGTACTTACTTTTCGCATTATGGTTAACATTTTCGTTTTAACTGTATGTTTTTAAATTGATGGCATTTTCTTCTTATTAAAGATTTTTCTATTCTGTTTTTGCCTTTTCTAGCCGAAAGTCCAATTATATTTTTCGCATTGATTTCAATTTATTTACTCATAAGACATAATAGCTATTTGCGATCGCGCTGTATAAAATTTTACCGGTAAATTTATGAAAAATCGGTCGTTTTTATGTAATTTTGATTAGTTTAAAGTTTGTATCTTAATGAAAATGCCCTAATATTCTAGCTATATCTATCTTTTATCGACGTTGAAAGTCTGAAGCAAATCTGTTGGATATTAAAAGCTCCACACACGTTTCCTGTGTACGGGACACCTAAATTTCGCGGTATTATTCTTATCTAAAATTTACCTGGTTACCTTTTTTCGGTTGCCTGTCGTCGTCTGCTTGTTTATTGTACGTTTTCACTACTGGATATTCCTATGGTGACTTCTTTCTTATATCCATTACTCTGCTCTGTATGTTGTTTATGCCACCGTAGGTCCCTAACATCTATTTACAAATGCTTGCCTAACTTTACTGTAAATGATATTTTCTTCCTATGTTTACTATTTGATTTCTTATAGTTGTTTTATTACCTTTGTTTCAGTTCTATGTAAAACATGTTAAAGTTGTTTCAAATTTTGGTTAAAACTGTTAAAACTAGCTAAAATATAATAAAATTTTATACAATCAGCATCGGCGTGTGCAAGCGATAAAACCAATAAGTACTGCGATTTATCCTCAATTATTTTGGTCCTTTTAGAGAGACCTTCACAAATATAAAACAAACTAAACGTCGAATTATTTTGACTTATGTGAGTCTATAACTGGTTCTTTCCATGAACGAAGACAAGGCTTATCAACTGCCTGTATGTTAATAACTGATATAGTGTTTAAACGACTTCAAATAAATAGTAGATAAATTCACATAGTTTATCACGTAAACCATACCAAAAAAATAAAATAAAAAAATCAAATAAATCAGTTTTTATGGATATAACAATTACATTTTCTACAAGTGTTGCGGAGTTTGAAGGTTCAATGATCAGTGATACCTTTCTATAAAACCATGTAGCCTATACTTTTGCATTGTTAGAAATTTCGTCGATAATAATTGTCATAACAAACAAAAAACGCTGTTTTCATGTGAACGTAGTTGAAATATTCTATATTCTACTTTTGAAACAATATATATCTATTATCTCCTTATTCATTGCACTTTACAATGTATGCAAGTACGGCGATACTTCAAAGATAGAGTCAGAGCGCGCCCTTTGTGTGACGTCAAGATAAAGAAAAAAGTTTCACCACAAAGTGAATGAATGAGGCGGGGTTAACCAATCGTGCAACATCGGGCATTTCCGTATACTCCGGTAAATACGCCTCGTGTATAGCTCCAGAATACACCAACGCTATTCGCCTGTGGTAAATGTCTGTGTTCGTTCGCGTGAAAGTAACAAATTATGTATCCGTTACTTACATAAAAAAAATTGAATATATCACGTTATTTAATCGATTTTTTTTATTTATACACTTAACATTTGTCAATTTTTGTAGGGATTTTTAAGATATCAGCTCTGACTAGCCAAAGTTTATATAGTCAAAATACATGTATATACAAACAACAAAAATGGCGGATGACAGTTCTCAAACACGGAAGTAAACTTTGATTTTTAAAGAAACGTTAACTGTATCACCAAACGGGTCTTAATAATAGGTAATTGTTCAGATATTGACATGCAGAAGGCATAATAAAATGTCTAAGGTTTGTCAATGGGCAAAGAAGTATACATTAATTAAATGATTTTATTTTATAGCTCTTTGCAATGGGCTATTTCATTAGATTTTTAATTTTATTATCAGACCCCACGAAACGGAAGAAAATTCTGCGAAAGAAAAGACCAAGGTCCCTACTCGGACTGGAACCCCGGACCTCATGATCCGTAGGCGGGCACTCTACCCACGTCGCTAAATTGTAAACCCAACATCAGACATATACATATTTTGATTAAGAAGTGCTTAGCACTAGGACTGCTGGTCCTTGATTTGTTTATGAACAGTTAACCATTTTATTTATCTTATCTTGTATGCCTAAGGTGGTAGTATTTAACTGCATATAAATACAAGTTCAAACCTGAAACTCAACCGGTAAAATCAGAAGTGTGACAAAGAATTGCATGTAGAAATGAATTATCACATTGTATTGTTAGTGAATATTAACATCATGACATTACATTTAGATACAAGTTATTACTTTAATTAATATTTATGACAGAAAATACAGCACAAGTGAAGTGCCACAATACTATAATCTTCTGTAGTCAGAAAAGCCCATGGCCTAGATACAAGAATTTATTTACAGTCAGACCTCTTTGGTCTTGTAGTGCTAGGCACATATTACTTTAAACGGACTGATATTTTTCAACCATTAAATATATCTTGACTTACTTTTCAATGTATTGTGACCCCCAAACGTTTATGGTCAGTTTTCAATCACTTATAAAAATGTTTTAATCTACTGTCTGCATGGGAAAGTGCACATTACACTGCTGTTAACACAAAGTTGATTTAGTACAAAAACTGCTTGACAGTACTGTCTTGTCTTATGACTTTAATTTACCTAGAAAAAAAGCTGTATTTCATTAGATTAAATACATTTGTTGTTGTTTTTGTATCTTTGCCTAGGTAGTAATACAACAGTCATGAAAAGAAATTAACTAAACAGGAATCAACTATTCATCAATAATCAATACAAAAACATCTGTAACACACTACCTAAGTAGTTTTAATGTATTACATGTAAAATGCAGCAATACATGAAATGCAAACAGCATGGATCCTGACCAGACTGCGGGGATGGGCAGGCTGGTCTTTATCCATGCTGGTCACAAAGCCACTATGTTGGTTTTCTCATGGCACAGCTCATTTCATTTCCTATTCTTAATTCAGATAGACAGTTCTGTTCACAGGAAATGTTATGATGCCAGAGTGGTCAATTTATACTGTAATGTTTAGATAGTGTTGTTGATTAAATGTGGTTATTCCATAATATTGCAAATCTATATGACTTAAAGATCTCCTAGCTTGCTTGGAAATTGAAAATTCCAATATTTTTTCCAATGTGGACAGTCTGTGTCAGGTAGCTCAATTGGTTAGAGCACCCCAAACATGTAAGTACAATGTTATGGGGAGGTTTCAGGTTCAAATCCTGATCTGGCACTTGTCCTCACATTTATAAACTCCAGTTTTGTCAAAAATATATTGACAAATATTCAAAAATATATATTGCTCCTTCAATTTTATATTTTCCATAGGGGGGCAGGGTGTAGAAAGTGTTTCAAGCATCTTGGGAGAGCTGAAGTGAGCAACTTTTATCAGTTTATCATTACACACTGAAAAGCCAGTGATAACTAGAGGCCATGCTTCATGCTGAAATCCTCTACAAGCATGTATTTGTGTGTGTGTTTTTTTTTGTTTTTTTTTTTTATATTTGACCCCATATTAACATCAATTCTTTGAATAGTCAAGTGTGCTGTCAACAGACAGCTGTTGTTGAATATTCATTTGCTTAAAAAGTCATAATCTAAACAAGTCTGACATTTTTCAATAAAGCTTTATGACATTTAAGCCTAATGTCTTATAGTTAACATCTTTGCTAAGGCTCTTAAAGTTTTCAAAGGTATTTATTTCAAAATAAAATTGATAAATCTATCTTTAGTTAACTTAATGACCTGAACTATTTCTTTTATCACCAAGGACATCCAATTTTTATACATAATCAGATTGTGTATTGTTTGAAAATTATGGAAAATAACACGTACTTTGCTATGTCAATTTCAAGACATGAACAGTCTTAGTCTTAGTGCAAAGTACTAATTTATTTATTTATTGACATTTAAGATCAACAGCATAAAACACAACACAAGGCAACAGATATAATATCACAGCATATAAAAAACAATTTCTTTACATAGTTATAAAAACAAATTTATATTTAAATGAGTTAAAAAGTTGATTTATGACTAGGGTAAGATGCATACTTTTAATAAAACTGAAAATTCTAAGCCAGGTGTTATACTTTAGAGAAAGCTCAAGACCTATAAATAACCCATTAAGCTAAAGCTTTATTTCCAATGGGGTACATGCTAATCTACAGTATAAAAGATACTAAGAATATGAATCTGATGTTAAAATATAGTAAAAAGAAAGAGATGTGTAAATTAGGTTACATTTACTTGGAGCTCTCTGTGATTACTTCTGTTTTAATAATTTAAAAGGAAATTTTGTATTTTTAAAATTTAAACTGAATGACTTAACAATTCTATTGGAATGGTAAAACTCACAATGAAAAGTTTAGAAAACCCTTAACAGGAGATGTGTGTGTTTTAATGAAAACAAACACACCAGAAGCATTGTTGCCAATCAATGACAAAAGAAAGTATGCAATTGAAACACTAACATCCAGCATCTTCTAAGACAAACTATTACCTATTCACAATTCATGGTGTATACATTAACTGATTTAACTGATTTTACAGTTTATTTATCCACCTCAATTTTCTCAGGTAATTGAATTCCCCAGAATAAGCTGTCATGGTCATCTGAAAGCATTTGTCACTAGCCAGTCACAAAACACAGTAACTTCTCTGTCTGGTGTCTTAGGTTATCCTCAAGTGATCTAATCAATGTAAGACTAGTATAACTCACAGCCTAACAATGATTAATTAAAAATTCCTTTTTAATCAAATGATGAT
This sequence comes from Mercenaria mercenaria, assembly GCF_021730395.1. Lineage (NCBI taxonomy): Eukaryota > Metazoa > Mollusca > Bivalvia > Venerida > Veneridae > Mercenaria > Mercenaria mercenaria. The sequence goes on from NC_069376.1 coordinate 52,067,984, forward strand.
AACCTGTGATGATTCATACATATTATTATATCCTTTAATGTACATGTATCCAGCAGAATGGTTAATCCAGCAGTTCAAAGAAATAAATTCAATAACTATCTGTTTATCAGTAGATTTCAGATGATTTATTGTTTACATCTCCCTCTATGTTCAATCAAAATGTTCCCAGAAAGAAAGAAAATGAAATGGAAACACTGACGCTTATCAAGTTAAAAATATAATTATCAATAAGTAGAAGTAGGTTATTGTATGGAGGCTGCCATTTTAACGTCATGTGACTGAAAGTAGTCCAATATGGCGCCCTATTATGTCAGAGGTCTATTGCGTAGCATAAAGGCCGAGGTGATCAGATTGCGGGGTTAACCTGTCAGCATTGCTCCAAAAAATAGCTTCAGCTTCACGGTTTTTGTGACGTAAAAGAGTAACTCTATCGATTTCAAAAAGGAGGAAAGGGCAATTTGATCTGCAAACAGTAGTATCTTTATGGAAAAGACAGCTATAAAAAAAAGAAAAGAGCAATTACTAGTTTTCTTAGGTAGATCATGCCCTGTGTGTGTGTTCGGGTTTAACGTCTTTTTCAACAATTTTCCAGTCAGTCATATAAACGACGGGGATCATGTCCTATTCAGGAAACATTGATTTGACTAGAAACCCGAAAAAAGTTTGATTGATTAAAAATTATAAACTTCTGCAATGAGCTTTGAAAGTGTGCTCTTAATATTATATCTACACTAATTTTTCTGGGTAATAGTTAACAAAAATACTTCAGATCTTAGTAGAAACCACCTAGCTATTGCCAGAGCAAGCCAGTCTTCAAGGTTTATCATATGATATATAAAAAAATCTTGTCGTTCGCTTAATGATTTGAAACCTCGCTCTTGTGTTTGAGCCGCAGGTAAATGTACGCACTGTTGACTTATCTACCTGATTACTGAGCGGGTATATAGAGGACCTGTAAAAACGAGTACCTATATACCATTTATAGGAATACATGTACTATATAATTCATTTATGTTAGTTGTACACCACACAATCGCTTCGGCAATGCAGACGAAAGGCGCTCTCTAATACATTATCAATGTTGCTCACTATAGACCTGGAGAGGGCGTTCTGATCATGTCGTCAGGACGTGATTATCATTAGGGAGCACGACAAAAATACGCAAATTATTATATTTCTTGACGCATTTAGCGTATGATATGTATAAAATACTAACTACAGGTTACGCTAGGATTACCATGTTTACAAAATATATGCATTTAAGATAATAGTTTGAAAGTTTGAAATGTGAAGTTTGAAGTGTGAAGTCTGAAGTTTGAAATTTGAAGTTTGAAGTGTGAAGTCTTTTTCGGGCGTTTTTTCTATTTTTAAAACAACCTGGGATTACCGAGATTGAACATAATGAAGTAGAATAATTATTATGGCTGAGTTACTTCTTAAACCAGGGGCGTAATTTGAATGTATATCGTAGAGTATAAATATACTGTACGAGAAGAAGATATTAAAAAGGTTTTCCTTTATAAGTCCGTTTAAAAGTACTGTCCCTCGGATGGGACAATTTTGAATCCAGTGGCATAATTTGAATACCTTTAATACTAGAAGACCGCTAGGTAATGCCACACACTATATATCTAATTTCTATGCCTATCTGTTTTACACATGAAGATTTTTAAACATATTTTTCCTTTCGTTTACTATTGCAACCACATTTCTACATTGAATGGAATTGTTTTAGCAATTTGTATGTGCGTCACCCATGTATCATTCCCGCGAGATTGTTTAAAAAAATTATCCCAATAGTTTTTCTCAAGAAAATTTTGAACGGACGGACGACAGACAGTGAATTTCCCCTTATTTTTCGAATATCAACAAGTGATATAATCTAAACTCGAAAAGTCGTTTATTTTCCTAGAACATTCAAAATGTACACAATCAATAACACTTAAAACTCAAATAAGAAATGACATACAGTTCGTTTTTGTAAACATCATGTTTGTAAACATAAATATTGCGTTTTGTAAGCTAAATTCAGCTGTGGGTTTCGTTTTGAGGAGGCTGCGTTTTTGGTGCGTGGCATTCCCTGTTTGATATTTGTCTTTGTTTTTTTTCCATATTTTAGTGTGTCTTGTATAAGGAAAACGTGAGCTCAAGCTAAAACAAAACATAATCAAACGGTAGAAAGGTCATTTTGTAAGTAGAGAAATTTTGGTTTGAAAACGTGTAAACTCGTATGACCTAGTAATTGAACTGTACATATCTATGGCAATACAAAATAAGCAGATGACGTCAGTCACGTGATGTTTAATCTACGAAGTGCGAAGCGTGCAGTGAAGTGTGAAGTCTGAAGAATGAAGTTTGAAGTGTGAAGTGTGAAGTCTGAAGTTTGAAGTCTGAAGTATGAAATGTGAAGTATAAAGTCTGAAGTTTGAAGTCTGAAGTTTGAAGTGTGAAGTATGAAGTTTGAAGTCTGAAGTATGAAGTGTGAAGTCTGAAGTTTGAAGTGTGAAGTATGAAATGTGAAGTATGAAGTGTGAAGTATGAAGTCTGAAGTGTGAAGTTTGAAGTGTGAAGTCAATACCGGTCTTTCGTACCTAATGCTTGTTGCAAGAACGATGCCCCGTCTAACCGAAACCCTAAAACAATATATAATGGTGTACAAAAGGCTAGGCATGTAAACAAAATATTGACACAGTATGACGAAACAAACATTGTGGCTTAAACCACTTAACGGTGCTCACGGAACATCACACTTTATCAGCAGTACCACGCTGCAAAGATTCAGAACTGTATTAAATGCCAGTAGGCCTAACACACTGGGAACGTTAACCGTGTCTCAAACGTTTACGTATACTGGTTTTGTACCATACACTTTTCGTTAGATTTAAAGTTAACCTGACACAATGTAGGCCATATAGTAACTTTTCCAACAGCTGACTTGGAGAAAGACCCGAAATGTAACTCTGGGCATTGTTTCAGTCACGGATGGGCTCCAGGAAAAAGACCCGAAATGTAACTCTGGGCATTGTTTCAGTCACGGATGGGCACCAGGTTAAAGACCCGAAATGTAACTCTGGGCATTGTTTCAGTCACGGATGGGCTCCAGGTTAAAGACCCGAAATGTAACTCTGGGCATTGTTTCAGTCACGGATGGGCCCCAGGTTAAAGACCCGAAATGTAACTCTGGGCATTGTTTCAGTCACGGAAGGGCTCCAGGTTAACGACCCGAAATGTAACTCTGGGCATTGTTTCAGTCACGGAAGGGCTCCAGGTTAAAGACCCGAAATGTAACTCTGGGCATTGTTTCAGTCACGGATGGGCACCAGGTTAAAGACCCGAAATGTAACTCTGGGCATTGTTTCAGTCACGGAAGGGCTCCAGGTTAAAGACCCGAAATGTAACTCTGGGCATTGTTTCAGTCACGGAAGGGCACCAGGTTAGAACCAATGGTCTATCATAAGTCAGTTGAATGGCTTCCTCAAATTAAATTTCTACACCTCAAACCCTTTTCGGTGAGGGGCAAGGATTTGTAGTCGGCGGCACTCACTCGATCCGAAGGCGGCTCCCTCTGTGTTCCATATCGGGGTATTTTGCTAAAAAATAATGTCAGTAAGTTTTTCGGAAGCTTATTTCACAGGGATATAAATTTTGGCATTTTTGATTGATGTCTTCATTTTTGTTTTTGACAAGTAGTGACTTTGGAACATTATGGGAATTAAGTGAATTTTGGTGCTTTGAAATCCCAAGTGTTACTATTGTCACTGACATTTCCACGGCGGCGTCACTGAGTTCCTTTACTCGATTGTTTTCCTTTGTTTTCTACATGTTTTCTTTGTCTATGTCTTTTATGTATATTTCCATGATAAACAGATCATGTGGCCGAGTGGTTCAGGTCACTGTTTTCAAATCTCTTGTCCCTCACCTATGTGGCTTCGGTCCTCACTCGGGGCGTTGAATTCTTCATGTGAGGGAGCTATCCAGCTGGCTTACGGAAGGTCGGTGGTTTTACGCGGGTACCTACCTGTGATGAAATAATACACGGAGGGGCACTTGGGAGTCTTCCTCCACCATTAAAGCTTGAAAGTCGCCATATGACCTATAATTGTGTCGGTACCACGTTAAATCCGACAAAAATTAAGAAAAAGATCCATAAGAAAGTGTTTCCTGATTTTGATACAAAGTTCCGCGTTCTGTGAATGGGATGTTGCTACTGGATCTTTATTCCTGATTATAGTGTTTCATTGCTGTAGGTTAACTGGTTTATTACTAATATTCAGCAAAAGTACAATGCACACCATAAGTGAAGCCACGATGTCTCTGTCCTTGTATTCTATAATTACACCTGTTATCTTTGAAAATCATTCAGATATGTCAGCCAAGACCTCGGAGGCGAACTTATTGCCTTAAGTAGAGAAATCATGTGAGTTCGCATTTGAAGGTTTTTTGTTCCTTGTGTCAGTTTGTTTTTTATTATTCTTGCCCGGTAAACTTACTTCAGGAAGGAGTAATTTTTAACTTTCACTAAAGTACTGAAAAGGCAGGAAACGCATATATCACAAAATGTCCTAAGTATAAAGAGTTTAAGACTTAACATTTTATCCAACAGGACATTGCCCCGATCCTACTTAAAAGAAAAATTCAAAGGCAATGAACTAGTGATTGAATATATATTTTTTGACTGTATTAATTCACTATTCCTGACAAACTGCAAGGCGGCCAACCATTGATAAGGAAATATTGTTTTGAAAAAAAATATGGACCTGGAAGCAATGCACATGTCAAACTGTTCTTGATCACCTTTCTCATGGCTCATTGTCACAGGAGCAAATTTTTTTTCAAAATGGCTTTTTGTCATTTTTTTCCTAAGAAAACATTATAATTGTAGTAAATTTAAGTGCATATGGCTCATGGATCCATACTGTATCCTAGGTACGTTACTGCCACCTGTGATTAATTATAGCACACCATTGTGAACCTAAGATATTATTATAAATTTCTACCGTTCATTACATTGTACTTTAAATGTCCTGACGATTTTTTATTTGCATAATATTTAACTACAGCGGCCGTGTTATGAAAAGGAAAATATATAAAGATCAGATCAAGAAATGCTCTTGGGAAAATGTGACATTTTCGTAGTGGAATATGTCGACAAACAGACGACTTAAAAATATTCCCACAGAATTTCACAAAGTTAAATCTGTTGAGAAAGCCACTGATGGAAAGAGAACAATCTGCTACCTATATATGTATGGGAAAAGATCAATACATACGAGAATTTTGAACAGAACTGTTAGATGCATGACTGTGTGTATCCTGTAAAGCAGGTAACATAGGCAAATTACTTTTCCATTGCACTGATATAATATGGATAGGATTATGATTGACAAACAGTGTTCTTTCAACAATTTCACAAACATATTCTTCCCTTGTGTAAAAGAGGGTATAGGGTAAGTCTCGACGAATGGTTTTTGGCTCGTGGTGCCATGTTTTAAAATCGCTTAAAGAGAAACGTGATACATTAATTAGATGTTTGAACTCTTCATTCCAAATTGGGGTAGAAACATGAGGCAGGGTTATCTGTGTTAAACTACTTCAGCAGTTTTGTAGATAAGAGCCTGTTTGTCACTTCGTGACTGCGTGATCAAAACAGAGCATATATAACCATAAAATCGTGATCGTTATGTGAAAATGAACATATTTTACAATGATAAAAGCGGAGTCGGAATATATATATATATATATATATATATGTATGTAGAATGTCAAATAGTCTTCAAACATTTAATTTCACACGAAACTGTAGATTCGTTTAATAGCACAAAATGAAGGTTATTATTGCGTTACTAGTTGTGACAACTTTAGGTGAGTTTCCATTCAGCAACTTATATTTTTTTCTAATGCGTTTTTCTATCACAGGTTGCGGATGCGAATGGGAATACGGAGTCCCGTTATCCTCGAGCCGGACATTCCCATGTGCACTCAACCGGTCGTTGGTCGACCTATGTCTATAAAAGATACAGAAAGAAGATTTAACGTTTTCAGTTTGAACTTATCAAGCTCGTTTTATTGACTGATTCTCGAACTTCTTAATCTTATTCAGCTCGTTTAATATATTTTGTATTAAAAGACTCTCATTTTAGACACTCTAACTATAACTAAAAATAGTTTTACATATAGATCTACATCTTAAACATTTGATTAAAACTGAAGAAAGCGATTTATAAATGTACGATTTCCAAAACATATTTCAGCTTTTGTCTATGCTGAACATTGTAGAGACAATGCCGCATGTCACGAACACCATATCACTCAGTGCCACGGTCATACACATTCAGTTTGTCTAGATAATTGGTGCGAATGCTCCGATATTCAACACGGTTTGTATATATTTATTTACATACATATACATTATTCCGTGTAGCTTCTTTGTAGGCAAGTATTTTTACATTTATCGCTAATATCATTTTTACATATATGTTTAGTAAATTATACGTGCATCACACATATTCAACAATATTAACACATATACTAAGTAAAACAGTTACACTTTCTTTGTTTCCATTCAGCGTTTGAAAAAGATAATCAATCAAATAAAATAGTATACAGAAAAAAGAATATCAAAATGAAAATATGAAACACAAAACTGTTGATATTGTAAAGTTGTCATTGGTGTTGGAGCGATCTCATAATTTGGCTTGTGGAGAGGGGCACAATAGGTGGAAATGGGCAACGACAATTAAAAAAGAGTAAAGGAAACGTTCTTCGCTTTATCAAAATAGACGTCAAATCAATTCCTTATCGGTACATCTAACTGCTCTCTCAGATTGCTCTTTGCCCTTTTAGATTTCTTTTCACTTCCTAGGTCAAACTTTGGAAGCCAAAACATATGCTGCCCCCGCTCCTACTCTCACAACTGGAGGGAGGGGCGACCCACATTCTCCTATGCCTATGGTTGTACAGAAGATGATGCGATTTTAGTATTACCCATATTACATGTGTATCAGTTTTGAAATTTGATTATGAGAATGAACAAATTGTGAGCAGACTGGTTTGTTTGTCATCACTACGAAGGAAATATTTATAATTCTTCAATTACTACTTCCCTGTACTTATAGCTGTTCTGCATTCCATGTAAAAATCATTATTCGTCTTGTTTGAACTCGTGTTTACTTTTAGGGTTTTCTATTTTTCTTTGTCACTATAAATTGTTGTGAAATACACAAATCGAGGGCTGAACGCAATACTGTAGTAACTCCTATTAAACAAAGAAGGACTTACGCTAGTATTGCGTTCAACCCTCGAAATACTCTTCGTACATTTCTAGCAGATTTCATCGGGTCATTCAATGTCGAAATTTTTACATCTTTGACTATCTTTTGAAAGTGGGACGTTGTCAGTCACAATTTCTATAGTTCAAAACATGCTGGAGGATTTCTTAACATATTGGTATCTTAATGAAAAAGAACTTCACAATTATAACCTACAAATTCTTAGTGACATCTTTAATTTAACGGTGTTCAAAATGTTAATGATAAACTAAATGACAACACTATTTTATTTCAATCGAGCTGAGTGCTGAAGAATATCTCTCTTTATTTTATTTCAACTAACTGGAAGACTGATTTTTTCTTTATTTTATTTCAATCGTGCTGAAGACTAAAGAATTCCGCTTAAACCGGTGCTAGGGGGCGAAATTAGTGCTGCACATTTTATTACCTCTCATGAACAGACTCAATCAAACCGCGTCTGTTATTATTATTTTTGGTTGCATTCTATGCTTCCAAGGGATCTTTTTACAGATATTATTCGTTAAATCATTTCTTTTTAAAATAGGTTGCACACATGTTATTAAGAGTAAGCGCTTTATAATGCCATTTGCATTAATGATATCACATACTTATCTTTTACTACAGGGCACAATTGTACGGCTCAGGCAGACTGCCCTTCCTGTCCCGATAATCACGTGGCTCACTGTGTGGACGGCCGCTGCCACTGTGCAGGAGGTCGACCCGGACAAGGCAAATAACTCGATAATAAATAATTTGTAAACCAAAAGATATATTATAAAACACAGAAATGGCTGTTTTGTTATTATGATTTTATATATTTTTTCACAGTCTTACTGCTTCTTATGAAGCAGCTATCCAGTTGACTTTTGAAATGTTGCTGGTTCTTCAAAGTTAACTGCTAGTGCATAAACTAATGTCCAGGAAGTCCGGCTCACCACTATTTAAACTTGTAGCTAGATTAGGACCAAAGTTTGACAGTAAGACTTTAAACCAAATCCAACCTTATCCTGACAATATTCTGTTTGATGCAAAGAATTTCTTTGAACCAAAGATATATAAAACAACATTGATATGAATATGTTACTATAATTTTTTTTATAAAACTTCCAACGTTTATTCTCTAAAATTACTAAACTGGAAACGTAAAATGCCCTATAAAATGTTGTTGTTTAATGAATGATTAATCAATATTATATATTTTGTAAAACTAAAAAGTTCCTTTTACCATCATTTGAATTCTTGAGAACAATATATAACTCCCATTTTCATCAAGTGTCCAGAATGCAATAGTTCTTATGCAATAAAATTTCATTTGAAATAAAATTTCATTTGATCTTGCGTTTGATTCTGTTCAATTTTTTGTGGGATGTTTAGTTAATGGGGAATCTTTTTAGCTAAAATTGTTAGAGAATGGCCTTAAGTGCCTTCTCCGAATGACATTTCAGGCACAGGCGGGCATATGAGAACAACAACAGACCTACTTTAGGAAAGCTGACTTCTTTGCATGTGTTATAAAACATTTACAATACTATCATGATATATCATGATGAGGGTGGATTTTATATTTACTTTACAACTTTTCTAGTTACACCATTATTTTTTGTATTGTCATCTCTGACAAATTTTGAGAAAAGAAAAATTGAATTTAATTTTAAATGATCATTTTGATTTGCTGAATCATTAATAATAACGGTCGGACTTCTGCAGAATAGTCTTGATTTATTACACACATATTGTATACAATGGGGATTAGAAGTTAATGTTATGAAAACTAAAATTGTTGTATTTAGGAAAAGGGGAATTACTTTCGCTAGAGAAAGATGGCTTTACAATAACCAACCGATAGAAGTTGTAGATTATTTTAATTATCTTGGTACAGTTTTTAACTACTTAGGGAGTTTTGTGTTAAACCAAGAACATTTGAGTGGTAAAGCATTAAAGGCTTTAAACGTTTTATTGTATAACTGTAAAGATTTTGATTTTAAACCAAAGTTATTATGTCAGTTGTTTGATTCTTTTGTAGGCTCTATTTTGTCATACGAGGGATGTTCGAAATGAATTGCTTATTTCTATCTGGAGACTTCATATTTCAAGTTAGCCCAAAAGGGCTCATTTCATGCCCTCGAAGTACTCCCCGTGGCTAGAAATGCAAAGTTTCAGCCAATGTATCCACTTCTTTAAGGCGTCACGGTACGCTGATTTGGGCAGAGTAATAAGGTACTGATGAATGGCAGATCCAAGTGCCTGTCGGGACTGGTATTTCCGCCCAGCAAGGAATGATTTCAATTTCGGAAACAAAAAGAAATCACATGGGGCAAGGTCTGGGGATTACGGGGGCTGAGGCAAAACAGTTACTTTTTCTTTCTTCAAAAACGCCGTAACTATTGCGGAGGTATGAACGGGAGCATTGTCATGTAGAAGACGGACATGTTTAAAAGCAGTGGCAGGGCGTCGGTTCTGATAATACTTTTTCAGTTTCTTCAGTACTACGTCTTTGTAGTACTTTCCGGTAATGCTTTTGCCCTTTTTCACCGGCACTTTTATTGCGACTCCTCCACCAGAGAAGAAGATTGCATACAAAACCTTCTTTGCACTCAAAGAACGTTTGGCAATTATTGGGCGTTTGCTGTGTTTAGTGGCCCAGATCTTATTGCTAACCTTTCTGACGGGCTCAAAATAATGGACCCAGGTTTCATCACCTGTGACGACATTGGCAAACTGCTTTTTGTCATATTTTGGAAACATTTGAAGTAGCTTTTTGGCCACTTTAACCCGTTGCCTCTTTTGCTCATCAGTCAACAGATTTGGCACCTATCTAGCAGAAATCTTTCTGACTTTCAAATGCTTCTTCAAAATAAGGTGAACCGTTGATAGTGATATGCCTACCTTTCGTGCAATATCACGAACTGTAAATCTGGCATCTCCTTCAATGATTTCCTTTATTTTGGAAATGATTTCTTTACGAGATGCAGATTTTGGCCTACCTGATTTCGGTGCATTTTTGATGGACTCTACACCAGACTCAAATTTCTTTTTCCACCGCCGAACTGTGTCATAAGACACACAAGAAGGTCCATAAGCAGTAGAAAGTTCAGTCATCAGCTGCTTCAAAGAACAACCAAGTTTTGAGCGAGCTTTGTTGTAAGCCCGTATTTCATCTTTCTTGTCGACGCTTCTACCAACCATTTTTACTACAGTGGTCAATGATTGCGTGTATTCAAATGGCAAATTTTATGTCTTACACTTAGTCTAACATGTACATTTATACACCGTTGTGTAGATATTGAATAACCCTATACAGGTAGGTATTGGTTTTTATCGTGCCCCACGTGGATATCGAGCTAGAGGACAATAAGCAATTCATATCGAACACCCCTCGTACTGTTCTGAAGTATGGGGCCACAATAAGTCAAAAGATATTGAGCGTGTACATATGAAATTTTGTAAAAGAATCTTAAATGTTAGAAGTAGCACTTGTAATGCAAGTGTTTATGGTGAGTTAGGTAGGCACCCTCTATATATTGATAGATATGTGAGAATAATAAAATATTGGTACAAATTAATAAATACTGATAATATTATATTAAGGAAAGTCTATGAACTAGGTGTATCTGATTGTGATATAGGTAAAAAGAACTGGGTATCGAATGTTAAAAACGTATTAGATATGTATGGCTTCTGAATATTTCAATAATACTAGTTTGATAGATTGTAAAATGTTCCCAAAGATTTTTAAACAAAGACTTATTGATAATTACATGCAAGAGTGGTTTGCATCTGTTGAAAATAGTGCCGTGTTAGATCTTTATAAAAATTGTATAACAACTCTCACATATAGATGTTACTTAGATTTATTACCTAAAAGTTATAGATTTTTGTTACAAGAATAAGAATATCTGCACATACTCTTAGAATTCAAACTGGTCGATACGGACAAAATAGAATACCACGTAATGAACGATACTGTTTATGTTGTAACACTATAGATATTGAAGATGAATATCATTTCATTTTAATATGCCCATGTTATATAGATATTAGAAGAAAATACATTAAGAAGTACTATTATAATAGACCATCGATGTACAAATTCATTGAACTTATTACTACAAATAAAAAGAGTATACTATTAAATCTTGCAAAGTATATTAAAGAATTTGTTAAAACTAGAAATATGATTATGAATGCTAACAATTAATATTAACATATGCGTCTTCTATTAGCAATTTTAACAACACATTTAAGCCTACTTGTTGACAGAATTGTTATAAATATATTATGAATGTTATATTATAACTGTTCATCCTCCGTCATTAAACATTACTATTTGTTGTTTAATTATTATATTATTCATAATTATCATATGTTTGAAAGATCATGTTAACGTGACATTGTATTATCAAAATATGTTGTTTATTATGCATGACGATGTACCATGTACAAGTCTTAAATAAAATTCTGTTCTGTTCTGTTCTTATGGTTAACTTATTGTAACTGTCAAAACATGAATTTACGTACGTTTGTTACTGCTGTTATGGTGTATTTAAATAACATTATATTGCTTCCAATTTCATTGAAATATGTCAATATTTGACAGAGAAAAAGCTAGGGGCTTGAAAAAGTGTCATTAAATGCAATATGGCACCTACGATATCGTGATGAGAGCTAGTGTATCTAAACATCTATTAACGACACCTATGATATAGTGGCGAAGGTTCATTTAGTATCGACATCATGTTATCAAACGCATGGTAAAACCACCATTGATTAAATTTTCCGACATGAACGTCTCTTTTCCGTATCACAAATTGAAGTCTTTTAGTGACTAGGATAGCCAATTTAAAACTTTATCATAACAGAATACCGCTTAAGCCGGTGCTAGGGGTGTTGCAAATTTTATTACCTCTCATAAACAGGTTCGGTCGAACCGGGTCTTATTTTGGTTGATTGCATCCTGTACTTCAAAAGGACCTTCTTAAAGATTTTATTAATTATCACAAAAGCAGTATTTAAGTGCCTTATGGCGGCTGTAAAAGGTCTCCCCGTAGTTGGACTCAGTGTTGTTATAATTTTCTGATCCTCTGGGATCATGGAGTACATTTTGTTCTATTATTATAATAATAAAACTCCGCTTAAGCCGGTGCTACCGGGCGTGAGGGGTGTTGCACATTTTATTTCATCTCATGAACAGACTTGATCAAACCTAGCCTGCTTTTAATTTGCTTGGCTGCATTCGGATCTTCATATAGGTTTTATTAAATTTAGCGTCGGTCATTTCTTGATGCGCATTATCAATAGTTGACACCATAACAGCATATGAATGCTGATTGCAGATAACAGTATTTACTAAAGAAATTAAATTATTTTTGTTATGTTTTGGAAATACGGAATCCGGAAATCAAAATCGGAATAAATCTCAAGCTTATTATATATTTTTGTGAAAACATAAATAAATATCTATATAATTGGAGGAGCACAAATCGCGAAATATTTACGATAAATTGCCAAAAATGGTGTTTAAATTGCCGTCAGATGTAAAAGTCAATAGCGGCAGATGAGTCAGATAATGAGTAGGCAATTACGTAAGTTTTATTGAAACTTAAGATTTGAAATAAGTTTTAGAACTATTATATATCTTTGTTTGTTACAATCATTAAATAAAGTTATTATTACCATTATTATTGCTGATGGTATTGAGAAAGATCTAGACTTCTTTCATTTTAAATTTTCAGGTTTTAGTTAATTCACTCAGTAAATGTCTACATACGCTGTTATAGGTGGTCCTTTGGTCTAGTGGTAACACACTTTGTCAATTCAGAGACCCGAAGTTCGAATCCCTGTTCAGGCGCTGCAAATTTCTGAAATGCTCTCTGACTGAGAGACCAGTACTAGTTCTTGCCAGGAAAGGAAGTTTCGCATGTATCGGTGCTATACACTGGGAGCAAGTTCTGATCTAGACAGTCTATTGAAATAGATTTAGGCTAAAATAGCCTGACATGTCTATATCAAACAGATTTCTCTCTCTGTTCTGGGGACTCCCTCTCTCGTTCTGTTTGTTTGGTCAGATCGCTCTATGTCTGTTCTCGTAATGGATAAATTGGTGCACTGCGTGCTCCCTTTGTATCTTAAACATTTTTGAATGAAAAGTCATTTGAAAGGTAGAAAACCCTGTTTAAATTTTACTAATTTTCCAATTCACAATTATCTTTCTTTTTCTGTTACTGTTGATTAAAAGTTTATATGCGTCGTAAAACATGAAGATTCAACCCGGCCCTTCGTCGTTGTTTAATTTTAAATAAGATGGATTTAAAAAATGACGAATTTGACTTGTGTATCAACCACCATTTGCAAAACGAGAAATAAAGAGGACGAGTTATTGTTTATTTACTATCAACTGAAACATTATATAAATATTGCATTCCTTAGAGGGTGATATGAAAAATATTTCGAGGGGTGAATATTTATCATATCACCCTCTAAGGAATGCAATATTTATTTTATTATACCGAATACACAGTAGGTCTGAACAATCATTGAAAAAATTATGTAACGTGTTCTATGATTTATTGAAATAATCAATAAAAAATTAACATTAAAGACAATAGAAAATCAGTCTATCAGTGTATCTCATTGTAGTTTGTACAGTACATTTAGTTCTGAAATAATCACAGTCTTAAGTCACATGTACCAGGCACTGATTTGTATTTCCATAAAAATGGAAATGTACATTTGAATTGTTCATTGTTGGATTTATTGAATACTGAACGTTTCTCAATAATTGATCTACACTTTCTGCAGCAAAATAGTTTGTATTTGCAGACACTGTTTGGTTGAGAACACCAACTGGTACTGACATTCTGCTTGTGTCCTGACTACGACTACCTGAATAACTGACTTTATTTTGTTCTTTAAAATTATTTTCCTTATTTTCACTTGTTACTTCCACAAATACATTATCATCCCTAAACCCTTTAAGAAGTTCTTCTTCTGATATTTCTGGGAATTGATTTGGCTTTTCCGAGGAGTTTGATGACAGAGCTGCACTTAAAGTGGATGGAATTTCACGCTTTTTCCCCTCAGTGAGTCGGTTGGAGTAACTGCGAATTGATGATTCCGATTTATGTCCAGATGTTCTCATTAGATGCCTTGCCTCAATTCCAGCAGCATCCATAGCAGTGATAGATGTAGCTCTAATACTATGGTTAGTGTATATTTTTGACAAATTTCCTAGTTTGGAGATTTGGACCATGTAGTTAGACAATGGGTTTTTTTCAACCGGTGCTTTACAGTACCAAATTATTGAGGAAGTTTCAAAAGATTCAGATGGCCTTTGCACCAGAGCATCAAGAGCAGGATGAAGTTTTTGGATATATTTCTTAAACGAGGCCACTGGGCACATTAGATCGTCCGGCCGTGCATACATTTACCCTCTCCAATTGTGTCATCCGGTGTAGCTTTTGATCTACAAATAAATATTAACATAGTAAAAGTGATTTATTTTCACAAATCCGTGCCTATTAAAATGCTTTTTTGAAAATAAAATCCAGCATTATCGGGCATTTCCGTATTCTCCGGTAAATACGGAAAAAAACCACAACAACAAAAGTCGTCATGATCGGCCTGTCATGATATCAAAGAAATTTAATTTTAAAAATTTAATTATAAAAAAAAAACAAAAAAAAAAAAACAAAACAAAACACATTGCTCTAAATATTAATTGAAACTTACCCATGATTTTTATCTGCCTCATCTATGTTTTGGTATACGTATTCAAGGCCAGTAGCATCGGATGCAACAGCAAATGTTGATTTTGTCATGGATCGAAGGTTTTCCCTACCTCGTCGGCAAAGGAAATACATAACATCAAACCAAACTTTGTATTGCAGTCCACATGGTGTGTCCACATTGAACACAACAGAATGTTTGTCGTACAAGATTTTCAAGTCCTCGCTAGATATAGGGGGTTTGTGTTCCACAGATCCAAGTCCACACTTTTTTAAGTCATTCACTTTCGCTTTGAATATTTGCTGGCAACTGCTGAATTCTTTGTCTCTACTTATATCAACTGAACACTTTTCCTTCAGGTGTTTAGATAACCCATATTTGTATGAGTTCAGAGTTGAAGTTTTTACATTTTCCCTTGATCGATTTCGAACTGAAGCAAAAAAATTCCAGAGTTCCGTGTTTAATTCCTCTTTTGAAAAGTCCTCGAAATTGCTTCTCTCTCCCAAATATTCACGGAATAAAGCAACACTACGCTTCACGAGGCGCTTTGTATTGTTTGAGTCCTTTTGGTCAAGTAAAGATTGCAGGTCTTCTTCAGTTACTGCGGCAAATTTGCTACAAGACATGTTTTTCTTTTCTTTCTGTCAAAGTTTCTATATTTTGACACATTAATCTCGTCTGTTGTTAGACAAACGCTTCACAGCTAATATCAATAAGCGTCTAGTCAACATTGATCATCAAAGTATGTAACTCAATGTGAAAGAAATACCGACAATATCATATCAACCAACGGGTGATCTGAAAAAAAAATCACATGCGCAGAAAATTAAAATAGCTTTTCTGCGCATGAGATATGAAATTACTGGTAAATATGAAATATTTTCAAAGTTAAACCAATGGGAAATTTGCATTGGACATTTATATGAGGTATAATAATGTTAATTATGCTGGCTTGTTGATATGACGTTTAGCACTTATCATGCTGTACACGACTGATTCTGCCTTTGCGACCAGTGTAGACCATGATCAGCCTGCACACCCGTGCAGTCTGATCATGATCTGCACCGTTCACCATTCAGTCAGTATCTTTTTGGTAAGCACCCCTTTTAACAGTTAATGGTGCTGTCCAAATTTAAAGATGGACAAGTTCATTATAGTTTAGTAAGGGTTAATACTGTATATAATGATTATTTCGTTTAGATTATAAGAACTCTTGTTTTTTGGATATGGAATCTGTCTGTTATTTCTGTAAAATTCCGAATGAACGGGAACATATGTTACCAGAAAGTAAATAAAAAGATGAACTTTAAACATACAAGCGGAAATCACTGTGGCAACATAAATCAAAACATTTGAGCTTACATGTAATGAGTTTGATTTTATGATATAATATAATAATCTAATTGTTTCATGTAGTTACAGCATATGAATATTTACTCTTGTCGTTATCCTTGCCTTTACAGTGAGGACACAAACTCAGAATTCACTTGTCTGCAACGGATGTGACATCTGAACTTGACAAATATTGATGAGTTTAGTTTTCAAGGTCAACTATTTATTTTATTGGAATCGATGAAAGCTTCCTTAGTTCACATTTAACTACACTGTTCAATTTCCTCCTACGTCGATTCGTATCTGAAATGCCTCCTATGTTATGTGCAGCACAGCCATAGCCTTGGTCTTTTTGCTGAGCGGCTGACAACTGTACTCTTATGTTAAGGACGTATGCTAGAATTTGGTGTGAAAATTTTCCCAATAACAGAATTTCTTTAAACTTTGGATATTGAAGGACAATCGTCTAAGAAACAAAAAAATGCAATAAAAATCATGGGTCACCGGATTCAAAAAAGAGTTATCTGCCCTTGAAAACGTCATTTTTGGGGGAAATGCCGTTTTCAAGGGCAGATAACTCTTTTTTGAATCCGGTGACCCATGATTTTTATTGCATTTTTTTGTTTCTTAGACGATTGTCCTTCAATATCCAAAGTTTAAAGAAATTCTGTTATTGGGAAAATTTCCGCCCATCTCATATACAAGGAATTCTAGCGTACGCCTTTAATATATCTGTTGTCATTCTTTGTAAACAGAACCTTTTGAGATCTGTCTCAATTTAAACTAACTGTCCCAGACAAGAATCATTAATGAATGGACATCATAACTGATTCGCACTTTCGGCGCTGGTTTGTCAGACTTCCTGCAAATTAGGTTCAAGCTTCTAAAATGAATTTTGAAAACCTTACTATATCAGGTTATTTCTGAATAGGCACTAGCTGATAGTATTTGGAATCAGTCTGAACATCCGCGTCGATTTATCAGTATAAACTAGCCATATCGTTGCTGAATATATGTAGTGTGATGTTTAACCTTTAATATTGCAATATTTTGTTTAATTGTTAAAACAATCCCACATTGCTAGCGATGAAAATTGTCGACAATCACGGTGTGAATTAAAGTTCAGAGCTCAGGCGCAAAGAATTTGAACCACGGGTGTTTATACATTATTGTTTCAACTTAGTTTGTGTTTTCAAGATGTATCATATATTTACATAAGACTTAATTACTCCTTTTATTAATCTTTAGTTATTATCTATTTGTCGTTACATGCTTAGAAAGACAAGCACTTGAACAGTAGAGAATGTAAAAGAGTAGACTAAATAGTCGCCACACAACAAGTAAACATACTTGATGGTCAACATTCCAGCCAGTCTGACACGATCCGTCTCATCAGTTCTTTGAGCGCTTTGATCTTTGAAATCAGTGTTACACATAACTTTCAGATCGTGTCTTTCATTTCTTACTGTTTAAAACGTGTAATTAAATCTAAAACGTCGGTATATTACAAATGTATCTGTACATTTTCACGTCAATTAGTTTCTAACGAAGTGCGGTGTGTTGTCCAAGACATGCAGAATAACGAGCTTTCATGTACGAAAATGTTAGCGTCATGTAATATTTATCAAATCAAAGATTTTTTCAGCATGATGTTTCCGTGTGTTGTCATAATCATATTAATATTGTATTTATATACGCTTGAACCATTGATATCTATTACTTTCTAACATCATCATTTAAGTAATATAGTAGTTTTGTGTTTAACTTATTTTACAGACAATAATTGTTTGCCTTAACACCTATCATGCTAGTGTGTATGTCGGTTTGGATCAATTCGAATAAACTTATTAAAGACACATTTCATTTTCGTTTCATATCTTCCTTACTGTAATGGTCATTTATATAACCTTCGTATAACGGCAACATACAAAATATTATTGATTTGATAAGCGGACAAGTCTTAGTTAACGTTTTATAAAATGACAAGCGTTTCATTTTGTATCCACTTATACTCAAGTTGGGATCAATTCATTCCGTATTCAAAAATAATAATCATGTTAAAATTGTCATTTTTCATTTCTGTTGATTCTTCGAATGTGTAAGTTTTTATTTGAAAATATCAAGTGGCAGCGGTCAGATTCAATAGAGAGAGAGAGAGAGAGAGAGAGAGAGAGAGAGAGGGGGTGGGGGGGGGGGGGGGGGGGGGGGGGCGTGTAGCAGGGAAGGGAGTTCTAGACTTGAATTTTTGTTCTATTTTTTGCGGACTTCAGCTTTATCATAATTATTTTATTAAATTACGGATAATGACTTCTGCGCACGATACATTTTCGATATGAAAATGCTCAAGCATGTAAATATAAGAAATAAAGATTATAGATGTATTATTAGGTATTTTCCTTCAGTATGTATATAGTTAAAGTCCTTGATTCATATCTAACGAATTTAGATCTTTTGTAACTACACTTTCATCGTTTTAAAAGAAAATGTCCATTAAATTTCCAAAGTATATTCTTATAGATTTTAGAATACTAGATATCTCGTGAAATTTTTGTTTTCGTTTCACAAGACAGCTCCGCTACGTGATATATTAATCCGTGTGCGTTCTTATATAGTGGCATTGATATCTAAAGGCATTAAATTGTATCATATCAAAGCCATCTTATATGCTTCAGTAAATTTTATGATCCGCACTAATTAGGGGACCTTCAAAGGATCTTGATAACCTAGGTGACATATGTTTTATCATGTCATTTTGCATAATAGTTACGTAATGATTTCCGGTAGATCACTTAAAACAGCAACTTCAGTATGTACATGTCATTCAAGTCGGAGAAAAATATATACAACTATTTGAAGTTGTAGAAAAAATAGATATATGAAAACAAATGACATTTTAAAATGTAAGGAACAAGTTTTATATGTGTATGATGTGTGGAATTAGACTGGAAATGCTTGTTCTTTTCTGACGAATATAAGAATACAGCAGACTTTTCAGGTAAGGTATGATTAAAAATATACATGTCTTTAATCAAAGCATACCGTAGAATAAATTACTTGACAGAAATCATCTTTACAGTGGCGAAACAATTCGTAATATAATGAAAAAATTTTGTAGGTTTTCTTAAAACTAATAATTCAATCATAAACTTTATAAATATCTTCCTTTGTAACAAGTATTTTGCGGATTGGCTGATTAATTTAAAAATGTAACTCGAGCGACCGATACGCGCTAAGCGTATAAATTTGTACGCTAAGCGTATATTTTACCCGGTAAACGCGTAAAAATACACGGTAAGCGTGTACTTTTATAGATCTACCGATTGAAATACACAGTAAGCGTGTAAATTTACACGGAGAACGTGTAAATTTGCACGCTAACCGTGCATTATGGTACCGCTCGAG
This sequence comes from Mercenaria mercenaria, assembly GCF_021730395.1. NCBI lineage: Eukaryota > Metazoa > Mollusca > Bivalvia > Venerida > Veneridae > Mercenaria > Mercenaria mercenaria. The sequence goes on from NC_069376.1 coordinate 52,087,732, forward strand.
CGATTTCAGACTTTTGACCAAAACGGTACGTCATATTTTATTACGTTTGGTACACAACTAACTTTATTTCGACAATCCCTTTACTGCCTCCGAACTACAGTAAGCACGCTTCCCTGAAGTTAATGCAATTCAGTCTAATTAATTAATATTGGTGTTCATTCATAAACGAATTAATAGCCAGTAAATCAAAATAACGGTAATTAAATTACTTCGGAACTTGAAGAGTAATAACGGGTTACACATCAGGCCGCACCATGTGGACTCCATTATTACATTTTTTTTTATATTTCCCTTCCTCTGTCCCTGGAGCTGATACATTGATATCAATACATAGCTATATTAATACAATACCATATTCTCTTAATACCCAAAGGCGCGATCGATGTGTACGGTGTATTTAGGCAGCATTCATATAACTTCAAACTTATATTGAATATTTATCACTATTTTATTCAGATTTCGTGACAAACAACGCTCTGTAAAACATATCTAGCTCGATAAAACCAATCTATGTCTATGATCGGCCTAAAAACCTCAAAACATACTTTAAACATCTCTTTCAGCTAAATCTTTTAAGATTCTATATCATCTGATGATATAGAATCTTAAAAGATTTAGTTGAAAGAGAAAATACATGTGTCTAAAATATCTGATATGATGATCATATCAGATATTTTAGACACATGTATTTTATTTCAACCACTTGTTATCTTAAGGTTTCGATGGAGGCCTTGAGAAACAAAAATCAAACAACACCAAATCATAGAAAGAAAGAGTTGTTTGACATGAAAATTGAACAGCATGTAAAACATGTATATTACTTTACGAAACAAGTGTCAGTATACTGCTATAAACATTGAATTCCGGAAAAGGGCTGCCTAAAGAGGCTCCACTTCCGGACAGTTAAACGCCTTTAAAAACTCACCATTTTCAAAGAACAGTTACACATGTTTGTTTTGATGCATTTGCAATAGCGTGCGAGTGGTGAAATTTCGCATAACAAGGTGGAACACAGTTTTCAGCAATTGTTTATCTTTATTTCTTTACAAATGGCATTCACTTACTAAGGGAGACAACTGTTCCCGATTATTTTAAATACAAATGGCATTCATTTTCAAAGGGAAACAACTTTTTCCGATTATTTTAAGTAATCTTTGAGAAAAAGTTGTCTCCCTTTGAAAATGAATGCCATTTGTAAAGAAAAAATGATAAACAATTGCTGAAAACTATGTTCCACCTTGTTACGTGAAATTTCACCACTCGCACCCTATTGCAAATGCATCAAAACAAACATGTGTAACTGTTCTTTGAAAATGGTGAGTTTTTAAAGGCGTTTAACTGTCCGGAAGTGGAGCCCCTTTAAGCAGCCCTTTTCCGGAATTCAATGTTTATATCAGTATACTGACACTTGTTTCGTAAAGAAATATACATGTTTTACATGCTGTTCAATTTTCATGTCAAACAACTCTTTCTTTCTATGATTTGGTGTTGTTTGATTTTTGTTTCTCAAGGCCTCCATCGAAACCTTAAAATAAATCTAGCATTTATAAAAATAATCAAAGAAAATATAATTAACAGCTTATCTATAGATCGATTTATATTGATCAATTCACTTTTCTAAAAAGCTTCCTTGGCTAAGTGGTTACGGCCTCTGACTTCGAACCAATTGCCCCTAGGTTGGTTCGAACTCATCTCTGGTGCGGAATTCATCCAAACTAATCGACTGTCTACCTCTACACACTTGTGTGCCTGTGTCCGAAATAATGCGGCACTAGGGGAGATCCTCAAGCATTAAGGTTTAAATATCGTAAAATGACCGAATCGGTCAGGGTGACTTAAAAACTTAACACAACGGAATTTTATAATTGTCACTATTCCTAGAAAATGTGTACTAGGTAGTTTGGCAGGCTCAAAGAGATAAACTCAAACCAAAATATTGTGTTACATGATGTTGTTGACATAGTGAAATTCATCCGACTTTGGAAACGTACCTACGTTAAACTTGATGAAAGTTTAAATTCAGAATCCTTGCCAAATCATTTGTGACTGGTACCTTTTTGTAATTATTGTTAAAAAATATGGAACTTGGTGTGAAATAAAGGCCAGTATTTAGTATTACATTTAACTTTTTCATTCTCCTAATTAAACTGCGATAACAACGTACGCTTCTCTACTTAAACCGCTTCAATTCACTGTTCATTTCTCAGTGCCCAATTTCTCTCCACTTAAACTGCTTCACTTCACTGTTTATGTCTCAGTGCCCTATTTCTCTCCACTTAAACTGCTTCAATTCACTGTTCATTTCTCAGTGCCCTATTTCTATCCACTTAAACTGCTTCACGTCACTTCACTGTTTATGTCTCAGTGCCCTATTTCTCTCCACTCAAACTGCTTCAATTCACTGTTTATTTCTCAATGCCCTATTTCTATCCACTTAAACTGCTTCACTTTACTGTCTCAGCGCCCAAATTAACAGTTCCAGCCTTAATATTCTTTGTTAAAGCACACAATGTGTTTAGCCATTCTGCTCCTGGTCTTTGCTCGTATATATTTTCCCTATTTTAATTTCTGAAACAAAACGCAAACTTCCGTAGTAGCCGCTTGGTTTCGTTCCGAAATCTATTGTCCCAAAAACTGTATATGACGGGGTTAGCTGCATTATTTATTAGATATGATCTTAACATAAGATCAAGTAATAAAGATTCCGTAACTGTCATATCAGTCCAAAGAGCTTCTTCAACTGTATCCATGATGGAAATAACAATAAAAGGTAGATAAGAAATTACGAAAACAATAGTTATTGTCATCATCATAAGTGTTATCTTCATTTTGTTCTTTTCTTCAGCTTTTGATCCCGGTTTCTTATGCCGTATCATTGTGCACATAGTTTTTGCCGTTTCTGTACGATTAGGCTTACCTTTTGAGTTTTTAAACTTTACATTTAAAACTTTTTTCTCTGTCGTCTCCGTTTCGATGGCAGAGCTTTGAAATTCAGCGTTAGTAACGAAATGTGTATCTGTGATATCATCAGTCAATGCATTATTCAACGCGCTAGTAAGCTCTTCACCGCCATCTTCCTCGTCTTGATTGTCAACTGTGAAACAAAAACAAATCTTTTTAGATTTCTTCAAAGTTATCTCCACTGACATTTTATCATGCTGATATATTTTCCGGCAGATAAAACCATAGATTATGATTAGAAACAATACTGACATTACAAAAACTAACATATTGAAACCCAAATATCCAACGGCTAGATCAGATCCGTGATATTCGTCGGCAATGAAACATTCCACACCCGTGAGATTGTTCACCGGCGTCAGTACAGAACTTTGCCCGTATATGAAACCATTTGGAATAGAAATTACAACTGCGCCAAATGTTGCGAGTAAACACGCTTTTCTATCACCGAAGTCTCTAATTTGTCTTTTTAAAGGCCTGCACACTTTGAAATATCTGTCTAGTCCAACAACTAGAAGAATAAACACCGAACTGAGAGTGCAAGCACCTATAAAGAAACTCAATACTTTACATACATTAGTATGTGTGTATGTCAAAATCAGAGTCAAGTCAAGAAGATGGTATGGTATTCCAAATAGACACACAGCCAGATCTGCCATCGCTAGACTTAGGATATAGCATCTAGCGCTAGATCTAGTGAATTTCGTTTTATAGACGATAAGTACAAGGGTATTACCGACAATTCCAATCACCATGATGGTCACGAGCAACACTGTAAGAGGAAGATACTTTAATCTTTCTGATTTATCCAGTTCCTCAAGGGTAATATTATTTTCATTTTCCATTTTCTTTAAAAATGGCGTCACGTCTAATTAGCTAAGACTTCTTATTTTTTCTTGGTTCCGGTTTGCAAATATGTATCACGAATCATGTAAGCCGTAAGAATTGTCGTTTCTAAATCACCTTTTTGCTCCAGAGTTCAGGAACTTTGTTCAGCTCAAAATTCAACACTACAATGTGGGAAAACTTCAAATAATGGAACTGAAAGTTTAGTAACACGTTTTTAAATGTTTCTAAAATATTGTAGCATTTCCAGAGAGACTGTATAACTTGGGTTTTCTTTTTCCTTCGTCTGGTTCCTGAAATATACAAGAAATTATACAATTATTGTTGTTAGTAAAACTCACCAATAACGTTAAAAAAAAAGAATTGCAATTCAGATACTGGTAGCACCAGTTTGCCTAACTAATATACAAGGACACATCATATACAAATATTACCCGTATTAGTAGTATTATCTTTAGTTTATTTTAAAAGCAATCAGAGCCATAAATAACAACATTGGACCGCAAGCAACAGAAACAGTAGTGGAAAAAATATAGCAGACGGGTTGGTTCAGAAAGACAAACGGATTGGGGTAGACAAACGGGTTGAGTGTTGAAGCAATGTATTTTCAACCAGTTAGAACAGACAGTGCAAATAAAATGACTCATCACTGGGAAATGTTCTAACATTAAAAATTTCAAACTGAATAAAAAAACATACAATATAGGGTCAATTTCAGGTATAAGTACAGCAATATGATTATATAGCGTTCTTCATGTAAAAATAATTTCATCAATAACATTTTCGTTTGTGCGATAATACTGTACTCCACTACATTTGTGTTATGTGTATTAGATATCAGAAAAGCTTTAATATTTTTTATAAGTAAGATGATAGTGATAACAGTACATGGTATTTTAATTTATTCAACAAATGTACGCCTCTTTTTAAAGAACAAAGAAATACATAAGTTTTTAATCTGACTTCTTAATTTATTTTTCCTGGAACTACTTTCGCCCCATGTGGTTCTGGGACGATCTGTGTATGAAAAGAATTGGAACCACTGCCTTACCCTTGCATGATCGTAAGAGGCGACTAATAGGTTAGGGTCTTAACACTTGGTTTTGCAGTAATTCTGTGATTCCAGCAGGTATGCAAATTTTGATTCCATACCTCATGTTTTTATTTCGATGTAAATGAGATGTGGAACCAAAATTTGTTGTCCTGTTTGGCGCCATATAACCTATACTGTGTTTGGTGCGCAGTAAAACCCAAATAAATAAATAAATAAAAGGAACTACTTTCGTATCTATACTGACGAGATAAAGAAACGCCTCATTGAAATCTGGCGTTATTTTTTTCCTAACGCTTTTAATTGTTGTGAAATGTAGTAAATCTACATGTACTCTGACCGACAAACACAGTGAACAAAAACTCGCGCGATTTCATTCAGCCATTTGTTCACTTCATGTACCTGGTCATGATTTCCTCGTGCAGTCCGTGCATGTAAACCATGTGGTTTGATTGAACGATTTTTGCACATGTACATGTGTAATACGACACACAACCATATTTTCAGCTATTCTCTGAAAAAAAAAAACATTAGTTTTCGTAATGCCGAGGCTGAATTCTGAAGAGAGGGCTCAGGTTTTGGCTATGCTTGAATGTGGGCGAACGCAGGAACAAGTTGCTAGACGTTTTAACGTCTCTCGTTCGACAATTGTGCGTCTTATTCGACGTGTTAGAGACACGGGAACGTCTATCGATAGACCACGTTCAGGTAGACCGCGTGTAACGTCAATACGACAGGATAATTATATACGTCAACGTCATTTACGTGACAGATTTGTGACGGCGCAATCTACGTCACGTATAGTTGTAGGTAACCGTGGACGTCCAATTAGTCGACATACAGTGAGAAATCGACTCAGAGAACGCGGAATTACCTGTCGTAGGCACTACCGCGGTCTAATTCTAACGTTACGCCACCGTCACCAACGTCTTATTTGGGCCCGCAACCATCGCGGCCAGCGTTGGCAGAACGTAGTGTTCAGTGACGAGTCGCGTTTCAACTTGTGGAACGCCGACGGACGTATCCGTGTCTAAGACGACGCCATGAACGCTACGCAAACAATTGCGTTTTGGAGCACAATCGTTACGGTGGAGGTGGAGTAATGGTGTGGGCAGCAATCAACCATAGGTTTAAGTCCCAACTCGTCGTTTGCCAAGGTAATCTCACAGCCAGCGTTACATCGACCAGATATTACGTCATGTAGTTGTCCCTTTATTCCGTCAACGTCAAGGATTAGTCTATCAGCACGACAACGCGCGACCTCACGTTGCACGCGTCACCAGGGACTTTCTACAGGCTAGAAACATTAATGTTTTACCTTGGCCGGCGTGTTCACCGGACTGCAATCCGATTGAACACGCGTGGGATTATCTCGGACGGCGGTTACGCCAACATCAACCCCAGCCAGCAAACGTCCGGGAACTGAAAGCAGCGCTGCACCAGGAGTGGGCCAGAATCCCACGGTATCTGTTACGCAACTGGTGCGGCTCTATGAGGCGTCGCCTTGCTGCTGTGGTTGCTAGCAGAGGTGGCCACACGCGCTACTGATTTTTCTAATGCAATTTCTCCGACCGGGCTATTAAAATTCAAGATTTAAGCTTAATGCGACAATGAAATGATTTCATATTGACCATAAAGTCTTGTTAAGCATCTAATTTGCGAATGGAATTGTTCTTTTCTAATTTTGAATCACGGTTAACCAAAAATTGTATACCGAGTTTGAATGAGGCGTTTCTTTATCTCGTCAGTGTATCATGGTACATTCTGGTAATCAAAACGTACGGATTGCATTATCTGAACATAAGCCTCCAGGTTGTTTTTATCAGCTGTGCTCCTGGCATTCTTTCAAATGCATATTTATATTTGTCAGCATAAAATAATATGAAGTCATTACTCATATTTGCAGATGTTTGCAATACACAAAAAGCGTCGTAGGTTTGTCATGATAATATTGCGGAATATAAGAATGTAGCTAAATATATTCATTTTTTCTGTATTCGGTATTATTTGATACATTATTTTCTTAAAATGTTGAAAATGTCCGATTTTTTTATAAATGAAAACCACATATAAATGTATAAATGTGATTTTGTATTGCAGCCTCGTTTACATGTATTATTGTTGTAAATACCTCATATTGCATGTTTTGTACATGTTTGAGAGAATAAAAGAGATGTTCTGTTCTGTTCTGTTCCGGTAAAGTAAATTGGTGAAAGTTATGCAAGAATCATTATAGTATATTAAAGGTCTGTAGGAGAGATATAACAGCATTAAATCGAAACGATAAAATTTATTTGAAAACGCTGTGAGGGGAACAGTTTGCATATATATGTACGCAGTGTACATTGACCTATATGAGGCAAATTATATTGTCTCCAAAACGTAAGTTAGACTTAAAAATAGTGTTCAAAAACCAGAAAGTTAATATGTTTTTGTTAATATTGAAACAAATAAGTGAAGTTTTGTATTTTTCAAACTGACATATATTTTTTATTGTGTGTTGCCTATTTTGGGAACTCCTTTCACAATTATGAAGTGTTTAAGAAGAATTATGATGCTAGAGATTTATGTCAAACAAAACGCGCATACGATAAGTGTTGTGTTTCCCTTTGATTGCCAGCAATACAGCTAAGTATTGTCATATTTCATGAAAGGTAAATCGAATTATTGTGTATACATTTATCACTGACATATTGGAATATAACGCATGCAAGTTTAATAACTTTAGTAATACATTGAATCAGAATCACTAAATAAAAGAATCCCATATATTCAAAAAGTTGAAGATACAAAATAAATTTGGTGGTCTAGCCAGTTCAATCTTTAGTTTGAATTTACATCTTATTGATCCAGTAAACGTAGATATAATAAATAACGAAGAAGGAAATTAATAAAAACAATCACATTTTTGCACAAACATTGCATTGCCACTACTTATCAAACGGATTTTGCAGTTATATAATATTTTAAAAATATAATTTAGATCTCTTTTCAGTATCTAAATCATTGTAGGTGCGTCACTGCAAATATCCCATATGTTAATATCAGGTTAGAAACATCATTGTAAATAAATATGTGAAAGATACACCATGATAAAAAGAAAAAAAGAACTTAATCGATATCAACAGCTAATGCTTTATTCTTATCATCTTATTTATGAACACAATCTTCCACGTAGATCTGCAAATTAAAAAAAAATCTGCAGGAAGATAATACAAGTATAGTGCTTAAAATTACCTGGATATATACATCCAACATGCGAATATACTTTTCTTTAGACAACTTCATTCCAATTGATATCAACACAACAAACCCATAGAGCTTAGAAACGTTTTTAAACACGCCATCAAAGATAACAGAACATTACCTCAAGTTACCTAATAGTAGAAAATATCTAATAATTATCTTCTTTCTTTAGATAGTTCAGTGTTTCCGCGTGCCTTTGTTATATCACTCTAATAGAGCAGCCAAAATGACTGGCACACTTTATGCTGTAATTCGCCATCCAATAAAAATACAGTTTCTGATATCACATAGTCGTGTGGATAGGATGTTGATTTTTACATAAGAAAAAAATGAGTTTTAACTATTAATTAATGCATTCAATTGCAATTTTGGTTGCCGATTTTGTTTTAGGCGACTGACATTAGTACATTAATCTTGTGGAAAGGGCCACCTTTTATATCATTACTCTAATATGATTTATACGAAAGTAAACGTATTTTTCTAAAATGCATAGTGAATGTGAATAGTGAAAAATATTACATATATATACAGTTTGGCCCAACAAATTCAAACCTCATAATTTTCACATATTAACGCATCTTCCTTTTCTTGCTTAGGTTTTGGGCAGGCATTTCAACCTTACGTTGCTTTGAAACAAAGAAATCAGTGTGTGATTACTTCAAAAGCATTTCAATTAAGAGTTTGACACCCACACACAAAACATAGAGAACTAAACTGAGTTTTTTTTTATCTTCCGCAGGACTTGGGATTCTCATCCTACTTTGACATGTACGGAAGAAAAAACAGCACACGGTTTTAATAAAACCATCTGAAGTTCTTTATTCTAAGGATCAAAGAATAATGTTTAAGATTTTGTAATTGTTTATATTATGAAGGAATACTTAACGTTAGTCGTTTAAAGTATAAAATTTCCACAGTAAATGGTGTGTCTTGTTTTCAGAACAAAGAACAAAGAACTTTTTCTACCTGTTTCGTATACTTACTGTATTTCATTTTTTTTAAATATAGATGCAATTAGATTTTGTTCATTTGAATGCTGTTCTGTTGCTCTGTAGAAAATCACATATAATCCAAAATAGTTTCTTTTTATATTATGGTAAAGATTTGAACATTTATTTTTCCTTTTATGTTAATTATAACTGTCGCCACATTTTGAGTGATAATCATTAAAAGAAAAGCGATTGTCGACAGAAACAGAACAAAGTTTTGTTGTTACAAACACTTAAAGGTCCATTACTAAGGGAAAGTGAGTTGGCAATTTTTTTCATAGCCAGTGCATAGACTTCTGCAAGACACTAAATAATGAAGATTGGCAGGTCAAAATTTACAGAAGGTCTTTCGAACTCAAAGAAATGTATGTGTATTATGTTGAAATTTCAATGAATCGACAGAATGACCCCCAGGTCTTTTTAACTTTCTTCATACTTCATAGAAAAATAATTGTACATATAGTGCGACATATTTCGAATTTCTACATACCAACTTTCATTTTCCAATAAAATGAAATAGTTTCTGTGCTTTTTAAAAGAAATTAAAATGTTCACTTTCCTTAAGAGTGTCACTAAAATAGATGACAATAAGTACACAAAGTCGTATCATATTCACTGTTTGTGGAATCTCAAACCATCTCTTCGTGTGACTTAAAACATACAACATTTACGAGTAATGGAGATAAATGCTATCATTGTGCTTTCAAAAACAAAAATAAATAAAATGGATTTGCCGTAACCCACTACATGTGTTCCAACAAGTCGGTGAGTCATAAAAATCACTCTGGTACTCTAGTTGTAAGACGGCTATACTACAATATGACAGATGATTAATTTAAGCTCTTTCTATGATACTTTCACTACTTCACGTAATGTTTATTTTAGCTTTTCATACCCAGTGAATATTTTGAAGTTTTGAAACACGGCTAAATGAATATCTCATAACGTACAAACAAAATATAGTCTAAAGTTACGAAATACACCAAGTATTGTACATAATGCTACTTTATTTCAATAAAACGTTTAGAAAGTAAACACCCAATTCTCCACCCTCTCAGATGCCAATGTCAATTTTAGACATTAAAAAACAAAGTAGATAATTGTATTTCTCATTTTTTCCCGATGCAAACTGTGTACTATAGCCATCATTTAATCACAAACGAATACACTTATTATGTGGGAGATCTTTAAGCAATCCGTTTTATACAGGAAACTTTGTCAACAACAAGTAATCACACAATTGGATAAATTATGTCGTTAAGTAAACATTTCGAATCTCGACTTAAGCTAAAAATCATTGTAAAGTTTCGTAAGAGGTGAAGCATCTGAAGAATCATTGTAAAGTGCAAAAGAAATGTTTCATAAGAGGTAAAATCATTGTAAAGTGTAAAGAAATGTTTCACAAGAGGTGAAGCTTCTGAAGAATCATCGTAAAATGCAGAAGAAATGTTTCAAAAGAGGTGAAGCCTCTGAAGATCATTGTAAAGCACAGAAGAAAGGTTTCAAAAGAGGTGAAGCCTCTGAAGATCATTGTAAAGCACAGAAGAAAGGTTTCAAAAGAGATGAAGCTTCTGAAGATCATTGTAAAGCACAGAAGAAAGGTTTCAAAAGAGGTGAAGCTTCTGAAGATCATTGTAAAGCACAGAAGAAAGGTTTCAAAAGAGGTGAAGCCTCTGAAGATCATTGTAAAGCACAGAAGAAAGGTTTCAAAAGAGGCGAAGCCTCTGAAGATCATTGTAAAGCACAGAAGAAAGGTTTCAAAAGAGGCGAAGCCTCTGAAGATCATTGTAAAGCACAGAAGAAAGGTTTCAGAAGAAAGGTTTCAAAAGAGGCGAAGCCTCTGGAGATCATTGTAAAGCACAGAAGAAATGTTTCAAAAGAGGTGAAGCCTTTGTAGAACCATTGTTAAGTGCAAAAGACCCCAGATACCCCTTCTGGCACTGGTTTTGGGAATGAGCGGACGCCTGGTAAGGACCACCAGCATTCCGTCTGCCAGCTGGATGGCTTCTTCACATAAAGAATTTTACAGATCAAACGAGGTGTGAACCCACACCGGTGCATGTTGTGATTTCGTAATGTCTCTTATAGCTTCACATCGAGCTTAGATAGATCTAGATTTATTTATATCTTGAAACAGGAACGTATTGCATTAAAGGCCAAATGCAAATTCGTCTCCTATAGTTCTTAACAAACATAATAAAGGGTAGAAAACATATTTGATAATCTTGACTTAAAGATACCAAAATGCCAATCTTTCACTAAGTATTTTGTTTTTAGATATTTACTTCAAATGTAGAAAATTCTGATCAAATGTATTTCACTTTACTAAAGATACAAAATAACTATGCATGTAGAGTCATATATTTAATTTAATGTCTTGAATTCCATTGTTACAAAACTTCCAACTTTTAGTGGAAATAAATAGGAAATTTGGGTAACTACTTATAAGACGAGTGTGTGAGTTGGGTTTTATGGCGAATCAATTTATTAGACGAATGATGAAATAATTGAAGGTCACATTTCTGATTAGATAACTTGTAACGGATTATGACAAAGTTGATAAACAGTTGATGCATTTCCAATGATTGAAACTTGGCAATATCCACTTCCCCTTTTTTCGAACGGCAAATGTAACAACTTCATACAGCCAATTTATAGATCTTTATCCCCTTCTGACAAAATGTGCAACAAAAATGCCAACAAAAATGTACGACATCATGAAAAATATGTGGAAAATAGTGGTTACAGAGACTGACGTCTAAAATGCTTTAAGTTGTAGGGGTGCAGTCGTCGAACTCGAGCTTTTGAATATTTTGGCACCCTTATTCAAAGTGCATTTATATTAATGTTATAATTATTAAAATCGAATTCCTAAGGAAATCAAAGAATGTGGTCATAAGGAACAGATGCAAATATTTGTCCACCTAGCTCACTTTTGGTCGCCATTCTTGGAGGCATAGTCGAATGAAGCAGCAAAACGACAATAAATGTCTTTTGGCTGCATTTTTCTAAAAACCTTCATTGATGAAGCAGCGGTTTAAAGCCTTAGGGTTATTTAATATGGCAACGTGTTTTAATTACATTTTATATGTGGAAACACACACAAGTTTAAACACATACAGGTTAATGACATGTGTTAGAAATATGACAAAAAGTAAAAAATTCTTAGTTGTAAGAGGGGTACGGGTAGGTTGCAATGTTTATGTATTCTAGATGTAATCTCAAAAGTGTAAATTGATAGTGTCATTTTATGTATATTACTTATTTAGTGTAACTCAATAAACTCTAATTATTTACATATATTATTCGTCATAAAGGTCAAAATAAAATCTGATTATCTGATATTCGTGGGAGAGGTATGTTTATGGATATTGCCGTTTTGAGTAACGCATGTTTGCCCATTTAAAAAACCATTCGATTACACAGGACAAAGTAGACCCTACGTGGTGATGATGATGGCAGCTCTTCAAGAAAGTACTTGAAATAGATTTAAAATTTAAAGTAATAAAGATTTCTAAGTTCTAATTCGATAACCATTTTTTTCGAGACTGCATACGGAATTGAGCATGCAACTTTTGTTTTATGAAAGAATGGGTATTTAACATTTACCATCCACTACAGTCATTACTTTTTTGTACGAATGTCTAGGCAAGACCGGCTAACCTAATTTAAGTATTGTGCCAGCTCAGTATGAGTATTTTCTTCCACTTCGCTTTGCACTGATTATCAATATCAGCAGGACATTGCAGTTTTGAACAATCGGTCAATATTACTTTTATACTGCTTGGATATACTTTCTACATCACTAAATTTTTACTCTGTCTGTTCTAGCAAAATCCTTGTTTGTTAAATCTAACTTCTTACATCAGAATGGATAGACTAAAACCTTGCAAATGAGCTAACATGATAACGGCCCATACCAGACGTTATAAAATGAATTGTGAAAACAGTAAAATTTAAAGTCAGTAGGTCATTCGAGTAGTGGAAATGCATGCAACCGTCCACGCCCTCTAGTCCCGCGTTGAGCAGAACTCAACATTTACACATGCTAAATGTACAAAAATCCGCAGGTGTGTTCATACGGTGGTGCACATGGAACCTTCAATGCTACACTAGTGTGTAACTCCATGAAAAGTGGCGTATGGTCCCAAGTCAATGCTACACTAGTGTGTAACTCCATGAAAAGCGGCGTATGGTCCCAAGTTAAAATAATGGGTATGCCCTAAACGAGAAAACAATAGGCAGAATTACGATGAAATTGACACAGAATGAAGAGAAAAGTAGGTGTCATGTATCTTCTAATAGAGATTTCTCTTGTCATATTTGCTTACTGCAAAATCACATCAAAATCATACTGCTGTGATCTGGTATTACTTCTCATACTAAAATTGACATCCACTTTACCAAATATAACCTCTCCCAGTTTTGATATCAAAATGTCAAAAATACATCAACAATGAAATTTAAACAACAACGAGCTTTTGTGGCCACGCCAAGTGAGAAAATTAGTGTTCAAAAACCTGCATCCAGAATGAGATGTAAACACAAAACATGAGCTTTAATCAAGACCTCAGTGGTCATGCCAGTTGAAATAAACAGTGTTCAAGAACCACTGTCTGCCACGCTGCATGGTTCCTTAAGTATAATGTTATATGGGTAGCATAATTTCTATTATATCTCTTGTATCAAGTGTTTCAGACTTTCTTATGGAGAATGTTGACAATAGATAGGCTGTGGTTAAAAATAATTCATATTAAAAGAATGAAATGAAATCGAAAACAATAAGCAGCAATTCCAGGACTGCAATTGATATTTGACGAATTGTGAAAAATTCAGCACTCGGACTTACATATTTTTGGCCACATGATTAAAAAGTTTGATTAAATCTATATTGTGGAACCTTTTCTTTTCGCGGAAATATCATCAAAAATGTGATTTTTTCACAGAAGCCGTTATGAAAATTGACCGGAGAGCCCATATTTCCAAATCAGTCTATTAGATAAGAAATCACACACACGATCTTAGTATCTTTTTCAGTGGCTGAATTTCATTCAGATACAATGATCCTTTGAAAGGTGTGGTTTAATATAACTTCTATATTGTAGAACAATGATTGTTTTAAACTTTAACAACTACCTTAATCGATGACGGGTCTGGAAACAAAGGTTGTGCTTTCCTTTACATTGACTACCATAAACTTAAGACTCGTAAACACAATAGTTTCAATTAATCTAATATAATGTTCATCACAAAGGCTCCTACACTTCTCTTTAAATATCGAATATAGTCTTTTTTAGTGATCTACACAGTTAATGCCAGCTTTTATTGATTTATTTTCAATATATATCAGATACATAGGTTATAAAGGAACAGGATATAAAGCTTTGTGTTTTCAATACTTAAAAATGTCAAGAAAATACGCGAATAGATTTTAATCGTATTCCTTGTCAGCGGAATCTCAAATTCTTCCCTCGCGGTAATCACCATAGGAAACGTTTTATTTCATAGGAAAGCTACTTATAAATAGCGTACATAAACACCCACTGAATTACTTCGTGATCAAAACTAATTGGACGGAAGTTGCCGAAATCCATAAACTGTGTTCCCATAAGACAACGAATCATAGCATAATGTTTGCTTATTTACGCAACATCTTTAGCGTGTGATTAAAGATATAGTTTTCATATAATGGAAGAATCATAAATCAAATATCTAAATTTGCTTAATGGAAAACTCTTGTTACTCATAATTATGTCGGATAGAAACTTCCAGCGAAACAAACATTTCTTAATTGTTTGGCTGATTGTAATAAAAGTAATACCAGACTGGTGTAGTGTATTTATACAAATTCTGAGAAAATGTTTCCTCTACGTATTTTCCTATTTATAAACAGCAAAGCAGTTCTTTTTCTAGTCACTTACAGTAACTGTTAGTACCCACTTTTATAAAACGTCTTAAAAATAAAAATGTAAGTCTATTATACTTTAGTTTTAGAACTTATACCTTTGATCTACGGAGTTCAATACGTACCATTAATTTAATCAGTTTTTCGACATAAAATGCGGTCGTTTCAACAAAAATGTTACCATAATGTATTTTTCAAATAAAGTTTTTCAACAAAAAACTGGTTTTTACATTAAATCCGCTTACATTTTAAACAGATGTCTATGATATGAAGTTAAGTTTAAAGTAATTTTCCATCAACTATAAATCATAAAAATATTTTAACTATTTTTCGATCTTTTAGTACAGCTTGAATTTTCATTTTATCTTTACTAAATAAGTCAAATGGCGCTTTTTATGATGATTGCAGGTACCCCATCCAGGTATTATTCAGTCATGGGCGTTCATCCAAGAAAAACAAACAACCATTGGTAAACCAAGTGTGTGGCTTCCTAACAAGAAGAATTCGACATCCCAACCGAGGTTTGGAACCTTATGTGAAATAGTTCTTGTATGATAATATTTATAGAGAAGGAATACAGATCAAATAGTCATGACATATTTATTGGCTTATATAACTATGAGGCTCGTGAGTGTTTATGCCTTTTACAGCTATCTGTAAGCAAGTTGTGATGATACAATAAACATAGATATTTATCTTGGCATAATTAATAAAATGTTAAATAACTGAAATACTCTGGTGTTCAACTTAAGTGTTTTTTTTTAAAAAAAAAACCCGCTGCATACGAGTTATACTTCTCAGAAAAAACGGCCTTTTACTTTTTAATGTAATAAACTTCTTAAGGTTTAGGAGTATCTCATCAAAACACAGAAATATTTGATAAACGAACAACATCTTTACCAATATTTTACCTGACCATTACATGTTCTGCCGTACTGTCCCGTACGACGGGTACTTAGAATATTCTGAAAAAGTTGTCCCTCTTTGGAAATGAATGCCATTTGTAAAGAAATAAAAACAAACAATTGCTGAAAACTGTGTTCCACCTATTTATGTGAAATTCAACACTCGTATACGCTATTGCAAATGCATCAAATTGAACATATGTAACAGTTCTTTGAAAATGGTAAGTTTTTAAAGGCGTTTACTGTCCGGAATTGGGGCCCCTTTAGGCAGTCCTTTTCCGGAATTCAATTTTTATATCAGTATACTGACACTTGTTTCCTAGAGTACATGTTTTACATGCTGTCCAATTTTCATTGGAAACAATTCTTTCTTTCTATGATTTGGTGCTAAGCGTTAACGTATACAAATAAACACAATAAACATCCTAGCTAATACCATTTCATCCAGTCGTCAAACAAAACCATTTGTTACATACTGTACTGAACTGTACACATGCTGTAAAGCTAAATTCTGTTACAAGTTATTTTAAAGTGTATTGTTTAAGCATTATTGAAAAGGATAGAATTACTCGATGTAATTTAAAACAAGGTACTTTACATATATCGGAGAATTCAGAGATAGATATTTCAAGATACGTACGATTTATGACATAACATGGGTGGGGGCGAGGGGGGGGGGGGGGGGGATATATAGTTACTTGAAATAATATGAGTTAGTGTCTGCAGCTAAAAAAACACGAAGTTTCATATCTCATATTTTTGTATTTAAAGAAAGAGTTCTTTTAAAACTCTAGCTTTGCCAGAATCGTCCTTCTTGATATGAGGTGACATTTGGCGCTCTATAAAACTTTATAATTGTGTTTCTGTTCAATTATATATAGATAGTTTATAAACATGAAAATGTCTGAAAAACACTTCTAAATTTCTAAACAGAAGCACAGGGCTGATTATAGAATTTATAAAGTAATCGCCTTATATAAAAATAGATGTAATACACATCATCGTATACAGCTAGGGGTACGGAAGAGCGTTAGTGCCAGTTGTATGTTATTTATTAACTCGAAATTTCGAGTTACTAACTATAATAGTTTACGTTGATGTATAGGTCCTGGCCAAGATTAGGTACCTTGTGTATCCATCGGGTAGCCCTACAGGGTCATATGATTAAAATGACTGAGCAGCGTTTTCTCATAAAATATCACTATTTAAACCATGTTTAAGTCTGGAAGGTTTACGACCTAGTTTGGGCCCATATGTCAAGGAAATATAGACATACCCTACATGAACGGAACGTTTAGTAATGAGTCTGATCAAGATTGGGCACCTTGATAGATCTAGATTTTGAGGCGATCTGAGGTCATAGAAGGTGACTGGAAGGTTTTCGACCTAGTTCGAGCCCCTACCACCTGAACATACTATACATGTAAATGAAGGTATATATCCTGGATACAGTTTGAAATCTGGAGTAGCTCTTGAGGCTATGGGGTAGGTCGTACATTGATGTATGGTAGTATATGTTCAAGTCGCTACATGTTGGGTACAGTATATGGATGTGTAGATAGATAATTCCACTTCGAAGAGTCAAAAGTCGTCCATTACTTTTTTGGCCTTTGACAGACGGACGGACGTTCAAATTTTGCAGATAAAAGGGCAAGATACAAAGTCGAAATTTCGTGTTATTAACTCGGGACTTCGAGTTACTTAACTTAATGCTCTTCCGTACAGGGGTAACCTCTTAGAGCAAAACATCTGCATCTACGTTTTCCTGCTTGAGGGAACCGCCACATAGAGTTTTGAAAAAAATTGAATTTGTTTCAATTATATGACCATATTGTATGTTTACGGGGTATAACCACCTGTCTCTACACATATATCAGCATATGATTAATTTGATGTGAGATGTGACGTGAGACGAGATGAGGTTTGTGTTACCCTAAAATAATTATACAACATCACCGAATGTAAAATATAACAGCACGTAGTGAAACATACCTGTCTTAATTATATGACTTGAATTATCAAAATAGAAACAATGATATAAAATCTAGAATTGTATTTATATACTGCAGGCAAAAGAATGAAACAGATATATAAAACAACTTTTACATGTGCATGTTATATTCTTCATATGTTATACCACTGTTAAATGCAAAAAGTCATATTATAATGAGAATAACTTAAATAACTTTTAAACTGATGTAAATATTTACTTCTTGTGAAACAACATTGATTGTGCTATAGAACAGAACAAACACTTATTCACATACCTGTTCGTCGACATCATATCAAAACTCATCTGATTTTTATTTACATACTGATAAATGCTCAAGTGATTATGATAAACTTTAAAACAGACTATGTTTGCAGTTTATTCACTGTAGCTCGAAATAAATGTTGAAAAAAGGGGTTTATATTTGTAAGTCAAATCATATAGATAAACATTCTTGCATAAAACCTTTGTTTTTTGCCGATTTCGACCATGCACAAACAGGGAAAAAACGTGTACAAACAAGGAGATTCTCGTGAGCACGCGCTGTTGGTGAACGTTTTGAATATGCTGTTGCGGGTCCAACGTAAGCAAATTATGGATCCCGAATCAATTTTGGCCAAGGTCGAAAGTTCCAAGATTTATGAAATCTTTTCATCTGCATTTTTATTAAAATATCATTTTTCAACCTAACTTTACTTTAACTTGTAACAAGTGCTACCTCGCTTGATACGCGACTGCATTGACGTTCCTTATTATTGTATTATTACGCGTATTTCACTCAAAGTAAGTTTACACGCCGCGGTTTAATTGCAAACAACTTTTACAAAAATACAGTTTCGTTTTCCAAATTAATTTGAGTCGAGAAAGTTGACATGCTAACTTTAAATCTTACACTAAAACTTTTAAAAAATGTTTGTGTCTACTTTACACATCTATGCAGTCTACTGATGTAGTGATGGTGTGTAATGTAAAGCATAAACATGACGAAGCGTTAAGTTTGAAGGATTTTTCCATAGTTAATGAACATTTGATGAACAGAAGGTATTTATTATATATTTTTCAATTTATTTGTAGATCTAACCAACCATGTTTGAGTTTATAAATCCAATCTAAGTTGATTGTATCGATGCTGGAAAAATTCAAATTTTTGTGTTTATCAAACTATGATCGCGACGGGGTGGGGTGCAAAGCAAAATTTTCTACGTTATAGGTCTAGAGATTTCATTTTAACGATATGAAGAATATAGGTATCGATACCAATTTCTATTAAACGATAATGTTTACATTTAAAAAGCGTAAGGGACAGACTATAAATTTAAACCAAGCAGAATTGTGTTCTGTCGGCACCTCACCTGCAAATTGTGTATCCTGTTGATAAAGACAGGATGCCGTGTATGTCCTATTCTCATAAATTCCGAGCCTCTAAAGCTAAAGTTCCTACCGATATACTGGAAAAAGGGGGAGTCATACTTACTTTACATATATTTAATATTAAAGAAATTACCACATCAAGAATGTCCGTTCGACATGTATAAAATATGCACTGTTTCAGTAGGCCCTAAATGCATTAATAAAACATGTGTCCATTACAACCTGAAACGGCCGACTTCGATCGGCTAATGTCAGCTGAATAGTCTTTTTGTTTTCGATATTTCCAGCACTTTACCAATCCCCAATGATAACGTGATTCCCGCCGAAACGCGAGGACGAGTCTAAGTCATGATAACTGATGAAATAACCATTCATAATGCTTGCACATTACTTGACAAGCAAATATTAGTATTTCTTTCATTTTAAATATCCACTAAGTATATGGCAACATAGCTCAGTTGGGTAAAATGCAGACAATAATTGGGTGTAAGCAGATCGTTTTGTGGGTTCGAATCCTGAGGTTTTTTTTCCAGAATTTTTTGTTGTTTTTCCTATTCGTTTTCGTATTCGTTTTCATTTTTACTTCCGTATTTTTGTTTCTTTCTTTGATGGTTTGTTGTCGAGCACGCTTGCGGTGAGCTGATACGGTCGCCACTTTCGGTATATGTGCGTGCGTGCGTCCGTCCGATTTTGTCCGGATCATAACTTTGACATGCATAGACCAATCTTGTTTATATTTCGCATTAATGTTTAATTCAATGAGAAGGCATGTCATGTCATGTGCAAACCCATGTTCCTATCTCAAAGGTCAAATTGAAGTCTGTCCGGAGCATTTCTCCTTCATACATAGGATTTTGATGTAACTTGGCATGAATGTTCACAATAGTGTCTTGATGTACATTACCATAATGTCTTGTGTGATGATTACAATAAAATATGATTAAACTAATGTTCACAATTATAAGACGGAGTGTCATGCGTAAGAAGCAGGTCCCTAGGTCCAAGGTCAAGGTCACACTTAGAGGTCAAAGGTGCTGGTGGGCTCGACATTCTGCCCGTGGAGATACTTGTATTTGTATATATGTCTTCATATAACACAATAGTATGTTCATTATTTGCATTAATCAATATCATCTTTGTTATATAATAAACTATTCTGATCTGCCATGTCGCCTTTAGATACCTCTCTGTCGTGTTGTCACAGAGCTCATGAAGGAATCTTAATTTTTATGCAAAAGTGAAATAAAAATTAAAAAAATAAATAAATGTCGATGCTGAGTTTCGAACACACACGGCAAAGGATCTGTTGAACATGGACTGTATGCTTTACCACTGAGCTAATTCGTAACTGGTATAAAATCTAGAAATATTTAGATTGTAACATGTTAGGAAAATGTTGAATTCCCTATGTTCCATTTTAATCTATTTATAGTCATGTTTGTAAATATCAAGTTATCGTTGGGGCATAATAGTTGTGTTTTATGCAAGAATAGCGATAACACACGTTTGTTTCGTGAAACAACATCTGCGGAATCCCTCGGGCTACATTGGTGCACTCGCTCTACGGGCTCGTGCACCAACCAATCCCTTGGGATTCTGCAGATGTTGTTACACAAAAAAACAAAAAACGTGCGTTAACCATACAGTCATTAATAGAAAAACATGAATTAAAAAAGAATAATCATTATGACAGTTACCTGATACCTACTTACTAAAGCTACAGCAGAGGTTTGCTATACAAACAAGATTTATCTATCTATTTTAGCATGTTATTACCGTTATTCAATGATTTATGCAGAGAACTAGGCCGTCACTCATTGCTTTTCCAGACATGTTACATATCTATACTGATTTTCTTATCAAAATGTTATCATTTTATTGCGACTTGTTTCAGACATGATCAAAGGATGATTATGTTCGAGAATTCCATAAGAATGTTGGTAATTTATTTAAGCATTTTTTTTTCTTCGTCCTTGTTATACTTTATAATAATATATTGAACTACCATAGCCTGTTCTAACAACATGGATGCTAAATCTATAAGGCGACCCTTTAGAAGTATATAACTCAAACAAACGAAATGCATGATCAAATTATTCAAAATAGATACAATCTTGGGCTTTTGAGACTTAGTTTGATTTTAGGTTAGTATATAATCTATTTTCTATTCCATTTGGAAAGTATGTAACCCATACATTTTGGAAATGTCGTCTGCATTAGATAAAACAAAATTGATCATGTTCCTTTTATGACTATAAAAATACAAATGTCATTTTAATAAAATTTATAAATGTCTAATCCATCTTCAATTTTGAATAAGGTTCCCAGCTTGGAGAAAAATCTTATACTAAAACGTTTTCCAATACATAAATGAGCCGCGCCATGAGAAAACCAATATAGTGGGTTTGCGACCAGCATGGATCCAGACCAGCCTGCGCATCCGCGCAGTCTGGTCAGGATCCATCTGTTCGCTAATGGTTTCTCTAATTGCAATAGGGTTTGAAAGCGAACGGCATGGATCCTGACCAGACTGCGCAGGCTGGTCTTGATCCATGCTGGTCGCAAAGCCACTATGTTGATTTTCTCATGGCACGGCTCAAATTTGTATTTATTGCGTGATAGTTATTTTGGTAGAATTTATACAATTTTACTTACTTATATATCTGAATACATAAAATGTCTTTATTGTTAGTAATAAAGACTTAAGAGAGGAAAATATGTACATATTGTCTAACCATTTTCGGTTTCAATGGAACCAAACATCAGCCATTCGCAAGAACTAAAATCTGCATCACCTTAAATGTCCATATCAAAGGTAAAATCCATTGTACTCAAAAACCAATGATAAACATCAAAAGTTTTAAATGTTTGCTGATTACGATTATATTAACTAATTAAAATTTTGAGTAGAGTCGCATCTAAACTGTTAAACATGGTATAGTGTGAATTTATACTGTCTTTTAAGAACGTTGGTAGATGTCCCGAGAGCACAGAACACTCCAAACAGAGCCATAGAGCCATGCATCGCACAGTAGGCCACAACAAAACGCAGCTGTGACGGAAAATATAGTAGACGGGTTGCTTAAAAATCCAACAAGTACATCTTAATTATATGCAAAATACAGAAAGGTGGGGTGGTTTGGTAGTGGTATGGGTAGATAAAAGGGTCGGGCCATTTGCGACGGCCATTCTAAAGATAATGATAATCGCAAGCTTCCGTGGAAGTTTAACAAGCAAATAATTCGCGTTTTATAGAGATGACTCAAGAATGACTTCTTTATACCCATGCAAAGTTTTATTGAAAACGGTCGTACTGTTTTGGCGATATTTAGGTTTGTATATTTGGTTCAGTCATATACACTTACCAAAATACATGCAGCTATGAAAAGCGATTAGAGCGTTCACTAAAATACTTTGTTCTTCAGATATACATGCAAGGCAAATATTCAGTGAACTGCATACTTTATATGGGAAGTCTGCAGTATACGAGAAAAAGTGTTTACAGGTGAGTACGTAAATTAAATAATGGTTAGGCAGTCCTGGCAGACCCAAAAGAGCAGTCAAAGAAAATTGCTGCTGTATGACGTCTGATTGATGAAAACGCCAGGAACACGGTGTCCGAGATAACGTGTTTTCTTGGCATGTCAACGGGGAGAACTCATAAGAGTCTTACTAAACACTTTGGTTTAAGAAAGGTCTGTGTCCGATAGATGCCTCACATGTTACCGAGGAGCAAAATGCCAACAGGGTCAAATGTGCGAAAGAATCGCAATGTTACAGGTCCCGACAGGAGATGAGACCATGATATACTTTTATAACCCACGATAGCTGCAAGAAGGTATCCATGGATCGGTAACTGCACAACAAACTAAAAGTTTTGTAATCCATCTTCAACTCAAGTGGTACTATTGTACAAATTTCTACATCGTCAGGAAAGTCAATCATAGAGACAAAGTACCGAAAGTTGTTGAACTAAAATACAAAACATACGTCAAAGGGCTGGTTTTCACGGTCTCCAACTGATCTATGACAATGCTACGGCTCACAAAATAGTTTCTGAGAGAGGAAAAAGTAGTACAAATCAATCATTCAGCTCATTCACCAGATCTGGTCCTGTGACGTTTCCTCTTTTCAAGGCTGAAAACAGATGCTGGCTGGGCGCAAATATTTATCGAATGAAAATCTGGGAGTGGTTTTCAGTTACTTAAGACTATACCAAGTGCAGCTGGGGTGGGGTGGGATGGCTACTCTGTAGCGATCACCTCTGGGATTTTTCGACTGCGGAAGCGCGTGTAAATCAAGAGCGAATACTTCGAAGGTATTAACTAAATTAAAGTCTGTACATAGACTTTGTACCATTTTAGAATGACCCTCGCACGAATGTTCATCTATAAACCACTTAAAATAGTTTATCGTCGTAAAACATGATAAACATCATGGGTGAAACCGCCTAAACAATTTGTGCATGAAGTTTGTAGCAAAGTTCTGTCCTTGATAATGTGAGTTTAAAGAGATGACCAACAACACGCCTTTACATAAAAGCTATATTTAGTGTCAAAAGACCTCTGAAAAATTTAAGAAACAATCTTCCATTAGCACATTAGCACGATAGACGTAGAACCATACAACTTAATATTCAGACGTATAAAAAATGATTAAAGGCTAAGATTCAGAATCGTACAACTCGGTTTTTTGCAGCTTTGCGTGTCAAAGTTAACTCTATGCTCCCTTTGAATATGATGGCAAACACAATTGAAGCATAACAATTCATTGAAATAATAAAATTTCAAACACAAACGAAACTTTTGGAAATAAAATAAAAAACGTCGTCAGCGAATGCATATACATTAAACTGTACAACTAGTATAAATCTGTGACTTTTTTTTAAAGAAAACCGAAAATGAATCTCAACATCCCATTAACTTAGCAAAAACATGCAAGTAAAATTACAGTCTTCAGTGCATAAAACGAGAAATTACGTTGCTGTATAAATATTCTTATTATTACGAGTAGCTATCAAGTTATTAAGTTTTACTCATTAATTGTATGAAATAATATGGGGAAACAAGTATACAATAAAATTGTACGTGCAAGTTGAGTTAAATATATCTGAGATGATACACACAGTATCATGTTTCATTTATTTTACTGTAAAACAATAAAGTTACCAAAAGACTTACATTGTACAAATAGTTATAATCCTGATAGTTATATCCCTTGACTAGATATACCACTGGGCATTAATTAATCTAAAAAGGTGCATGTACAGTGAAACTGAGAAAAAATGTATTTAAGTTTCCTCTTCCATGCTATAAACGATGTTAATATTTCCACTGATACCAAGAAAATGTAAAAAACAACTTTAATGACAATCGTAAACAAGGATGTTGTATGATAAGTACCGGAAATGTTTCTCCATACGTGCAAGTATGTAAATTAGTACAATAACAGTTGTGTCACTACCATTCTCTATTATGATCGTTAATTAAGTACAAAAACAACAATACATTTTCACCAGAAAAGCTGATAAATACCACTGGAATCAAATGTGTATAGAAGATATAATAACACAGTTTTTGCTATAGTATATCTGGAACAATGTTATTCATATACCACCGTCCATCGTTATGTTATCAAAAATTCTGATTTTTCTAAAGCAGGTTGTCAAATAATAAATGATAAAAATACCTTTGGACATTTTAACTATCGATTAAAAGTGTTCTATGCTATATGATATACAGGTATAACTTGACTTATCTGTATTAAAGTATAGCTAAGTAATACTGTTTAAACAAGTCATATTTTAATATGTGAAAAATAGACAGGGAATGTTACTATAACACTAAAGTTCAAAATAAAGCGACTTATGATGTAGATGTATTTTATATAGTTACCTAGCGATTAGATTTATATACAGATGCTGAAACATTTCAATGTTGTCTATTGCGCTTGCAGACATATATCATTCCAACCTACAATGTGTTTTTAGAATAATTCGATATCAACATATTTATATTTTATTGGGAATCTTTTACAGAAATAAACATGATCAAAGGATAGATATTTTCAGCCTTTCTCGTTGTGATGTAAAGTACAATTTGTTTGTGTGTGTTTTCGGGTATAGCGTCTTTTTCAACAGTTTTCAGTCATATAAACGACGGTGCCTACTGCAACAGTGGACACAGTGCTCATATTTATAGTGCTGTCTCACCGGAATATCACGCTGAAGACACGTGACATGACACCCCACCCAGTCACATTATACTGACATCGGGCTGACCAGTCCTAGCACTATCCTCAATGCTGAGCGCTAAGCGAGGAAGCTATTAGTACAAATTTTAACGTCTTTGGGATGAGCGCACACAAGACATCCCGCTCTTAGGAAGCGGAAGATCTGAAAAAAAAAGCTACCTAGGTGGTTAAAAGTACAATTTATTTACGGGTTTTTAGTAAGGAAACTTGATCTCTCATGAGATATAGTGAAATGTGCAATACCTCTAATGCTCCCCTAGTACCGTCTAAAGCGAAATTATTTTATTCAGAAATACTGGAAGGACTCAATAATCAGAAAATATAACGTTAAATCTTTGTAACCTCGTGTCCGCCGTACAGAGGAAAATGGTTGAACTAAAACAACACTGTTACTCCAAGCATCGCCACTCTGGACAATACTATTTTCAAAGCTCACTCGATGAAGTAAAACTACATCTTAAACAGAAACAAAGTAATATCCTCTATAGATTGGCCGAAACCGGATTCCACAGTCGTTTAATAGGTTCTACATAAAATCATGGAAAAAATGAAATGTCAATCCAATCTTAGTAAAACTACTTAGTATATAGTACATCAAAATATGAAAACATTGTTTGTGATTAATCTGAGGAAAGGGTCAAAGTTGGATTAAAGAGGTACAACGCACGTGCACATTTAATCACAAGACGAAGTAGAAGTGATTAAAGATTGCCAAAAGTACATTTTTCATCAGTATAATCAAACAAGCTCATTTATTTGGCTGTTTTCAATACAGTTTTGACATTCACTCATCCTTTACATACGTAAGATATATTGGCTTCAAGACAGATTGTTTGTTGTAAAATGAGAAACGTGATAACAATAAAGACAGACATTTGATTACTGATTTTAAAACCGTTTCTTCAACTTTGCGGATCAATAAGTATATTTCATAGGATGATTTAAAGAATCAAATAGGGTCGTGGATGTGTTACGAATTTTATTGATTGTCTGATATTTATAAACAGGTTCAAATGTTCTTGCCTGTCTACCTAACGGGGAAAGATAAGAATTCCTGGGTAGGATATCACCTTATCTTCTCTCTAGGGAAAAAGGGGAAAAGATAAGCTACACCTAAGTCGTTACGTCATACTAAAACTATTTGTGTGATGGCTAAATTTACTTAGAAGTAGCTATAGCTATCAGTAATGTACATGTTACGTAAATAAAAATAGAGCGAAAGTATTCATGCGTTCATTTATTTCATTTTTTTGCGTAGATAAAATGCTTTTTGAAATACACTTAAAACGATGGGAAAGTAAACCCTTTTGTACGAGGGAAGTAACTGTTTTTTCTGTTAGAGTCTATATTTTTCGTATGTTTTCTCCCGTGAAATTTCGTTTACATCGAGGGCAGATTCATGATTCTGTGAATATTGGTTCCAAAGGGGCTAAAGGTAAAATTGTAGACATTGTAAAGCCACCTGGCACATATCAGATGTACACTGTTCAATCATTAATTAATGGAAATATACACAGGCGAAAGACGAGATGGGTAAGGGTCTCCAGACAAAACCTTTTGACTTTGACTTCAATCAAAATTTTGATAGTGATTTAGAGTCATTCTCCACTAGCGTATTAAATGTATCTTCCGCCTCTGCCGATGGTCCGACTACTTTAGTTAGTTAGAGGCCGGTCTCTACTGGAATTCTTGGCACTGTACATACTGTCAATCAACCTAACATAGCAAGCAAAAGTCTGAATTCAACTAATGTGCCTATAGAGAGTCGGCGTTATGCTGACAATTATTCCAAACAGTCCAGAGTCAGGCAATACTAAATTCCAAAACAGACAGTCATAAGAAGCTACTAGAGAGGTTTTTGGAAAGCAAAGGTGAAAAAGAAAAATGAGAAAAGTTCATGCCTATGTTGCAGAACTGTTTGTAAGATTCCGCAATAATAACGTGCCAGTAACACTCAGAAGTATGCTCAACAGTTTTGAGACATAAATATGGGTGAAGTATTGTTCAGTCTCAAACTGCAGATTCCCTAACAGAAAATAAAATAGTACCATTTCCACGCCACAGCTCGGTTGTCAGACATCATACTCAGTTCTGGATACTCTTTAGCCTAAAAACGCCATTCATTTTGGCAACCAAGGTGCCGGAACAGAACACCAAAACATCTACATCCGGTTGAAATACGATCATGAGCTTCGGCAGGAGTACCTGGAATATTATGAAAGACAGACTAAAACCAGAACCGGGGAAAATGACAAATACTTCAAACTTAACTACATATATGCAGAAAAGTTTCTTTATGTTAAACATTCGAGAAACGGTCCGTCAAACAAACTGGTAAGTGATATTATAAAAAGAATGTGTCGAAACATACAGACTGACAAATGACTAATAAACACAAGCGTACGCAAGCATCTGTGCCAAACATTGCTGCAATGTGTTGTTCCTGGTACGCATGCCATACACGTCTCAGGTATCACATATAAAACTTCCATTTTTCTAACTAATTATATTATTTCATTTATTTTAGTGTAAGAAAGAAATATTTTTCTAAGAGTGAAAACAAGATGCAATACTCAAAATATCGAAAATTCCTGCGACATTTTAATGTTCAACATTCTTGTGCTTGTCTATTGTCTTATTCATATAATGATGACGGTTTGTTTTAAGTTAATTTAATTCACAAATATATTAAACATTACTGCACACCACATTCCGCTCATTGTGCCATTGTGCATCTGTTTTTTTTCTGCCTTATTGTTGCATAAACTCTTCATCAAAACTTAGCTGGTATATGTAGTAATGTCTTCTCATGCAATGAAAAAACAACAACAAAAACACCAGACTTACATGTAAAATATTTATCAAATTAATCAACAAAGCTTTGTGAAGGACACAGAAATAGAAATCTCACAAAATGTGAAAAATAACGCACTGTTGTTTTTCGCTTCACACGGGTCCAGTTTTAATATTTATTTTCCCCTAAACTGCATGTTTCTGAGACTTCTGTTTATCCGCCTTACAAGTTTTTGTGTCTCAAAAGTTACCTGTTTGACCAGTCCCAGTTCACTTTCTATCAAAAGCTGAATGATTAACCAAGTTTACTAAAAAAGCAAATACTAAAATAACAGAACTTAAATCATACTGTTCTGGTTGACAGGCTTAAAGCCCTACCAAAATAAAAGGGCCTGATCAAAAAGGAAAAACGGACAACAATTCTCCCGCCAAAATATGTATATCTGGACAAAAAAATGCAGTATGTTATGAAATAATCAATGCTTTCGAGTGTTCAGTTTGTGTAGGAATTGAATCATGAATGCTCGAGCGGTTAAATAAGTAAGCACCTGAAAGATGGCCGTGGTAAATTATACGATAAACCACAAAAAAAACTCTTTTGTTTTCAATCTCGCACCCTCACATACTCATTAATATAGTCAGTTAGAATTCTGTTAGTAGGATTTTTAAAAACATTTACTTGTACTAAGCATAGCATGATATACAGATTCGTGCAACACATCATAGGTATACACAAGACGAATTCAAATATTAGAATATTGTATCGAAAATTCATGTATGAAGATTGGAGTAATATCAAATATTCATCTAGGAGTCGATTGAAATATTACCTATAAAGGTATAATTTGTGATGTTAAATAATGTCTAAATAACACAAAATTAATACGTCACAGAATTGAAGCATATCTTCGCAGGCCACTTTGCATTCATCTATCACATTTAAAACAGAGATGCAAGCACAGAGGAACCTGTCCGGCTTCTTTAGTGTAGCCTTGTTAAAAGGTAAAGTAAATCAAAGATACTAGGGTCAAAGTAAAGTAATTGCTTCAGACTGTTCACATATAAATACAGCAAACACTTCTTAAATTCACTTTGATTGCATCATTTGATAAAACGAGCAAGTAGTATTACATTTTACTACCTTATACAGGAAAGGAACATTTGCTTAACTAATGAGGTCAAATGATCCTACTGCACTGACCTTGGATATAAAAGTGTACACTTGATATTTAAACCTAGATATATTTCAACTTTAACAGCCTTATCTGAAACAAAAAAAAAATAAAAGAAATAGTACATTCAATTAATTATGCTGACACAAAAAAAACCAGATAGGTCCAAGGGGAAGAACTCCGTTAGGCTTAGACAAAAAGCTTATGGTGTGCCGGAGTACTTTCAATGATTCAAAATGAAAGTTGCACACATTTCATCTAGCTTGCTCTCCAGTTTTGATATGAATATGCGGACAGACATACAAAAGACCGACTGACATTATGTGTCCTAAGTACACCCCAAACTCTGTATGAATGGGTGTAAGTAGCATGTAATGTATTAGTATTTGGCAAATTTTAACCATTTCATAACTAATATTTGAACGTTAATTTTAACACGATCCGCAGCAGTTGTTATATAAACATATAGCGAAATCGCTTATACATGAATCTACGATAAAATATAACTGTTTCATTCCACCCTACGATTGTAACAGGACGGTTAGATTCTACTCTGCTTCCGTTATATGCCGACTAAATACCCGACATTTTCAGTGCTAAGTAGTAATAAAAAGTACATCAAATTTTCTGAAACAAACAGTTTTTATTTTACCGTAAGAAAATGTTTCAGCCCGGTAAGTTTCAACTTCAACATCGGTGCATTTATATCTGGTCGTGTGCAAAGTTTACAATTTCTGCGTTCTAGGCACCACATGTACAAATGTCAAATAAATTCTACTTTGACAGTGAATAAATTATAATTCATGTTCCAATCTTCCAGACTCAAGTGTTTACGCGTTTATATGTCGCAATGTTCTGGCGTGTATGTTTCAGTGCCATCATGTAGGTGACGTGTACTATTTTTAGAAACTTCATATATAAATTTTGAATGAAGTATTTACTTCTGATTTCTATATCCAACCTTAGATGTTATTGAAAATAACATTTTCACAGCAGTAACTACTTAATTCTTTAAATGAAATTTACTGAATATCGGAAAATTCCGTTTCATGCGACGCTTTCCATTCGTGGGGAGGTTTTTATAATAGCAAATGGCCAATCGAATGACGTATCGAGCTAAAATGTAGTGCTGTTAAATGCGAAGAATTTGCGTGGTTAGAATCGAAATAATAAATATGTTCCAATCATTTTATCAGTTAATAAAATATGGGCAGTCGTTCGGATGCGAATATTAAATCACTCGTGCTACGCACTCGTGATTTAATTATTACGCATCCGAACTCCTGCCCATATATTATTAACTGATAAAATATAGGGATATATTTATTTTTTTCTTAAATATTACCTATTCATTTTGTGTACATATATCTGATTCTGATAAGCTTTGCTTGTTTTTAAAGAAATAAAGGAAATAAAAAGGCCTAGAGTAGCCGAGAGGATGTTTTTTACTATGTATATCAACTACCCAAAGGAAAAAAGATGCTAGTTTCAAAAGGCTGGGTTAGAGATATGGTAAATCAAAATGTTCAATAAAGCATGTGCCAACAGGTTACGATATGGTAAAATTACTGATGTGTCTAACCACATTTTTGATTACACTGTACATCATACAATTTTTGATGAACAACATTTATCCAAGTAGTAACAAACCAGATGTCATGCGGCAATTTGACGTCATAATGCTTTGACGATAACGTAGACGAATTGACTCCAACAATTCCACATAGTTGCCATTGTTGTGTATAAAATTTGAACAGCTGTCAGGACACGTTTTGCAATGGCAAAAACAAAACAGAACGGTTTTGTCTAATATCAAGTACCGTAAACACAACATCAAGTAGCTTTCGGTATGTTTGCAGCTTCTCATGTGTGAAACTTATTTTTTGCGACATTTTCATGGAAGTGTTTAATGTCTGATACTGCCAGAGCTACCATTCAGAGCCGTTTGTAGTTTTAAATGGTACAATATGACTTATATTTGAAATAGTTTGGGCATAAATATTTCAAGAATATACAAACGGACCAAAGTTGATAGCTTTTAGGTATGACTGTCGTTTCTTCCAACCATTGCAGATGCAGCAATTATAGATGGTAACAATATAAAGTCTTGCGAGCGAGGCATGCCGAATGTCCCAATATATCAATTAAAAGTTATATAAAAATGTTTATTAAATATCTTTAACCATTGAATGTTAAACGTTCGTGAACCTTTGTTTCGAGCACGTTTTAAAACATAATTTTAGGCATAAACAGACACCTGAGAGCAACCACCGGTCTTCCGTAAGCCAGCTGAATGGCTTCCTTCCTATTATAATACTATTATGACTGAAATATCACTCTATAACAGTATAGAGGCAATTTTGTAACACTTAAATTAGGAGATGTCACTGTGAATATAGATATAATATATTGTTATTATCATTTTGTCGGTGAAAATTTATTCCTCAACATGTTTCAGGATAGTCAATGTATTTCTGTACATATATATTTAGATACGACTTAAGATAGATATTCGACTGAAGCATAGGTCGTGAACATAACAGTAACAAATGGTGAATCAGTTTCTTTAAAGATGGCGTCTGAGAAACGTAGTTTTTCCATAGATGATTCAATGACTGAAAGTACACGTCTCTTAATTGAGAAACAGGATGAAGGGAAAGGAAGAATCTATAAACATAGGAGGTAATATTTATTCTTACTTGAAATAAGAACATTTGAATATTACATAGTCGCTAATTATTTACTATATAATTTCTGCAAATAAATATTTACCTCTGTGGTTTTGGGTTAATATCTGTTAATATGAATTTATTTTCAACAGAAAATGTTTCCGTCAAGGACCAGCTGTTCCTTAAGTAGGAATAAGTTTATTTCTATAACACACAGATAAATACCGTACGTATTAGGATTGTTTCTGTTCAGCTTCAGTATCAACAAGTTTTTTCAATAACCTATCATTCATAATTCAGTACATATGAGTTTATTTATGTAAAAGGAAAACTAAAATTTTGGAAAAAATTTGTTTTCAAAATTTACATCCAAAATAGAAAAAGTGGAAACTGCACAGGTCGTTCAACACGACAAAAACAAGTCAAATGCAACTTTTGTGCAAATATCAGGAAAGTCTTCTTGCATCACGTAAGACAAGGGATTTTCTCTTTGTGATAATTTCATAACTTAATGATTTTATATGCTATTCTAATTCTGACAATTATTTTGAGCATTGTTATACTGATAAAATAGTCAAGAAAATGTTCTTGAGAAAATATGGAAACAAATTGCAGTCATGCGTGCTGTACATTTATTATCAAAATGTTACTAGGTTACATGAGACTTTAACTTATGCAGTAAGAAGAGTATAAAGGTACAATCAATAAAACAACAATTAAAAGTGTATGAAATATAATGGTGAAGTGTGTGTCTTATCTGTAGTGCAATTAGCGGCAATGTATATGTATGTAAATATGAAAATTTATGATATATTCCAAACTTTGGAATTTCAATTTGTTTGCATTTGGTATCTTTATTTTGGAAAATATTGGATACTGTCTCTAGATCTCAGACGTAAGATCATGGTGTAAAATCGAAGAATATAAGGTTTACTCATGACAACATAGATAATTCTGATATGTTATTTTGTATACTGAATATATATTGTAACCTTTTGAAATTTGTTTTTCGTCTGGCTGCAGTTTTCTTCATGATCAAAAAATAAATTCGGGTGGACTCTGGTAATTAATTTGTTAAAGCATTATTTTACGTATTTTTCATTAATTCGGACACTTAATTGCAATTAGGAGGAAGGCAACACGAGCACGAAAACTGGTTGTCATGGTTGCAGGTCTGGTTCAGCAATTTGTCTCCGTTGGGTTAGGATTCGGACTCAGCATAATGTACGTGGAGCTCATCGCAGTATTTAACGCAAAAAGATCTGACGCAGCACTTATTCAAGGGCTTTATCTTGGGCTTTCAGTAGGAACAGGTGAGACACAACTTTCCTGTGAACGTTTATTCACTTCTGAAAGAGATATTCAAAAGCATCGTTTTACTTTCTAAAATAAACACGTCATTTCCTTCCGCTTAAATTGGTGCTAGGGGGCTTGAGGGGTGTTGCACTTCCGATTACCCTTCATGAACAGACACAATCAGACACAATCAAAGCGAGTCCGCTATTATTTTGCTTGATTGCATCCTTTACTTTCAAAAGATTACAAACATGTGTGCCACTTGTCATACTGTTAGAGAAAGCAATCTTCACTGTACAAAGCTAACGTGTACAAATAGATATTCCTCCAATGATAGAAATACTCGGAATGCAAATAGTACTATAAAGGTTTCAATGTTATATCAAAATACAAAAAAAGCAACTTTATCTCAACTGCTTCGTTTCTGTTTACAGGTATTGTCTTAACAGGAGTTATCAAGAAGGTTGGGCCTGGGCCCACGATCATTGTTGGTGCTATAGTGGCAGCAATAGGTCTGTTTACAAGTTCATTTGCACAAAATCTCCCTACAGTTATAGCACTCACCGGAGTTGTATCGGGTAAGTGTATCAGTTTTATATTTCAGTTTTTTTTTGTATTTCATGTTTCATTTCACTATTTGATACAATCCGTATGTAGATCAAATTTCTCGTATTATTCAAAATGTAATATCAGCTAAATATGGTATCAAGCCGCGTAAACGAACACAGTTCTAG
This sequence comes from Mercenaria mercenaria, assembly GCF_021730395.1. Taxonomy (NCBI): domain Eukaryota; kingdom Metazoa; phylum Mollusca; class Bivalvia; order Venerida; family Veneridae; genus Mercenaria; species Mercenaria mercenaria. The sequence continues at coordinate 52,121,912 of NC_069376.1, forward strand.
CTGGCATTTCAGTCGGTGCTAGTAATTCATCTATTTCAGTCACATTATCATATAACTCGCGTTAGTAACATAGTAAAAACAATCAATTTTCTTGAAATATCATGAAATTCCATTGATTACATCGTGTCACTGTTAATTCTGAAATTTAAATTCTTAATGTTTACCAATTTAAAAAATACAGACTTACACTTGAGGACAGGTTTTTAAGCCACCGTACTTGAACACGATGCTGTAATATATAGCCTAGTCCTTCGGGATCACGAAGTCCATTCAGTTATATATATAGAGAGAGTACCGTTAAAGTTGATACTAGAGGGCATTAGGGATGATGCACATTTCATTTCCTCACAAGAACAGACTAACCTAGTATGCTATCATATTTCATAGTTTCCATAGACTATTTACACTGTATCATAATGATAGATTTTGGCTTAAGCCAGAGGGGTGTTTCACATTTCATAACCGTTCATGAACACTATATGCAATCTGAAAATGAAAGGTATAAAACAGAGAGTACACTAATTTAATTTCAGGCCTTGGCATGAGTACCTGCTACCTTTCTGCATTCATTTCTGTAAGTTGGATGTTTCACGAAGATCCCGGGTTTCCACTGGTTTGTCTCACAATTGGATCTAGTCTCGGTCAATTTGCAATTCCATTCCTTTATGAATATTTCATCTCTGAATACACGTGGTCGGGTGCATTTATGCTTGTTTCCGGAATAGCTTTGCAATGTGTTCCATTCGGGGTTATTATTTACACATCTAGAGAATATTTCGTCACGAGCGATCATGGAAGTCACGAGAGAAAGGAGATTCCGACATGTGAAGGATACATGACACTTCTGAAAGACTTTGTGCTGTGGATATTACTGTTTGACTTTCTGCTGATTGCTTTGTCAGGTATTTTGACTTATACATAGTCAGATACTCTTTCTGTCTCAAAATGTAGCATTATGGCCTAGATTTTAATCTGTAGAAGAAACTACAACGACGATGAAAATTATTACACTAAAACATAATGGACAATTCAACTCTGATCTCAATTTTTCAGGTAATGTGGAAGCCTGGTTCATTGTTGACATTATGACGTCACGTGGCTATTCACGGGAGTCTGGTTCTATACTAGTTTCTGCTTTAGGGTTTGCAAATTTTATTGGACGTGTCAGCGGAAGCACGTTGCGATTTAAATGCACGTGAGTTACAATTCTTTAATAAGGTATTTATTTCTTTATTTATGTACAGAATGGCGGCGCAAACTGTCTAACAGTTTTCCCTTTCCGTATTTACTGTATCCTGTGCCTAGTTCTAAACTAAAAAACTGAATTAGTGTGCAAGGTACAACAATAGAAAGATTAGTTTTCATGCTTTTGAATAACATTATATACAAGTTCTTACCTTTGTGTTGTTAAACTTACAGAGTTACAAAAGATAAAAGGTAAGGAGCACAGACTCCCAAACACAGCCACGGAGCCATGCATCGCAAAGTAGGCTCAAAACAAAAATAAGCTGTAATGGAAAAATATGTAGACGCGTTGCTTCAAAAATCAAACAAGTACATGTTTTACTTATATGCAAAATACAAAAAAGGGAGGGGGTAAGAGGTAGATAAAAGGATCTGTTGTGGGGACAAGAGGAAAAAGAAAGGATGAACATTCAACAGGGATGTCCAACTAACATACACAGATAAACAAACAGACAAATAAGAAAAATCAATACATTGGGACACCAACAAAGACACACATACACACGAAAGCAGAAAAAAAACAACAACAGTGCGGCACCGCCCAATGACGGCCAGCTGCCAAAATTATGGTGGGCACGATAACACACTCATGATAAAAGGAGAGGGTGTGCATATGCATGGAAGCGAAAATGCAAGGGGACGATGGGGGTAGTGGGGAGAAAGAGGAAAGAAACGCCAAAAACAAACAAGACAACATACGCAACACCAAATACGAAACAGACAGAAAACAAGTTGAAAATAGGGATACCGCCTCAATTTAATAGGGACACAAGTTTGGTAAAATCAAATTCACTGGCCATTTGCCGCTGTATAGCTGTGAAAAGCATATATTTAGCTTTTAATAATTACATGTACATGAACCGTAATTAGTTGATGCCGTTTTAAAAATTAATAATCAGAATTTTGCATCTTTACAGTTTTACGATAAATTTTACGACGTCATCGTAAAATATCTCAAATTGATGACCTCTGATTCAAAGTTGCTGTATTAAAAAGTTCGATGCTTATCAATACTAAATTAAATTAGTAGCAAACTTACATTTAAACTTATACTTACATTAAAACTTACAATTATTCTTCTGATAATTCAGACCGAAGAAATATAGTTAAAACACATCTCTTTATTAATGTATCTTGCACTTTTATAAAGTTGAGGCTGGTATCGTAAGGTTTAGACCACCCGTTGTACATACCTTGAATACATTTATCTTCTGTTAATAATACTGTTTGTATAAATCCGAATATGAAACTCCTTAGTCTTATAACGAAAAACTGCTCTAAAATTATAATAACCATTTCAGCAACATACCAACTGTGTATCACTGGCTCTGGATATGTCCAGTCATAGCTTTAGGACACACCCTCGTTATTAATTTGAGAGGCTATTGGGCTATATTCGCTGCAATTATTCTGCAAGGGGCAGCATTTGGAATGAATAACTCTCAGACTCCGGCAATAATGTTTGAGGCATCTGGGTTATCAAAATATCCACAGGCTATGTCGTTGGTTAATCTGGTGTACGGCATTGGGAATTTGTTTAGTAATGTAATTGGCGGTATGTTGAGTTTCTTTGTTGTTATTTCATGTTTTGTAATCTTAAACGTTTTATGTAAATACCAGTGAATAATGTTTATTGCGAATGATTTAATTAACTAGATAAAAGTGACATTATTCAGAACAGATAAAGTGGAAACTCCACAGGTCGTTCAACACGAGTATCGTCAAATATAATCATGCCAAACAACATGTTGTTTTAACAGTTACTGTATTATTTTTTTTCTGATTTAAGCATCTGTTAAAATTAGTACTGTCCCTTATATAAAATGTTAAACTAGAGTCGTTGAAGGGAACTTATATTCTGATTCATGTTACAGGTTTTATTCGAGACAGCTTCGGGGTATATGACATTGCATACTACATTGCAGCTGGTGCGTCTTTGTATATAACATTCAATAGTGCAATTGTCTCCTGTATCATACATAGACGCAAGCGACATCAAGTGCAGTATAGTTCTCTGGAGTGAAGACATATTATTGTAGATGTTGTTTGGCATTCTGTGAAGTCCCGTGTTCTTAGTCTGCTTTGTGCAACTGCTCATATTCGAATCGGTGCAATGAATTACCTCAGGAAAATAGCATGGTTTAACCTTAAATACATGTTTCTGGACTTATCATTATAAAATAGAACTTTACATTACATTACTTGTGCGTGATAAACGCCTTTTTTACAGGGCTTCACAGTATACTTTTGCAGGAGCCTTTTTATAAAAACTGTGTTTATATGTTTTTAAAGACAATGTATTACGTGAGAAAGAAATAACATTCTTAATTTTAAAAGATCTTACGATGTAAATTTAGCAGCGTATCCATATAGGATATACTAGTAATGGATTTCCCTGAAACGTCTGAAAGCGATATTCTTCCAGGCTCTGTAAAGCACTTTTACTTTCTTTTCATACTCTTGGTCACTTACCAGCTTCTATGAGATTGAGATAAAAAATAAGTATGAAATTGTTTGTTAATGATGCAATACTTACCCATGAAAAAACGAGCAGACAAGATAGTATTCTGTATTCCGGAATTTTGCATTGAGAACAAACTGGTGGTAAATATATATGTGAAAATATTCATGACGTTAGATAAAACAACAGGATCTACACAATCGTTTAACCTGTAGATACAAATCTGTATGGAATCAATCCATAATAATTAGAATTTTACTAAAAATAGATAAGAGATTTATTATAACTGTGCATTATGTTTAACGTGAGAGCTTCCTACGTACCCAAGGAAATTCTGTATATTTTACTACGGTTGCAGGATGGTACATTTCCCTAAAATCCGTCAGATTTATTTTCATCCTTCGTTTCAATGAATACGACATCGGTTCCTCATTGAACGTATGTGGTGTTTCTACAGGGAGTCAGATTAAGAGTCCTACATTGGGCCGGAAAACTCCAAATTCAGGGTAGTGAGAGACATAACGTTCAGAAGGCTAGTAGGCCTGTACTTTCTGGCACGTTCCTGTCTTCATTGTACATACTTTTGTGTTCTGCATCATGGCGCTGGGGTAATAGTAGGGTACTAGTAATGTTTTGCATTTAAGCGTGAACATTTCGGCTTGGATGTTTCCAATAATCCCTCTTTCAAAGCTTTGGGTATTGTAAAATTATCCTTGGATATGGTGCCTGCTCTTTAAATTTGTTTTTTTTTTTTTTTGCAGTTTCTGTGATATGCAGCCACTGTAACCTCAGATCCTCTTTCTAAATCCCCGTTTGTTTAGTTCCACATTGTTTTCTCGTTTAGGGTAAGTCTATTATTTTAACTGGGGACCATACGCCGCTTTTCATGGAATTACAAACTGGTGTCCATGTGCACTGCCGTATGAAAACATCTTCTGATGGTACTTGTAAAATGTGTAAATGTTGAGTTCTGCTCAACCCGGGGCTAGTTGGCGCGGACAGAAGCATGCATTTTAACTACCATCCATGAACAGACGTTAATTAAGGGGAACAAGAATATAAGTCGGATTCCTGCAAGAAAACAGACACCACGATGAAATTATATCTCTTGAATTTCTATAAAACAAAGTAGTTCATGGAACAGTTTTTGTGATTGTGCATCAATATGTACGTTAGTCTGCTTTCTTTTGAAAGCTTGATATTTTGGTATATAAGCATTTAACCGCAGTTACGCCATATTGTACATCAGAAGTCAATGTGAGAGAGGGAGTAGCAGTGTTAAAAATGTACCCGCTTGAACTTGAAAAAGATATTTGTCTGCGTGCTAATAAGTAGAGAATAGATACATTTATTTAAATGTTTTGTTTCGCTCGAGATAAGCAGTAAGGTGATCTGTCAGTAGGTCTGCAGTTACCTGAGAACCTATTTTAATATTTAAAATTTACCTTTAATGGTAAATACTGATCTTGAACACAGTTTAGGTCTTCTGGAAGACATAATATCACTTCCTTAACTGTAGGCTGTAACAGTTATTGTAGAATCGCCTGTAAACATGTTTTAGTGCTTAGAGGCAACTGAATTAAATTATGTATTTTATAAAAAAACAGCATAATGGCTGACTCAGAGGCACACCGAAGAAGGGACAATGTTTCAAATATATGTTATTTTTTGTGACCTGTCCTCATTGTGTGAAATAAACCCGTTGTAGCGGGGTATGGATGCTTTGGAAAGGCTAGATATTCCGTTGTTGTTTACAGTAAAAAAGACAATGTATTGAACGAAAAGATATACTAATATACGTGCTTATATTTTGACTAATACTTGAAGATGCGTAACCAGATTTTTCCATATTGTAAGGCTTACTAGTATATGATATTGTAAACATCGTGTACCTTTCGTAACTGAAAGTATTCAAACATATAATATTAACGTAACAGTAATGAATGATATACTTCGTACCATAAAACCACAAAGATAACAAGATTTAGTGGCTACTAGACAGAAAGTTAAACTTTTCTGTTCATACGATTTTTTTTTGCAATTCCTACAAATAATATAAAATAAGAAAATATTTAAATCCATTTAAATGTATAACGAATTTTAATTAAATTATTACTTAATTATACTTTTAACACCCTCAAAGTAAAATCAATGCATTTCATATTGTTTTAGCCTTACGAATTTAGATCACATGATACAAAGATATGTATGGTTTTACAAAAATTCTGGTCACGTATGTTTGTTTGCTTCAGAACGGTTACATAGCTTTAGGTTTAACATACGGATTTAGTGTAATGTATGAGGACCATATAAATGTTTTCAGTACGTCGAGATTGAACAATGCATCCATTCAATGAAAATTTAATCTAATCGCTATTGGAGGAGGTATGATCTCCTTCATTGCTATACAAAATTAAATCCCCTTCCCACCCCCCAACAAATATGTATTTCAATGTTAAAGTACTGTAATCTTTTAGCGGTACTGCATGTAGGCATACGTAAGGTCTTAAAAATGGCAAATTGGCAGAGAAATACAACACTCTTACCTCAGATAGATCTACTTTCTGTATTAATGTACCATAATAGTACATTAAAGGTACATGCTCGTCTTATCCGATGATATACGTCTTTACTTCTTGAACATTCACCAGACAAGCGTCACACTTATCAGAATGTTTTAGTCCAGGTGTTATGTAGAAAACAAGGTAACACTTTACAAACTGATTGATACACAACAAAGCTTAAAATTACCAACCAAACTTGTAAATAAAAAATGCTGTAGTTTCTTCTAGAAACTGCAAGATAATATCGCATTTTTATTTATTTTATTCATAATATGGACAAAGCCAATAAGAAGATTCGGACTGAGTCTATCCATGATTATAGGCGCTCTTTTGGGATGATTCGGTTTCGTCGGAAGCTCATTTGCATGGAACTTTCAAACGATTATATTTTTGTACGGGAGTTATTTGTGGTAAACAAGGATGTATTCAGTATTATATATTACTTGTATATACCATACCGCTTATGTGAATCACGTCATACAGTGAACACTTTGTGATCTCTCTTTTCTTCTGTGTAAAAGAAAAAGAAAGGAACTGTCGAGGTTGGTAATATCTTAAATAATTCTTGTATTTACAATCGTGAATGTGTTGTACGACCACATAATGTAAAGATACACATTAAATAGATAACCTCATTTGTGACATTAAATGTAGAAAATCCAACATATTTAATTATTGCTCTCCTTGCCGCAAAAATAATGCATATTCTTATACATTTTATTAACCGTCACTTCAGCCGTCTTCAAGCACCGTATAGAATCTATAAAAAGTTTCTCGGTACTTAAACTCAATGTTGTCATGGTCCTTTAGGAACAGTAAGACCATCCAATATATATTATGGACTACCTGTTAAGCCGGTGCTAGGGAGTGCATGCTTCCACGTGATCTTCTTGTAGACTTTACTAAACAGGATTTCTCTATTTTCAGGCACCGGGATATTTACGGGTTTCTTAGCCCCATTTGTAGCAGAAGGTTTGGTATACAGTGAAGACCCTGGTTTTCCATTGACATTGCTTACAGTTTCGGGTAGCTTTGAAAAATGACAATGCCTCTTGTTTATAAAGCATTTCTTAGTAATTATCACTGGTCTGGAGCCTTTATGCTCGTTGGAAGTATTTTACTCTACATGGCGTACGGGTCGATTACCTTCTATGTTACTCAAGTGACTAACTTGTCAGTAAAGAGCTCTTCAAGCTGTGACACAAACCTGCTGACAGACTTGAACATTTCGGCCTGGGTGGTTCCAACGTTCCCGCTTTCATAGCTTTGGGTATTGTATAATCACCTCTTGAATATTGTGCCTGCTTTTTAATTTTGTCTTTTGGCAGCTCCTGTGATATGCAGGATCCATAACCTCAGATCCTCTTTCTAAATTCCAGTTTGTGTAGTTCTGCTCATTGTTTTGTCGTTTAGGGCAAACCCAATATTTTAACTGAGGACCATACTCCACTTTTCATGGAATACATGTGCACCGCCGTATGAACACATCTGCGGATGTCTCTAAATTGTTTTTCTTTGTACTTGTAGCATGTGTAAATGTTGAGTTCTGCTCAACCCGGGGATAGAGGGCGTGGACGGTAGCATCCATTTCCACTACCGTCCATGAACAGGCTCAATCAAACAATTAAACTTTCGTTTTTGTCGTGTTGAGCGACCTGTGGAGTTTCCACGTTTTCTATTTTTGCGATAAGGTTATACCTCGTTATTGTTCTGGTTTTATTTGGAACAGGAATGCTTTAAAATCTTTGTTTAGGATTCATCGACCAACAACTTTACGAAAAAATATCTATGTCTTTTACTGTATATACCGCAACACTAATGGTAGATTCGACAGAGAAAGCATACCACATACATCTAGAATTTAGATTTTGTATGTACTTATAATATTGTAATATTCATCTGTGTGTAAACAAAACCTCTGTAAAAATGAAAAGAAGTTGCAAACGTTATCCCGTGTAAAATATTTATTTATTAGATTAAATACAATCGATTATGTTACGTTTTTTAAAACAAATAATAAATTTTCATAATGAAATGGTTTGTTTATGTCAGTTTTGACACGAAGTTTGAACTATCGTTCTTTATTATCCAGATGTTATCTTTGGGATACTCACAAGAGTTTGGAATATAACTGCTCTGCGTGCTCGGATTCGCCAATCTTGTTGGTGCTAATAAAACACGAACTTACATTGAAACGATACCTTATGATTGTATAATTGTTAAATGCGACTGGAATACGTTTTTGTTAGAAAAGGTATAATTAGTCTGGAAAAAAATTCTTATGTTTAATAAATATATTGACACACGTGTCTTGCCGTGTTCACAAAAAAAAATATGAAAGGTAATAGTGAACTCCTTGGAGGCATTCAGCACAGCCATAAATCTAAAAGTAAGTCAACTACAAATACAAAAAGAAACTATAGTGGAATGATATAGTAGACGGGTTGCTTCAAATATTCATCAACAACTTCATTATATAAACCACAACGATATAAAAAAGTAGGGATGGAGTGAGGGTGGGGGGCGAAAAGTGTAAAACATTATATGATAAAGGCATAAGAAGAGGGGATATAGGTAGGAACATACCAGAAGTGGGGATGAAGAGAAATAATACCATCGACATAAAAGACCTATACAGGACATAAAACGAACCTGACTTAAAGCAAGTTGAAAAGGGGCATCAGCATAGAACGGTCAGTAACCTAATATATAGGAGCGTCCGGTGCAGTCAACTCCATACTTCCCCTATTCATAAACTAATTAGACAAGACAAGGTACATAAAACGATTCCCGGCAAAAATGAACTCTGACTTATTTTAGCTGAACAATCATCACACCATCAAATAGGACAGCATAGAGACTAACTGTAAAATGATTTCAGGAGGTCAGTCACCAAACATGCTGTGTGCTTTGCGATGGTTTTTGCCCCCTTCGCCTCCCATGAGTGGCGGGGGCATATATATTTGGTCTTGTCCGACTTGCGCACCTCCCTGGAATAGTAAAAATGCACATTTTCACGTTTGACTCGCAAAAGGTATTTATATAAATCGATGAAACTTATCGTGATATGAACTTGCGAACCTTCTATTTTTCGTCTGGCTACACGCCCTCCCCAATTTTTAAAGTTATAGCCCCTGAAATTGTCAAAAATGCACATTTTCACCTAATGAAGTATCTAGCTGAAAAAGTATTTAATGTAAATTCACGAAACCTTGCATGAGTCTTTATCGTGATATTAACTTGCGCACCTCCTATTTTTCGTCTGGCTCCGCCTACTATTGCCAAAGTTATGGCCCCTGAAATAGTCATAAATGCACATTTTCACCTTGTGGCGCGCCTAGCTAAAAAGTATTTAATATAGAATGATAAAACCTTGCCTGAGTCTTAATTATGATATGAACTTGCGCACCTCCCATTTTTAGCTCGAAAATGTAGAGCTATTGCACTCGCCCCGGCGTCGGCGTCGCCGTTGGTTAAAGTTTTTGATAAAGTCAAATATCTGTTACTATCAAAGCTATTAACTTGAAACTTAAAATAAATATTTACTATCAAAGTCTACACCAGAAGAAACAATCCCCATAACTCTGATTTGAATTTTGACAGAATTATGCCCCTTTTTAACTTAGAATTTTAGGTTAAAGTTTTTGATAAAGTCAAATATCTCTGTTACTGTCAAAGCTATTGACTTGAAACTTAAAATACTTATTTACCATCAAAGTCTACACCAGGAGAAATAATCCCCATAACTCTGATTTGAATTTGATAGAATTATGCTCCTTTTTAACTTAGAATTTTTTGTTAAAATTTTTGATAAAGTCAAATATCTCTGTTACTATTAAAGCTTTTGACTTGAAACTCAAAATAGTTATTTACTATCAAAGTCTACACCAGGAGACACAATTCCCATAACTCTGATTGAATTTTGACAGAATTATGCCCCTTTTTAACTTAGAATTTAAAAACATTTTTTTGATAAAGTCAAATATATCTGTTACCATTAAAGCTTTTGATTTGAAACTCAAAATAGTTATTATGCCCCCGAAGGGAGGCATATAGTTTCTGAACCGTCTGTCGGTCTGTCCGCAATTTTCGTGTCCGGTCCATATCTTTGTCATCCATGGATGGATTTTCAAATAACTTGGCCTGAATGTGTACCACAGTAAGACGACGTGTTGCGCGCAAGACCCAGGTCCGTAGCTCAGAGTTAAGGTCACACTTAGACGTTAAAGGTCATTTTTCATGATAGTGCATTGATGGGCGTGTCCGGTCCATATCTTTGTCATCCATGGATGGATTTTCAAATAACTTGGCATGAATGTGTACCACAGTAAGACGACGTGTCGCGTGCAAAACCCAGGTCTGTAGCTCAAAGGTCAAGGTCACACTTAGACGTTAAAGGTCATATTTCATGATAGTGCATTGATCGGCGTGTCCGGTCCATATCTTTGTCATTCATGCATGGATTTTAAAACTATTGGGCATGAATGTGTACCACAGTAAGACGACGTGTCGCGCGCAAGACCCAGGTCCGTAGCTCAAAAGTCAAGGTCACACTTAGACATTAAAGGTCATATTTCATGATAGTGCAATGATGGGCATGTCCGGTCCATATCTTTGTCATTCAGGCATGGATTTTAGAATAACTACGCATGAATGTGTGGCATAGTAAAACGACGTGTCGCGCGCGAGATCCAGGTCCGTAGCTCAAAGGTCCTAAACTCTAACATCGGCCATAACTATTCATTCAAAGTGCCATCGGGTGCATGTGTCATCCTATGGAGACAGCTCTTGTTTTCTATCAAAGTCTACACCTGGAGACACAGTTCCCATAACTCTGATTTGAATTTTGACAGAATTATGTCTCTTTTTAACTTGGAATTTTTTTACTGGCGAAGCTTTAATTCAGAGTCAAGTACTGAGAAAAGTCGAGCGCGCTGTCTTACGGACAGCTCTTGTTCATCTGGCTCCGCCTCCTATTTCCAGAGTTATAGTCCCTGGAATAGTGAAAAATGCACATTTTCACGTTGTGACTCGCAAAAGGTATTTATATAAATTGATAAAACCTTTCGTGATATAAACTTGCGCACTTTCTATTTTTCGTCTGGCTACACGCCCCATTTTTAAAGTTATGGCCCCTGAAATAGTCAAAATGCACATTTTCACCTAATGAAGTACTTAGCTGAAAAAGTATTTAATGTAAATTCACGAAACCTTCCACGAGTCTTTATCGTGATATTAACTTGCGCACCTCCTATTTTTTCGTCTGGTTCCGCCTCCTATTGCCAAAGTTATGGCCCCTGAAATAGTCATAAATGCACATTTTCACCTTGTGACGTAATATATCATAATATGAACTAGCGCAGCTTTTATTTTTGGTCTGGCTCCGCTCCCTATTTCAGAGTTATGGCCCCTGAAATAGTCAAAAATGCACCTTTTCTCCTTATGACGCGCCTAGCTCAAAAAGTATTTGAAATAAATTGATGAAAACTTGCATGAATTTTTTTCATGATATGAACTTGTGCACCTCTTATTTTTCGCCTCGCCCCACCCCCACCCCCCCATTTTTAAAGTTATGCCCCCTGAAATAGTCAAAAATGCACATTTTCACCTAATGACGTACCTAGCTCAAAAAGTATTTAATGTAAATTCATGAAACCTTGCACGAGTCTTTATCTTGATGTGACCTTGCACATTTGACATTCTTCTGGAGAGTTTTGGCGCTTATCATAAAGTTATGACCCTTGAAATAGCCAAAATAGTGGACTTTTTGTTTGTGATGCTCATAACTCAAAAAGTATATGGCCTAGAATAATAAATCCTTTATATAAAATGTTTGTTGAGGCTATACCCGCTTAAGACTGTAAACATTTGAATTATTGCCGGTTATATTTGACAAATGTACCAGTTCGGGCACACCCTGCGTCCTACAGGCACGATCTAGTTTACATTTTATCCTCTTTTGATAAATTTCTTTACAAATGTTACAAATATTTAATTAAAATGACGGAGTCTGTTTTTATTTTGCTTGGTTGCATTCTATGATTCCAAAGGCTCTTCTTGATAGATTTTATTAACTATCACCACAGCAATCATTAAATGCCGTTTGGCCACCTTAAAACTTGCATACAGTGTTGTCATATTAATTGGTCATTTGGGATGCCGGGTTCCATTCAATATCTATATAATGGAATTCCGCTTATGCTGGTCCTAGGGGCGTAATGGCGTTGCACATTTCATTACCTCCAATAAGCAGAATAAATGAACCGGAATCTGCTATTTTTTGCTTGGTTGCCTAGGATATTTTTAAGGTAGTACTGCACGTTTGGATCGATTTTTTTTCTGCAATGTAGAATTTGATTGAACTCTGATTTTCCAAAACTTTCAGAATATACTTAGACACTTCAGTAATTAAAAAAGATAGGGTCATGTGCTTGATTTTTTCTAGACTGATTTGAAAAAATTGGACCTCGCGCAAGTTTTCATAATGGGAGTCTATGGGAAAATCATAACTTTCATAAAATTTTCGAGAATAGAATTTTTTCTACAATGTAGATTTTAATGAAACTTCTCAGTGTTGTAAATAAACACATGGCCTATAATATGGTGAAATAAAATGTATAGGTCAGTGTGCTTATTTTTGAGATATTTGATCATAATTAAAGTGAACCGCGCAGTTCACGCTAATTTTAAGACATTATTTTGAATTATATGACGTGTCAGATGTTTTATTTTATATTTTAACTTAAGAAAGATAGTAACAGTGCCACTGTTACAATTATCACGGTTGTCTTATTCATTAATGATTATTTCGCTCAATCAGCTGTATTCTACTTCCGATAAATGACGTTACGCCATCACTTTCGGTTTATCAAAAATGCATAACTACCTTAAAGACTTTATTAGCTATCTTTATAACAGATCGGATTAATTTGAAAAATCTAGTTGAGAATGTATTTTTGTGTATTAGCGGGCTTGGAAGAGATGTCGTTTAAACATCGTATGGTTTGCAGTACCTACTTGTTTTTAGAATACCCACTTTTCGAACGTTCTGTGGCAGATGCGCATGAAAGCTTGTATCGGGATGAGTAACAATATGCAACAGTTTTTGTTACCAGAAACATACGTCATGTAGTTTTGCAGACACAATAAATTGCTGATATATTTTTCTCGGTCGCCTCGCGAAAGATGAAAATAAACGATGTAGGACGTAACACTCACTGGTTTGAATCGCCCACTTTCTTCCTGTAGAATGCCTTCACACAACATCTCATAGTTTTTGAAAAAGAAACTTCCAAATCCAATGCAACAGGAAGACAAATGTAAAACTGCTAAAGTAAAAAGATCCATAAATATTCAGTATCAGTTTTTATCTCATAACATACAAATGATAAACAGATATAACACTTTGATAAACACATACGGGTGTATGTATAACAGCAGAATATTTCAAACTGATGTGGCTCACTACAGGTCTGGAGCGGTCGTTCTGCGCATGTCACAAAATCATTATCATCGGAGCGCACGGCAAAAATACGCAAATTATTGCATGTCCGCACGCATTCAGTGTATAATATGTATAATATACTGACTAAAGATTAGGGTTAGGATTACCATAGTTACATATTATATACATTAAAGATACTTGTCATTCCAATCGCTTGAATCCTGTATATACCGGAGTCTGTAATATATAACAGGCGCTCCAGGTCTGTTTTTAGGAATAAATGTTTGTAGTGTGAACTAAAATATATTCAAAGATATTCCCTGATTGAATCCATATTAAAAGAAAGAACTGAGACATTTATCAAATAGAATTTATCAGTAAATATCAAAATATTTATAGCTGATACACCGCATCTATTGTAATAAAAACTAACACAACAGTGTTAGTTACTAGTACAGTGTAATAGCTGATACACCGCATTTATTGTTATGAAAATTAATACAACAGTTACTAGTACAGTGAAATGAGTTCTTCATGTTAGAAAACAGTAATGACATGTCATTTATTCGTTGTTGTTAAAGGTTCGTTAATCTGAATAAATATCTGTATAAAACACTTATCAATTTATAATCAAATACTTTTTTTTAATGCTTACTAAATCTAGATACGTTTAAGAAGAAATTTTACATCTCTTTTAAACATATATTATTGCATATTCCATTGAATTTCTTTGACATTCGATGTAATCAATGACTGTTTACAATGTAGCATACCTATTTTCGTAGCCCTATTTGTTAATGTTTTATTTGCAGTACATGTATTTTAACTTTATATAATTAATTATTCTAAACTAGTTATAAACAGTAGGCCTAACAAAATTGCTTATTGCAGAATCCTGTAAACCAGGTTTATAACCAGACGCGAGCAGATACTGGACCGTCAGAAATGTATGACATCATTTGTGACGTAACTTTACTCAGTGTCGTCGTTTGAAAACATCAATATTATATGTGAGTGAACGACTGAAGCAATCGAGTAATCGTTATTATGTTTAGGAATATGATAAAATACCATTAAAAGGCAGCGACATTACTAACATGTTTATGAGCATTCCTAAGACTGTGCTGGTCCTCGAAAGTCACCATATGACCTATAACTGTGTCGGTGCGACGTAAAACCCAACAAAATAAATATACTGGCCCTCGGGCTATGCACATTCTAGTAACCGCTTCAGGCACGTCATTGTCAGTTAATTAATGTATAACAATACATCTCAAGAAATAAACAACGAATAAGGATATTAACAATATGTTGTTGCATATTTTCTGTTGTTAATGAATAAAATAAATGTCATGTAAACAGAAAAAACAGGATGAAGCGTGACAAGATTGTTAACATTTAGCGCGCGTGTATGTAACGCCTTGTTTACATAAACAAAACATAAGTGTTATAGTGAGAAATGTGTTGGTACATTTGTACTTTTGATAATAGAACGGTTTTGTTTAGGTAATGATTTCAAGTCAGAATGAAAATGCAATTCATCTGTGAAAAAGATTGATTTAAGACTCAAAAAAGTATCACTGGAATAGCCGTGGTAATACAAAGCACAGCTAATTCAATATAAGCATTGTAATACTGTAAAATCTGGTAAATAAGCGTATAAGCTTATAATAATTTTAGTGACACTTTTATGCGCCTATTTTTGATATGCGCTTACACTTAAGCCAAAACTATGCGCTTATATTTGATATGCCCTTATAGACAAGCCGTGTGCGCCTATTTTTGATATATTAAGAATATTGACAGTGCTTACCTTGGTTGAGAAATCGAAAGTAAAACATGTTCATGGACGTGCGCAGTGAAGTACCTCCTTTTATTTCATACATTATTAAGACATAATGAAAACATAATGAATGCATAATTTGCAAATAATGTTCAATCTCTCGGACCATTCAATAATTGTTCAACACTAACACTGTAGTATTTTATCCATATTCTTTTCACAGATTTAAAAAAGAATGACAAACTGTCATGACAACGCAAACAACTTATCTGTTATTCAAACTTTTACTTTCTTTTACCGAAAACATTTTCTATTCAAAAAGCATGCTTATCGTTTTATCAGACAACAGACGTTAAAATCTTTTAACATCTATTGGCTATTCAAGAGGTAATAACATTTGTCGTCTGTATTTATGATAAACAATTATCACGGTATAATAGCGTTAATTAAGTCTTTTTGCTACATCTGTTGTCTGTTTACCAGTAATCGGATATGCGCCTACTTTCGAGACAAAATTATGGTAAGGGCATGCGCTTATTATCCTATACGGAATAACAGTAAGGCCGTATGGGCTTACTTTTGATATGCGCTTATATTCGAATATGCGCTTATTTACCAGATTCTACAGTATTCGAATTTTGTGGATGTGGTTTCGATATTCGACAGTCGCTGTCTTTAAAAAAAATATTCTGTGTAATATATTTTGACCGTTAACAAATAGTGTTATGTGAACTCATATAGAATCTACTCTTATAAGAGATGTAGATGAAATGAAATGATATGGAAATAGGTTGTGTTTTGTAATACATTTTCTTCAAATAATTATAAAATATTTATATTCTATATTTATTGTATACATTTGAAAATGAAATAAGTAATAAATGCGTCCAGTGTTTAACTAGTTAATTTGTGCTTCTTATTGTAACTGTAGACTCGACGTTGAATCAAGTCATGTTGATTTTCTATAGACGAGTTTTTAAAATGAACTCGCAACGATAACTGAAAGTTCGTAAATTCCATTTTTGAAAACGATTTGTTTTAAATAGTACCGAAAATTTTCGCAGTATGCATGTATGTCTGCGTTGAAATGTTGACAGTGTATATATCATTTATGGAAATATGAGTGTAATATTATAAAAAAAAATGTCTTACTTCAAATGGCTTGAAAACGTCGATGGTTTAAAATGAGTTTTTATAAGAAGATTTATATATAGAGTTCCGATATGAAGTATAAAAGTAACAATTCTGACAATATCATTCACCAAACCAGAATGGATTGAAAGCTGTTTAATCCAACCACTGCTTCTAGCTAACATATCAGTCCTAATTATGAAAGTACATGTACGTATAATTTATAATTACAACTTGCTTATTTTACACATAGGTCTGAAATAAAAAAACAACATATATTAAGGACTAAATAAATCCGATATATTCTATATGGGCCAGAATACGTTCCCATTATTATCAAAATATCTCTCTACCCATAACACTTTTGTTTTGTATCTTGCATTTAGTCTAAATGTACTTGTCGTTGGATTTTAGATGCAACCTGTCTGCTATATCTTTCCACTACAGTTTCTTCTTGTTGCGAGCCTACTATGCGATGCCTTAATCTCTAGCGGTGTTAAATGATTTTACTTTAGAATGTCATATATAATACCAAATTACATTTTACCAAGAGGTCTGTGTTGTAATTAAGCTTTTGTCAGCCCGTTTATATATGAGACGTTAGTTTCCTTTTAGCCGCACGTTAAGAATAGACCTGCCTGAATTATGTAGTATGAAACAGTTACAAAGATAATCCAACAATTGACCTTGAATATATTGAAAATTGACTCCTTAGCTTTGAACCTGGTTTCTTTTAATAAATGCATGGTCATAAAATATCATGACTATCTTTATATAAAGTACTTTGTAAAATGTTCAGGTATGGTCCATGGTTTAAGCTATTCTCATGCAATGTATACCGGTAAGAAATACGTCAATATGTATTTTATCAGTGGAACAAAACCCAAGAAGTAGACAAGTATTATTGTACGAAACACTAAAGTGGTTATAGCGCAATGAACACAAAAGAAGACCCGGTCGCTGAAACCAGCAGACATTTGGAACATACGGAAAAGACCAGGCTTTTATCTACATCACGGTCAGTGGATAGAGGATTAAGAATTGGGTAAGTCTTATTCCTCGCAATGTAAATACTTCAAAGTAAATAAGTAAATCGAAGACTGTTTAGCCAAGTTTCTTTAAGAAATATGGAAACTGCAGACATTTTTCTCGTAGATCAAAACACGTTTTACCTATTTAGTATGACATTATCCATTTATCAATACACTTGGTTTGTATAAGGACAACATCAGTCACAAGCAAATTTATGTTTCTCGATTAGAATTGAGGATCAATAAATTATGTTAATGATTTGTCATTTTAAAATGATTTGTCACTTTGAGCCATATGAAGGATTCAGGTTTCTTTTGCAAAGATAATATATGCCATTCTGTGTGATTATTATTTAGCCGACATAGGGGTATGTGAAACATTGAGAAAAATCGCTTTGCAATTGATTTTTTTCACGGATCTATAGTTTTTTTTTCAGACATCCAAAGGCGGCATCTAAAGCAAGAAAACTGTTAGTCATGTTGTCCTGCGTAATGCAGTTGTTTATATGCAATGGTATTGGGTATGGTTTGAGTGTTATGTATGCCGAGCTTGTGGTGGTACTTGATGCAAAAAGAGCTGATGCAGCATTAGTACAAAGCCTGAATATGGGCTTATCAGCCGGGGCTGGTATGTTTTCCAATGTTCACATGTTTTCTGCAACCATTGTGAGAGGGTAAAGTAATGACCTTCTGTCATATATGGTTGATTCCTCTTTGTAAACACTAACCCTTAAACATATAGCTCAGAAAATGATTTAAATGTTTCATGCAGTGTCGGCTTACCATTACTATGTCTTAGTTTTGATCACACAGTTTGTAACAGTAGAACTGACTGAGTGGTATAACAGCTCCTTTCACATCTCGTTATTATTGTGACAATAAAACTAAGTTTCGGTCATAATTATATACGGTTCTGTGTAATTATATAAACATGCTACGAGGGCCATTCTAAAACTAATGCCACTCGCGCGCCTCCGTAGTAGTTTAACATGCAAGAAACTCGTGTTATTCACGGATGACACATGAATGTTTTATTGACAAATATAGTACCTCTTTGAGATATTTAGTTTCTTATAAGGTGTAGTCATATACTATAAGACAAATACAAGCGAACAAATTTGAGCGTACATTACAGTACGTTGTTCTTTCGAAATAATACCTAAATCTTAAAATGGTCAGGCAGTCCTTAAGGAAAGGGTTCATCCTGGCAGGCCCAAAAAGCAGCAGAGACGTCAGAGAACATATATGCTGTATGAAGTCTGATTTATGAAGACGCCAGGTACGGGGTTCTTTTCTTGGCATGACAAAGGGGAGACCCAATGAAATTCTCACTAAGCACTTGGATTTAAGAAAGGTTTGTGCCCGATGGGTGCCTCACATGTTGACCGAGGAGCAAAAGGTCAATAGGGTCAAACGTGCTGCAGAAACGTTGATAATATTCTCAAATTTAGATGATCACACAGTGTCACAACTCTTAACAGCAGATGAGACCTGGATATAATTGTGAGCAATAGCATCGCCTTTTATGCACTGGGTACTGTTGTGTAAATTTCTACATGGTCAGGAAAGTCAGTCACTGGAACGATATTTAGAGACATAGTACTGAAAAATGTAAAACGAAAGCACACACAGAATATGCGCCCAAGGACTTGTTTTCGCGGTCTCCAGTTGATCCATTTCAACGATGCGGCTCGCAGAAATGCCATCGTTCAAATGTTTTACAGATGAAAAAAGGTACAGGTCAATTGTCGTGCTTATTCATCAGATGAAAGTCCTTGTGGCATTTTCCTCTTTCCAAGGCTGAAAAAGATGCTGGATATGCGCAAGCATTTGTCGAATAAAGTACTTGGGGTGGTATTTTTCCGTTAATTTAAACCATACCAAGGGGAGACTACTCTGAGATTTCTCAACTACGGAAGGGCAAATACTCCTAAGGAATAAAGTTTAAATTTGAAGTTTGTACAAAGACTGTGTACAATGTTCCAGAACAGTTGTCATTATTTCTAGAATGACCCTCGTATGTTAGATTGTAGTTTCGCCTTACAGGCCCGAGTTTAGCCTGTAAAATGTACCTTAAATACCTTGAATGATATACTAACGTTTATTTCACTTTGGTTTGAAAACTTTGGCTTTAGGTATTTTGTTTGCCGGCTTCATCAAAAAATACGGACCAGGAATTTGTATTGTTGTTGCATCCGTCACCAGCAGTATTGGTTTATTTGTCAGCTGTTTTGCAAATGGAATTGGTCTGATAATATGTTTCACAGGGGTTCTAACAGGTAGAATTATTTAAACGACGCATGTATTTGAAGATAAAGCAAATGGTGACTTATATATATATATATATATATTTTTTTTGTTCCGAATATATCATACACATTGTTCAAAAAGATGTATTATTTTCTAACAATACGGATAACGTACCGGTATTCGGAAAAATAGTTCGAAGAAAATTATCTTTTTAATATGGATCGTCAAGAGACTAATAAAAATAAAGTCGCGGTCCGACAACAAAGTTATGAGTAAAACTTCTTGATTTTATTAATAAAACAGGTAAATTTAACGTTAGCATCATTCAAAATATTACTAAAATAGGAACTTGTTGCATGAATTATTTTGCAAAGTCAAATCGTTTCTGTAATGATAAATAAGAGCATTTAGATTTTTTTTAAATCTTGAAGCTTTCGCTTATTCATGATTTTATATTTTATCAGTTAACACCTTGTTCTATTCATACACTCAACCTCTCTCTTCTTTGACCTTATTATAATATCTATTTTCTTTTTCAGGACTGGCAATGTGCGTTTGCTATTTTGCTTCCTTTGTAACAATAAGCTTATTATTCTATAAGGATCCAGGATTCTATTTGATTAGTATGACATGTGGGACAAGTTTAGGACAATTTATCATACCGCTTTTCTTTGAAATTTTTATATCCCAATATGCATGGTCAGGGGCTTTCATTCTTCTGTCCGGTTTATGTCTCAATTGTTTGCAATTCGGTTTGATAATACACTTTTCACGGGACTTTTTCTACAAAGGAAACGTTCAAAATAATAAATCGTTAAGAGCAAGTGCATTTTGTGACGTTTCTCTTTTGACGGACTATCTAATTTGGATTTTATGGTCAAACTGCTTTCTGCTGGCTTTGACAGGTATTTCTTTTACACCGTTTGATATTTAATTTAATTAAAGGCGTTTCAACAACATTTATGCTTTAAAAACTCTTATCTTGCTTTTCACTTGCGTATAGTCTACAATTTTATTTTTAGTAACATAACATGAAAGCTTATTGTTTCATTAAGCAAATGTGGAGGCCTGGTTCATCGTAGATCACGCTGTGTCTATAGGACTTACACGAGAATCAGGTTCATTAATGGTTTCCGCAGTTGGGCTTGGCAATCTGATTGGTCGAATCATAGGGTCAGCCATTCGATTGAAATGCACGTCAGTATAGGATATAGTACTAGTTATTTATTTAAGATTTGTAAAGGCCCGTCTTAACTATTCTTAAACTTGAAATACCTGCTTTGATGATACGTATTTATCACAAATATCAAACTATTGCAGGCGAAATAGGAATTTATATCGGTTTGTAGAAAACCTGTTTTCTTCTGTAGATAAAATGTTTCTTTTCTTATAGCTTTATTATTTCATGTAAGGCTACCAGAACAAATTGTGGTACACTAAAAGGCGGCATATCTTCTTTCAGCAAAACACCAACTGTGTATCATTGGATCTATTTATGCGTTTTGACGGCCGCCATCCATTTATTTGTCCCAAATGTGGGAGAAGTCTTTCCACTTATTCTTGCATGTTTGGCAACAGGAATAGCTATGGGCACCACAGCCGCTCAGGCTCCTGCTATAATGTTTGAAGCATCCGGCTTGGATAGGTATCCCCAGGGAATGGCTATGGTTAACGTTATGTATGGAATTGGTGAAATGCTTGGTCCTTTGTTAGGGGGTAAAGTATTCGTTCTATTTTCCGATGTATTATGTTGCTTAGGCAAGGATAATATGAATTATCTTTCTAACGCTATGGTAGTGCCTCATGAAACTATCTAGCTGACATACGGAAGTTTGATGGTTCTACCCGAGAGACAACAAGTGCCGCCATTTTGCAAGGCCTACATTAGATCTGCTTTCTACATTATATTAACTGATTTATTACCGGCGACACTTAACCCTCGATATAAACAAATACATCCCAAACTGACACAAGGTTTAATACATATAACCAATACCAAAATGATATATCAGCTACACAGTCGAAACAATTTAAATTTAATTTGGCAGCCATAGTTTGTATAAAACGGAACAATCTTTTGTTTAAAAACAAATGCAAGTATGAAAGATCTGTTGCTTATAAAGTACATTGCTTAAATTTACAGGTATGGTAAAGGATCTTCTTGGGACTTACGATTTAATTTTCTATATTGCAAGTGGAGTCAGTGCGTACATGAGTGTTTCTACTATAGTCGCTGCATATTCTATACGAAGACGTAAGCAGCAGGAAAGACTTGAATTAAGGACTTTTCAGGAATGAAATAAACTGCTTTCTGTAACAAAACCTGTTTTTTGCCAGATGAATACTTGATGTCATGGTATTTTTAGTTGAGTTACTATTTTTGTTTTTAATTTCAAGAGTCAATCTGCTGCTGCTGTTACTATACATATTTTCGTACATCATGTATGATAAGGTTTGGAAATAGGATATCATGGCATAACCTAATTACAGATAGTAAAGTCTAGATCCGACATTGGGGATTTTGTGGATTCGTATATCACTTTTTATATGTAGTTTATTAACTTGCCATACCCCAGCAACATTTAGTAAACACTACTTTTAATGTTTTTAATAACAATCTGAATTAAAAATGTATACAAATATAGAACAGGTCAATAGTTTTCATACAAATATCTTAAGAAATCGAAACATATGTGCAATAAGTTACCGAATAGCAAACAGTCTAAAAAGATCACGAAAATAAGTAAATGATCTAAAACACACATCAGCGCATTAGGGACTTTGAAATTAACCGAAAACAAACTAGGGTATGTTCGAATAAACTGAAAACTGCCTCATGAGAAATGATTCCTGTGATTAGGTCGCGCTATAAACACTAGAATGTAATGCGTTCAGGGGATAGTTACTTATAACTTTATAAAATGTCTGACAAGGGTAGAGCGAATGTATTACAAAGCTCTTCATCGTATAACATTGCAGTCGATTTTATGATGAGAATAAATTACAAATAAAAAAATGTTTTGAGATATAAATGGCCAAGGTTGCCAACCTAGGAAAATATGTCCTTGTTGTCTGCAAATGACTAATCAAAAGCGTATGTTCGCTTTAGCTGTATCTAGCTGGGTTGAAGAGCGTTCCAATATTACCATAGATATGTTTAAGTCCCAGTTATGGCTAAGGAACCAGAGAAATAAATATCCAATGCCACGTCTGTGATAATGAATTTTATCTTAGGTGTATTTTTAAATGTACACATTCCTCATTAAATAGTTTTAGCAGTGGTACACCTTTGTACTGTATTTAACTGTAGATTCATTAAGTGTGTACTCTTTTAAATCTAATGCATAGTACAGTACAACCTCTCCGGAGCGGCCCTCTCTTAAGCAAAAACATCTCTATAACAACATCATCAAAATATCCCTAAGCTGAAATATACTATTAAATATGCCTCTCCAGAACAACAACCTCTACATAACAGTCAATACATTGTATCTCCCAAACCAAAGGTTGTTGCTCTACAGAGATTGCACTGTACTATTGATAGACATAAACTTGTTACTTTTTGTTCACATAAATTATATAATTGTTATAAAGTTTTGGCCTTGGAAATAATTCAAGCATTCATTAAATTAAACCAAACTTTGCTCATTCGCGGGAATATGTGTATACGTAATTGCAAGATTCCTTATATAAATCATCGGTCTGTAAGTTACGTAATTAAGCGGTATATAGCTCAATACTAAATGTTGCTAGCCAAATGTCAAAACTTGAAGAAAAAGGTTTGAGAGTTTATTTCTGATGTCATATAATAAAATAGTATCGGACCCTGGTCAGTAGTTACAATTATACACCACAAAACCGGTGTGTAATATAATCATAAGTGTATAAAATAATCATTATTAATAACCAACTTAAAATGAATATCTCTTTAAACATTTACACCTTTTGGTCAGAAAATAGGTCTTGCTACAAGTACGAAACATTGTCTCTTCGTGTATTGGCACATTACAACGGGAACATATCCTTCATGACTAGTATGATTCAGGAGTAATAAGTAATTTGTTCATATTGGTTATCAAGTCTTGTAAATAGGATAACTGAAAGTAAAGAATAACATTATATTTAAATATCAATACACGAATTAGAGATTTTTATCTAAAATACAAGCTGCAACCTTATTTACAACTTCCATCGTATACTTGAAAAACTAAAAATATGCCTGTTAAACTAATATTCTGTCAGTATGCAAAAGCAAACATTTCAGAGCAAAAGTCTGGATATTTTTATCCACCTTCACATCAATGCGTCCGTCAAAATGCATCAGAAATAAGGAAATGAACAATCAATCCGTTTGTACTTGACTTTATCAAATTTAAGTCACAACACTGTTTTAACTACTTGTTCTTCCTTAAAACTGAAATTCCTTATAAAGCCTTGAGCAGTGTCTATGCCTAGTAATGAGTTCTATGTATAATTCATAAGTAGTTGTTTTTAAAAAAGTAACATCTACAAGAAACAAAATAATAGCCGACTCGGATTGACCAATTCTATTTATAAGACGTGAAGAAAAGTACAACAACCAATAACGTATGCAATTTTATTATTTAATAGCAGTACAAGCAACATTCTAGAATTAAAATCAATACATTTCACTGTAATTACTTTTGGCCTACATATTCAAAATATTGCAATAATATAACAGCGTCAGAAAATGACTGAAAAAGTATGCTCGAAAAGGAGGATCCTCGTCACGTTTGTTTGCTCGGTTCAGAATTTTGTGTCAGTGGGATTAATCTACGGATTTAGTGTGATGTATGTGGACCTTATAAATGTTTTCAGTATTTCGAGATTCAACAGTGCTTTAATTCAAGGAACATTGAATGTGATCGGTATAGGAGGAGGTAAAATGTCTGTCATCTTAACAGGAATTTCTGTTAACTTTATACTGTAAACTTAATTATATTTTGTGGAACTTTTCTTTTATTTAAAAAAGCAATATCGGTTTATTTTATTCCTATGAAATGAAATAGCCGCTTTGATCAAAATATGATTGAACAGTATACATAACAACAGTGCAGTCAAAAGTACATGGTCATTATATTACAACATCTAAGTATGTCAATGTCTTAGTCGAGCATCATTTTCTTACTGATTTATATACCGGTTCACTTTCAGCGGCAAAGAAAAAACGCAAATAGATCTCCTTGGATTTTGATAAAAAAAAACATGATCAGTTAACATATTTTATGACAAGTTACCGCAGAATAAATGCAGTTGGCAATTTCATTTATATCATGTCTTTTGTTCTATTTTACTAGGTGTATTATGGACATTGCCAATTAAGAGATTCGGGATAGGCTTGTGCATGCTGTGGGAGCTCTATTGGGATGTTTAGGTTTCGTCACAAGCTCATTTGCACGAAATTTTCAAACAATTATCGTTTGTACAGGAGTAATAAATGGTAAGTTACAAGAATAATAACTGGTAAGTTGGAATGTTTATTTATGCCAATTGACGAAATGCTGTATTTAGTCAGTGAGATAATCTATATCACATAATATTATATTCACATCGTGAATGGCGTAGAAATTTGTTTTTTCCTAAACTTAGTTTTCCCTAAATAACATAATACTACACACTTGTGAAAATATAGAAACAGTCTCACTTCTAGGCGAGATACATTCCATATTCTTGAAAAACAAACGTATATCCTTTTACGTTTGTTTAAATTTTCCTTTCACTACTACCATTGTACCTCTCGTGATAGATGTTAGTCACAACATTAAAATCACAACTTATTAAGACTAAAAATTCTATGCTCATCAACACATAGTCATGCAAAATATCTTAAACGTGTTTAAATGATAGTTTATGTCTGCTTATGTACAGTAGGATTCTGCCATTCCATGCCATGGTGGGATATGGTGAAATGAAATGTAAGCACAATTTGTTTTAATTTAAATTGTGTTTTGTCTGTGTGCATTAGACATTAGGCAACTCTGCCTTTACCCGCTAGGAAGGCCCACAATGTCATTCTTCCTGCATAACTACCGGCTTTGTCGATCGTATCCCTCATTAAATGGGTACAATATGTTTGTTGTTTCAGGTACTGGTATGTCGATAGGATTTCTAGCCCCGTGTGTAGTAGTGGGCATGATATATAATGGAGACTCTGGATTTCAGATAGCATTGCTAACAGTTTCTGAAAGCTTGGGACAGATGACAATACCTGTTGTTTATGAAGCTTTTCTTACTTACTATCACTGGTCTCCGGGGCCTTTGTTCTTCTTGCAAGTATTGCTCTGCATGGTGTTCCTTGTGGGCTTCTTATCTATTATTCAAGACACCTACTTGTCAGTAAAGACGATAAAGATGTTAAATATTCTAGTGATGCATGTGCCAAAGAGCTGTTAACGGACCCTGTGATATGGTTATATATAGTAATAGTTTTAATAATATTCAGAACAGGTAAGCTTTTAAAATGTATGTAAGAAATACATTGGCAATGGGTACTTAATAAAAAGTATTTCTTTGCTTTGTCTTCATTTTAGCAGAAAATGCATAAATGCACATACGAGCTGAAAATGTAGTATACACAATTTCAAATCACTATTTACACATTCCATAGATATTTATTTATATGGACATTCTTTTAAAGATAAATGTTAAAATATATATGTATACGAGCGAAAAAGTCGTATGCCCGTGACAAAGTCATATTGATAGAAATAAATATTTTGCTTTTCTTTTTAAATGTTCACAATAAAAGTTGCCTAAATTGCAGTTACATGTTTCAACAATATATGTTCTTTAACAGTAAATTTTGAACCGTGGTGTCTGGTGGACCAAATGGTATCTTTGGGATGTTCACAACAGTTTGGAATACAGCTGCTCTCAGTGTTTGGATTTGCGAATCTAGTCGGCCGTATCTTTGACAGTGTACTGAGGTTGGGTTGTCGATCATTTCCAGCAATATGCAATATGTTTTACGTTTGTCCTTTAATAACCCTAGGTCATACCCTCGTTATGAAGCTACAGACCTTCACCAATTGGATGATTGCTGTCTGCATTGTACATGATTTTGGATTTGGAAATCTTGCTGCAATTACACCGGTTGTTCTTTACGATTTAGTAGAACGTGACAAGTTTCTTCAAGCCTTTGCCCTTCTTGGCTTGGCTTGGCTATTGGAATTGCAAACTTACTTTGCAATTTCTTGGGAGGTACGTCACTTCTATAATCGTGTGGACATTAAGTAATAGTGATGCTGTAAAGATTCCTAACTGTTTTTAATATATTACATACAACATTTTCCGCTTAGCTGCAAAAAGAAATCTAATGCGTTTTCCATATCTAACGGAGTGATATAGGAAACATAAATAATGTCTTCGATGACTAATGAAATTGTTAAATAAATCAACAATTATTTATAACTGAAAAAATTACAATTTAATCTCGTGATTATGATTACAAGGAGCATACGCGATGTTTATGGAACATACGATTTTGCTTATGAGCTAGGGATAGCAGCAGCACTTCTGGCGACATTTGGTTTCTTAGTCTTGGCATGTGTCACGAGGAAATGCCACAGGAAGGAGGGTATTTTACAACAAAATTACTTGAAAACCAAGCCGTACAAATCTATACATTGAACTGTTATATGACTTATATTCCAAGGAGTCATTAAATTGAATTAGATATATTGCAGTGATGCTCTCTGTGTATTTATCAGATGTTGCCAGCAAGCGTTTGTGAAAACCTAGGGCAGTACTCATCGGCTGGGCAGTAGTCATCTTACAGAAGAATATCTAAATTCCCTAACCTGACTAATTTGCTTTTGTAAGCATCAGATTTCATTAGATATTAGATATTAGACTACCCTATTTCGGGTTCGCCTTGTATGGTAAAACATGGGAATAGCACGTCGTGAAAATGATTTTCCGATTACATGCACAAATTTCCGATTAGAGTATCCGTTAGCTCAACCTATTTTAATGAAATGACTTGTCCTCTATCACTCACCTTCCTGTCGAATAGTATACCTGTCTTACATCTTAGCGATAAAGATAATAAGATAACGTATGCAAGCGTATGTAAGCCATAAGATCACAAAAAACCTAACAAGACGGGTACGGTAATCAAATTACTCAGTTTGACACTAATCATTTTAAATTGAAAAGGCTAAAACTCTCAGGTGTTAGACAGCTTGGATTGGTTAATTATTCAGAGTTGATTGAGTTTATTTCGACACCTTTAGCGATTTCAAAACTCGAGATAAACCTTGTGAAAACAATGCAAAATCGAAAAATTATTCGGGATATAAAACTCAAAGATAAACAATGAATATTACAATGTATATAGAATAAGAAAGAATCTTCTTTCTTTTTCTTCTTTTCGTTCGCTCTACACAGTCAGTCCAGAAAACATATAAGAAGGAATGAAATCGGTACTTTACAAAATAGATCGAGATAAGAAATAATTGAGACAAAGCAAATTCGAGATAACGAGGTCCGACTGTATTCGTTTTGCAAGAGTTTAAGTTGGAGGTTCCAATGATAGAAATTTTTAAATAAGAATTAAGTACAGCATTGATATCGCTATCTGAAACTACAGATGATCTTCACCAAATTTACCCAAGATCGTCCGAAATTTTAAAGATTTTTTTTCAAGAAACCTGAAAGCACTTCTTAAAAATGGCCTTGTGCTCTCTGTATTCAACGAGGACGATGTTTCTAAGCTAGGAAAAAATATATGTAATGCTTATCTGAATCAAATGTGTTAAATCAGTTATAAATGTAAAACGGAATACAAAGCACCATTTGTAAAGAACAATACATGTTTATTAGACTGGTCCGTCTGCAGTTAGTCATTACGTTTGTGCGATTGCTACACAAGTGTATAGTTCCCCTGATGATTTGTGTTTTAAATGCAACAGAAACGGATGGAGTAAAATTTTATAAAATACGATTAGATTTGTTTTCATTCGCTCTACACAGTCAGTCCAGTAAATATATAAGAAGGAATGAAATCGGTACTTTGCAAAGTAGATCGAGATAACAAAATATAGAGACAAGCAATGTCTAGATATCGAGGTCCGACTGTTTTTTTCAAGAGTTTGTTTAAGTTGGAGGTTCCAGTAGTAGAAAAATTAGAATTAAATACAACATAGATATCGCTATCTAAAACTACAGATTGTCTTTACAATATTTACTTCAGATTATCCGAAATTTTAAAGATTTTTTTAAGAGACCTGACACGGTCTTGCACTCTCTGTATTCTACGAGGATGCAGTTTTAAG
The DNA here is from genome assembly GCF_021730395.1 of Mercenaria mercenaria. Lineage (NCBI taxonomy): Eukaryota > Metazoa > Mollusca > Bivalvia > Venerida > Veneridae > Mercenaria > Mercenaria mercenaria. Next base: position 52,151,117 of record NC_069376.1, read on the forward strand.
CTAGGAAATATCATATGTAAAATACGATTAGATTTGTACATTTTAGACAAAACAATCTGCTAACATATATCCATTGCTACAGTAAGGACTCAGATTCATAGTTGGGGATTTGTAAAAAATCAGGTATGTGGTTGCCCATAGACTGAAAGTAAGTACATCTACAATCATGAACAGTTTCAGTAAAAATCAACATCGTGGAACGCTTTGTTAGCATTAGGCGAAAATGTCACCAAAACGTTCATTTTCACACAGATCCCCAGTATTTTAAAACTGATCTACCATAAAAAATAAAAAGAAATAAAACAAGCACACTAATCTATCTTTGTCTCGGGCTGGATGTACTTCAGAAAAAATGATCAATTGAAACAGAATGATTTTTATTAAATTCAACATTGTAATTTTTCATTTTAGATTAACAACGGTAAAGGAAACAATAAATATACGCTACGCTCGTAAACTGAGTGGTTTGTTTATAATATCTTAACGTATCTTTTTGAATGATACATGTATATGTGCACATTTTAAAATGTGCTCATTTCATTAAGACGACATCATACAAAATTTCCATGGTTATAGAATGCACACACAATTACCATTTGTCACAAACAATACAAAACCTAAACTGTTACTGTAAACTACGGTGGCACAGAGGTGACATCCGCAACACTTTATTTACATTGCGGCCACAACTTAGTAAATCGTGGCCACAATGTAGTAATTTGTGGCCACAACTTAGTAAATTGTGGCCACAAGTTAGTAAATTGTGGCCACAACTTAGTAAATTGTGGCCACAACTTAGTAAATCGTGGCCTCAATTTAGTAACTTGTGGCCACAACTTAGTAAATTGTTGCCTCAATTTAGTAACTTGTGGCAACAACTTAGTAAATTGTGACCACAACTTATTAAATGGTGGCCACAACTTAGTAAATCGTGGCCTCAATTTAGTAACTTGTGGCCATAACTTAGTAAATCGTGGCCACAAGTTAGTAACTTGTGGCCACAACTTAGTAAATTGTGGCCACAATTTAGTAACTTATGGCCACAACTTAATAAATTGTGGCCACAACTTAGTAAATCGTTGCCTCAATTTAGTAACTTGTGGCCACAATATAGTAACTTGTGGCCACAATTTTATAAGTTGTGGCCACAATATAATAACTCCTGACCACGACTATATCAGCCAATCGAAACTATAAATAGATGGATAGACGGACGGACAGATGAATAGATTGGATAATACCTACGTACCTACCTACTTATTTATTTGTCAGCACTTCCGACCGTCTATCTATCTTCCATTCCTGTCTTACCCTTTCCAGTGACGTAGACATTTTATGCGTCCATTTCGTATGGTTGCTGATTTCTGCCATTTTGCGTTATCTCCCTGCGACCCTTTTTGAGCGGAAACATTATATTTAACGATTTAAATGCGGAGACGCAGGCTGAAAACTTTCTATCTAGTGGGGAAGCGGAGCGAAAGCAGGATAATTACCGGGGTCACGGGGTGAGAATTAGTAGCTGGTATGTCAGGGGTGGGGAGCGAAAACACGATAATTAGCGCTGCTTAAACATAGTATTTCCGAATCGCCACCCCGACATCCAGTTACCAAATTTCACCCCGCGAACTTGTTAAACATCATGTTTCCGCTCCTTGCCCCCACTAAATAGCGAGTTATCACCCCGAACACCTACCATTTCAAGTTATAAATTTCACGTGTTTTCGCTGTGCGTGGTCACCAGGCGAAAACTCGTTATTAAACGTTTAAGCAGTGCTAATTATCGTACTTTTGCACATCGCCCCAGACATACCAGTTACTAAATCGCCCTTGTGGGGTTTCGGCCTGCGTTCTCGACATTTTAACTTGCTAATTCTCGTGTTTTCGCTCGACGGGCCCGCGGGCTGAAAATATAATTTAATTGGGCTAAAACGCGAATTGGCAGAATTTAGCATCCTTACAAAATGGACGTGAATAAAAGTGTCTACGTCCCTGAAACGGGTTAGACAGGAATGGAAGATGGACAGACGGACAGAAAGACAAATAAATAGGTAGATAGGTAGGTACCATCCAATCCATCCGTCCATCGGTCCGTTCCTCCGTCGATCCATCCATATATCTACCTTTTATTCCTGTTCAACATTTGCTGGTACGTAGACACATTTGTGCGCTCCTGTTTTGCACTCCTATACAGCAGCGAAGAATAAACATTCGTTTTGATTGGCTAATTCTGTCAATCCGCGTTTTAGCCCGATTAAATTATATTTTCGTCTCGCGGGAGAAAACACGAGAGTAAGTAAGTGCAAATGTCGAGAAAGCAGGTCGAAACCCCGCCAGGGAGATTTAGTAACTGGTATGTCTGGGGCGCAGGGCGAAAACACGATAATTAGCGCTGCTTAAACTTTTAATAGCGATTTATCGCCTGGTGACCCCGCTTGACACTTGAAATTTACAACTAATGATGGCAGGGGTTCGGGGTGATAACTCGCTATATAGCGGGGGCGAGGAACGGAAACATGATAATTATCAAGATCGCGGGGTGAGATTTAGTAACTGGAATGTCGGGGTGCGGTTCGAGAACACTGCGTTTAAGCAGCGCTAATCGTCGTGTTTTCGCTCCCCATCCCCGACATACCAGTTACTTATTCTCACCCAGCGACCCCTGTAATTATCGTGTTTTCGCTCCGCGTCCCTGCTAAATAGAGGGTTTTCAACCTGCGTCCTCGCATTTTAACTTGACGGGTGCGGGCAAAATGGAAAAAATCAGAAACCATACGAACTGAACGCACAAAAATGTCTACGTCTCTGCAAAGTGTGATACAGGAAGGGAAGTTAGACGGACGGAAATACAAACAAATACATTAGTAGGTAGGTACTATCCAATCTAGTCATCCGTCCGTCCGTCTATCCATCTTTTTATCGTTTCGATTGGCTAATAAGTCGTGGTCACTAAGTTGTGGCCACAATTTAATAAGTTGAGGACACGAGTTACTAAGTTGTGGCCACAAATTAATAAATTGTGGCCACAATTTACTAACTTGTGGCCACAAGTTATCAGATTGTGGCCACGATTTACTAAGTTGAGGCCACAAGTTACTAAATTGTGGCCACGATTTACTAAGTTGAGGCCACGATTTACTAAGTTGTGGCCACAATTTAGTAACTTGTGGCCACAATTTACTAACTTATGGCCACAATTTACTAAATTGTGGCCACGATTTACTAAGTTGTGGCCACAATTTACTTAGTTGTGGCCACAATTAAAATACAGTGTTGCTAATGTCAGCTCTGTGCCACCGTAGTAAACTCAATGTTTATATCATTTAATATTTTGCCAATTCCCAACAATAATTATTTTCTTTAATGCAATATACCATCTCAATATTATTATTATTTGTTGTTTTTTTTTTGGTAAAAAGATATATTGTTCTAACATACTATTTATGGTTCAAATTATTGAAATACTGTTAAGTGTGGAAAATGAGGTCTCAAGTTTTAATTGTTACATGAAATTGAAGAAGAACTGAATCAGTATACTGTAAACTTATATGATGAACACTAATCAAAAATTGGTTTGAAGGCACTCAATTTTGAGACGAAATCGACCAATGTTGTCAACCTATGAGAACCTATCAATATCATTTGCATTTGACTAACCTGCAGTACATTTCTGCTTTTTTGCAATGCTAAGTTGAATCTAGTTTGACTGGTGATCGTTCCCGCATTGGCAGTAAACAGTTATATACGTGGTGCGTTTGTGGCAAAGTTAAAAATAGCAAATATCAGAGATTGCACCCCGATCGGAATGGTTGGATACAAAGAGGACATGTTGCGGATATTTAAAATGTAGATGGTTCTTGTTATTTGCAAATGTTCAATTTCTTGTCAATGTTGGAAAATGTATATAAATAAACATTCCAGAGTAAAAAATTAGCTACTTTTATCTATACACGCATTACTCTTTCGTTTGAAGAAAATGAATAGTCAATTCTTCTATACTTGGATTTAAGAGAAAAAGATTTTTTAAAGTCACAACACTGTTTTAACAAGTTGTTCTACGTTAAATTTTGAATTCTTATAGAACCCTCAGCTGAACAATTATTATTTCTTTCTATGGTTTAATAATATTTCTTTTGATAAAATCTTTGAGACGGTGTTTTATACGAATGAAATGTAACCAAATATAACAGTAGCAAACTCAGCTTTACTTGGTCTGTTCAAGACAGGTAATGAATAACGCAATAACCAATGTATCATGCAATTTCATTATTAAATATTGGTAAGGCTCTAACATTAACTAAAAATAAATATATTTCACTTTAATTGTTTCACCTGCGTTCTGATGCAGTTTATACAAATATTACAACAATATCGCAACAAACAGAAATGACGGAATACGTACGTTCAAAGCGAAGGGTCCTAGTCACCTTTGTTTGTTCGGTTCAATATTTTGTGACATTGGGATTAATATACGGATTTAGTGTTATGTATGCAGATCTTATAAATGTTTTCAGTACTTCCAGATTGAACAGTGCTTTGATTCAAGGAACATTCAATCTTATTGCTATGGGAGGAGGTATAATGTCTTTCTTTTTAAACAGGAATTTGGTAAACCCTATGCCGTAGAATAATTGAAATTTATGGGAAACATATCTGAAAGTAATATTTCACTGACTAACTCTATTCTCATGAGTTAGTCATTTTGATAAGAATAAGGAAATTATAAGAAACAGTTAGTGGCTAAATGTACAATTTTAATTAACAAAGAAGCTTGAGGTCTTACTATGATATGAATGTTTCACAACATTTTCTTCTCTGCAAATGCTCAACCGTAGAATATATGATTGCATCAAGGAATATTAGTAACTACTATAAAGTAGCATTAAAGCATTGGGCTAGATTTAGAAACTGCTTCAGTCCTCAAACAACAGAGGACATAGGAAATATGTATATATTTGCAATAATGAGATAAAACATCGCGGGGATCCTTTAAATTTCGAATCATTTTTAAAGAGTAACATCATTTCGTTAAAACAAATCTGGGATTTTTCCAGAAATACCTTTATTTCATCTGAAAACTTGTTAAAATTATTAAAAAATAAGCGTAACTGGATCTTTGAATGGAACATTATTAAATCGAGCTTTCCGAAAGCACCACTTAAAAGCATGAATTTCAGAGCTGATAAATTCAATTTATCTAGACGAACTACAATTCTGCACTTAAAGATATTTCACGAACAGGCTTGTTGCAGTACTAGGGGTATAGGGGCACCTATCTGGCCGAAATATCTTGCCAGCTTTGTTGGTACATGTCATCATATACTCGTCCCTGTGCTTGCACTGTAATATTGAAAAGCAAACATGATTGACAAACTTCATTGAAGACAAAGGCTTGTGTGTTTGTTTGTTTTGGGTGGCAACATTCTTATGCAAAGATAACAACACAGTTAATTACCACACTTATATGTGCATAATAGATATCTGTAAATACAACTCAAATGATATGCATCCATTGTTCTTATTAACACCTTTTTGTATTGTATATTGTATTGTTTTGTCACATTGTCATACAATGTCTAAGGGATGTTAACATAAAGTTATGACATTTCATTGATATTTGTTATTGCCAGTGCTAATATTAAATATTTCAAATCATTCAATATGTAAAATCTACTACTTACTTTCAAATGCTTGATGAAGTTAGATGACACCTTCAATGATCCAGATATTTCAGAAGGGCAATGCAAGCATTTTGCTTTGAACCTGTCCTCTGTTTTCCGGTAGTTTGAAAAAAAGTGTTCCAGCTCATTTTCAAATTCAGAAAAAAAAAAAACATCCACATATCCAGAGAGACCAGCAATGACTGTTTCATACAAAAAATAAGTTACTTTACTCTTAATACTTTACTATTTATACTGAAAAGTGAGCGAACTGACCATTTCATTGTTATTGATGACAGATCAAATCAGTGCAGGATGGCTATTATATTGCTATTATACATTCAACAGCAAAACAGGTTTATCCCACAATTGCTGTTCTGTGATATATGCTTCAGTCATGTCAATAAATATGATTGCTTAAAGGCATAACATCTAAATTATATTAAAGGCAGCATGTATTAGATGCTAAGTTAAAAAGGCACCATTTCATAAAAATAGTTCAACTTTTTGAAAATCAAAACAACAAAGAAAAAAAACAAAGTACTGGTTGGGTACTGCAGTAGCAGTACCACTTTTTTGAGACAGTAATGCAGTATCAGTAACAGTAGTCGCCAAATTTTGACCAAGTAATTCAGTAGCAGTACCAGTAGTTGCTAAAATGGCTTCAGTACCAACAAGCCTGTTCACGAAAGAAAATAAAGCTGTGAATTGTAAAACTAAACCAAATATTCGCGATATTGAATAGGAAAAAGTTTAAATTCATGTCGGAACATAAATGGGAAAATGCGCTTAACAGCATCTACCGTGAGAAAAATTCTGGATTCAGATTTCACGTTCTTACACTCCAAAAATGCGAAAGTTTCAAGGGAAATTTATACATAGGGCTATTTTTACGGAATACAAACTCCATCTTATGAAATTATCAGGTGAGAAATGTATGATATGTAAACAACACCCAGAAACTTTAGTACATTTGATGTGGGAATATGATTTTGCCAAATATATTTGGAATGTTTTGACACAGAACTTCCAAGACCTTTTTAAATCTTAATTCTCAACATTTTTGTCAAACATTCGCTGTACTTTTCGGCTTATATGAACAGCCCCCTTTAATATGTAGATTCTTGTGGGCTATTTGGAAGTATCGAAAGAATATGAAACACAATAATACAAAACATTAAAACGTTTTACAGAAATTTAAGGTCAGCAATTAAAGATTATACTTTATTACAAGGTATTGAAATTGAAGGCTGAACTTTTAGAAATGTAACTGAAACGCCGTAGTGACGGATATTAATAAAGGCAAGGGACGTAACTCAGTAAAAATTTTGATTTAAAAAAGCAATCTTCGCTTCTCAACCTTGTCTATTTTTGCTTTCAGACAAGTCACTGATATCGTATAGCGAAGGGGTTCGTTTGTTTAAATATATATTATAGCTTACTACGTCTATTATACATTGATAATTTGATTGTGAATATGTGTAATATTGTTTATAACTGTATTATATGGATTTTATTTATTTATACATATAAGGCTCTCAAAAAAATTTTTTATGACAATTAAATGCATTATGTATATATTTTGAAATTTCATTTATATCCATTCTACTAGGTATATTATGGACATTGCCAATTAAGAGATTCGGAATAGGCCTATGCATGGTTGTAGGCTCTCTGTTGGGATGTTTGGGTTTTGTTACCAGCTCATTTGCACGAAACTTTCAAACTATTATAGTTTGCTCTGGAGTAATAACTGGTAAGTTGGAATGTATTTTATGCCAACTGATTAAATCACTCACACTATGAATAATATAGCTTGTGTTTGTTTATATGATTGGCTTCCTCAATTAGTTTTAAATAAAAGGACAATTTATGTCACTTTTAAAAATATGGAATACATATTATCTCAAAAGTAGACAATTTTGACTTTATTAATCGCGATACGCGCCTGTAAAAACATTTAAATTGTTTCATTTATCGATGAGGTAAATTCCCGATTCACGAAAAACGAACATTTTAACTCCCAGTATAGTTTGTTATAATTTACTATCACCATTATAACTCGCGTGACGAATTTGAATCACTACATGGAGAGTTTTATACTTACAGGAAGAGATCTTTAACGTGTAAAGATGATTGTGCATGGCCATAAATATAGAATTCTACATCCCAGGGGACAGCGAGGAATGTTGAATAAATTGTTAGCAATAATTTCTTTAAATCTGAATGGTATAGAATATTACTTGTTTGACAACAATATTATCATTATAGCAAAATTTTCAATTCAAATTTCATCTTAAAGCTATTGGCCATAGAAACTTACTCAACACACAAAATGTCCGTATAAAGTGTACGGAAACATAAAAAATATTCAGTTACGATTTTTAACAAACGTTTTAGAATACATGTACCATATTTTACACTTCGGATTGTTTTTCATTTACTTATGTTATATTCCGATTTGAACCAACCATTCTGACAAATGACATAGGCAAAGGCTTTTTCGAGTTCTAGTATAGAACAAATGGTAGAAAGTCATTGCGTCAATGCTGAAAATGTATTCGGCACAAAATAGGCCCATAATTGGTGGATACCGTGAAGGAATACTAATATTAATAAACCATTTCGTGTTTGAATATAAGTAATGTATCTCAAATATTGAATTTCCTTTAATAAAATCACAGATACGCCCTAGATGTATTTTACCTATGCATCTAATCCCTGACGTTGATATTATGCTTTGTTGAGATAAATTATTTCTCAATCATTTGCGGGAAATCCTGCATATTTAGTAAACCGTAGATAAAAAAAATAATATTCATAATGAGCTGGTTTTTCTACGCTATGATTTTCATAAAGCATGTACTATGAGCTATCATTCCAGAAATTCTGCCATCTGACAGTCTGGTTCTTTTTAAGTTACAGCCTACTTTATACTTTACTATTAATAATTTTTAGAAAATACTGACTGGCACTACAGGTAGCCATAAATGGTTTACAACCTAAACAATGTGTCAATGTATAAAGACAGAATATACAAATTTATATTTTGCAGGTAAAAGTGACACTTATAGGCATGTGATTTACGTTATCAAATGTACGTTATCAAAAAATGTTACGAAAATAGTAAATATAACTATGTAATTTTATATTTTATTTGAAATGTCTAAGTCAGAATTGTTATATAAAAAGGTTGTGGTTAACATTTAAGAGCTTGACATAATTATATCGGTTGTAAAATATTTCTAATTAATATAATATGAAAAATAAGAGGTAATGTATAGTAAAGAAAATAAAATAATAAAAAGTTGACAATTTGAGTATCAATTTTATGATAATCATTTTAAAAATGTCAAAAAAAAAAAAATTGGATATGGTAAAATATTTTATTTAAACAGATATGTAGCATGTACAAATTCCATAAATATGTATTATATTTTAAAACATATAAATATATAACAAATTATAAATCTATGTAACGAAAATTACTAATTACATAACTTATATATAGTTTTCTTTAAACTGAATTTACAATTAAGATTAACAAACCAATCATTTTTCATGAAAATGAAATGAATTAAAAATGAAATGAAATGAAATAAATAAATACAAAATTACACATGTGTGAAATGATTTGCAGAAAGTGAGTGCTCAAACTTGCTTCGTATGCAGTGCCCCCTCTCTACAGCGGACCACTTAACAATAATTCCCTCCTTGCAAAAACCTCTGCTACTGACTCCAAAATGTGTTTATTGTTCTTTATTTTACCTCTCTACAACAACTCCCTCCCAACAACACCCAAATTTTCCGTCTCCCAAAGGGTGTTGTAGAAAGGGAGCACTGTATATGGCACCTTTGAATTGTTCAATCAATAATAATCCTACAGAAAATGCAAGTAATGAAGTTGGTCAGAAATATACTATAGGGACATGTGACTTGGCTGTAGCTAAGAAGGCATATTCTTTGGTTCTGCAGTCTAGAGATGGACTATATTTTGGACTATAGGAAAATTTATGAAGGGCGATTGTCTTGCAGAACTTAGAATCAGAAATTTGTTCTAGTGGTTCATTTGAAAAAGTATTACCAGGTAAACACTACAACCGTGCCCAAAATGTACACACAACTGTATTGAAAGCTCTTGAGCGGCTGCTTCTGTGCAAGTGTGAAGAGACAGAATCCCGCAAGGAAAGCATTTAAGAAGACACTTATATCACAGAAACGGACTGAAAGTCCATGCAAAGAAAAGGTTTTTGAAGTAGTAACTCTCATGACTTTGAAGAGTATTTCAACAGACATCAGCAGTTCAAATCAGAAATTCGAAAGGTTGAAAGTGGCAAGACTCCTCAATTTTGGTTAATGTATGTAGACATAATTAGCATAATATTGTTGCTCATAAAAGCAACAAATATTAATGCTCTTGCTTTACATATAACATATATGCATAAACTATGCTCTTTGTTCTTCGCATTTGACCACAATAGTTATGCCCGCTTCCTCCACGTTTACCTGTTGACATTGATGAATGTTGATCCAGGTGCTACTCCGAAGTAATGATTCTAGTGTACCCAGGTCCTCTGTACCGGCATTGAGAAATGCTGTAGACATTACTATAGAGCAGATCATTAACATACATGCAAAGTTGAGGGTGGCATAATTGGTTTCAGTAGAAATTAAGCTGCATACTTCCGCTGGTGTATTACCTGTAATTTCAGAGCCAGGTATGTTGAAGCACCACTTCAGAATGCAGACATAAATAGAGAAGGCATGTCCAACCACAAAGAAATATAACCTGCTCAGATACGCAGGAGTGTATAAGAAATTAACAGGGTTATGATGGCGAACCCATTCCAGGCTAAAAAAGCAAACAACAAAGATGAACTTTACTGTGAGTCGTTTAGTATTCCTATGATATCAGAAGTCGCTCATGACCTTAGGGCAACTGAAATAGGTGAAAAAGACGATGGATGGATTATTAAAAGAAGATTGATTGAAAAATCAGTTCCTTTTCAAGACCCCATTAAATGAAGCAAACTTAAAACATTTGCCACAGCTGAAGTTACAAGGAAAGTAACCAATTTTCAAAATAAAATACTACAGATAAAAGCATAACGTAACGTGTATGAACAATTGGTACTTTTGGCTGTTCAGCACAACATCTAGAATTGACACTTTCTTTTCCTCTAGGACCTGTTCCTTTGCCGTAATAGCTACTGCAAATGGAATGCCAGTGAAAACAGACAAGACAAAACTACTTCACTATGTAGAGGCTAACCAGCCGTCCTAAAAGATGACATTGTTTTGTTGATTGACAGTAACGCCCTGTTGCAAAGATTAGTTACCATCCCTGCAACATTGCAAGACGTAGTCAAAACTTTGGCCAGTCAACTACCTAAGACAGCTTGTGTCGATTTTGTAACTGACACTTACAGTCCGCAATCGATCAAATCATATCAGCGTGGAAGACGTGGATCTGCTCCAAAGTTCTTACTGTCTGGAGTGAAAACCAAATTACCATGTGGCTGAAAAGCATTCATGTCAAATAGGGAAAACAAAACACACTTGATCAAGCAATGAAAATGTGATTCCTATGCACCAAATATGAAAAGAAGACAACTGTAAATATAAATGGTGAAAGGTGTAATTTACTTATAAGTGAAGATGCGAACAAAGTTCAAGCTCGACCAAGTTCAAGCTCGACCTTATGTACCACTGTACTATATACAAGAAAAAGCAGACATAAGAATAACATTCATAGCATAGATATAAGTACTACTAGCACTACACGAAAGAAGACAATCGAAGTTACCAGATACAGACGCGTTTTGTTTTATTGGTGATATCTTCAAAAATACGAAATACCGTTTCATTTAACACTGGAACTGTCAATTAGAGACGCCATTTAAATGCTTACAACATCTTTAAAGGCAAAGGAGAAAGAATCTGCTCAATTGTACCTGCAAAACACTGTCTGACTGGTTGACACAACCGCACAGGGAAAGTAACATTGCTCAGATTAATAGAGAAAAATCAGGTGTATGTTGCAACACTAGCGGAAGTAGTTCATACACATCACTGATCTGATGACCTCTTTAACGGGATCGAAAATATAGTCTGTGCAATCTATGAATACAAAGAATACAAAATCATCAAGAATCTTATATATGACATGTTTCTTGCAAAGTATCAAGTACGTGCTTGCAATGTCCTGAGTACATATAATGGTATTGACACGAGTCTATTTCCACTGTTCCAGTTGTCACTTAAAATGCACATAACACTTGTGAACTATCAATTTACCCAATTCTTTCAAAAGTAGATCAAAGTGGATAGAAATTTGGATCAGAAAATTTGTTGGAATATGACTGGTGTTCCGATAATACAGTACTTCAAAAACTAACTGAAATTATTTGTGGCACATCAGCAACATGTGACTCGGATGATGACTTTGAAGAAGTAGAGATGGTCAATATAATTGACACAATATACGAAACAGACAGTGATTATGACGACTAAAGTGACTGAAAATATAAATCTGAAAAGAACTGTTAATAGCAGTAAATACTAATTTGCTTATTACAAGGTATCGGAAGAATGATTTATGCTACAACTTAATTGTTTTTCAATTTTGAAATATGTGAATTTATTTGGTTAAGCAAGTAAGCGGTTGTAAGCGTGTATTTTTCAGTAACTACAATACACATTCAGTAACGTATTGTAAGGTAGTTTACAATGTCAGTGCTGTGCTATATGCATTTTTATATCAAACTAGTTCAAACTTGATAAGATTCTCGCATTATCTAAGTTTAAACATCATTATAAGTATTACATAAACAATCTATTGACTGAAAAATGAATATATTATATCATGAATTTTAGTAATTGTGTATAATTATAATGGTAACGTACATGTTCTTAAAACTGTTGAACGATGCATTCTTAAAAACTAATGTAATGTGTATATGAAAATACTATATATTAGACATATCTGATATTTTCTGACAACTAAACCTATTGAATTAATTGATAAGAGTATTTTTGTAAAACATATGGTAACGTAAATTACAAAATGAAATGATTGATTTAGAGAACAAAACTAAACGAGAACATTGACAACAGCATATTCTGCATATCACTAAACCCACTTGCTAATGATTTTGTTTGTTTCTACCATATACATTATCGCATTCCAGTTTTATCTTTTATTAAATAACTGTTAATGTAACGTAAAGAACATGATGTAATTCATAGAGAACCCGTTTGCCAGATGGCAGAATTCAAAACTATGGACTACATACATGGGGCTTCAAAAATAATGGGATCTAGAGTGGGTGGGTGTGGGATTCACCTTCCAGCTCTAGGCCGAATAAATTGTATATGTATTGCTTGCCTTGTTTCAGGAACTGGTATATCAATAGGATGTCTAGCCTCGTGTTGTATAAATACGAGCTTAGGTGATTGTATGAAAGTTAAACTGTATATTTTTGTCTTGTTTCAGGTACTGGTATATCAATAGGATGTCTAGCCCCGTTTGCAATAGTGGGCATGATATATAATGAATACCCTGGATTTCAGTTAGCGTTACTAGCAGTTTCGGGTAGCTTGGGGCAAATGATACTACCTATTGTTTACGAAGCATTTCTTACTTACTATCACTGGTCCGGGGCCTTTATTCTTCTTGCAAGTATTGCTCTGCATGGTGTTCCTTGTGGGCTTCTGATCTATTATTCAAGAAACCTACTTGTCAGTAAAGACGATAAAAATGTAAGCTATTCTAGTGAAGTTTGTGGCAAAGAGCTGTTGAGCCCAGTGATGTGGTTGTATATCGTTATCAGTTTGATATTATTTGGGACAGGTAAGCTTTAAGAAATATATGACAGGAAAAAAACTGGTAATAAACCTTCAATAAAATGTAATTCAGTACCTTTTTTTGTTGGATTTGCGTCGCACCGACACATGATAGGTCATATGGAAACTTTCCAGCTTTAATGGTGGAGGAAGACCCCAGGTGCCCCTCTGGCATTATTTAATCACGAGCGGGCACCTGGGTAGAACAACCGACCTTCCGTAAGCCAGCTGGATGGCTTCTTCACAAGAAGAATTCAACGCCTCGAGTGAGGTTCGAACCCACATCGATGAGGGGCAAGTGATTTGAAGTCAGCGACCTTAACCACTCGTCCATGGAGTCCCCCTAGTTTTATGTGTAGTATACATTGTTACCAGTGTAAACTCAAATTAGTTGAACTGTAGCAATTTATTGCATTTCGTGTAATTTAATTTTTAGCTGCTACAATCTCAAGTTCGTTCATCTATGTCCATTCCAGTACAATTATATCATGGTTTGAATTATATTATCCGGAAAAGGTATTTTATATAGAAAGAAGAAGGAAATTACGGATATTTAACACTTTTCATTGTATTTCGGGCTCACTGTTATCCCTAGAAATCTGTGTAGTTTATAATTTTAAAAGTATGTACGTTAGCTGTCTAAGATAAGCTTAAAAGGTATATGTCGCGGGGCTCATGTTTCCATGGTAACGCAGTTACTCTTACTTCTAAACAACTATGTATGATAACGGGTTTGTCAACGGCTTCAACAATGACCAACATGGAATATTAGGGTAATATTATAGTACCCTATATACCTTAACATTTAAAGTAACCATGGCAACAAAGGTGTTCAAAATATTGTTTATCTTGCTTTTTATCGCAATTTCTTCGTAAATACTAAATAGGAGTATCTTTCTCGTTTAATTTAGCTTCAGATTATTTTATTTCTAAAGTAAGCAATATGTTCGTGTTATTTGCAGTTATTTAAACAAAGCTTAAAATACTTACAGCAGTACCCCTCGTCGGACAATTTTATGAATGAATCATTGTACGTGCAATTATTTTTCTCATGGATCGTGTTGAAATACAGATACAAAGCTAAAGCTGAAGCTGTCTTCCTTAAAGGGGTCAATGCCTTTGAATTTTACATTTAGATATACCCGGTATTGGTTACGGGAAATCTTTCCATGGTAGCATTAATTTGGTTCAAGAAAACACTGTTCTTTTACTGAAATTTGAATAATTTTAGAGTATAGTGTATATAATAACACAAGTAAACATCATCCATATCCTTACATTCTGCCTAACATTTCAATATAACTACATAAAAGCCGCAAAATATTGGTCATTATTCCGAGCGAAAGACTCAAAAAGTATTTCGGCAATTAATGGCTGTTTGAAAATAGTTAAAAAAAAGAATGCTCAGAATTACGTACTTTCAAAATAAAAGCTATTAATTTTGCGCGCTAACTGACACGTAACGTCAAGACGTTGACAACGTCATTTTAACTAAACAATATTTTGTAGCGTTCCTGTGGTAATTTATTCATTATTTCAGCATTATTAAACCATTAAGCATCAGATCAGAGACAGATTAATGATTTTTTTCAAAAGAATAATATTATAAAAGCACATTTAACTTGTCGTAAACGTTGTCGTAACTGTCACGTTCACTCCGGTTGGGCATGTCCACATACAAATGTAAAGGTATACTATCTCCTTAAACGACGGCCAGCTGAGCAGAGAAGGCAAATGCACGAGGTGTTACTTTTTCTACATAATCATTCTGTTCATTATTATTAATTCGTACAAATCTATATTTGCGTTTACCTTATGTAAAATAGGAAACAAATTTCAGCAAAGTGCAATCGTCATATTTCTGTAACAAAGAGTAATTGATAGAATAAATATGGTTTCATCTAACTTTTCTTGTTGAATCTTTATATTGAAAGAAATAAATATTGTTCATGTAACGTTTCTTTTTGAATCTTTATAATAAAATTATTTGCCTGCATGGTATTTATATTTTTAAAAGAAATATGTTTATTTAAGAGTAAATTTAGAACCGTGGTTCCTGGTTGACCAAATGGTATCCATTGGATATTCAGAAGAATTTGGAACTCAGCTGCTCTCTGTATTCGGATTTTCGAATCTGGTTGGACGTATCGTCGGTACTATATTGAAGTTTAGATGCAAATCATTTCCAGCACTTTACAACATGTTTTACATTTGTCCTTTGATAGCCCTGGGTCATACCCTTATATTGATACTACAAACTCTCAAATTCTGGATGATGGCTGCCTGCATTGTATATGGTTTCGGATTTGGAATTTTTATTGCAATGACACCTGTTGTTATTTACGATTTAGTGGGACCTGACAAGTTTCTGCAAGCTTTGTCTCAGCTTCTCCTGGTTATTGGAATTGCAAAGCTACTGTGCAATCTTTTAGGAGGTACGGCACTTCTATAATTGTATTTAAATAAACCAATATTGTAGTCGTATATAGTCCAAGATGTTTTTTCCACATATTACAAACATAATGGTCAAGTTTGTTTCATAGAACGTCTAATATATATTCTAATATCTAATTGAGAAATATAGCAAGCAAAAGGTATGTCTTCGATGAATAATAGGTTTTTTATTTGCAATATATTCTTGAAAGCAATAAAATAGGAGTTAATTTTTTTAAAAATCTAATCTCATCGGAACATTGGCAATTTTATTTTGTGACTCTATTTTCAAGTAGCATTCGAGATGTATATGGAACATATGATTTGGCTTATGAGCTGGGTGTAGCAGCAGCACTTCTGGCGACCGTCGGTTTCTTGGTCATGGCATGCATCACGAGGAAACGCCACAAAAAGGAGAAACTTGTACAGCAACACTATTCGAAAATCACACCATACAACTCTATAAATTGAACTGTTTAATTACTTGTATTTTCAGAATAACTGAATTCTAGGTTAATGAATTGGAAAAATGCTCTGTGTGTTCATCGTACGTCGCACGCAATCAGTTGCGATGACCCAGTGTCGTACTTTTCGTTCTTGCAATAGTCTTCGTACAAAAATAATGGCGTTTGATATATCCTTTGAATAATGAATAACAGATGTATTCAAATTTACTTTTCTTTGGATAGTTAGTTACAAAATGCATAGGCATCCGGTATTAGATAACCTTATGTCAAACAGAACGTGAGAAATAGGTAACCATTTTCATCATAAAAGACCATAGTTTCGAACAAAATTTCACTATTTTTCAATAACGTCAACATTTTACTTTTTGTATAGTCATCAGTAAATTTATCAAAAATACATTATGTATATAGTACATAGGATTAAATTTAAGTTTTTAGTCAGTTTTACTTGGAGTTCTCTAAAAACGTTTACACGTACACATGTTCAAGGAGGTACAATGTAGTCTAAATGGATGCTACAGTCCACATACTCTAACCCCGGCTTGACCTAACCTCAACATCTGCACATGCTACAAGTACCAAAATTACAGTTTTAAAGGCGTCCGCAGATTAGTTCATACGGCGATGTACATGAAACTTTCAGTGACACACTAGAATGCAATTCCATGAAAAGCGGCGTATATAGTCCTCAGTTAAATAAATAAAAGACGCAAAACTCGTTGACATTGCGTTTGACAAAACTGAAATATCATACGTAAAGTTCGTAAAATAGTACTGTATCAACTCTATAACAGAGTACTGTCGCTGATTGCTGTAAAAAAGCTGTGTTTATATGTTTAACCACATTATCTGTGTCTTCCATAAAGAAAATTTATAAAAGATTGACAATAGTGTTATACGTACACATTGACTTTATCAAACTGTGAATTGCACGCAGCTTTCCCCAGGCCTCATTTTGAATTTAAATCTGATCATATACGTACTTTCTCGATTTGTCTCCCCTAAACAAAGGAATAGAAATTATAGATTTACCTAAAATGTTAAAGACAAATCTATTATAATTGGTTCTGTTATTAAATATTTCAGCAAACCAGTCGAACTTAGCATAAAAGTAGAAGTGTCACCCTTACTGAAAAGGTCAGCCAAATCAGCTTATGAGACACCTACATACATTGAACAGCATTACGTCCCGATCCCTATTTTCTAATGCCAGGCGTAGTAATAGTTCAGATTGACCTGTCTATATGTTCTATTTTAATCGGTCTGGTATTTTGTCACTAATGTGAGAGTTTATGTCTGCGGGAATTATTGTTGGACACTTTCTTGTCCTTTTGTCTTAACTTGTTGAAAATAATGTAATTACGAGTTGACATGCCCCAAACATTGTTAAATGTTCAACAAAAATGTCCAACAAAATAGTTTTTACTCTTCCAGGCTTACACAGTGAGGACATAGGAAAGATCCCCCTCTTTTAATTACTCTCACGTCAGTGCAGTGAATCAGATCGATTCCAGTGTTCACACGAGTTTTTCTTTTACCATCCCATTACATTGACCCACTTTAGGAAAATTGCTAAGGGATATAGGTGCATGAAAAACACTTTTTACATAGCTGTTATTCATCACAACTTGTGTCACGTGACCGCCAAGGAATTTTGGACTTCAAACAACGATTTTGGCGTATAAAATGTGTCTGTAGTGGCTATATTTAGGGAAAATTTAGGGCAAAACCGCAATTTTAAGGACCTCGGCGATATGTTAAGTACATTATTATTACACCACACTCTTTTCATGCATATGTACACGTTCAAATATTAGTATATTACAAAAAACGAAAAGTTCAACAAAAACAAAATATGCAAGTTTACATGACAAAAGCATGATTGTAAAACACAAAGCAAACAAAGAAATATTCATACTAGGATATGAAAAAATAAAGTGGCCTTAGGATAAAGTGCTGTTCTAAATTCTAACATGAAAAGAAAAAAATGTATTGGTCAGTTTGCGAAATGTTTTACAAAGAAGTAGGTTGTTATCGGATTTTGAAAATGCAGCCAGCGTGTCAGCTTCCTTAACCTTGACGGGAAGGGAGTTCACTTCAATGTACATTGGTTTGGGATGGTAGTGTAAATTACCTTCACACACTAACTCTCTCTTTATGCTCCGTCCAAACAGATTATTTCAAGTTTTCTGGTTTTGCCGGGATTTAGACTTAGATTAAGATTTAGAGCCGAAATTTAGACAGACTTCTGCCTCACGCGTTATTTATATGCTTCATGTAGAAATGAAATCGACACTAATACCAGCTGATGCATCCAATGTAATCATTATGAGTTAAATCAGAAGGAAAATATTTTAAATCCAAACCATTTCCGTTTTAATTCTTGTTAATATCATTATCCGGTTTTTGTTTTGATTTTTTATGAGAATATTATTATACGACCACAAACACAGAAATGATGGAACTATGATTTCGTTTGTCAAAAGAAGTTGTGATTTTCTATTGCTTGATAACATATTTAAGAAGCTGAGGAAACTTTAGTCGCTTCTTTAGTCTGCTTTCCTGTTACACTCCCTGGCCGAGACATATCAAAGGATCAACAGTGTCTTTGCTTGGCGCTCATCATTAACTGAATAACATATTCTCCTCTTTTATACCCTCGTGTCAATAATAGACACAGTCGGGAATGACGTGATTATTAACAGGAAATAAATCGATACATTAGGGTGTCGATACATTCAAAACATTAATGTGTCACCTGCTTAATAAACTATAGATGAGATAGCTGAGCCGCTTGTTTAAATGACAATGCATTTATTAAAGAGTTAAAGGCGTACGCTAGAATTCCCTGTATATGAGATGGGCGAAAATTTTCCCAATAACAGAATTTCTTTAAACTTTGGATATTGAAGGACAATCATCTAAGAAACAAAAAAATGCAATAAAAATCATAGGTCACCGGATTCGAAAAAGAGTTATCTGCCCTTGAAAACGTCATTTTTGGGGGGAAATGCCGTTTTCAAGGGCAGATAACTCTTTTTCGATACCGGTGACCTATAGTTTTTATTGCATTTTTTTGTTTCTTAGATGATTGTCCTTCAATATCTAAAGTTTGAAGAAATTCTGTTATTGGGAAAATTTTCGCACCAAATTCTAGCATACGTCCTTAAAGCAAACGAATCTTTTTTTCTAAATTGTCTATTTTTTTATATAATGGACTAAATATAACAACGTCCACTAAAACGTATTCGCTACCTTTGTTTTCAAGTCTTCTGCAAAGTATATCATCTGTCATATTTATTTAAGGTTAAATTGACATAGAATACGATTTCCTATTTATTTCAAATGAGTTATGTTTAAAACATCATTTCTAGGCTATTATCTAATTTCTGCGTCGATGGTTAATTCGCAGCAGAAATGGCGGGAAATGAAAAGACAACAGCATCAGCTCACCGCGCAGTTTATTTTAGCGGAAGATTCTTTCTGTGTCTTAAGGATGTACGAGCGATTTTTTTCTAATGTTAAGAATTTTGTAATACCCTGTGAGCTTGAAGAACATTAGTTTCTAAGACAAAGAAGAGCAGAAAAAACATAGGTCACCGAACTTGTTTTGATTTTATAGGATATTTTCTTCACCCACTGTTTACGCATTTCTGAAATTTTGTAAAACTAAAAAAGTGTTGGTACTTTATAAAACATATAATATCCTACTTAATCTTATAGGGATTTCAGGTCTTAGAGGTTAATATTAATATATGGTAATGTCAGTATTATATAAGCATAATTGTCACTAACAAATCTCTTTAATTTTTACATGTTGACATAATTACCCCACCCACTTTATTTTCAATGGAAAAAACGTATTTAGATGTACAAAAAAAATTCTGACGTTAAGATTTTCAAAATATTTTGCAACATTAATGACACACCAAAATACTTCAAAATGGAAAGAAAAAAAGTTGGGATCACCGTGCATCTAAGAGATTTATTAAGAAAAAACTGTCAAAAAGTGGTGAATTTTGATATTTTTTGTTCTTTGTGTTTTAATTTATATTTTCTAGACAATATAAAATGCTATCTTGAAAACCTCTGTGTGTTAGCCAAAACGAAGAACGGTTTACATCACACGCATGTTTTGAATGTTTCTATGTTATAAAAGTAGTTCAATTATAACAATAAACATAAGGAATAAATGACTTACTTTGTGCTTGCATACACATTGTTACTTGTTTATGGAATAATAATTTAAGTATATTTTGACAATTTTGACAATGCAGAATGGATCAGTAAAGGTATAGACAAGAATGAAGGAATCAGTTGTAACATTGAATACGAAGTTATATTTGAGAAAGTGAACTAGTATTATATACATGCAGAATATACTATTTCGGCATGTTATACAACTGTACTAGGTGGTATAATACATGTATAACATTTATATTTCATAATCAAAATTTAGTCCTGCAAAATTTAGCATCCAAGAATTTCGAATTTACTACTTTCAGTTGTAAATTTACATTGTTTTCATTTGATCGTAAATCTATACACTGATTATCACGTTGAACTTGTTTACACGTTTTAAACTGACTTGTGAAAGTATCTGGAATTCTGCAAAGTGTCACGTTTCATTGAAGAATGTCCTTATCATTGTTGAATCTGCTTATCTCCAAATTCGCGGGTGTTTTAAGTTCTATTGTAGTATTTATTTATGTTTTACTCATGACTAGAGATGGGAAATATTTTCTGAATTCAGTTATGACAATGTTACTGTTTGAAAGCAATGTACGCTTCATAAACTTCCAAGTCATCTTGTGTAAGATCGTTCTTATTGATGGTTTTAAAGTTGTGAAGTTTAATTATTATTGTTTGAAAAAAAAAGTTTAACAAAAATATATAATTTATTTTCATGTGCACTACTTTCCGGCAAAACTGTCCGCAAATATAGGTTACAGTCACAGTTATTTGGTGTGGACTTCCTCTAACACGATCTGCCACAATTGCTATAAAAGCATATAGCAAACTGCCTGTATATGTGAATCTTCAATAAATATTTATTTGCAATACTAATATGAAAAATCCATGCACATTTCCGTTACAAAAGGGAATTTGACGTCACGTCGACATATTGTTCGGCGCAATACAGGCGTTGAGAAAGAGTACTGCCAGATTTGGTCTACTATTCTATATAAAAGACGTTTCAGACTTGTGTAACACTTAATTATAACAGACTGTATAGGTTATGAATAACATGTATTAATATATTAAATGAAAAACAAATTGCCGCAGATTTGGCGAGAAATATTTTGTGACGAAGAAGTACCCGAAAAAATACAAAAAACAAAACAAAATATATATTGACCATAAGCGAAAAGCAAGTGAAAGTGACTTATAACCTGGGGATAAAGTTCTTTGGAAAGACACAAGAAACAGAAATACAAAAATGAGCACAAACTATGAACCAACACCGTGTATTCTTATTTAGAAAAATGGCAATCGGTGTATTTTTAAATCTTCTGATAATGTCATACACAAACGCACTAGCACTTACGTGAAAAAAATGAAAGAATTTGACGCGAAAAACTGAGAATGATTAAAAAAATTCTCTGGCTTCAGCAGTAGAAAAAGTTCTCGAGAGCGTGTTCTGTTTACATTTATTAGCTGATATTTGCAAAATTAAACTTTTTGTTTTGATAAATGTCGAGTGAATGAAATGTTATTGGCAAAGTATTTTCCTGTTACCGTAATTGTTTTCAGTTCGTGCTAGTTATTTGCCACAGTGTGCAGGCGTTTTGTCGTTTATACTTATAGTAAACCGCCTCGGTAGCCTAGTGGTAGAGCGTCCGCTTCGAGTGCGGGAGGTCGTGGGTTCGATCCCCTGCCGCGCCATACCAAAGACGTAAAAGTGGTAATAGTAGCTTCCTCGCTTGGCGCTCAGCATTAAGAGGATAGTGCTATGTATAGTGTATGTGTATGTGTATGTGTGTGTTTGTGGTGTACGCGACTGCGTGCTGTGGGTTTCGTTTTGGGGAGGCTGCGTTTCTGGTACGTGGCATTCCCTGTTTGATATTTGTCTTTGTTTTTTTCCAGTATAATGTGACTGGGTGGGGTACTATGCCACGTGTCTACTGAGTGATATTCCAGTGAGGCAGCACAATAAAGTTGGGCATTGCGCTCATTGCTACAAGTAGACACCGTCGTTAATATGACTGAAAAATTGATGAAAAAGACGTTAAACCCGAACACACACACACGCACGCACGCACGCACGCACGCACGCAGACACAGACACACACACACACACACACATACTTTTAGTTTCTTTTTAAAAAATAGTAATTTCTTTAATTAGGAAAATATCATTCTGAAGAAAGGGGAAAAACTCTAGGGTATGTACGGTAAATTACGTGGTTATGTCCTGGCGGGAATCTTATGTATTAATAGGTATGCATGCTTGATGCTCCAGTATATTTGCCATCTATAAGTATGATTGTATATTAAAAGCATTTAACCCACTAAGTAATGTCAATTTAACACTACAAACATATCTAGATTTATTATTTTATTAGTATTCCTTAATTACAACGCCAGGTAGGTGTGATTAAATATGTCGCTTATCATGCAATTTTTGAGAGAATGAAAAATCAACGTTCCTCAACCAAGGAGAGAGTTCGTTTGTTTTAAGCCCGACAAAGCTCAGACAAGAACAACAGAAAATAAATGAAGCAGCATACAACAAACGTATCAATCATAGTTTTTAAAATTGCTTTTCTTACCTAATTAACGTAAGACTTATTCTTGCATCATATTAACAGAAGACTCATTGAAAGATTTTGCACGTTTAAAGGGACATTTCACATTTCATCATCCATTAAAGTACGTGCTTTTTTTTTATTGATAACCAAGTTTTTAATCGGTCAACCCTTCAGTAAAATAAATAGTGTGCAGTAGTATTTCCTTAATCAGTTGTTATCAGGTGTTAGTCTGCACTCCTGACGTATTGACCTTACAGGGTTTATTTGTTATGCTCTTTTTAAAGGTGAACTTATTTTAACCTTACTGTTTACGTGATAATAAGCATATACAGACCTGTATTATTTCAAAATACGCTCGCACGCTTGATGGAGTTGCCTAAAATAACATTTTCATTGATGGATAGTGTTTAAATTGCTTAACATTTATTGCATTTCTAACATTTATTTCAGTTCATACTCGCTTAAGAGTGTAATTTAAGATAAGGAGTTTGCTTTTGAATGAAATAAAATTAGAATCTTGTTTAAATAAAAGCAAGGACGTTTGTTTTTTTTAATAAAAAATTTGTTGTTGAACCATTCAGGAGATAATAGTAGTATGGGATTAAAAGTAGCGACTGCAACTCAAGTAAACAGACAGCAGAGCGTGTGTGTTCCTCGAACGTCATGGTCAGTATAATAAATTAAGCAATGATATATTTGTGATATAATAATAACACGCATCTTCAAAAGGAAATCACTGCCTAAGATATATTGTCTCGATTCCAACATGATATCAAGGATTATTGTCTTAAAAATGATGAAACCCCTTAAATATTTGACGGTATGTATCTTTCAGTGCGCCGCTTTGACGTTTGACGATATGACGTAATAAGTGTGACGCATTATCAGTGCTTTTATTGCAAATAAAATACATGTTCAGTAGAAAATAAGATGGGTCTTGTCGAATGTTTCACAGCGCAGTAACTTCGACACATTATACTAATGTATCACTTAATACATCTTTTTTTCTTATTTACTTGTTTAATGCATTATTCACTTACGCAGAACATAGTTGTTAGATTTAACGTCACACCTACTAATGATATGTCCTAATTTCTTTAAAACATTTAACACGTGTTTTATAACAGAAATTGAAATATGTGTACCCTGAACACGTCTGTATAAATTGTTCAATTCCGTTTAATTGTATGACCTTATTGTAGTCTCTATCACCAATTATTGAGTACAGCCTCTTCCAAAAGTATCATTCTAATGGTAACATTTGAATCCCAAAACTGAATTAGATGGAGGGATATACTTCATAATGACATTTGCTTTTGGACAAACAATTACATATTTTCTCCAAAAATATCTACTTATGACAACTTACAACGTGCCCCTCATGGTATTTTCAGGCACGGGTTGCCACCTGGGTAGAACCTCTGACCGTCCGCAAGCTAGCTGCATAGCTTCGTTACATGAAAAGTTTTTATACCTTATGTCTAGTTAACCTTTGGCCTGCGATGCATCTGCGGAGCCCATAGACTGCCCGTATTATCCTTTCCAAGCGGCCTCCGTGCGGATGCAAAAGACGGCAGTGCGACTTTCATACGGATTAAGGGGCTCCGCAGCATCTACGATTTTGTTTAGCGTAAAGTAATACAAATTTGAAAAAATCGTTATCCCGTAGACATGTCGCAGATGGCATTGCACAATCCCCGAACGGGCATCGATATGAGGCCGCGCGCTGATCGTGCAGCCAACGCACGATTTTTCGTGGACATGGTGCCCAGTAGAAAACGTACGGAGATTGTAGACCCGTGGGACCTTCGCACGGCCCTCGCACAACTGCCACAAGGTTGCCACTCGCTGCCCGAACAGTACCCGTGAAATCACACGGATACTGGGCAATCATCGCGTGGTAGCCATTGGGCGGCCTTGATATGGGTAAAACATTTTCAAATGGTAATATACATTGGCCATCTCCAGCATGTTTTCATTATTCGTCCCTTCAGAGAAAAGTCGTACGATTTCCATGGGAAGCTTGCGGAGACTGCACGGCAACTGCACTGAAATTGCACGATTTTCGTATAATCTCCGCGCATCGTCCGAATGGATTTCTCCCGGCCTTTCCCCGAGAGCCTGTACAAAAAAGGCACGATGGTCGTATATAATGTGAACACACGCCGTAGCCCGTAGCCACCTATGATGCCCCTAAAACCACAAGGAAAATCGTAGACTTATTTTTCGCACGGCGCCCGGGTCAAATGTGAAATTAGGCATAATAAAGTAGGTTTCAAAATCATAGAGGTGCGGGGCAAGTCTTTCGATGTCAGCAACATTAATCACTTGAAGATGGAAGACCGTTTTTATATCGAACTGATTATTATAAATAATTGTTTAGAATAAATTGAAAACTCATCTATTGTTTACGTATTTTAACGGCCATTTCACATATATGCCGGACTGTAACGGAAACTAAACTGATGTTTCGTTATCGTTTCGGACTCGGCCAGGGCTATCACATATACGCCGAATTTTCACCCAAATCTCTGGACTAAGATGTATAGAATCATAGCAAAATCAATAGAAACTCGTGAAATGGACATAATATGGGTGATATTGAAATGTAATTACTTGGATATCAATAATACACACAGAGCATAGATGAAATAGGTACATGTGGAGAAATCAGCTAGCTTGTTTGGAAATTCAATGATGATCCAGCACCATTTTTAACAAAAAAACTGAATCGACTGATTTGTTAAAAACGCGATCTTATTCACATTTTCGGACCAAATTCGGTAACCAGTCTAGGACTTCAGTTCGTACAGGGTTTTGATCCGGTTCCACTTTACTTTTCGATTCAATTGTGTGAAGTTTTTCGTTTCGATTGTTGTACCTTTATATGTGGAATGGCCTTAATGTCTTTAATACAAATAGGGTATGTCTGTCTGAATTTAGAAAGAACGTACCTAAATATTACTAAATAGATTGCCTGTAAATAATGCCTTAAATATGTACTTAAGGTACACACAATTCGTGGTTATTGGTTGACTCCCAAATGAGGGGAAGCAAGTTGGGAATCTGGTTCGCAATATTTATAACAATGGTTGGCTATTTGAAAGTTGGCTGTTTTGCATCTAAATTTATCCGAGTGATATCAGATAAATGGAACAAATGTATATCGCA
Organism: Mercenaria mercenaria; assembly: GCF_021730395.1. Taxonomy (NCBI): domain Eukaryota; kingdom Metazoa; phylum Mollusca; class Bivalvia; order Venerida; family Veneridae; genus Mercenaria; species Mercenaria mercenaria. Next base: position 52,177,442 of record NC_069376.1, read on the forward strand.
GTTTAACTTCCTAGTTTATTTTCTCTAGATTTTTGTATAAAAAAGTATAGTGGCTTAACATTATACGTCATCTTTTAACTTAATGATTTTATTTTCTAATAATATGAAATTCTGTAGATAATACATGTCGGGTTATAAGGACGAAACCATTATGCCACTCAGCTCATTACTGAAGTAGTTAACAGCTGTTCCTTTGATGAAAGATGATGTATCACGTAATGTAGCAATAATAAGATATTTGTAAAAATATGCGTCTTGTACTATGTTGATAAATGTACAAAGAGTAAAGACACAAACTTACTTTATGATATATTTTTTTCTGTTTACAGCTCAAAGCTTGGGCGTTATTTTTCCTTGTTGACGGTTGTGGTTTTGATGATATCTATCACTGTTGGATCTAGTAATACAACTGAAAACAGATCTACAAACATCGTATTTCTACATCTACTCAGTTTTGCTGCACATTTTGGAGTACAATGCTGGGTAACATTTGTGGCAGGTAATAGTTTTATAACATCTAAATAACAATCTATAATGGAATAAACTTTTCATAATAAACACTCGCTAAAACCTATCCGAAACTATGAATGTCATATAAAATAATTCCTACGTTTTATACTTAGTTTGATTCATGATTTGAGTGAATTTTCTACTGCCGATTTAAAGTGAAATTAAATTGTTTACAAACGATACCAGTTTTTGTACTCACTACGTATGGTCAAAGTTTCATTCTGTTTTTTTTTTCAGGTTTCGCGATGTTTTTCAGTGTGCCTAGAATCATGTTCGGGCACTTACAAAGTAGAATGTTCCCGCTTTACTTTACATTAACATTGGTTTTGTCGTGTGTTACGTTGTTAACATATGTTGTACAGCATCCCTATCCGACAATGACGCCATCAGAAGCAAAGCAGGTACATAACATTTATCGAGTGTTCACATTTCACAAAAGTATTTTTTAACAAAAAAGTTTCGTATCTGAGCATTATATTATCAGAAACTAAACGGTCAAACAATATCGATTGGTTGCAGCTGCATGAAAAATACTTGCTAATTATCTAATACTTACTTACAAATAAATATTTTTGTTCAAAAATTTACGTGAAGTTAATTAAGAATGATGAGTTTACGACACATCAATAATATATTTAAATAGCTTGACTTGTTTTGTCTTGTTTAAAGTCATTTTTTTTCTCCTTTTAGCTAATGGGAATGTGCATATGTGTAATATCAACATTCGTCAACAGTTTCTACCTGGCACCGGAAATCGTCAACGCAATGATTAGCATCTTTGAGATAGAAAAATCATCCGGAGTAGCATATGTCATAGGATACTGTGACAGAACTGAACTGAAGAAAGATCCAAAGTACTGTGAACATTATAAACGATTCAGATCGGTTCACAGTATATCAGGGGTTGCTAATGTTGTCACTCTAATTTGTAACATAATGTATTTATACCACCTGGCTAGTATTAGCGTTAGTCTACACTTGAATCATTTGAATAATGCCTATCGCATATGAATTTGCATTCATCGTTGAGAAATCAGTATTAGATTTACATAGAAATATTTATTTTAACCTATTTACAGGAGAATATATTTGTTGTGTGATTTTTATCTCATGTATACGTCTGGTCAGTAGTTTGTATTATATTTCTTCTGAATGATAGTTCAGACATCATGTATTTGGAATATATCACATGTACTATCTAAAAGAAATTACCATCAACTTGATATTGAACAATATATTATCAGTTTACTGAGAATCGTATATATCTTTTTGTTAGATTCTTTCTTGAAACATACTCTTTTTTTCATGATCAATAGCATATTACAACATTTATGTTTCATTTCATATACATATATGCTTTTAACATTGTCGATTTCTGAGAGTTATAAAATATTCTGTCCATTAAACAGGTCCCAGAAAAGTCATAGCTAAATCTGGCTATATATAGCTAGAAATGGCTTTAAAACCAATAACAATTGTACAATATATGGCAATGTCAAAACGAAAACAGTCATTATCCCATCCTAATTGTTTATAAGACAAAAGACAATCGCAAAGAACTGAAATCTATGCAGTCTAAATTTCAATACATGTTACGAATTTTATAAATCATTACTAAATTAGTCATAAGTAACAGTGATTCATTTGAATTTGACATATTTTGCATCATTGTTATTTGTTTTATAGCTAATTCTAGCTATATATAGCTAGATTAAGCTAAATAGCTAATCTGTATCTGTAGGGTAGACGACGCAGGACCACTTCTGGTATAAGGCGTCGGGGTGAGTAGGGTCGTTCAGTAACGATGTGTGAGAGCTGTTTTAAAGCTCTCTACTGTTTCTGCGCACGCAATATTGTCTTTCAGTTTATTCCAGTCCTGCACTGCCTTAATAAAAAAGAATGTCTGTATTGATCTGAGTTGGCGTTATTTACTTTGAAACAGTTTGAGTGGTTAAAGCAGAATTTTTCAACGATGTTTGAGCTGATGCTGTCACTTATAATTGTAGGACGTATACGTCTTTTATTAAGTACTGTTGTTAAATAACTGGTCTTGTTGATTGCCGGCACCATACCCCTGATGATTTTATAGATAAAAATTAGTCTTGCCTGCTGTCTTCTTTCCTGCAAGCTGTCCAGGTTGAGTCTTTGTAACATGTCAGTAACACACCCATCTTCTCTGGAGTGATAGTCTTTTAAAATGAACCTTACTGCGTGGCGTTGAATTTTCTCCAGGGAGTTGATATCCTTAACATAGTATGGATCCCAGGTAATTGACCCATACTCAAGTGTAGACCGGAAAAGTGAAATATATGCAAGTTTCCTACAGTCTTGAGCACAATTCCTAAGGTTCCGTTTTAAAAATCCCAACGTTGAATTTGCTTTTTTACAAATATTGGTGATATGTGTTTACCATGTAAGATCCTTTGATATAGTTAATCCAAGGTAGGGATTTAAGTCCACTTGTTGTAAGATGGTTTTATCTAGCTCGTAGAAGAAATTTGACTTCTGGCAGACACTTAAAATATAACACTTCTTGGCATTACATTTCATGCCCCATAAGTTTGCCCATTTTTCTAGTGCGTGTAGATCATTCTGTAGAAGAAGATGGTCATTATGTGAACGGATGGGTCTGTATAATAAACAGTCATCAGCAGACAGGCGTACTGTAGATTTAACGGAATCTGGAAGGTCGTTTTTGTGACATAACTAATTTTTGGACATTTGTGACATTTCTGGGACTTGTTAAAGAATACTCATTTCGCTATATACATCGTTGTTCATATTATGATGTCAAATGATTATCCAATGTTAGATATATACGTTCATGTATAAATATAAAAAGAATGACTTCACTTACATTTCTTTCTGTTATTGTTTTGTCTTCATTGATTTATTTTGTTGGCAGACTCGAGAAGTATTCAGAGAACATATGGCAGGCAAATTTCGAATCGTCTTTGAAACATATAAACACGCGTAACTTGAGGTAGATAATGAAAAATATTAATATCAGTAAATCTTAGAAAATGGTACATCGCAAATGCAAACAACCGAAGACTGAGTTTAGCCATTACACGTATTTATGAATGAAAGAACAATTTCCAGTAAAAGCCTTTGTAATAAACAATCAAAGTACGGTATTTAGTAAAAGCCTTTGTAATAAAAAATTATTCAAAAGGCTTTTTGATACATCAAATATCGTGTTACTAGTAGAACCCTATATGCACCTTACCCCATGCATTATTACCCTCTGCCGAAGGATTAAAGTTTTGGCGTCGTCCGGCTTTCCACACAACCATCATAGGTTTATTGGATTGCGAGAATACATCTAATATTTTGGCTTTATGTGACTGTTTGGGTTTTAAGTGGCTGCCTTATATGGCTTTTTGGCGGATTAACAGAAACGTCCGTTTGTCCATCCGTCTGGCTGTATGTCCGTCCGTCCGAGGTCATATACATAACATCGTTTGGATAATTTAAATAAAACATGGTGGAAATGCTACAGGGAAATGCCATCCTGTAAGTTTCAATGAGGTTGCTTAAGTAAGACAAGAATGTTTGAGAAAGACAAGATTTATAACGCTCTGTACTTATACATGACTTACACATGTAGTGTTTATATTTCAGTTTCCGTCCGTTCGGTGTTATGTCTCAGGCATGATAAAATATCAGCTGCTTTGGGAAAATGCGGCTCTGCAAGTTTCAGTCAGACTATTTGCGGAAGACAGGATTTATGGTCCTCTGTCATAAAAATGTGTTGTTATTTTTTAATTTTCCGTCCGTCCTGAGTTACATCTGAAACATCGATTGAAGGATTTCAAAAAGTTATTGTAATAATAAACAATTATTGTAAAACGTGTCTCTAAAAGTTTCAATGAAATTGCATTAGGAACACAAGAGTTGTGGCCCTTAGTAGTTCTATACTGTTTACAATGTCAGGCATTTCTTTGCAAATGGCATAGGCTAATTGTTTCATCAACATAGAACGGTCTGTTACCTAATACAAAGAAAACTGGGCGTGAAACGCGTCTGGTGCAGCCAACTTGATACTTTTTCTATTCATAGTCAAATAATTAGACAAGACATTGTACATAAAACGATTCCCGGCAAATACAGATTCTAACTTTAGTGACAAAATAGCAATTAATCAAATAAAATAGGGTCGGTCCGAGGTATCAGTATACCATTGTTTGGAGTTACAGTACTATAAAGGGCACGACTATGTAAGTTGCAGGACGAAAATCCTCTCCCTCCTTCCATTGTTATAACATTAAAGACAAAACGATAACTGAGTAATCATCACACCATCAAATAGGACAGCGTAAGAGACTAACTGTAGAGAGATTGGGGAGGTCAATCATCAAACTTGCAGTTTTCTTTGCGTTTCTATTATCAGCATAATACCTGTTTTATAAGTCGTTTTTATCCCGTACCCATTTTTTGTATTTTGCATGTAATCAAAATGTACTTGTTGTTGGATTTTTGAAGCAACCCGTCTGCTACATGTTTCCACCATATTTTTTTCTAGTTTCGGGCCTACCTTACGATGGATGGCTTTGTTTGGGGTGCTCTGTGTTTCCGGGATGTCTACCCTAACATTTTTGTAGTAATATAATGTATAAAAATATTGAAAGTAAAACGTTTATCATGATGGCATGTTATTTGATGGCACATTAACATTGATGTACAGATACTTGTCTTGTTTATAGACAATGCTGTTTAAGAAAACAAAAACATAAAATGATTTAAGAAGGTTTCGTTGAACCATAAGGATTAGATTTCTTTTATTTTGTACATACGTGAATAGCCTTAGGAGTAAAACCTCACATAAAACTTCTTCGGGGTCCAAGTATGTTTAAACTCGCATCATAGCTGTGTCAAACCGTAATAAAATTCATAAAAATAACGAAACTTTTCTTGTTTCTGAGCAACACTTATATGTATAATTATGAATAGTTACTCTTCTCTGTTCCTTCGGTTTCGTGGAGCCTATTCAATTATACTGCAATGGTATTCTGCTAAAGCCGGTGCTTAGCTGTGTGATGGGTGTTGCATATTTTATTATCTCTCATGAACAGACTCAGTCAAACCGAATCTGCTGTTATTTTCACTGGCTTCTTTCTATTCCTATAAAGCATCTTACATATTTCATAAGTTAGATCATTGCCTTTCCATTGTATGTATCAAAGGTATTCATTCATTAATAACTGAAGAACGAGGCAACAAGAATTGTAAGTATACTTTGCTGGTGTCGATGAGTGTAATCGAATAATTAAACCAACTGTTTGCTCAATTATTGTCCATGTAGTTATTCCATGAATGGATCAAATTAAAAAATAATTGTAGGACACGTATACCGCCATTTGCGAGGAATCTTTTCTGTGTCTGAAGACGAGAAAAAAGTCATCTTTCCTATTCTCCTTAAAGTATACATCGTTTTGTAACCTAGACGAGTTAGGTGGTAGAAAGAATGTTTAATCAAAGAATGCTGCTGCGGGTGAGGAGAAACCAAACACCAGTCTTTTCCTGGAAACAGTCAAAAGATCAAGAAGACTATTTTTAGAAAATGATGCACTCCTTGATATGTTTATTTTTACTATTGGGAAATTGTTATTTCATAAACACTTTTTAAAACACGCAAATAACAATAATGTCAATGCAGCACCTCAGACATACAAAGTCACAGAGGCTGTTACACATGGCACGATATATGCAATTATCGTAAAAAATAGTCAATCTCGCATGAATAAATCTAGTTTAAATGCTTTAAATTTAAATCACTATGAAGCATCCATGTGGCAGTATTTTTACATTTGACTAAGTATAATTATTGTCGAAGTGATGCAAGGTTTTACGTTGAATAAAAATCTTTAGAATGCAACGTATAATGCAATATTACGTTTCACTGAGAGGTTTGTGTTGTCATTTAGCTTTTGACAGCGAGATTAAAAAATGTTTGGATCAGACGATCCTTTCCATGCAACCGCACGTATTAGAAATAAACTTGCCTGAATTATGTAGTATGAAATAGTTACAAAAATAATCCAACAATTGACCTAAAATATGTTGAAAGTAGACTCCTTAACTTTGAACATTGTTTCACTTAATAAATGCGTCGTCATAAAAAATCGTGACTATCTTTATATAAAGAACTGAGTAAAATATTCAGATATGGTCCATGGTTTAAGCTGTTCGCGTACAATGTTAACCGGTAAGATATACGACAATGATTATTTTATCAGTAAAGCAAAATCCAAGAGGTAAATAAGCATTATTGTACCAAACACTAAAGTGGATATAGCGCAATAAACACAAAAGAAGACCAGAGCCTTTGGTGGTACTTGATGCAAAGAGGACTGATGCAGCATTATTACAAAACCTGAATATGGGCTTATCAGTTGGGGCTGGTGTGTTTTCAAATGTTCATTTATTTTCTGTAACCATTGTGAGAGGTTAAATTAAAGAACTTCTGTCTTATTTGGTTGATTCCTCTTTGTGAACATTTTATTGATTGTCCCCTAAACATATAGCTCAGAAAATGATTTAAATGTTTCATACTGTGCAGGCTGTTTATTACTATGTCTTAGTTTTGATCACATGGGTTTTAACTGTAGAACTGAGTGGTATACGAGCTCCTTTAACATCTCGTTCTTAATCCGAATTTGTTTTGTTGCATCTGTCACCAGCAGTATTGGTTTATTTGTCAGCTGTTTTGCAAATGGACTTGGTCTAAAAATATGTTTCACCGGGGTTCTAACAGGTAGAATTTTTAAACAACGCATGTATTTGTAGATGAATCAAATGTTGATATATATATAAACTGACATCTATTACAAACCTACTGACAGCAAAACATACCTACTGTTCCAGTCATGCCATCCGAAACACACCAAAGTCAGTATACCATTCTCACTTGCTAGACGTCTAAAACTCATAGTATCCGATGAAGCAACACTTATGAAAAGATTCGAGGAACTGAAAAAATACCTACAGATACAGAAATATCCAGACATTTTAATTACAGCAGGAATTCAAAAAGCAAAAGAACTAAACCGTGAAGAAATATTATCAGAAGCTAACAAATCACCAATGCTAGATACCATACCCACTCAACCCTGAAATATTTGGACAAATCAGACATGATTTAAATATCCTACATCGAGACTCATGGATGAAAAAAGTTCTCTCAAACTTCAAAATTATTAAAAGTAAAAGACAACCATCAAATCTTAAAAAGATATTAACAAAAGCAAAACATCAGAAAACCAGTAGTAAGTAAATGCAACAACTCAAAATGTGGTCTGTGCAAGCATATTATAGAAGGAGGCTCATACACATTTAGATGCGCAAAGACATTCAAGGTGAACCAATCAATATCCTGCGATGTGAAAAACGTAATATGTCATTCAGTGCCAGGGATGTCAACAAAAATACATCGGTGAAACTTCAAATCTTCGAAACAGAGTGACCTTACACAACCAACACATCCGTGACGCCACCAAAAGGGTACTTTACGTAAGCGAACATATTGACGTTTGTGCGGGAGCTAAGTTCCCAAAATATAAAATATTTCCATTTTTCAAAATGTTCACGGACAGTATAGTCAGTAGAAAACAACGAGAAATGATGTTTATAAGGCAGCTTAAACCTTCACTAAATAGAGACACATAAAAATCATACCTGACAGATATGTTTTACAACGACGTCACATCATTTTTATTCGTTAGTAAATTAGACGTAATTTATTTAACAGTGACGTCCTTTGTTTCTATTGACGACGTCAAAGGACGCCATATTGTTTGTAACCCTCCTGATGATAATTTTTGAAACCGGTTGAGGAATAAATCAAATAATACAATTTCCTTAAAACCCTTTTTTTAAATAAATAAATAAACAAATAAATAAATAAATAAATAAAAAAAAAAAAAAAAAAAAAAAAAAAAAAATATATATATATATATATATATATATATATATTGGTTCCAAATATATATGTATTGTTTTTTAACTATTAGGATAACATATTCGGAAAAATAGTTCGAAGAAAATTATCTTTTTAAAGTAGTTCTGCACGTTTGATAAGCCGGAAGTGATGGCGGAACATCATTTTTCGAGACAACGTAAAAAAGCCTGGATTCGGCGTACGGAAACGAAAACCATTTTATGGATTAACTGTTACTATCTTTCTAAAGTTAAATATGATATTAAAACATCTGACACGTGAAATAATTTAAAATAATATCTTAAAATTAGCGTCACATGTGCGGTTCGCTTTAATCATAGTCAAATATCTCAAACATAAAGACAGGGACTATACGTTTTATTTCTCCACATTATAGGCCATGTGTTTATTTACAACTGTATAAAGTTTCATTAAAAACTACATTGTAGCAAAATCTCTATTATCGAAAATGTTGTAAAAGTTTTAATTTTCTCATAGACTCCCAGTATGAAAAATTCCGTGAGCTCCAAATTTTTCAAATCAGTCTAGCAAAAAATCAAGCACTCGACCCTATCTTTTTTATTGCTCAAGTATATTCTGAAGTTTTGAAAAATCAGAGTTTTATCAAATTCTACATTGTAGAAAAAAATCGATCCGAACGTACAGAACTACCTTCGTATGAATCATCAAAAGAATGATATCTAGATGTCCTTTGAGATAGAGTCCGTCTCATTGAATTAAACATTCATGCCAAATATAAACAAGATTCCTCAATGCATGTCAAAGTTATTGGCCGGACAAGATCTGACATGACCTTTGACTTCCAATTTTGATCTTGGCCTCTAAGATAGGTTTGCGCATGACACGCCGTCTCACTGAGGTTAACATTCATGCCAAATATAAGACTGCTTCATGCATGTCAAAGTTATGGTCCGGACAAACAAATCCAGACAGACGCACGTATGGACGCACGCACGCACATACACCGAACAGCGATTTGGACAACTATGTGTTCGCTTCCGCAAGCGGGCTCGACAAAAATAAAGTCGCGGTCCGGCAAAAATGTTATGAGTAATAACTTCCTGATTGTATTGATAAAAATGGTATATTTAACGTTAGCATAATTGAAAAAAATATTAAAATTTGCAATTGATCCATGAATTATTTTGCAAAGTCAAATCGTTTCTGTAATGATAAATAACAGCATTTAGATTTTTTTTAATTCTAGACTGTCGCTTATTCATTATTTTATGTTTATTAGTTAACATCTTGTTCTAATGATACAATAAATGTCTCTCTTTTTTGATCTTATACTATTTTGAGTGTTATAATATCTGTTTTCTTTTTCAGGATTGGCAATGTGCGCTTGCTCTTTTGCTTCCTATGTAACAGTAAGCTGATTATTTTATAAGGATCCAGGATTTTATTTGATTAGTATGACATGTGGAACAAGTTTGGGACAATTTATCGTACTGCTTTTCTTTGAATTTTTATATTCCAATATTCTTGGTCTAAATTGTTTGCAATTCGGTTTGATAATACACTATTCACGGGACTTTTTCTACAAAGGAAACAATCAAAATAATAAGACGTCAAGAGCAAGTGCATTTCTCTTTTGACGGACTATATAATTTGGATTTTATGGTCAAACTGCTTTCTACTGGCTATGACAGGTATTGCTCTTATACCGCTCGATATTCAATTTAGTTAAAGGCGTTTCAACAACACATTATGCTTTAGTAACTGTAATCTTGTTTTTAACTTGCGTATAGTCTACAACTTCCTTTTTTTATAACATATCATGAAAGCTTATTGTTTAATTAAGCAAATGTGGAGGCTTGCTTGATCGTAGATCACGCTATGTCTATAGGACTTTACGAGAATCTAGTTCATTAATGGTTTCCGCTGTGGGGCTTGGCAATCTGATTGGTCGAATCATAGGGTCAGCCATTCGATTGAAATGCACGTCAGTATAGGATATAGTTCTAACTTGCAAAGGCCCGCCTTAACTATTTTTAAGCTTAAAATACTTGCTTTGATAATACGTATTTATCACAAATATCAAAGTATTGCAGGCGAAATAGGAAAAGCCTCTCGTGTTTTCATTTTATGTATTTGTTTAGGTTGACGTGGCCCTTATAGACAGGGACCCTCACCCTGTATTCATGAATCTTGCAACATCAAGCCGTAATAATGAAATGAATGAACTAGCACGCAGAAAAGTGCTATTCAAATATTCCAAAGTTAAATGTAAACACAAAGTCACCGTATCCGAATGCTCAAATGAAGTAAGTATAATATTTAAGTTGAGCATTACCACACTAATGCATCAAACACCACCACAATCCGATAATATTATAATACAAAATTAATTCAGAATTAACAGTTCTATCAATTCTGTATTCATTATATTATTCAAGAATTTTAAAGGTGAACTTACGTTTTTAAAAATGTAGCACTGTTGAAACAAAACTGTATGTCCTTTTTGCTAAAAGAATTAACCTTAATTCATCTTAAGATAGCTGTATTATTTTTAAGGTAGCAATTTACAGACAGCAATCTGCATATATTTTAAGGTATTAATATTAATATTTAAAGTAGCAGTCCTAAGGTAGTGAGTTTTATATATTTTGAGGTATTAATTTAATAGGAAACGAACATAAAGTAAAATAAGGTGTCATGCATCCTTAGCCAGCACTACAGACACTATCTTTCGGTTCAGCTTGTGCTGGAAAAAAACCAAGAAGATATGACATTATACATTCCTTGTGAAAAATGTACTGGTGCCTTAAACATGTTTTACTCAGCTGAAACACTCGGCACTCTAATGTCACACATTCAAAATGCAATCAGCAAAACCAGACATCACTGGCTAAGGAGAAGACAAAAACAAAGGATAATGGAATATTTTAATAAAGATTCTATCTATATTGTTTACTTTCTTTTAGTGAAGACTGTGCTGTTCTTTGATTTTAGTTCCCAGTTTTATTGGTAATAACAGTTGAAATTACTATCTATATTTTTTAGTTTCTCTTGAAAATAAAAAGGGGGGAGTGTTGGTCTATAAAATTTAGTTTCTTTTAGTGCAGACTGTGCTATTCTTTAATTTTAGTTTCTAGTTGTATGGGGAATAACAGCTGAAATTACTATATCTATATTTTTTAGTTTCTCCTGAAAATAAAACAGGGGGAGTGTTGTTTTATAAAATTTAGTTTATTTTAGTGCAGACTGTGCTATTCTTTAATTTTAGTTTCCAGTTGTATGGGTAATAACAGTTGAAATTACTATCTATATATTTTTATTTTTTTCTTGAAAATAAAACGTGGGGTAGGGGTGGGGGTGTTGTTGATTAATACATGCCCGCTTCCTACACCTATTTATTATCAAGGAGCTATTAAATGAGCAGCGGGCGACCTTGGGAGCTCGCACAGTGAGCGGAGACGCAACACATTATCCAGCTGCCTAGGCCCTATCAGATATCTATTCAGGCCCCCACAAGGCCTCCGGATGGATGTAGGTTGACGGCGTTAGTTAAATGTTTTCACTAAACATGCTTGACTTCTATCGGTTTGTAGAAAACCTGTTTTCTTCTGTAGATGCAAGTTTTCTTTCCTTATAGCATTATATAATTCTATGTAAGGCTACCAAAACAAATTGTGGTACACTAATAGGCGACATATGTTCTTTTAGCAAAACACCTACTGTGTATCATTGTATCTATTTAAGCGTTTTGACGGCCGCCATCCATTTATTTGTCCCAAATGTGAGAGAAGTCTTTCCACTTATTCTTGCATGTTTGGCGATAGGAATAGCTACGGGCGCCACTGCCGCTCAGACTCCTGCTATAATGTTTGAAGCATCCGGCTTGGACAGGTATCTCCAGGGAATGGCTATGGTTAAAGTTATGTATGGAATTGGCGACGAGCTTCGTCCTTTGTTAGGGGATAAAGTGTTCGTTCTTTTCTCCGATGTATTATGTTGCCTGGGCAACGGTAATATAATGTTTTTTTCTAACGCTATAGTAGTGCTTCATGAAACTGGAAGTTCGATGGTTCTTCCTGAGATACCACCTAATTTGTGCTGGCGACACTTAACATTCGATATAAACAAACATATCGTAAACTGACACAAGGATTAATACGTATAAACAAGACCAGAAATGATATATTTTAGATACTCAGTCTAAACAATTTAAATTTAGCTTGGCAGCCATATGTTGTATAAAACTTGAAACGAAACAATCTTTAGTTTAAAAGCAAATGCAAGCATGAAAAGTCTGTTGCTTATAAAAAGTATTGATTGCTTGAATTTACAGGTATGATAAAGGATCTTCTTGAGACTTACGATTTAATTTTCTATATTGCAAGTGGAGTCAGTGTGTACATGAGTATTGTTACTGTAGACGCTGCATATCATATACGAAGACGTAACCAGCAGGAAACACTTTAATTAATGATTTATCAGGAATGAAATAAACTGCTTTTTGTAACAAAACCTGTTTTTGCCAGATAAATACTTGATGTCATGATATTTTTAGTAGAGTTACTTTTTTTAACCAGGTTTTCGTAGAAAACCGCTCATTAGTTTGGGGTATATCGTTGGGCGGGCGGGCGGGCGTGCGGGCTCTAAACTTGGTTTCCGCACAATAACTTTAGTTTGGAACAAGCGGGCATGCGGGCGTCAAACTTGGTTTCCGCATAATAGTTTTAGTTTGGAACAAGCTATAGACACCAATTTTGGCCTGTAGATAGAAAGTAAGGAGACAAAGGTTGGGATTGCGTTTGGGGTCATTTGGGTCAAGGTCGTGGTCGCTGTTGCTAAAAATTGGTTTCCGCATAATAACTTTAGTTTGCATTTGATGTATTGAAATCAAACTTGGTCTATAGGTAGCTTATAGGAAAAAAACAAGGTTGGAATTGTATATGGGGCCAAAGGATACAAAGCACTATTTGTAAAGCACAGAACGTGTTTGTTAGACTGGTCCTTCTACAGTTAGTCATTACGTTTGTGCGATGACTACACAAATGTAAGTCCCCCTGATGATTTGTATTCTAAATGCTACAGAAACGGATGGTGTAGAATTTTGTAAAAGACGATTAGATTTGTACATTTTAGACAATACAATCTGCTAAAATATCTTCGAATTCATCTTTGGGGAATTATGAAAAATCAGGCACCCAAACATATATATATTGTAATTGCCCATAGACTGAAGGTAAGTACATTTATAATTATGAAAAGTTTCTATATAAATCTACGTCCTGGAACTCTTTGTTTAGTATTACGCGAACATTTTATCAAGACATCCATTTTCACATAGATCCCCAGTATTTTTAAAATTGGCCTACCATAAGAAAACAAAAGTAAAAAAGAAAACAAGCACACTACCCTTTCTTTGTTTTGGGCTGGATGTACTTCATGGAAAATGATCCTAAAAAAAATGTTTTTATTAAATTCAACATTGTAATATTTCATTTTAGATTAACAACGGTAAAGGAAACATTAAATATACGCTACCTTCGTAAACTGAGTGATTTCTTTATAATATCTAAACGTTCATATTTTACTCATACTTATTTATTTGAATGATATATTTATACATTTTAAAATGTGCTCATGACACTAACATGACCATACAAAATATCCATGGGGATAGAATGCACACTCAATTACCAATTGTCACAAAGAATACAAAACCTAAAATGTTACTGTAAATGCAATGTATATATCATGTAATAATTTGCCCATTCCCAACAACAATTGTTATATATTTCATAACAAAGTTAACAGGTTGAACATGATGAGAAATCGTCAATGGACATCTAATATCAACATGACTTATAAAATGTATCAGCATTCAACAGTTTCCGTACAAAAATCTATTTCGGCATACATGTACATATAACGACCTAACGAAAAGCAGTTGTCTTAAGCAATATTTCCGAAAAACAAATAATCTCAAAACATCAGTAAATAAAATGTGTTCAAATAAACTGAGATATGATTCTAGTGTTCTTGTCTTGCTAACGATAATACAATGCAAATGGGAACAGAAGATTATTTGATATAACTTTAAATGAAGAGTTTGGCATTGGTTAAGCAATGTATTACGTAACGAAACACTTCATGCTATGATATTTCATCTCGGCGATTTTGTCGATTATAGACTGTATACAGGATTAGACTTTTAGTGTTTCATGTGAAATTGTCCAAAATGTAGTTCAATATTAGTGTTATTTTGTGTAATTAGTCACATAAGAATGTGCCATTTCTGATTTAGTTTATTGCTGCTGGTATTGAGAAAGATCTTGTGATTTTTCTGGTTTTAGTTTCATTCATTGAGTTAATATCTACATTCGCGTAATGGAAGCATTTCACCGGGTGTTGTGTTCCAAAACAAACTTATTTGATATATATATAATATACCATCTCAATATTGTTATATTTTTGGTAAAAATATATATTGTACTAACAGACTATTTATGGTTCTCATATCATTGAAATACTGTTAAGTGCTGTAAATGAGGTCTCGGGATTTAATTCTTACATGAAATTGAAGAAGAACTGAATCAGTATACTGTAATCTTATACAACAAACACTAATTAACAATTTGTTCTAAGACACTCACTTTTGAGACGAAAACGACGAATGTTGCCCACCTATGAGAACCTATGAGTATCATCTGCATTTGATTAGCCTGAAGTACATGTCTGCTTTTTTGCAATGCTAAGCTGAATCTAGTTGGACTGGTAGTCGTTCCCGCATTGGCAATAAACAGTACAATAATTTCTGCATTTATGTTAAAGTTAAATATAGCAAATATCAGGGATTGCGCCGCGATCGGAATGATTGGATACAAAGACAACATTTTGCGGATATTTAAAATGTAAATGGTTCTTGTTATTTCCCAACATTCAATTCTTGTCAATAAATAAACATTCCAGAGGAAATATTTAGGTATTGTTACCTATACACGCATTGCTTTTTCCTTCGAAAGTTCAAGAAAATGAATAGTCAATTCTTCTATACTTGGATTTATGAGATTAAAGTCACAACACTGTTTTAACTAGTTGTTCTACGTTAAATTTTGAATTCTGATAGAATCTTCAGCTGAACAATAATTTCTATATGTGGTTGAGTGATACTTCTTTTGATAAAAGCTGTGAGAAGATACTTTGTTAGAATGGAATGCAACCAAATAAAATGATAGCAGACCCAGCTTTACTTGGTCTGTTCAAGACAGGTAATGAAAAACGCAACAACCAAAGTATCATGCAATTTCATTATTAAATCTTGTTAAGGCTCTAACATTAATTAGAAATAAATATATCTCACTTTAATTGCTTTCACCTGCGTTCGTATGCAGTTGATACAAATATTACAACAATATCGCAACAAACAAAAATGACGGAATACCTACGTACAAGGCGAAGGGGCCTAGTCACATTTGTTTGTTCCGTTCAATATTTTATGACATTGGGATTAATATACGGATTTAGTGTTATGTATGCGGATCTTATAAATGTTTTCAGTACTTCCAGATTGAACAGTGCTTTGATTCAAGGAACATTCAATCTTATTGCTATGGGAGGAGGTATAATTTTTCTTTTTAACAGGAATTCGGTAAACCTTATGCCGTAAAAAATTGAAGTTCGTGGGGAACTTATCTGAAAGTAATATTTCGTTGACTAATTATATTCTCATGAGTTAGTCGTTTTGACAAAAATAATGAAATTATATAATTAATTTAAACTTATATATCAAAAAAGTACAGTCAATGGTACATGGTCACAATATTAAGCATATGTATGAGCCTCTCAAAAGGAAATTTTAAGACTAGTAAATGCATAATGTATATATTATGCAATTCATTTATATCATTCTACTAGGAGTATTATGGACATTACCAATAAAGAGATTCGGAATAGGCATGTGCATGGCTGCGGGCTCTCTATTGGGATGTTTGGGTTTCGTCACGAGCTCATTTGCACGAAATTTTCAAACTATTATCGTCTGCACTGGAGTAATAACTGGTAAGTTAGAATGCAATTTAAGCCAAGTAATGAAATACTGTAGTTTATCGCGCTATAAATGATATAGTTTGTATTTATTTATATGATTAGCTTTCATCAATTAGATTAAAATAAAAAGGCAACTTATGTTACTTTTATGAATATGGAATACATCAGATACATACAATGAGACAATTTTGACTTTTCTTCTATTAATCGCGCTATGTGCTTGTAAAAACATTGAAATTGTTCATTTATCGATAAGATAAGTTTCCTATTCACTAAAATGACCATTTTAACTCTAAGTATGATCTGTTGTAATTCACTATCAACATTATATCTCACGTGACGGATTTGAATCACTAAATGGAGAGTTTTATACTTATATGTAGAGAACCAAGCAAACTATCTTTAACGTGTAAAGAGGACTGTGCATGGCCATAGAAAATAGGATTCTACTGTCCCGAGGAACAGCAAGGAATGTTGAATAAATTGTTGGCAATAATTTCTTTAAATTTGAATTGCGCTTTCCAAATGGTTGAGATATAAATACATGTAGAAGATTTTTTGCCAATAATGTTAACGTTATTCCAAAATAATTTTCAATTTCATCATAAATAAGAAAGCTATTGGCCACAGAAAACTTAATCAACACACATATAAAGTGCAAGGAAACGTAAAAATTATTGAGTTACGATTCTTAACAAACGTTTAAGAATACCATATGGAAAGTTGTATACAGTATATAGCTTCATTGTACTCTTTGGATTGTTTTCCATTTATCTAAGTAATATTCCGATTTGAACCAACCATTCTGACAAATGACATAGGCAAAGGCGTTTGTCGAGTTCTATTACAGAACAAATGGTAGAAAGTCATTGCGTCAATGCTGAAAATGATATTCGGCACAAAATAGGCCCACAAATGGTGGATGTCGTCAAGGAATGCACATATTAATCAAATATTTCGTGTTTGAATTTAAGTAATGTATCTCAAATATTGATATTCCTTTAATAAAATCATAGATACGCCCTAGATATATTCTACCTATGTATCTTATACCTCTGACGTTGACTTTATTCAACGACGTAGTCATTGTTGAGATTATTTTGCAATTATTCGCGGGAAATCCTGCATATTTAGCAAACCGTAGATAAATGAAAATATCATGTTGATAATGAGCTGGTATTTCCTCTTTTGCGAGGGAAAATATCTGGTAATTACCCATGACAACATGCTATTTCCCTCCTAGGAAGAAAATAACGATGAAATTTGTGTTGTATAAATACGAGGTTAGGTGATTGTTTGAAAGTTAAACTGTATATTTTTGTCTTGTTTCAGGTACTGGTATATCAATAGGATGTCTAGCCCCGTTTTTAGTAGTGAGCATGATATATAATGAAGACCCTGGATTTCAGCTAGCGTTACTAGCAGTTTCGGGCAGCTTGGGGCAGATGACAATACCTATTGTTTATGAAGCATTTCTTACTTACTATCACTGGTCCGGGGCCTTTGTTCTTCTTGCAAGTATTGCTCTGCATGGTGTTCCTTGTGGGCTTCTTATCTATTATTCAAGAAACCTACTTGTCAGTAAAGACGATAAAAATGTTAGCTATTCTAATGAAGTTTGTAGCAAAGAGCTGTTGAGTCCAGTGATATGGTTACACATCGTTATCATTTTGATATTATTTGGGACAGGTAAGCTTTAAGAAATATATGATAGGAAACCATCGGCAATAAACTTTCAATAAAAAGTAATTCACTACCTAGTTTTGCTTAAGGAGATAGTATACATTGTTACCAGGGTAAATTCAAATTAGTTCAACCGTAGCAATTTATTGCATTTCCTCTAATTTAATATTTTAGCAGCTACAGTCTCAAGTTCGTTTATCTCTGTCCATTCCAGTACAATTTTAATCCAGGTGTGAAGAACATGACCCTCAAAAGATATTTTATATTGAAAGAAGAAGGAAAATACGGATATTTAACACTTTTCAGTGTATTTTGAGCTCACTGTTTTCCGTAGAAGTCTGCGTAGTTGACATTTTTACTAGTATGCGCGTTAGCTTTCTAATATAAGCTTAAAATGTATATGTCGCGGGGCTCGTGTTTCCATGGTAACGTATTTTCTCTCATTTATAAACAACTATGTATGATAACGGGTTTTTCGACGGCTTCAGCACCATTCTGTGAACGACCAACATGGAATATTACTTTAATATTACTAGCAGAATACCAAACACTTTACATGGTACCCTATTTATCTTAACATTTAAAGAAACCATGGCAACAAAGGTGTTTAAAATACCTTATATCTTGCTTTTTATCGCAATTTTTTCGAAAAAATATTAAATAGAATTATCATTCTCGTTTATTGTAGCTTCAAAACATATTATTTCTAAAGTAAGCAATATGTTCGTGTTTTTTGCATAGATTTAAACAAATTTCAAAGCTTAAAATACTTACAGCAGTACCCTCGTCTGACAATTTCATGAAAGAATCATTGTGCTTGAAATTATTATTCTTATGGATAGTGTTGAAATACAGATAAGAAGCTAAAGCTGAAGCTGTGTTCCTTAAATAGACCAGTGTCAACGCCTTTGGATTTTACATTTAGATATATTGGTTACGGGATTCCTTTCCATGGTAACATTAATTAAATTCAAGAAATCACTATTTTCTACTGAACAATTTTAGAGCATAGTTTTAGTACATAATTACCAAATTTTCATTCGAAATGGAAAAATAGGTATTATAAATCAAACTGCCTAATTTTTATTTGAAAATGGCCGTAATAAGTAACCTTTCACTCAACTATATTCCCCATAACATCAGTTACCATCATCCATATCCTTACATTCCGCATTACATTTCAATATAACTACATAAAAGTCGCAAGTATTGATCATTATTCCGAGCGAAAGACTCATAAAAATATTTCAGCAAATAATGGCTGTTTGAAAATAGTTGAAGAAAACGATAGCTCAGAATTACGTACTTTAAAAATAAAGTCATTAATTTCGCTCGCTAACTGACACGTAACGTCATGACGTCGATGACGTCATTTTAACACAACAATGTTTTGTAGCGTTTTTGCGGCAATTTATTCATTATTTCAGCATTATTAAACAATTAAGCATCAGATCAGAGACAGGTTAATGATTTTTTTTCCAAAAGAATAAATGTAAAAACACATTTAACTTGTCGTAAATTGTCACGTTCACTTCCGGTTGGACATGCCCACATACACATGTTAAAGTATACTTCCTCCTTAAACGACTGCCAGCTTAGCAGAGAAGGCAAAATGCAGAAGGTGTTACTTATTCTACATAAACATTCTATTCACTATTATTACATCGCACACATCTATATTTGCGTTTACCTTATATAAAACAGGAAACAAATTTCATCAAAGGTATACATTCGTGTTCAATCATCATATTTCTGTAACAAAGAATAATTAATAGAAATAAATATGGTTTCATGTAACCTTGTTGTTTGAATCTTTATAATAAATTTGTTTTTGAATCTTTAAAATAAAATTGTTTGCCTGTAGTGTAGTTACGTTTCTAAACGAAATTATGTTCATTTAACAGTAAGTTTAGAACCGTGGTTCATGGTTGACCAAATGGTATCTATTGGATATTCAGAAGAATTTGGAACTCTGTTGCTCTCTGTGTTCGGATTTGCGAATCTGGTTGGACGTATCGTCGGTACTATATTGAAGTTTAGATGCAAATCATTTCCAGCACTTTACAACATGTTTTACGTTTGTCCTTTGATAGCCCTAGGTCATACCCTCGTAATTAAACTACAAACTCTCAACATCTGGATGATTGCTGCCTGCATTGTACATGGTTTGGGATATGGAATTCTTATTGCAATGACACCTGTTGTTTTTTACGATTTAGTGGGACATGACAAGTTTCTGCAAGCTTTGTCTCAACTTCTCCTAGCTATTGGAATTGCAAACTTACTGTGCAATTTTGTAGGAGGTACGGCACTTCTATAATTGTATTTAAATAAATCAATATTGTAGTCGTATATAGCCCAAGATGTTTTTCCACATATTACAGACATAATGTTCAAGTTTGTTTTCATAGAACGTCTAATATATATTCTCATATCTACTTGAGATATATAGCCAGCAAAAAATATGTCTTCGATGACTAATAGGTTTGTTATTTGCCGTATATTCTTGTAAACAACAAAATAGAAGTTAATATTTTTTAAAACTCTAATCTAATTGAAACATTAGCAATTTTATTTTGTGATTGTAATTTTAGGTAGCATCCGAGATGTATATGGAACATACGATTTGGCCTATGAGCTGGGTATAGCAGCAGCACTTCTGGCGGCCCTCGGTTTCTTGGCCATGGCATTTGTCACGAGGAAACACCGCAGAAAGGAAGATCTTTTACAGCAACACTATTCGAAAATCACACCATACAACTCTATAAATTGAACTGTTTAATAACTTGTATTTTCAGAATAATTAAATTCTATTTTAATGAATTGAAAAAAATGCTCTGTGTATTCATCGTATGTTGCACGCAATCGATTGCGGAGACCCAGTGTAGCGAAAAGAAAAAAAATTATTAGTCAGTTTGTGAAATGTTTTACAAAGTAATAGGTTTTTAGTCACCGTGTCAACTTCCCTTATATTGACGGGAAGGGAGTGCACTTCAATGTAAAGTGTTTTGCGGTGGTGGTGTTTATCCTCTTCACATCCTAATCCTCCGTTTATGCCCCTTCCCCACTTCAAATCAAATGATTTCTAGGTTTCTTGTTTTGTCTGGAAAATGCAGTTCGTTCTGTGAGCTGAAATTTAGATAGACGCGTTATTATATATACTTCTTGTAGGAACGAAATTAACACTTTTCAAAGCCGATGCATTCAATGTAATTATTATGAGTTAAATCAGAAGGAAAATATTGTAAATAAAAACTATCTCCGTTTTCATTCTTGTTAATATCAACTTCCGGTTTTTGTTTTGAATGGTTGTTTATTATAAGAATACTATTAAACGACCACAAACACAGTGCTATTGAATATACAATGACCGTTTGTACTTTTCCTACTATTTCTTATTTATTTGTCTATTATTTAAATGTCACATATAATTCAAATGACTAAAATCATGTAATATTAAAATACCACTTAAAAAAGAAGAGTATATTGACTTTTCCTGTATACATTCTGCCTTGAGACTTCAACAGCGTAATATTTAATTGACAGTTTAAAAATGCAAAATCGATTGTACAGTTGCAAGGTTATAAGCAAAAACAGAAGAAATTGATTACAGGGATGTTTAAATGAAATTTTAACATAATCTGCTCTTATAATATTTCAAAGTCTCAAAGTGCACCCTGTATTTTGAATTTATTCCAGACAAAGAAATGGTGAAACATTAATTTCTTTGTCAAAAGAAGTCGTGATTTTCTATTGCTGGGTGACATATTTAAGAAATTCAAGAAACTTTAGTCGCCTCTGTTGCCTAGTTATAACTGGTCTGCTTTGCTGTAACACTCCTTGGCCGAGTCATATCAAAGGCATGTTATATAGTATTAACAGCTTCTTTGCTTGGCGCTCATCATTAACTGAATAAAGTAATCTCCTCTTTTATACCCTCGTTTCAATAATAGAAACAGTCGGGAATGACGTGATTATTATCAAGAAATAAACCAATACATTCAAAACATTAACGTGTCACCTGCTTAATAAACTTTAGGTGAGGTAGCAGAGCCGCTTGTTTAAATGACAATGCATTTATTTATCAAAAAGGTATAGCGAACGCATTTTTTTTCTAAATTGTTTATTTCTTTTATATAAAGGACTAAATATTAAAACTTCCATTAAAACGTATTCGCTAACTTTGTTTTAGGTCTTTAGCAAAGTATATCATCTGTCATATTTATTTAAGGTTAAATTGACATAGAATACGATTTGCTATTTATTTCAAATGAGTTATTTTTAAAAACATTATTTCTCAGCTATTATCTAGGTTCTGCGTCGGTGGTGCATTCGCAGCAAATATGGCGGGAAATGGAAGGACAAATACATCATTTCACCGCGCAGTTTATTTGAGCGGAAGGTTATTTCTGTGTCTTAAGGAAGCAGCGTCACAATTCATATTTGAACTTGAAAAGAGTTCATTATTGCTAGATGAATAACCTCTATGTGTTAGCCAAAACGAAGAACGGTTTACATCACACGCATGTTTTGAATGTTTCTATGTTTTAAAAGTAGCTCATTTATAACATAAAACATTGTAAGTAGGAATAAATGACTTACTGTATGCTTGCATAAGCATTGTTACTTGTTAGTGAAATTATAAAGTAAGTAAATTTTGACAATTTTGACAATGCAGAATGGATCAGTAAAGGTATAGGTAAGGATGAAGGAATCAATTGTAAGATTGAATACGAAGTTATATTTCAGAAAGTGAACTAGTATTATACACATGCAGAATATACGATTTCGGAATATTATACAATTATACTAATAGGTATAATATTACATTTATATTTTATAATTAAGATCTTAGTCCAACAAAATCTAGCATACAAGTATTTTCAGCTGTACATTTACATAGTTTTCATTTTATCGTAAATATATACACTGATTATCGCGTTGAACTTGTTTACACGTTTACATTGACATGTGAAGGTATCTGTAACTCTGCAAAGTGTCACGTTTCATTGAAAAATGTCCATATCATTGTTGAATCTGCCTATCTCCTATAATTCTCGGGTGTTTTAAAGTTCTACTGTAGTATATATTTATGTTTTACTCATTACTACAGAATTATTTTCTGACTATCAGTTATGACAATTTTACTGTTTGACAGCAATGAACGCTTCATTAACCCAAAGTCACTTTGTATAAGATCGTTCTAATTGATGGTTTTAAAGTTATGAAGTTTAATTATTATTGTTTGAAATAAAAAAAAAGTTTAACTAATTATATAATTTATTTACATGTGTACAACTTTCCGACAAACTTGTTCGCAAATATAGGTTACAGCAATGTTACGAATATCACAATTATTTGGTGTGGACTATCTCTAACACGATCTTCAACAATTGATATAAAACTTATAGCAAACCGCCTATATATGTGAATCCTCAATAAATATTTATTTGCAATTCTAATATGAAAAATCCATGCACATTTCCGTTAAAAAGGGAATTTGAAGTCACGTCGGCATATTGTTCGGCGCAATACAAGCGTTGAAAAAGAATACTACCAGATTTGGTCTATTATTCTATAAAAAAGACGTTTCAGACGTGTGTAACACTTAATTATAACAGACTGTATAGGTTATGAATTACATATATTAATATATTAAATGAAAAACAAATTGCCGCAGATTGGGCGAGAAATATTTTGTGACGAAGTAAGCGAAGGAATACAAAAACTAATTATATATTGACTATAAGCGAAAAGCAAGTGAAAGTCACTTATAACCTGGGGATAAAGTTCTTTGGAAAGACACAAGAAATAGAAATACAAAAATGAGCACAAACTATGAACCAACACCGTATATTCTTATTTTTTAAAAATGGCAATCTATGTATTTTAAAATCTTCTGATAACGTCATACACATACTCACTAGCACTTATGTGAACAAGAGGTTTACGATGACCCTAAATCGCTCACCTGAGTATATGAGTCACATGTTTAAAATGGCAAACTGATGCTAAAATATTACAAAGCAGGTCAGTAGGTCATATTCATGATCACTAAAAGTCAGTTTTAAGATCGGTGTGCAAAACTGTACAGGTCATCCAAATTTCATGGCTGAATCTTAAAAAACCAAAAAAGTAGGTCAGTAGGTCAAGGTGACAGTCAGGTGACCCTTAATCACTTGGGGTCATCGGGTAATTATAATTAAACAGTCTAGGAAATATGATCTGATAATTTTTGAAGTATTTATTCCTATATAACTCATATAGCAAGTGACCCACAGGGTGGGACCTCTTTTCACCCCAGGGGAATAATTTGATTAATCTTGTTAGACATCCACTAGGCAATGCTACATACCAAATATCAAAGGCCTAGGCCTTGAGCTTTCAGACAAGAAGATTGTTTTCCCTATGTAAGCCTATGTTAAATTTGGGACCCCCAGGGCAGGGCCTCTTTTCACCCCAGGGGCATAATTTGAACAATTTTGGTAGAGGACCACAAGGCAATGCAACATACCAAATATCAAAAGCCTAGGCCTTGCAGTTTCAGGCAAGAAGATTTTTAATTTTTTTTCCTATATAAGTCTATGTAAAACTTGATTCATTTTGGTAGAGGACCTCAAGGAAATGCTACATATCAAATATCAAAGGCCTAAGTCATGTGGTTTTAGACAAGAAGATTCTTAAAGTTGTTTCAAATATAAGTCTATGTAAAAATTGGGACCCCCTGGGCGGGGCCTCTTTTCACCCCAGGGGCACAATTTGTAAAATTTTCATAGAGGACCATTAGATGATGTCACATACCAAATATCAAGGCTCTACGGCTTGCGGTTTTGGACAAGAAGATTTTTAAAAAATTTCCTTTCGGTTGCCACGGCAACCAGAGTTCTGCATGGAATTCAATTTTTTGAACAATTTTGGAAGGGGACCACCTAAGGATCATTCATGTAAAGATTGGTGTAATTTTGTCCAGTGGTTTTCAAGAAGATTTTTTTTTAGAAAATGTTGACGAACGCACGACGCACGACGGACATTGAGCGGTCATGAAAGCTCCCCATGAGCCTTTGGCTCAGGTGAGCTAAATAAATGAAACAAATTGACGCGAAAACTGAGAATGATCAAAAACAATCTCTGGCTTCAGCCGTAGATAAAGTTCTTGAGAGCGTGTTCTGTTTTTATTTATTAGCTAATATTTACATTATGGTATTGCAAAATTAACCTTTTTGCTTTGATAAATGCCGAGTGAATGAAATGTCTTTGGCAAAGTGTTTTCTCCTGTTACCGTAATTCTTTTAAAACTTTATTTGCCACAATGTGTAGACGGTTTGTCGTTTATACTTATAGTTTCTTTTTAAAAAATAGTAACTTCTTTAACTAGGAAAATATAATTCTGTAGAAAGGGGAAAAACTGTAGAGTATGTACGGTAAATCACGTGGTTATGTCCTGGCTGGATTATGTATTAATAGGTATGCATGCCTAATGCTCTAGAGCAGTATATTTGCCATCTATAAGTATGATTGTGTATTAAAAGCATTTAACCCACTAAGTATTGTCAGTATAACACTACAAACATATCTAGATCCATTTTAATAGACTATTCCTTAATTACAACGCCAGGTAGGTATGATTAAATATGTCGCTTATCATGCAATTTTGGAGAGAGTGAAAAATAACGTTCCTCGACCAAGGAGACAGATCGTTTGTTTTAAGCCCGACAGCTCAGACAAGAACAACAGGAAACAAATAAAGCAACCTTCAACAAACGTTCCAATCATAGTTTTTAAAATTGTTTTCTTACATCATTAACGTACGTCTTATTCTTCCATCATTAACATATTAAGACTCATTGAAAGATTTGCCAATTTTGCTCTTAAAGACATATTTGCACTTTTGAAGAAAAACGTCAAGGGACAATGTTACATTTCATCATCCATTAAAGTATGTGGTTTTTGCTTGATAACCAAGCTCATAAGAGGCCAAACCTTCAGTAAAATAAATAAAGTGTAGTAGTATTTCCTTAATCAGTTC
The DNA here is from genome assembly GCF_021730395.1 of Mercenaria mercenaria. Lineage (NCBI taxonomy): Eukaryota > Metazoa > Mollusca > Bivalvia > Venerida > Veneridae > Mercenaria > Mercenaria mercenaria. Next base: position 52,203,622 of record NC_069376.1, read on the forward strand.
TTATCAGGTGTTAGTCTGCACTCCTGGCGTATTGACCTTACAGGGTTGATTAAACAGACTTTATTTGTTATGCTCTTTCTGAAGGTGAACTTATTTCAACCTTACTGTTAACGTGATAATAAGCATACGCACACCTGTATTATTTCAAAATACGCTCGCACGCTTGATGGAGTTGCCTAAAATAACATTTTCATTGATGGATAGTGTTTAAATTGCTTAACATTTATTGCATTTCTAACATTTATTTCAGTTCATACTCGCTTTAGAATGTAATTTAAGATAAGAAGTTTGTTTTTAGTTAAAACAACATTTAATTTAGAAATTTGTTTAAATAAATGCGAGGACGTTGTGTGGTTTTAATAAGAACTTTGTTGTAGAACCATTCGGGAGAAAATAGTAGCATGGGATTAAAAGTAGCGACTGCAACTCAAGTAAACAGACAGCAGAGCATGTGTGTTCCTCGAACGTCATGGTCAGTATAATAAATGAAGCAATGATTGTCGCTGAATAAAATCATCGTTTGGAGTTCAAATGCGAAGGAATAATTTCAAGAGGGCCCGAGTGATATAATAACACGCATCTAATGATTTTTTTAAAAGCAAATCACTGCTTAAGATATATTGTTTCGATTCTAATACGATATTAAGGATTATTATCTTATTCATAATGGAATCCCTTAACTTTTTGACGGTATGTATTGTTTTTTCTTTCAGCGCGCCGCTATGACGTCTGACGATATGACGTAATAAGTGTGACGCATTATCAGTGCTTTTATTGCAAATAAGATACATGTTCAGTAAGAAAATAAGTTGGGTCTTGTTAGAATGTTTCACAGCGCAGTAACTTCGACACATTATACTAATGTATCACTTAATACATCTTTTTTTCTTGTTTACTTGTTTAATGTATTATTTAATTAAGCACAGTACAGTTCTTAGGTTTAACATCACACCTACTTAATAATATGTCCTAGTTGTTTTTAATAATTTAATACGTGTTTTATCACAAAAATTGAATATTAGTACCTTGAACACATCTGTATAAATTGTTCAATTACGTTTAATTGTATGAAGCTATTGTAGTCTGTCACCCATAATTGCATGCAGCCTTTTCCATAGTATCATTCTTATTGTATCATCTGAATCACAGAATACTAGGTGGAGGGATATGCCTACAACATGACATTAGCATTTCGGACAAACAATTACAAATATCTACTTATGACAACTGACAACTTGCCCCCAAATGTATTTTCAGGCACTGGCGGTCAGCTGGGTAGAACCTCTGACCGTCCGTAGGTCATATACCTTAAGTGAGGTTTCAAAACCACAGAGGTGCGGGACAAGTGTTTCGAAGTCAGCGGCATTAACCACTCGGACATTGAACCGTTTATATATCGAACTGATTACATAACTGCCTAGAATAAATGGAAAACGCATCTTTTGTTTACGTAGTGTAACGGCAATTCCACATATATATCGGACTGGAACGGAAACTTAACCGATGTCGTTTCGTTTTCGTTTCGGATCACATATACACCGAATATTCATCAAAATCCCTGGACTAAGATGTGTAGAAGCATAGCAAAGTAAAACGAAATTCATGAAATGGCCATAATAATGGGTGATAATGATATCTTATTGCTCGGATATCAATAATACACATAAAGCTGCTGAAGCCGACAGCATAGAATGGAACAGGTATATGTGATCCATTTGGAGGATACATCAAGCTTGTTTAGAAATTCAGTGATGATCCAGCACGAGTTTTGACAAAAAAATGAATCGACTGACTTGTTGAAAACGCGACCGTATTCACATTTTCGGACCTATATCGGTGACCAGTCTAGGATATCAGTTCGTTCAGGGTTTTGATTCGAGTCATTTTACTTTGCGATTCAATTGTGTGAAGTTTTTCGGTTTTTATATGTGAAATGGCCTTTATGTCTTTAAGTACAAATAGGGTATGTCTGTCTGAATTTAGAAAAAACATACTTAAATTTCCCATAAATAATGATTCAAATATGTACTAAAGGTACTCACGATTCGTGGTTATTGGTTGACATTCACATTCATTATTATTGTCCCAAATGAGGGGTAGCAAGCTGGGCATCTGGTTCGCAATATTATAATAATGGTTGGCTATTTGAAAGTTGGCTGTTTGCATCTAAATTTACCCGAGTGATATCTGATAAATGGAACAAATGTATATCGCAGTTTAACTAATTTAACTAACTAATTTATTTTTTCTAGATTTCGTATACCTCATCTTTTAACTTAATGTTTTTATTTTCTAATAATATGAAATTCTGAAGATAATACATGTCGGGTTATAAGGACGAAACCATTATGCCACTCAGCCCATTAATGAAGTAGTTAGCAGCTGTTCTTTTGATGCAAGATGATGTATCACGTAATGTAGCGATAATAAGATATTTGTAAAAAATATGCGTCTTGTACTATTGTTGATAAATGTAGAAAGAGTATAGACACAAAATTACTTTATAATATATTTTTTTCTGCATACAGTTCAAAGCTTGGGCGTTATTTTTCCTTGTTGACGATTGTGGTTTTGATGGTATCTGTCACTGTTGGATCTAGTAACACAACTGGAAACAGATCTACAAACATATTATTTCTACATCTACTCAGTTTTGCTGTACATTTTGGAGTACAATGCTGGGTAACATTTGTGGCGGGTAATAGTTTTATAACATATAACGGAATAAACGTCTCATAATAAACACTTGCTAAAACCTATCCGAAGCAATGAATGTCATATGAAATGATTCGTAGCTTTTATACTTAGTTTGAATTACGATTTGAGTGAATGTTCTACTGCCGATTTAAAGTTAAATTAAATTGTTTACAAACGATACCAGTATATGTACTCAGTATGGTCAAAGTTTCATTCTGTTTTATTTTTTTTTTCAGGTTTCGCGATGTTTTTCAGTGTGCCTAGAATCATGTTCGGGCATTTACAAAGTAGAATGTTCCCGCTTTACTTTACATTAACATTGGTTTTGTCGTGTGTTACATTGTTAACATATGTTGTACAACATCCCTATCCGACAATGACGTCATCAGAAGCAAAACAGGTACATGACATTTATCGAGAGTTCACATTTCACAAAAGTATTTTTTAATAAAACAAGTTTCGTGTCTGATTATTATATTATCAGTTACAAAACGGTCAAACAATATTGATTGTTTGCAGCTGCATGAAAAATACTTGCGAATTATTTAATACTTACTAACAAACAAATATTTTTGTTCAAAAATTTACGTGAAATTGATTAAGAATGATGTGTTTACGACACATCCATAATATATTTAAATAGCATGACCTGTTTTTTCTTGTTTAAACTAATTTTTTCTCCTTTTAGCTAATGGGAATGTGCATATGTGTAATATCAATATTCATCAACAGTTTCTACCTGGCACCGGAAATCGTCAACGCAATGATTAGCATCTTTGAGATAGAAAAATCATCCGGAGTAGCATATGTCATAGGATACTGTGACAGAACTGAACTGAAGAAAGATCCAAAGTACTGTGAACATTATAAACGATTCAGATTGGTTCACAGTATATCAGGTGTTGCTAATGTTGTAACTCTTATTTGTAACATAATGTATTTATACCACCTGGCTAGTATTAGCGTTAGTCTACATTTGAATCATTTGAATAATGCCTATTGCATATGATTATTCTTTCATCTTGTTCAGAAATCAGTATTAGATTTACATAGAAATATATATTGTAACCTTTTACAGTAGAATATATTTGTTGTGTGATTTTTATCTTATGTATATGTCTGGTCAGTATGTTGTATTATATTTCTTCTGAATGATATTTCAAACATCATGTATTGGGAATAGATCACATGTACTATCTAAAAGCAATTAACATCAATTTTATATTTAACAATATACATTTTGTATTATCGGTTTACTGAGAATCTTATATATCTTTTTGTTAGATTCGTTCTTGAAAGATATACTTTTTTTCATGTTAAATAGCATGTTATAACATTTATGTTTCATTTCATATACATATATGCTTATCTGAGAGTTATAAAATGTTCTGTCGATTAAACAGGTCCCAGAAAAGTCATAGCTAAATCTGGCTATATATAGTTAGAAATGTCTATAAAAAAGCAATAACAATTGTAAAATATATGGCAATGTCAAAACGAAAACAGTCATTATCCCATCCTAATTGTTTATAAGACAAAAGACAATCACAAACAACTGAGATCTATGCAGTCTCAATTTCAATACATGTTACGAATTTGATCAAACATTACTATATTAGTCATAAATAACAGTGCTTAATTTGAATGTGACATATTTTGCATTATTGTTATTGGTTTTATAGCTGATTCCAGCTATCTATAGCTAGATTTAGCTATATAGCTAACCTGTGACATTTGCGACATTTCTGGGACTTGTTAAAGAATACTCATTTCGCTATATACATCGTTGTTCATATTATGATGTCAAACGTTTATCCAATGTTAGATATATACGTACATGTATAAATATAAAAAGAATGATACCACTTACACTTCTTTCTGTTATTGGTTTGTCTTTATTGATATTGTTGTCAGACCCAAGAAGTATTCAGAGAACATATGGCAGGCTAATTTCGAATCGTCATGGAAACATATAAACACGCGTAACTTAAAGTAGATAATGAGAAATATTAACGTCAGTCAATCTTAGAAAATTGTACATTGCAAATGCAAACAATCAAAAACTGAGTTTACCCTTTACAAGTATTTACGAATGAAAGTACAATTTCCAGTAAAAGCCTTTGTAATAAACAATCAAAGTACAATGTTTAGTAAAAACCTTTTTAATTAAAAATCATACAAAAGGCTTTTTGCCAAATCAAATACTGTAGACTCTGGTAAATAAGCGCATATTCGAATATAAGCGCATATCAAAAGTAAGCGCATACGGCCTTACCGTTATTTCGTATGGGATAATAAGCGCATGTCATGCCCTTACCATAAATTTTGTGTCGTAAGTAGGCGCATATCCGATTACTGGTAAACAAACAACAGATGCAGAAAGAAGACGTAATTAACGTTATTATACCGTGATAATTATTTATCATAAATACAGATGACAAGTTTTCTAACCTGTTGAATAGCCGATAGGTGTTAAAAGATTATAACATCTATTGTCTGATAAACGATAATACTAGTATCGTGTCACTAGTAGAAACCAAATAACTGCACCCTATATGGACCCTGACTTGAATAAGCCATCCATTATTACCCTCAGCCGAAGGCTTGGTTGCGTAGGTTATTTTTAAAGACTTAGTTAGTTATCTCTATAGCAGATCGGGTAAATTTGAGAAAAAAAACTGGTTGAGGGTTACATAAGGACTATTTTTGCATAAACGGTCTTGGAGAATATGCATAAGGACTATTTTTGCATGAGCGGTCTTGGAGGAAAAATCGCCTGGTTTTCAGTACCTACTGGTTTTTAGGATACCCATTTTTCGAACGTTTAACGTCAGATGCGCATACAAATTTTGCTTTTTATAGCTGTATTGGGATGAATAACAATATGCAATAGTTTTTGTTACCAGAAACATACGTCATGCAGTTTTCCAGACACAATAAATTGCTGATTTATTTTTCTCGATCGACTCTCGAAGGATGAAAATAAACAATGTAGGACGAAAATCAATAAATATTCAGTATCAGTTTTCACCTTATAACATACGAAAACACTTTGATAAACACATACGGGTATGTATAACAGCAGAATATTTGGAATTGATGTTGCTCACTACAGGCCTGGAGCGGTCGTTCTGCGCATGTCACAAAATCATTATCATCGGAGCTTACGGCAGAAATACGCAAATTATTGCATGTCCGCAAGCATTTAGTGTATAATATGTATAATATACTGACTATAAGGTTAGGGTTAGGATTACCATAGTTACAAATTATATACATTAAAGATACCATTAATATATTTTTTATTTTGAGCAAATGATAAAAAAACAGGTGACTAAGTCGTTTGTGACAAATGAATGTTTATTATCGCACGTTCCATTGAATTTATTTGACATTCGATATAATCAACGACTGTTTACAATGTAGCAAACTTATTTTCGTGGCCTTATTTGTTAATGTTTTATTTGCAGCACATGTATTTTAACTTTATATAAATAATTATTTTAAACTTGTTATAATCATTAACAAAATTGCACATTGCAGAATCCTGTAAACCAGGTTAATAACCAGACGCGAGCATATACTTGACCGTCAGAGATGTGTGGCATCATTTGTGGCGTCCCTTTACTCAGTGTCATTGCTTCGTTTACATCGATATTTTATGTGAGTAACCGATTCAAAAAATCGAGTAATCATTATTTTTAGGAATATGATAAAAAACTATTAAAAGGCAGTAACATTACAACATGTTTATGAGCATTCCTAAGACTATACTGGCGCTCGGGCTATGCATATGCTAAAAACCGCTTCAGACTCGTCAATGTCAGTTAATTAATGTATAATAATACATCCCAAGAAATAAAAAAACAAATTAGGACATTAACAATATGTTGTTGCCTATTTTCTGTCGTTAATGAATAAAACAAATGTCATAAAATAGGATGAAACGTGACAAGAATGTTAAACATTTAGAGTGCTTGTTTATGTTTACATAAACAAAATATCAGTGTTATAATGAGCAATGTTTTGTTACTTTTGGTTTAAACTGTATTTATTTCCATAATTACAAACACGAGTAATACATTTAAGTTAACAAAGTTTGATTAAAATATACATCAATCAAAATAGTACAAACAAACAAAGAAAATATTAATCGAATGGATTGGAAAACAAGCTACTTAAAACTGATATGAATTCCGCTCCATTGACCATTTTATAGAACAAAACAAAAAGATGTTTCTTCGTCGTGCCGTCAGAGGTTCCCAACCGAGATCGAATAAGAGTTTCTGGATGTTACAGAGTTTTGTGTCACCGGTGACTATACGAGCAGCCTCGTTATGGACGGCCTGGATTTTGTTCTTTTGAGCTTCTGTACAGTTGTCCCAAACAACATCAGAATATTCCAAGATAGGACGAATAAATGAAAAGTACATTCGTTTGAGACTATGTCGATTCAGTAGAAATTTAAGAGATCTCATAATTCCAATTCGTTGCCAAGCTTTTTCCAAAGTGATAGATATATGTGAGGACCATTTTAGATCCGAGGAGAAGGTGAGACCAAGATGTTTATGTGCAGTCATTTCAGTGATTGGTATATTGTTCATACATATTTGGGGATGATTGGGGTTGGAGAGTTTTCTTGAATAGATCATTGATTCTGTTTTTTGATGGGTTGAATCTAACAAAGTAGAAAAAATGGAGTGAGTGAGTGAGTTGGGTTTTACGGCGAATTGACACAAAATGGTCATATATCGCCGAGAAGAAGTCATATTGCAAACGCCAACTGTAATGCATAAACATTGATGTAAAAATGTAAAGCATACCCAAAAACACCCATGTAAAATGTAAAGAACACTGTGAGTAATGTAAAACATATCTAAAAACATCCATGTAAAATGTAAAGCATATCTAAAAACAGTTATTTAAAAAAGTATAAACGTGTGTGTTAAAATATCAGCTGCAAACATAATAATATTGCAAGATGTAAGCAAAAATATGAAATGTTAGATTTTTTTATATATTCCTATTAGCTTTGAAAACGATAAGAAAAAATGGAAACTCCACAGGTTGCTCAACAGGACAAAAACGAAAATGTTGCAGGCTCGGTTTGATTGTGCCTGTTCATGGGCGGTAGAGGAAATGCATGCTACCGTTCACGCCCTCTAGCCCCGGGTTGAGCATAACTCAACATTTACACATGCTAAAAGTATAAAAATAATTTAGAGACATCCGGAGATGTGTTCATACGGCGGTGTACATGGAACCTTCAATGATACACTTGCATGTAATTCCATGAAAAGCGGCGTATGGTCCTCAGTTAAAATAATGGGTTTGCCCTGAACGAGAAAACAATGAGCAGAATTAAACAAACTGGAATTTAGAAAGGGATCTGATGTCGTTACGAAGATAGGCCAGTTGGTTCACTGTAGAGTCACCTTTGATAAAGCCTGATTGAAGAGAACTAAGGAGATTGTTTTGAGTGAGATAGTTGTAAAGATATTTGTAAATACAACGTTCCATAAGTTTGCCTATGCAGCTAAGAAGGGAGATTGGTCGATATTACAAAGGTTTAGAGGGATATGATTTTTCAAAAATTGGAGTAACATTTGCTAGTTTCCAGGACAAAGGGAAGAAGGCATGCGTCAATAACTTGTTGAAGAACTGTGAAAGAGGTTCAGAAATTTCTGCTTTACCTTCTCGAAGACGTTTTGGGCTGATGAAATCAGGACCACATGCTTTAGATGGATCAATGAGGGATATAGCATCAGAGACGTCTGTTGGTGTTATAAGACTATTTGATAGGGAAGCTGTAGTAAAGGATGGGCATGGTGGCAACGTTTTGTTAGTGTCATCTATGGTTGATTGTGAGCAAAAGAAGCGATTAAGAAGTTCTGTCTTTTCTTGGTCTGTAGATGCTTGTGTATTTTGGTCTTGTAGTTTATAATTGTTTGAGCTGTTGTTTTGTTTGTTAGTTTTTTAGCAGTTTTGAACCAGAGTGTCGCTTTTATTGTGTCTGAGTTTATTTGTTCAATGAGTTTTACCTCGTTGCGTATTGTTTTAAAGTCCAAACTTGTTTAGTGTGAAGTCGCTTTTGCTGTTTTATGTAACTTCTTGTGCTTCCTAATAGCCTTTTTTTATTGTATTATTTAGTCAAGGAATGTCGTTTTGTCCTATTGTGACTGTTTTATATGGAATTGATTGTTGGGCTGCAGTTAAAATTGCGTATGATGTCTTCAGTGGCTTTGTTAAGGTCAGCGTTGTCTATTATGGTGTCCCAGTTAGTATTGTGCAGTATTGTATTGATCATAGTTACTGTTGAAAGTAGACTCCTTAACTTCGAACATTGTTTCACTTAATAAATGCGTCGTCATAAAATTTCATGACTATCTTTATTTCAGCACTGGGTAAAATATTCAGATATGATCCATGGTTTAAACTGTTCGCGTGCAATGTAAACCGGTAAGAAATACAACAATAATTATTTCATCAGTGGAACAAAACCCAAGCACTAAAGTGGATATAGCGCAATGAACACAAAAGAAGACCCGGTAGCTGAAACCAGAAGACATTTGGAGCAAACGGAAAAGACCAGGCTTTTATCTTCATCACGATCAGTGGAAAGAGGATTACGAACTGGGTAATTTCTCGGTTAGAATTGAGGATCAATAAATTATGGTAATGACTGGTCATTTTAAAGTGATTTGTCACTTCGAGCCATATGAAGGAATTCATAGAGCAATTTCACGATTCTTTTGCAAAGATAATATATGTCTTTCTATGTTATTATTATTTAGCCGACATAGGAGTATGTGAAAAATTATGAATTTTTACACGGACCTATAGTTTGTTTCAGACATCCTAAGGCGGCATCTTAAGCAAGAAAACTGTTAGTCATGTTGTCCTGCGTAATGCAGTTGTTTATATGCAATGGTATAGGGTTTGGCTTGAGCGGTATGTATGCCGAGCTTGTGGTGATACTTGATGCAAAGAGGGCTGATGCAGCATTAGTACAAAGCCTTAATATGGGCTTATCAGTTGGAGCTCTTTGTGATTATTTTAATGATTGTCCCCTAAACATAAAGCACAGAAAATGGTTTAAATGTTTCATACAGTGCCGGTGTAATGAAGTATTTCGACCCCCATAGAATAACGACCCCCCGGTCATTATTCTATAGAAAATGTGACTCCTTTCCTGTAAAATATTGACTCCCCTTATAAAAAACTGACTCCCTTTGAAAACTCTATAGAATAGCGACCCCCCGGTCATTATTCTACAGAAAAACTGACCCCTCCAAGTAAAATACTGACTCCCTAAAGATGACTCCTTTCGAATCTCATAGAATAACGACCCCGGTTATTATTCTATAGAAAAAGTGACTCCTTCCATGTAAAATACTCACTGCCGAAATTACTACATTCGAACTCTCATACAATATCGATTCCCGGACATTATTCTATTTAAAAAAGTTACTCTTTCCGTGTAAAACACCGGCTCCTAAAAAGACTTTCGACGATAATATCTATTAAAAAGTGATCCCCACCAAACCTAACGGACAATTTTACTAGATCTACAACTCTAATACCCTCCATTGCCAATAGTTAACATTTTGATTGTACTACTACTACTGGTGCCGCTACTTCTATTGTAATTACTGCATGTACTTCTTCTTTTACTACTACTACTACTACTACTACTACTACTTCTACTATTACTACTACAACTGCTACTACTGATACTACTATACTTGCTTCCACTAATACGTCTTGTACATCTACCTCTTCTTCTCCTGCTGCTATTGTTGCTGTCACTTATTCCTCTGCTGCTGCTGCTGCTGCTGCTGCTGCTGCAACTGCCACTACCACTGCCACTACTACTACTTCTACTACTACTACTGCTACTACTACTTTCTGTTGTTGCCGCTACCGTACTTTACTGCCACTGCTAAGTATTGCAACTTCTATTAATACTAAGTTCTATGCTAGCAGTTTCTTGTGCAGTTTTCTTACCGAAGTTTGCAGGGATTATTGACACTGGTGTATTTTGTGAACGTTTTGTGAATTGTTATTTTCCTGAAAAAAACTGTATACACCAAGATACAGCGTCTAGAAATAGAATCCCTTTTCCCGTTGCGGAATGCTCTGATTTCTGTGTCATGTGATGGTATCTGGGGCTAATGGTCAAACGGAAGGACGGACGGACGGACGGACAAGGGCAAATCTATATGCCCCCCCCCCCCTCCCCCGAGTGGGGACATAAAATGCAGCAATTAGGCCTTAGATACATGAGTTATCACTACATTTGACCAAATGACTGGGGGTCGTTTTTTTATGGGAGTCAATATTCTTCGTGAGGTTCAGTTTACTTCACGTGGGGGAGTCATAGTACTATGATCTGGAGGTCATAATACTATGACCGGGGGGTCACTTTTTCTATAGAATAATGACCGGGGGGTCATTATTCTATGGGGGTCGAAATACTTCATTACACCGGCTTAGTATAACTATGTCTTAAGTTTTGATCACATGGTTTGTAAAAGTAGAACCAACTCCTTTCACATCTCTCGTTCTTAATGACATTAAATCTAATTTGTGTTTATATATACGGATCTGTATAATTATATAAACATGCTACGAGGCTCATTCTTAAAATAAGGACATTTGCGCGCTCCCGTAGAGGTTTGACATGCAAGAAAGAAACTCATGTTGTACACGGTTGATGCATGAATGTCTCCTCTATAATCCTGCATTTTTTATTCAAAAATACAGTACTGTTTGGAGATATTTAGTTTCGTATAAGGTGTAATCATATACTATAAGAAAATACATGCTGTAAGACGTCTGATTTATGAAGACGCCATGTACACGTACCAGATAGCGTCTATTCTTGGCATCTTAAAGAAGAGACCTCATGAGATTCTCACCAAGCACTTGGGTTAAAAGAAGGTTTGTGCCCAATGGGTGCCTCACATGTTGACCGAGGAGCAAAGGGTCAATAGGGTCAAATGTGCTAAAGGAACGTTTAGAATATTCTCAAATTTAGATGATAGCACAATGTCACAGCTCCTAACAAAAATTGAGACCTAGATATACTTGTGAGCAACAGCGTTGTCTTTTACTCACTAGGTACTGTTGTATAAATTCTTACATCGTCAAGAAAGTCAGTCACTGGAAAGATATTTAGAGACAAAGTACTGGAAAATGTAAAACGAAAACACACACACACACACACACACACATGCGCCAAGGGACTTGTTTTCGCGGTCTCCAGATGATCCATTACAACGATGCGGCTCACAGATGAAAACATTGTACAAGTCAATCGTCTTGCTTATTCATCAGATGTATGTCCTTGTGGCATTTTTCTCTTTCCAAAGCTGAAAAAGATGCTGTTTATTCTCAAACATTTGTCGAATAAAGCACTTGGGAGTGTTATTTTTTCAGTTACTTAAAACAATACCGAGGAGGTGTAGTCTGCAGCGTTCACCACTGAAATTTCTCAACTGCGAAAGAGCTTAGAATCAAAGGCGAATACTCTGAAGGAATAACCTAAATTTGAAGTATGTACACAGACCGTGTACCATGTTCCAGCACAGTTGTCTTTATTTCTAGAATGACCCTCGTATGTTAGATTGTAGTTTCGCCGTACAGGTCCGAGTTTAGCCGATAAAATGTATCTTAAGTACCTAGCTTGAATGATACAGTAACGTTTATTTCACTTTGGTTTTAAAACTTTGGCTTTAGGTATTTTGTTTGCCGGCTTTATCAAAAAGTACTGGCCAGGAATTTGTATTGTTGTTGCATCTGTCATCAGCAGTATTGGTTTATTTGTCAGCTGTTTTGCAAATGGACTTGGTCTGATAATATGTTTCACCGGGGTTCTAACAGGTAGAATTATTTAAACAACGCATGTATTTGTATATATATATTAAAGGACCGAATATGTCATACACAATATAAATAAAATGTACTGTTTTGGAACTATACGGATAACATATTAGGAAAAAAGTCCGAAGAAAATTATCTTTTTAAGTCAGCTCTGCACGTTTGATAAACTGGAACTGATTGCGGAACGTCATTTATCCGGAAAACGTAGAATAAAGCCTGGATTCGGCGTACGGAAATGAAAATCATTTTATCGATTAACTGTTACTATCTTTCTAAAGTTAAAATATGATATTAAAACATCTGACACGTTAAATAATTCAAAATAATATCTTATAATCAGCATCAAATGTGCGATTCACTTTAATCATAGTCAAATATTTCAAACATAAGGACAGGAAGCTATACGTTGTATTTCTTCACATTATAGGCCATGTGTTTATTTACTGTGAAAAGTTTCATTTAAATCTACATTGTAGAAAAATCTCTATTCTCGAAAATGTTATGAAAGTTATGATTTTCTCATAGACTTTCATTATGAAAAATTGCGTGAGCTCCAAATTTTTCAAATCAGTCTATCAAAAAATCAAGCACACGACCCTATCTTTTTTATTTGCTGAAGTTTCTTAGTATATTCTGCAGTTTTGAAAAATCAGAGTTTAATCAATTTCTACATTGTAGAAAAAAAAATCGATCCGAACGTACATAACTACCTTAATATGAACCATCAAGAGAATGATAACTAGATGCCCACGGGCAACAAGTCGAGCCCGCCCTTTGACCCCTAAAATGTGACCTTTACCTTTGAGATAGACTCCGTCTCATTGAATTAAACATTCATGCCAAATATAAATAAGATTCCTCAATGCATGTCAAAGTTATGGGCTGGACACGATCTGACATGTCCTTTGACCAACTTTGACCTTGACCTTTGAGATAGGAATCTGGGGTTTGCGCATGATACTCCGTCTTACTGAGATTAACAGTCATGCCAAAGATAAACAAGATTCCTCAATTCCTGTCAAAGTTATGGGCCGGACAAGATCTGACATGATATTTGACCTCCAACTGCGTCCTTCACCTTTAAGAGAGGAACCTAAGGTTTGCGCAGGAGACGCCGTCTCACTGAGGTTAACATTCATGCCAAATATAAACGTAATTGCTCCATGCATGTCAAAGTTATGGTCCGGACAAACAAATCCTCACTGACGTACGCACGCACGCGCGCACGTACACCGAAAAGCGATTTGGACAACTATGTGTTTGCTTCCGCAAGCGGGCTCGACAAAAATAAAGTGGCGGTCCTTCAACAAAGTTATGAGTAATAACTTCCTGATTGTATTAATAAAAATGGTAAAATTAACATTAGCATAAATGAAAATATCATTAAAATATGAAATTGTTGCATGAATTATTTTGCAAAATCAAATCGTTTCTGTAATGCTTGAATAACAGCATTTAGATCTTTTAAAAATCCTAGACGGTCGCTTATTCATTTTTTATGTTTATTAGTTAACACCTTGTCATCATACAATCAACTTCTCTCTTCTTTGACCTTATACTATTTTGAGTGTTACAATACATGTATCTATTTTTTTTTCAGGACTAGCAATGTGCGTTTGCTATTTTGCTTCCTATCTAACAATAAGCTTATTATTCTATAAGGATCCAGGATTTTATTTGATTAGTATGACATGTGGGACAAGTTTAGGACAATTTACCGTTCCGTTCTTTTTTTGAAATTTTTATATCCCAATATTTTTGGTCAGGGGCTTTCATTCTTCTGTCTGGTTTATCTCTTAATTGTTTGCAATTCGGTTTGATAATACACTATTCACGGGACTTTTTCTACAAAGGAAACGATCAAAATAATAAGTCGTCAAGAGCAAGTGCATTTTGTGACGTTTCTCTTTAGACGGACTATCTAATTAGGATTTTATGGTCAAACTGCTTTCTGCTGGCTTTGACAGGAATTTCTTTTACACCGTTCGATATTTACTTTATTTAAAGGCGTTTCAACAACATGTTAAGCTTACGTAACTGTAATCTTGGTTTTAACCTGCGTATAGTCTACAACTTCCTTCTTTATATAACATAACATGAAAGCTTATTGTTTTATTAAGCAAATGTGGACGCCTGGTTCATCGTAGATCACGCTGTGTCTATAGGACTTACACGGGAATCAGGTTCATTTATGGTTTCCGCTGTTGGGCTTGGCAATCTGATTGGTCGAATCATTGGGTCAGCCATTCGATTGAAATGCACGTCAGTATAGGATATAGTGCTAGTAATTTTTTTAAGACTTGCAAAGGCCCGTCTTAGATATTCTTAAACTTGAAATACCTGCTTTGATAATACGTATTTATCACAAATATCAAACTGTTGCAGGCGAAATAGGAAAAGGTTCTCGTATTTTGATATATGCGAACACACAAAGGTTTTCACAAAACATGCTTGACTTCTATCGGTTTGTAGCAAACCTGTTTTCTTCTGTAGATGAACATTATATTTTTATGTAAGGCTACCTAAACAAATTGTGGTACACTAATAGTTGGCATATCTTCTTTCAGAAAAACACCAACTGTTTATCATTGGATCTATTTATGCGTTTTGACGGCCGCCATCCATTTATTGTTCCCAAATGTAAGAGAAGTCTTTCCTCTTATTCTTGCATGTTTGGCAATAGGAATAACTATGGGCACCACTGCCGCTCAGGCTCCTGCTATAATGTTTGAAGCATCCGGCTTCGACAGGTATCCGCAGGGAATGGCTATGGTTAACGTTATGTATGGAATTGGTGACGGGCTTGGTCCTTTGTTAGGAGGTGAGTGTTCGTTCATTTTTCGAATGTATTATGTTGCTTAGGCAACGATAATATGTATTATTTTTCTAACGCTATGGTAGTGCTTCATGAAACTATCTAGCCGACTTATGGAAGCTCGGTGGTAATACTTGAGAGACCACCAGCGCCACCATTTTGAACGGTTAGCATTAGATCTGCCTCTGCATACTATAACTTGATTTGTGCCGGCGACACTTAACACTCGATATATACAAACTCATACTGACACAAGGTTTCATACGTATAAACAAGATCAAGAACAATATATCAGATACTCAGTCTAAACAATTAAAATTTAGTTTGGCAGCCATATGTTGTATAAAACTTGAAATGAAACAATCTTTTGTTTAAAAATGCAAGCATGAAAAATCTGTTGCTTATAAAGTACATTGCTTTAATTTACAGGTATGATAAAGGATCTTCTTGGGACTTATGATTTAATTTTCTATATTGCAGGTGGAGTCAGTGTGTACATGAGTATTTCTACTATAATCGCTGCATATTATATGCGAAGACGTAACCAGCAGGAAAGACTTGAATTATGGTAGAACACGACACTTTGCGAACTTTCGAGTAGCGTCTTGAAATTTTGCATGTGTAACCAGTTTTTATACAGGAGACGTCAAAGTTGACCACCAAAGCCCGTTTTTGAAACTGACGTTGCCGCGTATCCTTGTCAACTGTTACGGGTACTGCAACGGCACCAGCCAACACATTTTCTTAAATTATACATTATTCGACGAGAATTATTTTTTCCTTTGTGGTGATGTAAAAACCATTGTTTTACAGCGACAAATATTTGAAAAATTGAGAGAAAATTGCCGTTTTTGACTAAAAATTGACGTTCAGTTTCGCAGCATTTTACGGCTTTAAATCACCATATTAAAAAATCCCTGAATTAAATTTTTGATTTTTTTTCAATAAACGGTGTTTAAAATGTATACCGAGTCCAAAACACAAATAAAACTGGGGGGTCACCGACTTAGTTTTCTCGGTACATGTGATTTTATTTCCCCCACCCCCATGCGTAAATTTTGTACCATAATTCGACGTCTGCAGATACGTTCGAGACATCATAATTCAGCCATTTCGAAAATCGCTTTAAATATATTTTCTATATAATAATGATTCTTCTTCTTCTTCTTGTCGTTCGCGTCTACACTGTCAGACCAGTAGCCTCGATGAAACTTGTGGTTTGCCGAAGATCCTCAATGCCTCCATACAGTTTCTGGTGGATTGAGGTATCTATCGGCCAAGTCGCAGCTCGTACCTGGTCATGCCATTTACATCTCTGAAGTATATGCTCCGCAGTCTGATCTTCTTCACCACATGGTCAAGTTGGCGATGATGTCAGTCTGTGTTTCTTGTACATGTGAGCATTGAGCTTGTTGTGCCCTGAGTGGAGCCTGACCATCATCACTTGTTCAGACCGATCAAGGAGATGAAAATCATCTTCCTCCATCCTTGGTTTCGTTAGCGCCTTGATGATGGTGACTTTCTCCTTGTAACTCACAGGTTCTGTTGGTTGTTCTGACTGAGCTCCTAGCTTAGCCAGTTTGTCTGCCTCTTCATTGCCTGCAAGTCCACAGTGGGATGGAATCCACTGAAGTGCTACTTTGCAGGTTATACTCAGGCTCTGCATTCTCCTGGCTAGCTGCGGAGCTTTATTGTTGATCAGAGCTTCCATGACAGACAGTGCATCTGTGAGAAAGACGACTGAGGAGCTTTCTTCTGCCGAGTCTTCAACCATTGAGACGGTCTTCATGAGTGCTTCAATCTCTGCCGTGTAATTGCTGCAGTGTTTTCCTGTGGCTGCATGTAGTGTTTTTCTCTTGCCAGATGGGTATTGAATGAAAACTCCTGCTCCTCCATCTTTGACGGCGCATGTGGCTGATCCGTCTGTATAGACATGAGACCATAATTCCGGAGGATAGTCTTCATTGATCATAGCAAGTGTGAGGCTCTTCCGAATGCCTTCATCCTCTTGTGTTGGCTTTGAGTGTGTGTGTGTGTGTGTGTTGTTCGTTTTATCCTGATGTGTAAGCCTTGAGTGTGTGTGTGTGTGTGTGTGGTGCACGCGTTTGCGTGCTGGGGGATTCGTTTTGAGGAGGCTGCGCTTTTGGTGCGTGGCATTCCCTGTTTGATATTTTTCTTTGTTTTTTTGTTGATGAGGTTTAGCTTGTTATCATCTTGCCAGGTCTCTACTTCCTCTCCATGTTTATCCAGGTGGTCATATCCCCAGCTTTGTGAGTGACTGTTAAAGTCTCCTACAATGATGAACCTGGTTTCATTAGTTGTAACTTTGTCAAGGGACAGAGCTTTGTCACTTGGAGAGTATATGTTCATAAGTTTCAAACTGAACTCGTTCTTTCTGAGGCTCAGAACTTGGAACTCGGAGTCATCCATATGCGTGTTGGTCTGGACAGCGCTGATGTTGTTCCTGACCAATGCCATGATGCCTCCTTTTCGTCTGCCAATTCTGCCACAGAGGAAACACTGGTATCCTCTGACTTTGAAGGATTTCTCTGACTGTTGGTGAGTTTCCTGAATGCAACAGACATTGATGTCTTTCTCATGGAGGATATGCTCAAGTTCAGCTTTCTTGTTGAAGACACCATCCGCATTCCAATGCATCAGCCTGGATTGGTTCTTCTCCTTGGTATGTTTCTCCTTCTTCTCTTTGCATGTTGTGGATTGAAGGAGGGACTTCCAGTAGCTGTGGGTGGACTCTGTCGAGGCTCAGAGTCTGGAGGGACCTCAGAGATTCAGCACCACGTTGTTGAATACCGGGTGGCTGTTTAGACATAGCGATATTGCATGGTGCTGTGGTTCGTTAAGAGAGTGCCAATGGCCCAGCACCTCTGTCTTCAACTCTCTAGGTTTCTTTCGAGGTTACCTCACCCTTAGTTCCGAGTTAAAAACCCTATCCTGGGAACACAGGAGCTATTTGTCCCATAGCTGGGGGTCTGTTCATAGGCATCAGGGCGTGTCCACACACCGGTGGGCCTGGCATGCCACATGTCTGGGGGCAGACCTCCTCCGAGTCCCCTGCAGTTCTGCCTGAGGTCGCAAGGTGCTCAGTTACCGCGTGGCGCCAACTCGGAGGCACTGTAAAAGGGCTTGTCCGTAGAGAGGCTATGCACTGGCAGGGAAGACTTACGCACTCGGCTCCTTTTTCACCAGAAGGCTAGCAAGCGGTGGAGGCTGAAAGCGGAAGGTGACAAGCACACAACACACAGCACACCATACTTGACGCATCAGCGGACCAATTGCCACACAATTTCTATATAATAATGATTATGTTTTCATCTTTTTCTTATTCAAAGTACCAATTAACAAGTTTTCCGTTGTAATGCACTGCCAAAATGAAGAATTCATACATATGCAATTGTGTAGATAGTTCGGAGATTTCACATTTGAAACAAAAAGATAAAGCACAATTATTGTAAAATATCATAGATAAGTATTATACAGCAGTTTCATATATTTTTGAGTTTGCCCTTCACGAGAGTAAAGCTTAATAGTTTCGTGCTTTTTTTTGATATTATTCCTATTCCTCCATAAGCACACACACACGCACGCACGCCCGCCCGCACATCCCAATGTCATACATTTTTACTATTTCGTTTCTTACTTCTCCAGCCTAGTAACATATCACAATAAGATTAGTTTCCATGGTCTCTTCCGGTTATTATCCGCTCCACGCAAATGTTCACTTATTTTGACGGTGGGATTTGGTTTTACTAGTTAAGAGTATTTTGAAATTTTATAGCAAAGGGCACTATTTGAGATATGAGTTCCAGGACAATCATGATATGAGCCGCGCCATGAGAAAACCAACACAGTGCGTTTGCGACCAGCATGGATACAGACCAGCCTGCGCATCCGCGCAGCCTGGTCAGGATCCGTGCTGTTCGCCTTCAAAGCCTATTGTAATTAGAGAAACCCTTAGCGAACAGCATGGATCTTGACCAGACTGCGCGGATGCGCAGGCTGGTCTGGATCCATGCTGGTCGAAAATGCACTATGTTGGTTTTCCCATGACACGGCTCAATAAGAGGTTTCGCTTTGAATACTATCCTACAGTTACATTAACGCATAAGCGTAGCTTTATAAAATTCTGATGAGTGAACTGCTAAATTGTTTGAAAATTGTTACATTCTGAATGTTGACATCTCAGACGCTGATCAAAAAAAAAAAAAAAATAAACAATTAAATCTTACACATAAACATATACTCGTACAAATCCTAGTATCTCGTAAATATGAAACCAGGACTAGCAAGTTTGAGCCGTCGGTCCTACGTACAAAGTTACGATTCTTGAGTCGCTCATATAGATAATTACAACATAGAATTATAAATGTTTAACCGCTGATGAGTTACAGCGAGTTTCCATCACAACCACTGTTTTCTGTGTTTCTTTCTTTTACCCCATCCGCTTAGCTCAGTTCTATGAATCACTTTTTCGATCCCTGGGTAGGGCGTGACAATTTGGTAGAAGGTATCTGTCCGAAATCATTCGTCCTCCACCTCCGATTTTATGTGATGAAGTTGAAAGTTACCTGTTGAGGAACACTGGTTAGGTTAACCGCCTATCGTAACAGAAAACAAACAAACAGTTTTCTTTCTTTTTTTTTTTTTATGGAATATTTATCATTTTTAGCAGAGTATTTACTCGTACTTGTTATGTTTGATAGGTCTGTAATATTAGGAAAATGTTTCTATTATGTGTCTATGAATACAAGGATAACCTTTCTTAAAACACATCTCTGGAGAGCTAAACTCTTTGTAAAGGATGGTGTTTCTATCTAGCGTTGTTAATAAATTAACCTTTTCAGAGCAACAGCCTCCGCACAATGAATATAAATTCTGTTTCCCCGTGGCTGTACTTTATTTGGAATCGGGGTGTCTAACTACTCTTGAAACAATCGAAATATTTCCAAAGCGTAAAATTTATAATAAATAAATTTATGATGTTTATTCCAACATAACGATATAAGGGCTTTTAATTTTTCTTATTATTTTTGTAAATGTTTTGTTAATGTCGTGTGTATCAATCATGTATAATCATGAACTTTAGAGGTAATTCAAGAAATCCTTGTAAAGTTGTAAAGGACTCTTTTGACTAAATTCTTCTTAAAATAGGTTAATAATTGATCACAAGACATACGAGAACCCGTTTAATTACGTATTTTTATCTTGGATAGGAGTAGAGTAATGTAATTCAGCGTAATAAATTCGCCCACGGTAACAGAGTTTTAAAGGCTATTTTGATCTAAAAGTAGAGTTTATCTTAAAAGTGAAGATTTACAGAAACAAATACGCATTGCGATTAAATAAATTTTCATTATCATATTACTTTTTAGTCAAATTATATTGTTCGGGTTTTACATTAGACAAGATTAAAACAGAACGATTTACTAAAACAGTCCAACGGACGTGAAATCACGATTCATCAAAAATGGACGTCTACGGTTTGCGGAGAAAAAAGTTACAGAAATATCAAAAATGTAAAATACGCATTATATGAGGAATATGCTGGATTTTAAGTTAAACAAAATGTCGAAACGGAACCCAATAACTTCTGAATTTAGGCGCATTCCACCTAAATTATAGCAAATTGTGTCCACTTGACGCATTTAAAGATACCAAACGCTTCGGATTCTTTTTGCACCAGTGGCACGTTATATAATATATTGAAATGTACTAAGATTTCACTTATTAATGCGCTTTCATCATTGTTTATATATAAACGTCTTGCCATGGAACAAAATGTTTGTACTTGTTTTGTATAAAGGTCTTTAAGAACCAGTAAAACACTAAACGGTGCAGCTGATAAGCTAAACACAATGGCCAAATTATGATGTCTCGAACGTATCTGCAGACGTCTAATGAGAATAAATTACAAATATAAAAATGGTCAAGGTTGCCAACCTAGGGAAATATGTCCCTGTTGAGGAGCGTTCCCATATTACCATAGGTTATTTTAAGTCCCGGTTATGGCTAAAGCGTCCAGCCTGTGGTAATGTATTTCATCTTTTTAAATGTTCCAATCCCTCATTAAATAGTTTTAGCGGTAGTACACCTTTGTACTGTATTTAACTGTAGATTCATTAAGTGTGTACTATTTAAAATCTAATTTATAGTGTTGGCAAATGTCAAAACTTGAAGAAATAAGTATGAGATTTTCTGATGTCATATAATAAAACAGTATGGGACCCTGGTCAGTAGTTACAATTATACACCACAAAACCTTTTAGTAAGTGTATAATATAATCATCATTAATAACCAACTAAAAATGAATATCTGTTTAAACATTCATCCTTTTTAGTCAGAAAATAGATCTTGCTAAAAGTACGAAACGTTGGTTCTTAGTGTTTTGGCATATTACAACTGGAACATATCCTTCACCACTAGTATGACTAACTTGTTCATACTGGTTATTAAATCCTATAAATAGATAACTGGAAGTAAAGAATAAATCATTATCTTGCCTCCTACAAGTTTCGTGCATTTCTATTGGCCAATAGACGTCAAGCAGTGTAACTAATGATACATGAATCAGATTTTTTTTATCTACAATGCAAGCCAATATATTGAGCTGCAACCTTATTTACAACTTCCATCGAATACTAGAAAAACTATACATTTGCCTTTTAAACGCATATGTCGAGAGTGTGGAAAAGCAAACATTTCAGAGCAAAAGTCTGGATATCGTTATTCCCTTCATTGCTTCCGTCAAAATGCATCAGAAATAATAAGGGAATAAACAATCAACCCGTCTGACGTTTCAGTCACAACACTGTTTTAACTATTTGTTCTTCTTTAAAACGGTCATTTCTTATAAAGCCTTGAGCAGTTTCTATGCCTAAACAATGAGTTCTGTGTATTATTTATAAGTAATTCTTTAAAAAAGTAAAATCTGTAAGAAGCAGAAAAATAGCAGATTCTATTTATAAGACGTGAAGACAAGTACAACAACCAATAACGTATGCAATTTCATCATGTAACACTACAAGCAATATTCTAGAATTAAAATCAATACATTTCACTGTAATTAATTTTTGCCTATGTGTTCAAAGTATTGCAATGATATAACAGCATCAGAAAATGACGGAATGCGAATGCTTAAAACGGAGGATCCTACTCACATTTGTTTGCTCGGTTCAGAATTTTGTGTCAGTGGGATTAATCTACGGATTTAGTGTGATGTATGCGGACCTTATAAATGTTTTCAGTACTTCGAGATTCAACAGTGCTTTAATTCAAGGAACATTGAATGTGATCGGTATAGGAGGAGGTAAAATGTCTGTCATTTTAACAGGAACTTTTTGTTAACCTTATACTGTGAACTTAATTATAATTTTGTAGAACCTTTCTTATATTAAAAAAACGAAATCGGTTTATTTTATTCCCATGAAATGAAATAGTCACTTTGATCAAAACAAGGAAATAATATATGATTCAACAGTATATATAACAAAAGCACAGTCAAAAGCGCATGGCCATCATATTACAACATTAGAGTAGTCAAACATCATTTTCTTACTGATTTTATACCGGTTCACTTTAAAGTTTTATTCAGCGGCAAAGATAAAACGCAAACAGACTCCTTGGATTTTGATAAAAAAACAACAACACGATCAGTTAACAGATTTTATTACAAGTTACTGCAGAATAAATGCAGTTTGCAGTTTCATTTATATTATGTCTTTTGTTCTATTTTACTAGGTGTATTATGGACATTACCAGTCAAGAGATTCGGAATAGGCTTGTGCATGGTTGTGGGAGCTCTATTGGGATGTTTAGGTTTCGTCACCAGCTTATTTGCACGAAATTTTCAAACAATTATCGTTTGTACAGGAGTAATAACTGGTAAGTTACAATGTTTATTTATGCAAATTGACGAAATACTGTATTCAATCAGTGAGATAATCTATATCACATAATATTATATCTTCATTGTGAATGGCGTAGACTTTTGTTCGCTCCTATAGTTAGTTTTCCCTAATTAGCATAAAATAAGACAATTTGTTTTATATATGTAATTATGGAATGCATCTCGTCTCAATACTACACACTTGTGAAAATATAGAAACAGTCTCACTTCTAGGTGAGATACATTCCACATTCTTAAAAAAACAAAAAAAATATCATTTTGCGTATGTTTAATTTGTCTTTCACTACTACCTTGTATCTCTCGTGATAGATATTAGTCACAACATTAAAATCACAACATATTATGACTAAGAATTCTATGCTCATTAGTCATGCAAAATATCGTCTTTAAATGATAGTATACAGAGATAGTATATAGAGATAGTACCTAATATAAAATTTTAGATTATGAAAAGCAATTTTAAAAAATAATGCTGATTGCTGATATGTAACATCTTGATTTGATCATTCCATTCTGAAGCATATTATTTAAGATTTTCAGAAACGTCGTATTCCGTGTAGATGCTCTTGCAGATAGTCCTACCTATCAAGTCATTGATAAATATTTAATCCCCAATTATACCTACATTATTGCGGGAAGAACTTATCTCAATGCAAAACAGTTGTCAAATACACGATTATTGTGTGACGTCAGAAAGTGTTTTAAGTCTAATAAAAATCAGATCCTCTATTTAAGCTGAAATTTAGACATAATGTTATTTGTACCATATCACACATCATATATAAAAACAAGAAAAAACTCTTCAGCATTTATCAATCATGTTTTTACCTACATTATTACGGGAAGAACTTATCTCAATGCAAAACAGATGTCAAATGTTGTGTGACGTCAGAAAGTGTTTTAAGTGTAACAAAAAAATCAGATCCACTATTTAAGCTGAACTTTAGACATTATGTTATTTGTACCATATCACACATCATATATAAAAACAAGAAATAGGTTGAAATAAAATGTAAGCGATATTTGTTTTAATTTAAATTGTGTTTTGTCACTAGTTTAGACATATCTAATTACTCACAGCACAGGCCCACACAGGGCGTCTGTTTCGCCTACAATGTTAAAGTAATTGCAACATTTTTATTATTGATAATAATGTTTCAGGTTTCGTACTTACCTCAGGAAAATTAAGCAACACATAAAAGAACCATATAAACAATTTAATAAATGCGTTACATGTTTTATATCTATGGAACGTTTGATACACTTTATAACGTTATTATACTCGTTGGTCACCGAGATAAACAATGGCTTGCTTTCCGTTTGCACAAGTAACATTCGCATATAAACAGACCTTTCTGGCAACATGATACAGGATAAGGCGTTATCGAGTTCTAACACAGAACAAACAGAAGAACGCCGCAAAGCCAAACGTCATGTCCCTGCATTGTAAATGAATACGACAAAACAGGCATACATTTACTGGATGTCGGCAAAGAGTGTACAGGCCCTTATGATTTAACTCCAAACATTGATTTTAATAAAACGATACTATCACTGTTTGGGATAAATTGTTTCTCAATGATATGTGAGAAATCCTGCATATTTAGCGAAACATAGATATACAGAATACAATTTATGAAAAGATAATTTGGAGCGTATAACACAACTTAACAGCTGATTCGGTTTAACTAAATCTGTTCATGAGAGGTAGTGAAATGTGCACCCCCGCCCTCCTCTCCCATAGCACCGGCTGAAGCGGAATTTTATAACAGTAAACTTGAATGTTCTCCATGATCCAAATGTAACAGAAAATAAAACAAGTACGGGGAGACTTTACAGCCACCACACGACACTAAAGGAACATTTCTTTGCTAGTTAATAAAATTTGTGTGAAAAGATAGTTTTGAAGCATATAATGAATTGGCATTTGGTCGTTTCCCTACAGCAAATAGTGTGTAAATTAGACATTAGGCAACACTGCACTGTATTTACCCGCTAGGAAGGCCCACAATCTCATTCTTCCTGCATAAATACCGACTTTGTCGATCGTATTCCTCATTAACTGTGTACAATATGTTTGTTGATTCAGGTACTGGTATCTCGATAGGATTTCTAGCCCCGTGTGTGGTAGTGGGCATGATATATAATGAAGACCCGGGATTTCAGATGGCATTGCTAACAGTTTCGGGCAGCTTGGGGCAGATGACAATACCTCTTGTTTATGAAGCATTTCTTACTTACTATCACTGGTCCGGGGCCTTTGTTCTTCTTGCAAGTATTGCTCTGCACGGTGTTCCTTGTGGGCTTCTTATCTATTATTCAAGCAACCTACTTGTCAGTAAAGACGATAAAGATGTTAGCTATTCTAGTGATGCATGTGCCAAAGAGCAGTTAACGGACCCTGTGATATGGTTATTTATAGTAATACTTTTGATAATATTCGGAACAGGTAAGTTTTTAAAATACTAGTATATGTAAGAAATACATTGACAATGGGTATTTAATAAAAAGTATGCTTTGTTTTGCTTACACAACTATCAATTTAGCAGAAAATGCATAAATGCACATCCGAGTTGAAAATGTAGTATACACAATTTCAAATCAATATTTACACATCCCATAGAGCATTTTTTGAAGATAAATATTAAAATAGATATGTACACGAGCGAAAACGTCGTATGCCCGTGACAAAGTCAATCATGTTGCTTTTCTTTTTAAATCTTCACAATAAAAGTGTTTGCCTACATTTTAGTACATGTTTCAACAGAATATGTTCTTTAACAGTAAATTTTGAACCGTGGTTCCTGGTTGACCAAATGGTATCTTTGGGATATTCACAACAGTTTGCAACACAGCTGCTCTCAGTGTTTGGATTTGCGAATCTAGTCGGCCGTATCGTTGGCAGTGTACTGAGGTTAAGTTGTCGATCATTTCCAGCGATATGCAATATGTTTTACGTTTGTCCTTTGATAGCCCTTGGTCATACCCTCGTTATGAAGCTATAGACCTTCAATAATTGGATGATTGCTGCCTGCATTGTACATGGTTTTGGTTACGGAAATCTTGCTGCAATTACACCGGTTGTTCTTTACGATTTAGTAGAACGTGACAAGTTTCTGGAAGCCTTTGCCCTACTTGGATTGGCTATTGGAACTGCAAACTTACTTTGCAATTTCGTGGGAGGTATGTCACTTCTATAATCGTATGGACATTAATTGATATTGTCGCTGTAAATATTACTACCTGTTGTTCACATATTAAATACAACATTTTCCGCTTAGCTGCAAAAGGACGTCTAATGCATTTTTCCATATCTACAAAGGCGATATAGGATACATAAATAATGTCTTTGACGTCTATTGATACTGTTAAATAAGTCAATAATAATGTATAATTGAAAAAAAAAAACAATTTAATTTCGTTATTATGATTACAGGTAGCATACGCGATATTTATGGAACATACGATTTTGCTTATGAGCTAGGGATAGCAGCAGCTCTTCTAGCGACATTTGGTTTCTTAGTATTAGCATGTGTCACGAGGAAATGCCACAGGAAAGAGAGTATTTTACAACAAAATTATTCGAAAACCAAGCCATACAAATCTATACATTGAACTGTTATATGACTTTTCTTCCAATGAGTCATTAAATTGAATTAAATATATTGCAATGATGCTCAATGTGTATTTATCAGATGTTTCCAGCAAGCGTTTGTGAAAACCTAGTGCACCGGCTGTGCAGTAGTCATCTTACAAAACATAATCTCTATCTATATATTTTTGTTTTGCAAAATGATTTACAAAAATATTTGAATTTCCTAACCTTTGACCACTTATTTGGTAAATTTGTAAGCATCAGATATTAGAATGTCCTATTTCGGGTTCGCTTTGTATGGTGAAACATGGGAATGGCATGTCAGGAAAATGATTCATCGATCAGAGTATCCGTTACATCGATCATTTTTAATGAAATGACTCGTCCTCCATCTCTTACCTTCCTATCGAAATGTAGACCTCTCTGACTTCTTTAGCAATAATGATAGTAAGCGAGCGTATGTAAGCCATAAGATGACAAAAATGTAACAAGACGAGTATGATAATCAAATTACTCAATTTGACACTAATCGTTCTAAATTGAAATGGCTAAAACACTCAGGCGTCAGACAGTTTGGATTGGTTAATTATTCACAGTTGATTGAGTTTATTACGACACCTTTTGCGATTTAACAACTCGAGATAAACATTGTGAAAACAATGCAAAATCGAGAATTGGGGCAAAAAATATTAGCACGAGATAATGAAATATTCGGGATATAAAACTCGAAGATAAGCAACGAATTTTATATAAGATTATATATTTACATAAGAAAGAATCTTTTTTGATTTTCTTCTTTTCGTTCGCTCTACACAGTCAGTCCAGTAAACATATAAGAAGGAATGAAATCAGTACTTTACTAAATCGATCGAAATAACAAAATATGGAGACAAGCAATGTCTATATAACGAGGTCCGACTGTATTTTGCAAGAGTTTGTTAAAGTTGGAGGTTCCAATAATAGAAATCTTAGAATTAAAATTAAATATAAAATTAGATATCGCTATCTAAAAACTACAGATGTTCTTTACCAAATTTACCCCAGATTGTCCGAAATTTTAAAGACTTTTTAAGAAACCTGACACGGTCGTGCTCTCTCTGTATTCTACGAGGATGCATTTTTAAGCTAGGGAAAATTTTATGTAAAATACGATTAGATTTGTACATTTTAGACAAAACAATCTGCTAAAATATCTTCATTGCTAATGTAAGGACTCAAATTCATATTTGGTGAATTGTGAAAAATCAGGTATGTAATTGCCAATAGAGTAAAAGTAAGTACAATTACGATTATGAAAAGTTTCAATAAAAACCTACGTCGTGGAACTCTTTATATAGTATTTCCCGAAAATTTCATCAATACGTCCATTTTCACATAGATCCCCAGTATCTTAAAATTGACCTACCATAAGAAAAAGAAAAAAAAAAAAAAGCATGCACACTACCCTATCTTTGTTTCGGGCTGGATGTACTTCAGGAAAAATGGTCCTTTGAAAAAAAAATGTTTTTATTAAATTAAACATTGTAATATTTCATTTTAGATCAACAACAGTAAAGAAAACTATTAATATACCCTACGTTCGTAAACCGAGTGATTGCTTATAATATCTAAACGTTCATATTTTACTCATACTTATTTATTTGAAAGATATATTTGTACATTTTAAAATGTGCTCATTTCACTAACATGGCATCATACAAAATATCCGTGGTTATAGAAGGCACACTGAATTACCAGTTGACACACACAATACAAAACCTAAAATGTTACTATAAACGCAATGTTTATATCATTTAATAATTTGCCAATTCCCAACAATAATTGTTATATATTTTCATAACAAAGTTAAAGGCGCATAATGCCTTTGTTTAAAATGTGGCTGACACTTTAAGCAATTGTCTTAAGTAATATTTCCGAAAAACTTAAATAATGTCAAATCATCAGTAAATAAAATGTGTTCAAATAAACTGAGATATGATTCTAGTGTTCTTGTCTTGTAATGGAAGCATTTTACAGGGTGTGGTTTTTAGCTAGGCAGATAACTGAAACAATACTGCATTTGGTGATGCAAGCATGCAATTTGGCATGTATACTCGTCTGAGGCTACTTTTTTCAAAAAGCCCGTTCAAAATGGCGGCCATTTTTCAAGATGGCCGCCACAGGAAATTGATTTTTGACTTGAACACACCTATGCAGAGTTTATTTTTGTCAATTTTGAGAAAAAATATCTCTTAAGATGCTTTGCGTGTGCAAAACCTATTTTTGATACACAAAAGACTGGTTTCAAAATCCAATATGGCGTCTTTCTTTCAAGATGGTCGCCGTTTCATGTAAAAAGCACTAATTTGCCATTAACACTGACGTTCCTAGTCAAATCAATTTTAATGTTATGGACAAATAACATATATTTAGAGTGTTGAAGGACAGTTTTGTCTCGCCTGCGACTTTTAAAACTGATGGCGGACAGAGGCGTAGCTTTTCCGACGGCGACGGCAATGACGACGGCGGTGGTGACGTCAACGTTAAGGTTGTATGTCAAGTTTATTTCTCAGAAACTACTCTGTTTATTGGATTGAAACTTAACACGCGTCTTTGTAATCATTAGGCGCTGTACAAAGACAAGCTCAATAACTCTGACATACATTTTAACAAAATTATCCCCCTTTTAAACATTAGAATTTTCAACGTTAAGTCTTCGTATAAAGTTTTTTTTCTCAGAAATTACTGTTTAAATTGGACTGAAACTTCACACATGCCTTCATGGTCATTAGGCACTCTACAAAGCCAAGTTCCATATTCTGACATGAATTGTAACAAAATTACCCCCTTTTAAAATTGGAAATTGTAATGATAAGTTTTTGTGTCTCTAAATGGAATATATCTAAATTATGTCCCTTTATGACCGTCACTGCTTGATTGGAACTTGTAGTCAAACTTTATATAAGGCAGACATTTTAAAAATTTAAGTGTATTTCGCAAACCACGTAGACACATCAATTTTGATAAACAAAAGACCTGCTTTGTATAATAGCTGAAACAATGCAGGTCTACCATACTTGTTTCCTCTGGAAAGCATGTTTATATTTTGTCCAAATAGTTGTCACATTTGCAGCTGTATAGATCTGTCCAATTGCATTAAGACACCTACCACAACATTCTGTTTTACACGCACATTTGGTCAGTCCTTCATAGTTATTTGCAACTGGTGGGTTGTTGTCCAGTGTATCTGCCAAAGGTCACCATGTTTCTCCCATTCCCATTCAGCAGGATTCTCGACTTCCATTTGGCAAAACTGTGCCTGTCCCCATATGCAACCAGCTAGGTATGGAGCACGCTTTGTGTGTTCGGCAAAGGCTGCTTGAGTTGGGGGAATAACATTATATGACCTATGTTTTGGGGCAAACATGTCTAGTCTGACACAATCAAGATGACAAACATTTCAAGAACCATCTTGTCCTCATTAGTCATCACTGTCCGATATACTCCTTGGTTCTCAAAGACATTTATCACTTCCCGGCAAACATTCCAAGTTCTACAAACAGCCTTTCTACCCTTTTCCCGAAAACCTGACAATACAGATTGACATGGCCGAATGATTGAATGGCATCATGTATGGGAATCCAATTCAAATTTGTTCCCTGTTTGAAGGCTACCCACAGCTGTAAAAGGCCAAGCCCTTCCAGCTCAGAAAATACATGAAAAGCGATGACAATAAAAACGACATGAGGTCATGACGCTAGACGAAGGGTTACTAGCAACAGGAAAATCCCACCCAATTGGTGCAGTTTCTTGGAGGATAATAATAACAAGACTGATCTTTTTATTTTTCGGCCGACAGGCATGTTGAAATGCACACACAAATAACTGTAATTTTGACCAGAGAGGAAAAGACTGTATGCAATCAGGAGAATAAGTCTTGAAGGTCTGACGCCATGCAGTCATGAGGAATTCGATATACGGACGGTTATGCATGCATGCTGTTGTGGAGGGTCATAAACAGCTTGCCAGTAAAGCTACAGACACAGATTTAGTTGCCACCGCTATTCATGTATTTTCTGAGCTGAAAGATCGTGCGTGGCCTTGAACAACTGTGGGTAGCCTTCGGACAGGGAACAAATTTGAGATGGATTCAGATAAATGATGTCATTCAATCAATTGGCCATGAGAAAGCAAAAGGTATTGCTTTCTTTCATGCGTTTACAGGTTTTGATGTAGTGTCAGGTTTCCGGGGGGAAAGTAAAAAGACTAT
Source organism: Mercenaria mercenaria (assembly GCF_021730395.1). NCBI lineage: Eukaryota > Metazoa > Mollusca > Bivalvia > Venerida > Veneridae > Mercenaria > Mercenaria mercenaria. The sequence goes on from NC_069376.1 coordinate 52,234,788, forward strand.
TTGACAAACTTGGAATGTTTGTTCGGAAGTGACAGATGTCTTTGAGATTTTAGGTGTATATCAGCCAGTGATATCTAATGAGGACAAGGGTGTTCATGAAAAGCTTGTCATCTTTATGTAAGACATGTCAAGTTCTATAGCAGATAATTATGGCGTCAGACTGGACATGTTGGCCTGAAAACATATGCCATATGATGCTCTTGGCCCGACACAAGCAGCCCTTGCCAAACACATAAAAGGGTGCTGTATACCTAGCTGGTTGCATATGGGGACAGGCATTGTTTGCCAAATGGAAGTCGAGAATCCTGCTGAATGGGGATGGGAGAAACAATGTGACCTTTGGCAGATGCACTGGACAACAACCCACCAGTTGCATATAGCTGTAAAGAACTGACAAAATGTGCATGTAAAACAATGTTGTTCTAGATGTAAATGCAATTATTTTGGACTCCCGTTTATGGATTTATACAGCTGCAAATGTGACAACTATTTGGCAAAAATATAAGGTCTTGAGACATGCCTTCCAGGGGATACAAGTACAGTAGATCTACATTGTTTCACCTATGACACAAAGCAGTTCTTCTGTTTATCAAAATTAATGTGTCTACGTGGAATGTTATATACCCTTTATTTTTAAAAATGTCTGCGTTATAAAAAGCTGGACCACAAGCTCTAATCGGCAGTGACGGCCATAAAGGGACATAATTGAATAACATTCCATGTAGAGACATAAAAACTTAACGTTACAATTTCTAATTTTGAAAGGGGGATAATTTTGTTAACATTCATGTCAGAGTTATTGAACTTGACTTTGTACAGTACCTAATGACCACGAAGGCGCATGTGAAGTTTAAACTCTATTAACCTAACAGTTTTTGAGAAAAATACTTAATACGAAGACCTAACATTGAAAATGATAAGTTAGAAAGGGAGATAATTCTGTTAAAATCTATGTCAGAGTAATGGAACTTGACCTGGTACAGCACCTCATGGCCACAAAGGCATGTGTGAAGTTTCAACCCAATAAACAGAGTAGTTTCTGAGATAAGGACTTGACATACAAACTTAACGTTGACGCGACCGCCGCCGTCGTCATTACCGTCCCGCCGGAAAAGCTACGCCTTTGTCCGCCGTCAGTTCCTAAAGTCACAGGCGAGACAAAAACTGTCCTTCAACACTCTAAATATGTTATCCGACTATAACATTAAAACTGATTCAACTAGGAACGTCAGTATTAATGGCAAATTAGTTCTTTCACATAAAACGGCGGCCATCTTGTAAAAAGACGCCATATTTGATTTTGAAACCAGTCTTATAGTGTCTAAAAATAGGATTTGCACACTCAAAACATCTTAAAAAATATCTTTTCCTCAAAATTGACAAATAAAAACTCGGTTTAAGTCTGTTCAAGTCAAAAATCAACTTCCTGTGGCGGCCATCTTGAAAAATGGCCACCATATTGAATTTTCAAGTGGCTAACGGGTTTTTTGAAAGAAGGAAGCTCAGACGAGTACACATGCCAAATTTCATGCTTGCATGACCAGATGCAGTATTTTCCCGAAAAATTGACTTAATCTGCCCAGCTACGCCCCCTAGCACCGGTTTAAGCGGAACTCTATTACACATCTATTGTATGGACTCCATGATCCCAAAAATACCACACTGAAAACAGACTTATTTTCTTATAATATATGCAATATACCATCTCAATATTGTTTTATTTTTGGTAAAAAGATATATTGTACTAACAAACTATTTATTGTTCCAATATCATTGAAATACTGTTAAGTGCTGATAATTGGGTCTCAAGATGTAATTGTTACATGAAATTGAAAAAGAATTGAATCAGTATACTGTAAACTAAGATGTACACTAATTAAAAATTAGTTTTAAGACACTCCATTTTGAGACGAAATCGACCAATGTTGCCCATCTATGAGAACCTATCAGTATCATCTGCATTTGACTAACCTGAAGTACATGTCTGCTTTTTTGCAATGCTAGGACGGTGATCTTTCCCGCACTGGCAGTAAACAGTTATATACATTGTGCGTTTGTGGTAAAGTTATGTATAGCAAATATCTGGGACTGCGCCGCGATCGGAATGATTGGATATAAAGAGGACATGTTGCGGATAATTAAAATATTTAAAATGGATTGTTTTCCATTTATTTAAGTAATATTCTTTGCTTTGTAAGAATGGAATGTAACCAAATAACATGATAGCAGACCCAGCTTTACTTGGTCTGTTCAAGATAGGTAAAGTATCACGCAATTTCATTATTAAATATTGTTAAGGCTCTAACATTAATTAGAAATAAATATATTTCATTTTAATTGCTTTCACCTGTGTTCTGATGCAGTTGATACAAATATTACAACAATATCGCAACAAACAAAAATGACGGAATACGTACGTACAAGGCGAAGGGGCCTAGTCACATTTGTTTGTTCCGTTCAATATTTTATTTCATCGGGATTAATATACGGATTTAGTGTTATGTATGCGGATCTTATAAATGTTTTCAGCACTTCCAGATTGAACAGCGCTTTGATTCAAGGAACATTCAATCTTATTGCTATCGGAGGAGGTATAATGTTTCTTTCTAACTGGAATTTGGTAAACCTAATGCCGTAAAAAAAATGAAATTTGTGGGGAACTTATCTGAAAGTAATATTTCGTTGACTAATTATATTCTCATGAGTTAGTTGTTTTGACAAAAATAATTAAATTATATAATTAATTTAAACTTATATATCACAAAAGTACAGTCAATGGTACATTGTCACAATATTAAGCATATGTATGAGCCTCTCAAAAGGAAATTTTATGACTAGTAAATATATATTATGCAATTTCATTTATATCATTCTACTAGGAGTTTTATGGACATTACCAATAAAGAGATTCGGAATAGGCATGTGCATGGTTGCGGGCTCTCTTTTGGGATGTTTGGGTTTCGTCACCAGCTCATTTGCACGAAATTTTCAAACTATTATCGTTTGCACTGGAGTAATAACTGGTAAGTTAGAATGCATTTTATGCCAACTGATGAAATACTGTAGTTTATCACTCACGCTATGAATAATATAGTTTGTGTTTATTTATATGATTGGTTTTCGTCAACTAGCTTAAAATAAAAAGACACCTTATGTTACTTTTATGAATATGGAATACATCAGATACATACAGTAGACAATTTTGTCTTTATTAATCGCGCTACGCGCTTGTACAAACATTAAAATTGTTTCATTTATCGATGAGGTAAGTTTACTATTCACCAGAAACGACTATTTTAACTCTAAGTAACTGTTGTAATTCTAACCAGTATATCTCACGTGACGGATCTGAAACACTACATGGAGAGTTTTATACTTATAGGTAGAGAACCAAGCAAAATATCTTTAACGTGTAAAGAGGATTGTGCATCGCAATAAAAATAGGCTTCTAACGTCCTAGGGGACAGCGAGGAATGTTTAATAATAAGATAGCAATATTTTCTTTAAATTTGAATTGCGCTTTCCAAATGGTTGAGATATAAATTCACATAGAAGTTTTTTTTGCCAACAATGTTAACGTTATTCCAAAATTTTCAATTTCATCATAAATAAGAAAGCTATTGGACACAGAAAACCTAATCAACATGTCATAGGGTGGATTTGTACATTTTGGTCCCTGTTAGCATCTTTATGTTTAATAAGTCCTTTTGTGAAAAGTATATTTCAACATGACAATCGTCAGTCTCCGTATTCTAAAAGAACCCGTTTTATAGCAGGAATAGTGTATTCTAACTAGTAAAGTATGTAGTCGTATTTAGAGCTCTAGATAGTCCCTCCGTCACTTAACCAATTTTATTCGATTAACTTTTGCACTCGTCAATAACCAATCACACCACTCTCCGTTTTCTCCACCATTATTTAAAATGTAAACAATGCCATTTTGTGCCCCATCAATTTGTAATTGTATATTTATATAACTACAGGATCATATCATTCAGGATCGTATCTGTTACATCCTTACTACCAACCCCAGGGTCCCAAATACAACCCAAAGCTCTACTAACCCATAAAAGCTAGTAGGCGACAAACAAACAAAATGTCCGTATAAAGTGTACGAAAACGTAAAAATTAATGAGTTACGATTCTTAACAAACATTTAAGAATACCATATGGAAAGTTGTATATAGTATATAACTTCATTGTACTCTTTGGATTGTTTTCCGTTTATTTAAGTAATATTCGGATTTTTACTAACCATTCTGACAAATGACATAGGCAATGGCGTTGTCGAGTTCTATTACAGAACAAATGGTAGAAAGTCATTGCGTCAATGATGAAAATGTATTCGGCACAAAATAGGCCCACGATTGGTGGATGTCGTTAAGAATGCAAATATTAATAACAAATTTCGTGTTTGAATTTAAGTAATGTATCTTCTTTTAACAAAATCATAGGTACGCCCTAGATATATTCTACCTATGTATCTTATACCTCTGACGTTGACTTTATTCAACGACGTAATCATTGTTGAGATAAATTATTTCTCAATCATTTGCGGGAAATCCTGGATATTTTAAATTAGCTAAAGTAGATCAATGAAAATATAATGTTCTTAATGAGCTAGTATTTCCTCCTTTTGCGAGGGAAAATATCTGGTAAATTATGTCCTCGACAACATGTTCTTTCCCTCCTAGGAAGAAAATAACAGATGATATTCTTGTTGTATAAATATGAGATTAGGTAATTGCATGAAAGATAAACTGTATATGTATTGCTTGCCTTGTTTCAGGTACTGGTGTATCAATAGGATCTCTAGCCCCGTTTGTAGTCGTGGGCATGATATATAATGAAGACCCGGGATTTCAGTTAGCGTTACTAGCAGTTTCGGGCAGCTTGGGGCAGATGACAGTACCTATGGTTTATGAAGCATTTCTTACTTACTATCACTGGTCCGGGGCCTTTGTTCTTCTTGCAAGTATTGCTCTACATGGTGTTCCTTGTGGGCTTCTTATCTATTATTCAAGAAACCTACCTGTCAGTAAAGACGATAAAGATGCTAGCTATTCTGGTGAAGTTAGTGGCAAAGAGCTGTTGAGCCCAGTGATGTGGTTATATATCGTTATCATTGTGATATTATTTGGGACAGGTAAGCTTAAAGATATATATGATAGGAAAACACCGGTAATAAACCTTCAATAATAAGTACTATGTTGGCTTAAGGAGGTAGTATACCTTGTTACCAGGGTTAACTCAAATTAGATGAACCATAGCATTTATTGTATTTCGTGTAATTTAATGTTTTAACTGGTACAATCTCAAGTTCGTTTATCTCTTTCCAGTACAGTATAATTTTTATCCAGGTTTGAAGTACATGACCCTTAAAAGTTATTTTATTTTGTAAGAAGAATGAAAATACGGAAATTTAACACTTTTCAGTGTATTTCGGGCTCACTGTTATCCGTATAATTCTGCGTAGTTGATAATTTTACTAGTATGCGCGTTATAATATAATATAAGCTATAAACGTATATGTCGCAGAGCTCGTATTTCCATGGTAACGCATTTTCTTTCATTTTTAAACAACTATATATGATAATGGGGTTTTGACGACTTCAGCGCCATTCTGTGAATGACCAACATGGAATATAAGGGTACTATTATCAGCAGAATACAAAACACTTTAAATGGTACCCTATTTATCTTAACGTTTAAAGTAACCATGGCAACAAAGCTGTTCAGTGTAGTTTATACTAATTTATTTAAGCTCGATTGTGATGAAAGCTTTTAGCTTATTTGAACCACTCTCGAGACCGCTTTCTGGGAAAACCTGTACTGGTGTCATATGAGAAGTTATGGTCGTGACCCCAGTGGGGTTCGAACATGCGACCCCGGGTTGAGCGGCTGACACCTTAAAAGGTGTTTAAAACATCTTGCTTTTTATAGCAATTTCTTTGAAAAATATTAAATATAATTATCTTTCTCGTTTAATGTAGCTTCAAAACATTTTATTTATTACGTTAGCAATATGTTCGTGTTATTTGCATTTACTTAAACAAATTTCAAAGCTTAAAATACTTACAGCTGTACCCATGGTCTGACAATTTTATGAAAAATTCATTGTGCTTGCAATTATTATGTATAGTGTTGAAATCAGATAAAAAGCTAAAGCTGAAATAGACCAGCGTCAACGCATTTGAATTTTACATTTAGATATATTGGTTACTAGATTCGTTTCTATGGTAACATTAATTAAATTCAAGAAATCACTACTTTCTACTGAAATTTGAACAATTTTAGAGCATAGTTTTAGTATATAAATACCAAATTATCAATCGAAATGGGAAAATAGGTATTATAAAATCAAACTGCCTAATTTTTACTTGAAAATGGTCGTAATATGTAATCTTTCACTCAACTATATTCCCCATAACATCAGTTACCAACATCCAGATCTTTATATTCCGCATAACACTTAAATATACTTACATAAAAGCCGCAAAATATTGATCATTATTCAGAGCGGAAGACTCTTAAAATATTTCGGGAAATAATGGCTTTTTGAAAATAGTTGAAAGAAAAGAAATGCCCAGAACTACGTACTGTCAAGATAAAAGTCATTAATTTTGCGCGCTAACTGACACGTAACGTCATTATCTCGATGACGTCATTTTAACGCAACAATGTTTTGTAGCGTTTCCATGGTAATTTATTAATTATTTCAGCATTATTAAACCATTAAGTATCAGATCAGAGACAGGTTAATGATTTTTTTTCAAAAGAATAAATATAAAAACACACTTAACTTCTCGTAAACGTTGTCGTAACTGTCACGTTCACTCCGGTTTGGCATGTCCACATACAAATGTTATGGTATACTACCTCCTTAAACGACGGCCTGCTTAGCAGAGAAGGCAAAATGCACAAGGTGTTAGTTTTCTAAAAACATTCTGTCATTATTATTAATCACCAATTTATTTGCGTTTACTTATGTAAATGGAAACAAATTCAGCAAAGGTGAACGTTCGTGTTCAGTAACAAAGAATAATTGATAAAAAAAAATGGTTTCATGTAACATTGCTTTTTGAACCTTATAATAAAATTGTTTGCCTACATTTTAGTTACATTTTTAAACGAAATGTGTTCATTTAACAGTCAATTTAGAACCGTGGTTTCTGGTTGACCAAATGGTATCCATTGGATATTCAGAAGAATTTGGAACTCAATGCTTCTGTGTTCGGATTTGCGAATCTGGTTGGACGTATCGTCAGTACATATTGAAGTTTAGATGCAATATTTCCAGCACTTTACAACATGTTTTACGTTTGTCCTTTGATAGCCCTAGGTCATACCCTCGTAATGAAACTGCAAACTCTCAAAATCTGGATGATTGCTGCCTGCATTGTACATGGTTTCGGATTTGGAATTCTTATCGCAATGACACCTGTTGTTATTTACGACTTAGTGGGACATGAAAAGTTTCTGCAAGCTTTGTCTCAGCTTCTCCTGGTTATTGGAATTGCAAACTTACTGTGCAATTTTGTAGGAGGTACGGCACTTCTATAATTGTATTTAAATAAATCAATATTGTAGTCGTATATAGCCCAAGTTGTTTTTCCACATATTCCAAACATAATGGTCTAAGTTGTTTCAAAAAACGTCCAATGTATATTGTCATATCTACTTGAGAACTATAGCAAGCAAAAGATATGTCTTTGATGACTAACAGGTTTGTTATTTGCCGTATATTCTTGAAAACAATAAAATAGAAGTTAATGATCTAATTGAAACATTGGCAATTTTATTTTGTGATTGTAATTTTAGGTAGCATACGAGATGTATATGGAACATATGATTTGGCTTATGAGCTGGGTGTAGCAGCAGCACTTCTGGCGGCCCTCGGTTTCTTGGTCATGGCTTGTGTCACAAAGAAACACCACAGAAAGGAAGATCTTTTACAGCAACACTATTTTAAAACCACCCCATACAACTCTATAAATTGAACTGTTTAATTACTTGTATTTTCAGAATATTTTAATTTTAGGTTAATGAATAGGAAAAGTGCTTTGAGTATGCATCGTATGTCGCACGCAATCAATTGCGGTGACCCAGTGTCGTACTTCAAGTTCTTGCAATAGTCTTCGTACAAAAATAATGGCGTTTGATATATTTTTTGAATAATGAATAATAGAAGTATTTAAATTTACTTTTCTTTGGATAGTTAGTTACAAAATTCATAGGCATAAGATATTTGATAACCCTATTATGAACAGAGTGTTAGAAAAAGGTAACCACTTTCACCATAAAAGACCATAATTTCGAGCAAAATTTCACTATTTTATTCAATAACGTCAACGTTTTACTTTTTGTAAAGTCATCATTAAATTTATCAAAAATACATTATGTATATAGTACATAGGATTAGATTTAAGTTTTCAGTCAGTTGTACGTGGACTACTCTAAAAACGTTTACACGTACACATGTTCAAGGAGGTACAATGTTGTCTAAATGGATGCTACAGTCAACATCCTCTAACCCCGGCTGGACCTGAACTCAACATTTGCACATGTTACAAGTACCAAAAGTACAGTTTTAAAGACGTCCGCAGATCAGAACATACGGCGATGTACATGAAGCTTTCAATGATACACTAGATTGAAATTCCATGAAAAGCGGCGTATATAGTCCTCAGTTAAATAAACAAAAGACGCAAAACTCGTTGACATGGCGTTTGACAAAACTGAAATATTATACGTAAAGTTTAAAGAATAATACAAACTCGCCTAAAAGTCTATGGATAAAACCTTTTTTTGTACTTTTTGTAACCTAAACCAAAGGTCTCAATCCGAAAATTGAGGAGTTCCATGCAAAGTTTGTTTTAGCCCCTACAAATAGAGTATAAATCAATATCATCATAATATTTCGCATTTACTACACAAATAAATTACGAAATGAAATAAAAATACTTATCAGTTGCCGCCACTAGATGAGATAAATATTGTGAAAGATAACGTACATCAATGGATCAATTTTAAAGTCAGAAGTGATTGTTCATGTAATAAAAGCTTACTACTATTTACGGTATCTTGCATAAAACTTGATACATTACAGAATTAATTACAAAATATTTCTTTTGACTTTCCAGTATTAGTGCAATAAAAGATGATGTACAAAGGTACCGCTCTTAAGTTATATGAGAACTCTGATTTTCATCTGCATTGGTTATCGAACATATATTAAATAAACAAAATTTTCGATTTTTAGCACATTCGTTTTTTCTACCCTTTATACTTAATTATTTAACACATAACCTGATAGAAGAGAAGACTAATGCTTTAACAGAGAAAGCATTTGCAAGAGTAATTGCTTATTATTTGTCAAGTCATGAAACAAGAACAATTTTTTATCCCCCGACGAAAGTCGGAGGGATATAGTTTTGGCGTTGTCCGTCTTTCCGTCCGTCCATCCGTCCGTCCGTTCGGAGCCATATCTAGGAAGTGATTGGGAATATTTTTATAAAACTTCAAATACTTGTTTACCACTATGAGTTTATGCGGCCCATCAAGTTTCAGTCAGTTTGCCCAAGTAACACCAGAGTTATGGCCCTTAGAAGTTTCTAGTGTTAACTATATAGGGTACTATAAATATGGCAATTTCTGCATCATAACTTTTTATATATTTGACCTAGAACTATGAAACTTAAACAGAATTTAGGTCACCATAATGTGGTTGTGCACACACAATTTCGTTGAGATTTCTTTTGTAACTTCATAGTTATTGCCCTTTAATTGAATAAAAATCAACATATTTGTACATAACAAACTTACCATTTGGTTGAATTTCATTAAATTTCTTTCATTCTTTTCCTTGAACAATTATTGTAAACATGTGAAGTTGTGTACCCACACCTGGTAATCCCCTTACCTTGGTCACTTGGTCACACCCCCTCCCCCTCCCGACCCCGACCCCGACCCCGACCCACCCCCACCCAAAAAAAATCATTTCTTATTTTAGATTTTTAAAATTAAAACTTCATACATGTCCACCACTATGAGGTTATGGGGCCTTTCAAGGTTTAGTCAGATTGCTCAAGTAACACCAAAGTTATGGCCCTTGGAAGTTTCTAGTGTTAATTATATAGGGTACTATAAATATGGCAATTTCTGCATCATAACTTTTGATATATTTGACCTTGAACTATGAAACTTAAACAGAATTTAGATCACTATAATATGATTTTGCAAACACAATTTCGTTCAAGTTTCTTTAGTAACTTCAGAGTTATTGCCCTTTAATTGTATAACAATCCACATATTTGTACATAACAAACTTACCATTATGTAGTTTTTCATTAAATTTCTTTCATTTTTTTCCATGAACATTTATTATAAACCTGTGAAGTAGTGCACCCACACCTGGTCACCCTCTTGCCTTGTCACACCCCCTTCCCCTCGCAAGCCCCCCCCCCCCCCCCCCCCGAAAAAAAATTTTTTTTTTATTATTTTTCTTTTCTTATGTTAGATTTTTTTCAAACCTTCCCTGAATATTTATCAACATGCAAGTTGTACCATTCTCCCACCTCGCTCCTCCAGCCAGTAATGCCCACCACCGATCATGCATCCCCCCCCCTTTCCTTCCCCATTTTTTTCCATCAATATTTATAATCAACATGTGAAGTTTTGTTTCCTCGCATGTCCACACACCCCTGCCCCCTAAAAAAATATAATCATATATTTATATATATATATATACATAATATTTCCATTCCTTTTTTATTTAAATTTGTTCAAACCTTCAACATGTTAAGTTGTAGCTGCACCAACCTTGCCCCGAGCAAGATATCCTACTTGATTGTGTTCTCTTAAGAACATCTGTTCTTTTAAGTTCAAATGTACATGTTAAACAGCAACACTTGGTGCCAAACCACTCAAAGACAATATTTCGTTCCAGTTAAACATCAAGCTCACATTTCAATTAACTGCATTTCATTTTAAAAGCTAAGCTTATTACAGTAAGCATATTCCATTCAAAATAAATTCTTTAGTCAGGATCAAAGTATCATACATTTATTATGTACTCTTTAATTAAACATTTGTTTTCTGTTAAACTGATTTTGACTAATGAAATTATTTGCATCTTAGTAATATTCTTAACTTTTTGCTGGATATATTTTTTTGCCATTCCTCACCACAAACCCTTTCGGCGGGGGATACCAATTAATCGAATTTGCTTGTTTCTTATTAAGAATTTCAAACAAAAATAAATGGAAAAACGACTTTTACTTCTATATTGTCAACTTGTTTTTCCTTTCGCAACTGTTTGCTTATATTAAGAGGATTTGATGATAGAAATCTTTAAATCACAACACTAGAGAGGCTTAAACCAGATTTTACCACAGATCGTCCGAACTTGTAGAAATTACAAAGGTAAGATATTCCTGGAAGCAAAGTTCACAACAAACAAAGCTAAACAAAGCCAAATTCAAACATCGCACGGCAGGTCTGCCACAAACAGAGACTTAACAGAAAGATATAGCAGATGTGCTGCTTAAAATATCCACAGCAACAAATACATTATATTATATGAAAGGTATAGGGACGGAATACAAGGGAAACCTGAGAACACTTCATAAACTATGTGTTTCGTACCATGTATGTTACGGGATATAGATTATACACTAGAGAAAATTAAATATTATACTTATTCTAATCGAACATCAAAAGAAGACACATTGTAAAACATTAAAAGGACGGTACATGTTTGTGTGATTGGCCCGCTACGCTTTCCATTTGATGGTCGATAATAATTACTCCAGTGTGATACCCTGATGCTATTTCCTCTAAATCTTACGAATGCATTTTTGTGCAATTACAATGGTGTAGTAATAGTTCAGATTCACTTGTCTATATATTTGACATTAAATTGTCTGTTTTTTTTGTAACACATTGGAGAGTTTATGTCTGCATGTCTGCATGAATTATTGTTTGCCACTTTCTTGTCTTAACTAGTTGATAATAATGTAATTACGGGTTGACATGCCCCAAACAGGGATAATCTCCACCCCACCCTCTCATTTCCATTTTATAGATTTTTTAGATTACCGACTGTTCCAAGAAAGTTTATGTACTTTATCATTATATATACCAAATTTATATGGCACTCTTTTTATGCACATGTACACGTTCAAAGATGCTTTACAGAACTACAAGTTCAACACTACAACACTTACAAAAAATGCATTTTTACATGAACAAAAGCATGAATGTAAAACATAAAGATAAAGCAAAACAAGAAATATATATACACATATAAAAGAAATAAAGTGACCTTAGAGTAAAATTTTGTTCTAAATTATGACATGAAAAGAAAAAATATATTGGTCAGTTTGCAAAATGTTAAACAAAGAAGTAGGTTCTTAGCAGGCTTTTGGAATAGCAGCCAGCGTGTCAGCTTCCCTAATATTGACGGGAAGGGAGTTCACTTCAATGTACATTGTTTTGCGGTGGTGTAGTTTATTCCCTTCACACCCCAACCCTCCGTTTGTGCCCCCTTCCCTAATTCCAACCAGATGATTTCAAGTTTTCTGGTTTTGTCTGGAAAATGCAGTTCGTACTGTGAGCTGAAATTGAAATAGACGTCTCACGCGTTATTTTATATACTACCTGTAGTAACGAAATTAAAGGCGTATGCTAGAATTCCCTGTATATGAGATGGGCGAAAATTTTCCCAATAACAGAATTTCTTTAAACTTTGGATATTGAAGGACAATCATCTAAGAAACAAACAAATGCAATAAAAATCATAGGTCACCGGATTCGAAAAAGAGTTATCTGCCCTTGAAAACGTCATTTTTGGGGGAAATGCCGTTTTCAAGGGCAGATAACTCTTTTTCGATACCGGTGACCTATGATTTTTATTGCATTTTTTTTTTGTTTCTTAGATGATTGTCCTTCAATATCCAAAGTTTGAAGAAATTCTGTTATTGGGAAAATTTTCGCACCAAATTCTAGCAAACGTCCTTAACACTAATACAAGCCGATGCATCCGATGAAATTATTATGAGATAAACCATAATGAATGTTTTTTAAATCAAAACTATTTCCATGTTCATTCTTGTTCATTGAATATCAATTTCCGTTTTTTTTAATTTGAATGGTTGTTTTGTTATAAGAATATTATTGAACGACAGCAAACACAGTGCTACTGAGTACACAATGACCTTTTATACATCTCCATACTATTTCTTATTTGCTTGAGACTAGAAGAGGACTACCCAAATGTCACGTATATTTCAAATGACTAGAATCATGTAATACTTAAATACCTATGGAAGCGTCCTGGTGCCAGCAGGGAGATTTAAATTTGTCATACGTACGATTTACTATCTCCTACGTAGGACATAGTTTCTCCTACGTAGGACTTAGTATCTCCTACGTAGTACTTAATATCTCCTACGTAAGACATAGTTTCTCCTACGTAGGACTAAGTATCTACTACGTAGTACTTAATATCTCCTACGTAGGCCATAGTATCTCCTACGTAGGACTTAGTATCTCCTACGTAGGACATAGTATCTCCTACGTAGGAGTTAGTATCTCCTACGTAGTACTTAATATCTCCTACGTAGGACTTAGTATCTCCTACGTAGGACATAGTATCTCCTACGTAGGACATATTAAGTACTACGTAGGAGTTAGTATCTCCTACGTAGGACTTAGTATCTCCTAAGTAGGAGTTAGTAACTCGTACGTATGTCACTGACTAAAAGACTGTCAAGCATGCGCAGTGGAATAATATACTCGTGTGTACTATAATTTAGTAAGGATTGTCTGATTATCTGATACCGGTAGATTACATATTTGTAAATAATTAAACATCTCCCTTCTTTCAATGTCTCACACTAACTTCGTAAGTATGAATTAAAGACACATTTGACTAAGTTCTGAATTTGACAGATGAAGTAGTCAATAAATTTGTTTTAATAGATATTTTTGAACATTTTATTTTTGTTGTTGTTGTTTTTTGTTGTTTGTTTTTGTTTTGTTTTTTTTTTTGTATTTTTGGGGGACTACGTAGTTTGGGTATAGTCACACTGCGCTACCCACAAGGTGCACTTCTAGGCATTGCTCCAGGCATGGGCAGACATCAGGTAAACACCACCGGCATTCCATAAGCCAACCGGGCAGTTTATGAGCATGAAGAATGGAAACATGTCATTTGAGGTTTCGAACCTTTACCATTCGGCTATGGAGGCCTCTCTTGAAATTATGTAGAGAGTACAAAAGTATGATTAAAGTATATCATGAAAGTTACTAAATATAATTACCGCCAGTTATTGTTTTGACCGATTGTGTGATTTGATTAATAAACTTTCTCTAAATAAAGGTACTGACCTACAAATTTTGGCTAAAATGGTCTCTGAAGTTCGGTCATACTATGGACATTAAAATTCGAGTTTTTGTTTCTAAACTATCCTTAATCTACTCAATCAAGGAAAAAAGATGCCAGAGCCGGGAATCGAACCCGGGCCGCCACGGCAATGAAAAATGTCCTGCTGTCTTTAACAATATACACCACGCAGGAATATGTATACAATGACCATTGAATGTAGATATATAATAATTAGGCAGTTTACCTCAGTAAAACGTTACAAACGCTTTTCAATTTCCAGTGTAAAAGATAGCTAAGACAACTAGTTCTCATGTGTTTCAATAACATATAATATGTTAGTAATTCATTCAAAGCTTTCTTAAGCAGTATAAGCATTAATTTCTTGATACTGGTTCCTAAAATTTCTCTTTTTTCTGTTGTCGTATGATCTCAAGGACAGTGCCTTTAATAATCAATATTTATTAGGTGTTATCATCATTTGAGCTGCGCCATGAGAAAACCAACATAATGGCTTTGCGACCAGCGTGGATCCATACCAACCTGAGCATCCGCGCAGTCTGGTCACGATCCACGATGTTCGCTTTTAAAGCCTTTTGCAGTTAGAGAGACCATTAGTGAACAGCATGGATCCTGACCAGACTGTGCGGATGCACAGGCTGGTCTCGATCCATGCCGGTCACAAAGCGACTATGTTGGTTTTCTCATGGCACGGCTCAATTTTCTTTTTCTACATTCAGGTCAAGCATTAACTAGTTACAGGAAATTACTGTAACTGCATATAAAGCATGATTTAACATGATAATAAACTATTGATACTTTTTTGTTTCAAACACTCATTTCTACTTTATTTGCATATTAAAGATGATACATTTATGAAGTTTATTAAGGTATAAAGTTCATTAACACCTCTCCCATTCATCTGGTGATAAAAGGTACTCATTGGCAAGCACTTCGTTATGCAGACTCTGAAGGTCATAAAGGATATTCTAGGATCCAGGGCACTGGAGTCAATCAAGGATTATGTTACATCATGAACACATTTGCAATGATCTCTAATGAGATGGTGATTATTATAGCTGGGATGAAAACTGCCTAGCTCAGAATCACATTTGTCCAGTCAGTCGTTAGAGTCAGAGGTAAGAGGTATTGTTTTTTTTTTTCAGAAAGTGGTATCAGAGAGGAAAGTGCTTTACATTTAATGACTCTAACGACTGATGCGAGTCTACTGTGTTCCGAAAAACTAATGTCAAATCAACTTGTGGTCCGACGGTTTTGCTTTCTTTAACATGGTGTGTGTATCTTCTATATTGTATATGTTGTGAAAAAGAGGAAGAATAGAATAGTATTTAAATAAAGTGAAGCTTTTTTGACAGTAAAATCTTTTAATTACCGAATATCACGGAATTTGTAGGTTTCAGTCATTAAATCTGGTAATCCTTTGTTTTGTTAAGTGTATGCCTAGAGAGAAGAAATTAAGGACGAGTAAATTGGTAAACATGATTTATTCCCCTTTATCGCTCTTCACAATAGAGGCTATTTTTTTATATAAGAGCTTATTTCATGCGAAATAATATATACAATTTTGTTTGATCAGAGTGACTAGATAAAAGAATATTTGACTAGTTGAAACTAACTAAATGTTATAGAACATTGACGATCGTGTCATGCAATCAGGTCTATATAAATTCATTCTTTGTTATTGGTTAGAAACAGTATTTAAGAGATAATTTCACTGATTGCAATGAAAAGTTATTTATTTAAGCCCCTTCCCGAGACAACACATAAAATACAAGAATATAAATAGTTTAGAAATTAAATCAAATATTGCAATAAATGTCATTTATCAGCACGCAATGTTCAATTAATACATGTACCGGAAACGCAAATAGGACCACAGAACGCTGCAGCGCCCCAAAATAGGAACCCTTACATATGAGTTACTAAGTCCTACGTAGGAGATACTATGTCCTATGTAGGAGATACTATGTCCTACGTAGGAGATATTAAGTACTACGTAGGAGAGAATAACTCCTACGTAGTACTTAATATCTCCTACGTAGGAGATACTATGTCCTACGTAGGAGATACTAAGTCCTACGTAGGAGATATTAAGTACTACGTAGGAGATACTATATCATACGTAGGAGATACTATGTCCTACGTAGGAGATATTAAGTACTACGTAGGAGATACTATGTCCTACGTAGGAGATACTATGTCCTACGTAGGAGATATTAAGTACTACGTAGGAGATACTATGTCCTACGTAGGAGATACTAAGTCCTACGTAGGAGATATTAAGTACTACGTAGGAGATACTATGTCCTACGTAGGAGATACTAAGTCCTACGTAGGAGATACTAACTGCTACGTAGGAGATAGTAAGTCGTACGTAAGACAAATTTAAATCTCCCTGCTGGCACCAGGACGCTTCCATAAATACCACATAAACAAGACGAGTATATTGACTTTTCCTGTATAAAGATTGCTAACTACGTTCTGCCTTGTGGCTTCAAAAGCGTAATATTGACAGTTTAAAAATGCATAAGCAAAATCGGTTTGTACAGTTTTAAGGTTATAAGCAAAAACGAAACAAACTGAATAAAGGGGTGTTTAAATGCAATATCAACAACATATGCTGCTCTTAAAATCATTCAAAGTCTCGAAGTGCATCCTCAGTTTTGAATTTAGCTCCATATCAGACAAAGAAACGGTGAAACTTTAATTTCTTTTGTCTAAAGGAGGCGTGATTTTCTATTGCTGGATGACATATACTGAACAGCAAAAGAAACTATCCAGATATATAACTGGCATATTTTGGAAAAAAATTATTGTTCAAATTTGAATTTTTTCTTCATACCAAAATTACACTTGAAGATCTTTACGTGATAAATTTTCAAATATCAATCAACCATGAAGTCAGTAGTCCCACAGTAGCCGTTTGAAAGGCTTTATCTTCTGCGCGTCAGTTGCATTGCTCGCGCTAAACTTGATTCAGTTGTGCGGTGCAACCAATAATATTGTTTTAAACTTTTTGCTGTTTTTCCGGTTAGTCAATTATCAATATTTCCAATAACAATAAAATTTCACAAAGAACATGGTTAATTACAAGCGCACATGAATTTCGTGCAAAACGGCTATTGTGGGACTACTGACTTCACGGTTGAGTAATTTCTTAAAATTTTACACGTTAAGTTCTTCAAGTGTAATGTGATAGGAAAAACACAAGTGATTTATAAATACCACAGTTCTAAAACTGGATTGCTGTTCAGTATATTTAAGAAATTCAAGAAACTTTAGTCGCCTCTGTTGCTTAGTTATAACTGGTCTGCTTTGCTGTAACACTCCTTGGCCGAGTCATATCAAAGGCATGTTTTACAGTATCAACAGCTTCTTGGCATTCTTCATTTATTGAATAAAGTATTCTCCTCTTTTATACCCTCGTGTCAACAGACACAATCGGGAAAGACGTGATTATTAACAGGTAATAAATCGATACATTAAAGTGTCACATGCATAATAAACTTTAGGTGTGGTAGCTGAGCCACTTTAAATGACAATGCAGTTATTTATCAAGAGTTATAGCAAACGAATCTTTTCCCCCCTAAATTGTCTATTTCTTTTATATAAAGGACTGAATATAAAAACTTCCATTAAAACGTATTCGCTAACTTTGTTTTCAGGTCTTTAGCAAAGTATATCATCTTTCATATTTATTTAAGGTTAAATTGACATAGAACATGAGTTCCTATTTATTTCAAATGGGTTATTTTTAAAAACATCATTTCTCAGCTATTATCTAGTTTCTGCGTTGGTGGTGAATTCGCAGCAGAATTGGCGGGAAATGAAAGGAAAAATACATCAGCTCGACGCGCAGTTTATATGAGCGGAAGGTTATTTCTGTGTTTTAAGGAAGCAGCTTCACAATTTCTTATTTGAACTTGAAAAGAGTTCATTATTGTTAGCTAACTTTTAATGGGGAGTAACCTATTTCGTAGCCAAAACGATGAACGTGGTTTACATCACACACCTGTTTTAAAAAATAGCTCATTTATAAAAATGAAACATTGTAGGAAGGATTAAACAACTTACTTTATCCTTGTATAAACATTGTTACTTGTTTGTGAAATAATAATCGAAGTAAATTTTGACAATTTTGATAATGCAGAATGGATCAGAGTAAAGGTAAAGACAAGGCTGAAGGAATCAGTTATAAGACTGAATACGAAGGTGAACTAGTATTATACACATACAGAATATTTCAGTTCGTGCTAGAGATTTGCCATAATGTGTAGTCGTTTTGTCGTTTATACTTTTAGTTTCTATTTGAAAAATAGTAATTTCTTTAATTAGGAAAACATAATTCTGAAGAAAGGGGAAGAACTGTAGTGTAGTAATGTTCTGGTGAGAATCTTGTGTATTAATAGGTATGCATGCTTGATGCTCCAGAGCTGTATATTTGCCATCTATAAGTATGATTGTGTACTAAAAAAGTTTAACCCACTAAGTATTGTCAGTATAACACTACAAACATATCTAAATCTATCATATTACTAGACTATTCCTTAATTACAACGCCAGGTAGGTGTGATTAAATTTGTCGCTTATCATGCAATTTTGGAGAGAATGAAAAATAACGTTCCTCGACCAAGGAGATAGTTCGTTTGTTTTGAGCTCGACACAGCTCAGACAAGAACAGCAGAAAATAAATAAAGCAACCTACAACAAAAGTATCAATCCTAGTTTTTAAAATTGTTTTTTTACATCATTAACGTAAGGCTTATTCTTGCATCATTAAAATAAGACTCATTGAAAGATTTGCCAATTTTTGTACTCAACGACATATTTGCACTTTTGAAGATTTCACATTTTATCATCCATTAAAGTACGTGATTTTTGCTTGATAACCAAGTTTGTAATCGGCCAACCCTTCAGTAAAATAAATAAAGTGTAGTAGTACTTCCTTAATCAGTTGTTATCAGGTGTTAGTCTGCACTCCTGACATATTGACCTTACAGGGTTGATAAAACAGAGTTTATTTATTATGCTCTTCCTAAAAGTGAACTTATTTTAACCTTGCTGTTTACGTGATAATAAGCATACACAGACCTGTATTATTTCAAAATACGCTCGCACGCTTGATGGAGTTGCCTAAAATAACATTTTCATTGATGGAAAGTGTATAAATTGCTTAACATTTATTGCATTTTTTAACATTCATTGCAATTCATACTCGCTTTAGAGTGTAAGTTAAGATAAGAAGTTTGCTTTTGAATTAAATAACATAAGAAATTTGTTTAAACAAAAGCGAAGACGTTGTGTCGTTTTAATAAGAACTTTGTTGTGGAACCATTCAGGATAAAATAGTGGCATGGGATTAAAAGTAGCGACTGCAACTCAAGTAAACAGACAGCAGAGCGTGTGTGTTCCTCGGACGTCATGGTCAGTATTGATTTATTTGTCGTTGAATAAAATCATCGTTCGATGTCACGATGCGAAGGAATTATTTCAAGAGGGCACGGCCTGAGTGATATAATAATACGCATCTAATGCTTTTATTCATTAGCAATTCACCGCTTGAGATATATTATTTCGATTCTAACACGATATCAAAGATTTTTATCTGAATTATTGGCGAAATCCGCTAAATATTTGGCGGTATGACGTAAAAGTTGTGAGCATTACTAGTGATTTTATTGCAAATAATATACAAGTTCAGTCTTATTTGTTTAATATGAAAGAAAATCGGATCATGTTAGAATATGCACTAATGGGTCTTCCGAGGGATCTACTTTCCAGATTTTATTTACAGCGCAGTTACTTCGAAACATTATACTATAAATCTTTTGGAATCTGCAAGGGGTTTCATATATACGCCAATCTGCGGACCAAAATGTGTAAGGAGCATAGCAAAATAAAAATATACTCATGAAATGACCATAATAAGGGCGATAATGATATTGATAATACAAAGGTGACGCAGTCAACAGCAGAGAATGAAATTGCTACATGTTACACATTGGAAGAATACAGAAAGCTTGTTTATAAATACAATTATGATCCAGCACGAATATTGACAGATTATTTGCTAATGCAAAAGATGAATTTGCTGACTTGTCGAAAATGCGACCTCATTCACATTTTACGGCGGACCGAATTAATTAACAAATCTATTATGATTTTATTTCGGTTTTGTTCTACTTTTCGATTAAATTGTGTAGATAATGTTTTGGTTCGGTTTTCGTTCCCTATAATATGTGAAATGGCCTTAAGGTCTATAAGTACATATAAAATATGTCTTTGTGAATTTAGAAAGAACGTACCTAAATATAATTAAATAGATTATTCAAATATGCACTAATGGGGTATAGAACTCGTGGTTATTGGTTAGCGTTCATATTATTGTCCAAATAGACTGGCATCAGTCGGTAGAATCCTTTAAAGTAAATATCTCTGCCATTAAATCTTTTCAAATAGCACTTTCTGGAGAGAAAAAAAACCCTGAATCTGTCTGTTGAGATGAACCTAGAAAGGAAAGGCTTTTGTTAGAAATTATCAGTGTCATTATGAAGAAAGAAATATACTTTATTACAGATTACTTGATCTCAACAGATTTTGTAAGTCTATTGTCCTAAATGAGGCATGGCGAGCCATGCATCTGGTTCATGATGTTTATAACAACGGTTGGATGTTTGAAAGTTGGCTGTTTTGCATCTAAATCTATCCGCGTGATATTAGATAAATGGAACGGAAGTATATCGCAGTTTAACTTCCTAACATATTTTCTAAAGATTTCGTATAAAAAGATAAAAATGTTTTATTTCCTAACGATATAAAATTCTGAAGATTATAAAGACGAAACCGTTATGCCACCCAACTCATTACTGAAGTAGTTAACAGCTGGTTCTTGAATCATGCAATGTAACGGTGTTAAGATATTTGTAAAGATTTGCGTCTACTACTATGTTGATAAATGTAAAATGTATAAAGATACAAAATCACGTAATGATATATTTTTCTGCTTACAGTTCAAAGCTTGGGCGTTATTTTTCCTTGTTGACGGTTGTGGTTTTGATTGTATCTATCACTGCTGGATCTAGTAACGCAACTGGAAACAGATCTACAAACATCGTATTTCTACATCTACTCAGTTTTGCTGCACATTTTGGAGTACAATGCTGGGTAACATTTGTGGCAGGTAATAGTTTTATAACATCTAAATAACAATCTATAACGGGATCAACTTTCATAATAAACACTCACTAAAACCTATCCGAAACTGTAAATGCCATATGAAATGGTTCGTACCTTTTATACTTAGAATGTTTTAACTTGAGTGAATGATGTTACGCCGATCTAAAGTTTAGAGGAATTAAATCATTGTATAAAAAAACAAAAAAAAAAAAAAAAAACGATACCAATGCATGTACTCAGTATGTCAAAGTTTCATTCTATACTTTTATTTCAGGTTTCGCGATGTTCTTCAGTCTGCCAAGGATCATGTTCGGGCACCTACAAAGTAGAATGTTCCCACTTTACTTTACATTAACATTGGTTTTGTCATGTGTTACATTGTTAACATATGTTGTACAACATCCATATCCGACAATGACGTCATCAGAAGCAAAGCAGGTACATAGATAGCATCGATTGTTCACATTTCGTGTGCATTCGTGAAGTATATTTATAAAAAAACAAGTTTCGTTTCTGATTATTAGGTTATCAGAATCAAAACGGTCAAACAATATTGATCTGTTGCAGCTGCATGAAACATACTTGTGAATTATTAAATATTTACTAACAAATAAATAGCTTTCTTCAAAACTTTACGTGAAATTAATTAAGAATGATGTGTTTACGACACATCCATAATATAATTAAATAGCATGACCTGTATTTTGACTTGTTTAAACGCTTTCATCATTTAAATTATTTTCTCCTTTCAGCTAATGGGAATGTGCATATGTGTTATATCAACATTCGTCAACAGTTTTTACCTGGCAACTGAAATCGTCAACGCAATGATTAACGTTTTTGAGATAGAAAAATCATCCGGAGTAGCATATGTCGTAGGATACTGTGACAGAACTGAATTGAAGAAAGATCCTAAGTACTGTGAACATTATAAACGATTTAGATTGGTTCACAGTATATCAGGGGTTGCTAATGTTGTCACTCTAATTTGTAACATAATGTATTTATACCACCTGGCTAGTATTAGCGTTAATCTACATTTGAATCATTTGAATAATGCCTATTGTATATGATTTTGCTTTCATCTTGTTCAGAAATCAGTATTAGATTTCACATAGATATACATGTATATTGTAACCTATTTACAGTAGAATATATTTGTTGTTGTCTGATTTTTTCTCATGTATAATGTTTGGTCAGTAGTTTGTATTATATTTCTTCTGAATGATATTTCAGACAATCATGTATTGTAGAGATAGAACCTAACATTTTCATTGATAGAAATACATTAAATAAAGTCTAGAAATTGATTTCCAAGTCCTTGAAATTAACAAAAATGATTTCACAAATATGCAGTGTATGATAGTTTTGATAATATCAATAACAGAAATTTTAATATTTAATTCAAAGTTGTGATCCGCAAAGAATGTCAACTCTTTCCTTGGGCTAGTACTTGAAAGCAGAGTTATTTATTAGTTTACTTCCCTTGCAATTACACAATAGAGTAGAAAACGAAAACAGTTTAAAACACAATATTATACATTTTTGCACAACAAAATTGTTTAGGATTTATTACGATGTGTTTGATTTACCCCTGAAACACTGGTTCCTATGATTTTGTCAACTTAATTATGGTAAAAATTAACTTTTAACAAGCCGATAAAAAATGAAATACCAGTAAGTATTTTATAGTGCAGATAATACAGTTTTGCTTGTATCAAAATGTCACAATAGAAGCACTTTTGTAATACAGAACACCTGGTAGGATTAGTAAAGGTGCAGTTATACTGATCTCTTTTTCCTATGCCTATGTGTTGGGAATAGATCACATGTACTATCTAAAAGCAATTAACATCAACTTGATATTGAACAATATATTATCAGTTTACAGAGAATTGTATATATCTTTCTTGAAAGATATTATGTTTTCATGGTAAATAGCATATTACAACATTTATGTTTCCTTTCGTATATACATCGTATTTACATTGTCGATTTCTGAGAATTATAAAATGTTTCATCCATTAAAGAATACTCATTTCGCTATCATATTAATCGTTGTTCATATTATGTCAAACGTTTATCCAATGATAAATATATACATGTATAAATATAAAATAGAATGAAATCACTTACATTTCTTTCTGTTATCGTTTCGTCTTTATTGATTTATTTTTATGTCAGACTCAAGAAGTATTCAGAGAACGTATGGCATGCTTATATCGAATCGTCTTGGAAACATATAAACACACGTAACTTGAGGTAGATAATGAGAAATATTAACGTCAGTCAATCTTAGAAAATGGTACATCGTCAATGCAAACAACCGAAGACTGAGTTAAGCCATTACGAATGAAAGTACAATTTCCAGTAAAAACTTCTGTAATAAAATAATAATACAAAAAGTTTTTGAGACAAATATCATGTTACTAGTAGAAACCATATAATTGCAATCTATCTGCACCGTGACTTATAACCCTCTGCCGAAGGTTTAAAATTGTGGCGTCGTCCGGCTTTCCACGGAACCATCATGGGTTTATGGGATTGCGAGAGTACAGTTAGTACTTTGGCTTTTATTTATCTGACTGTTTGGGTTTTATGTGGCTTCCTTATATGGCTATTTGGATTCATACAAACGTCCGTTTGTCCATCTGTCCATCCGTCTGCCGGTAGGTCCGTCCGTCCGAGGTCATATACATGACATTGTTTGGATAATTTAAATAAAATTAGCAAACTAAGACAAACACACGCACATACAGACAAGGGAAAAGATAACACACGAAGACAAAACGAACAAAGGAACACAGTGGTGCATCGCCTTGGATCGGTCAGGAGCAACAACAACAAAGAGCGTAAAGCGGTTCATGGTACGCACCTTATCTCACTCGTACTTCCACCATGTTCAAAAGCCATAGGACACTGTAAAGTTATACCCGCTAGTTAAGTCCCTTACACAGACAACGGTAACAGAAGGCACGGCATGTTAAACACAAAAATGCTCTAGTAAAACTATATAAAAAGCAAAACTAAAAACTCAAGCATGAATGTACTCAATGCCTTTGGGCCCGCCCGCTTAGGGAGAGCGCAAATCTACGTATCGCGGGCCCGAGGCGTATGTTCTTTGCAACGATTTGATAAAAGACATTGTGTCCTCTACCCCAGATTCATGTGGGGAAGTTGGCAATTACTTGCGCAGAACAGGTTTGTACTGGTACAGAATCCAGGAACACTGGTTAGCCGCAACTGAAATACTGTTGAAAAACGGCGTTCAAAGCAAATAAAACAAACTCGGTGCCTTTGCAGAAGACAGAGCATCACGTGAAACATCCATAAGGACCAGAGGACTCTGTGGGGTTATAAACCTAAACTGCCTATCATAGAGTCTTCCGCCTGTTCCGTCGGACACAATGAAAGACGAAAGTGTAGTGCAAAACTGTGAAAGCGTTGAATACTAAACATATGGTGCGTCTCGAAACACTTTGACCATAAACTTTTAATAAAATGTTTTATAACATTACCAGATACAGTAAGGAAATTACAATGACATAAATCGTATGAAGTTTATTAAAAGCATTTTATTAACATTTCAATAAAAAATGTTTTGATATACCATCTCGCAGAGTTTTCTTTAACTTACTATTTAATTTTGTAACCTAATCAGAATTATGACAGTAAAATGTAGCAAACGATGTACATAGTTTGAATATAACGGTAGCCTTGCTGGAGAACTTTTAAATTATTACTAATATCTTGATTACGTTCATTTAAATCATCAACGCGACTTCACGTAGATGTTGCCTTGAGTACATCCTCATCCAAATGGGGAGTATTAACAATACGGAAATTAAAATAATACCTCTTGTCATAATGGAGACATATTGTTTTTGCCCTGTCCGTCCGTCCTTCCGTCACACTTCATTTCCGATCAATAACTAGAGAACCATTTGACCTAAACCTTCAAACTTCATAGGATGGCAAGGCTTGTAGAGTAGACGACTCGTATTGTTTTTGGGGTCACTCCATTAAAGGTCAAGGTCACAGGGGCCTGAACACGGAAAACGATTTCCGATCAATAACTTGAGACCCACTTGACCCTAAATGTTGAAACATCATAGGATGATTGGATATGTAGAGTAGATGACCTCTATTGATTTTGGGGCCACTATTAAAGGTCACTGTCACAAGGGCCTGAACATGGAAAACCATTTCCGATCAGTAACTCTCAGAATGTTGAAACTTCATAGGATGATTGGACATGCAGAGTAGATGATCCCTATTGATTTTTGGGTCACTCTATCAAAGGTCAAGGTCACAGCGGACAGAACATGGAAATATATAGTCAATAACTTGAGAATCATTTGACCTAGAACCTTCAAGCTTCACAGAGTGATAGGACTTACAGAGTAGATGATCCTTATTGTTTTGGGGGTCACTCTATCAAAGGTGAAGGTCATAGGGGCCTAAACATGGAAAACAGTTTCTGATCAATAACTTCAGAAGCACTTGATCCAGAATGTTGAAACTTCATAGGTTGATTAAACATGTAGAGTAGATGACCCCTACTGATTTTGGGGTCACTTGTTCAAAAGACAAGGTCACAGGGACCAGAACATGGAAAACGGTTTCCGATCAATAACTTGAGCACCTTTTGACCCAGAAACTTCAAACTTCATAGGATGATTGGACTAAAAGAGAATATGACCCTTATCTTTTTGGGGTCACTTGAGCTAAGGTCAAGGTCACAGGGTCATGAACATAGAAAACTCTTTCCAATCAATAACTTGAGAACCACTTGAACCAGAATGTTGAAACTTCATAGGATGATTGGACATGTAGAGTAGATGACCCCTACTGATTTTGGGGTCACTCGATCAAAGGCCAAGGTTACAGGGGCCTTAACATGAAATACGGTTCCCAATTCATAACTTGAGAACCACTAGGCCCAGAATGTTAAACTAAAGGATGATTTGACATGCCAAGTACATGATCCCTAATGCAGCCAACCATAAGTGTCTCTTTGACTTTGATATTTTTCTTTGTTTTTTTCGATCTTTTCCCCTATTGACTTCTTGCCTATTTCGACTATGCAGTGGGGGAGACATGCGCTTTTCTACAAAAGCATCTTCTAGTTTTGCTTTGTAATTGTCATAAACAGAGATGTAGATCTAAAAACGAAGCAGCAGTATCCGAATTGTTAGTTTTATTTAACTGGAACTCCTGGGACAATAAACGGATATATCGTCTAGATAGACCGGTGTATTGTTAAATGCAGTTATAATATATGTCGTGGTATTTGGAGCAACTTTTAGATTATCTAGTGATGCATTTTATTTTCAAGTTATATTTTGATATCATTATGAT
Source organism: Mercenaria mercenaria (assembly GCF_021730395.1). Taxonomy (NCBI): domain Eukaryota; kingdom Metazoa; phylum Mollusca; class Bivalvia; order Venerida; family Veneridae; genus Mercenaria; species Mercenaria mercenaria. Next base: position 52,261,732 of record NC_069376.1, read on the forward strand.
AAAGAAACTTATAAAATTTTGTATAGTCATAAACGTGCGAGTTTATCAGTTCCTTCCAACATATTCGCCTCTACCTAAAACATAATACATTCAATATGAGGAAAACCATACAAATTGGGGAACATTTCTTTGTTTTTGCTGTAGCTGTTTATATACAAAAGATCGATTTATAGTAAAGAATGCTCGAAATGGTATAATACATCACACTAAACAACGTCAAAATGACGGTATAAAATAGATCTTAACGACTACTTTTAGACATATGAAATGTTTGATATTTCCATTAAATTATAGTCATTTATTGATGAAAGGACAATTATGTTTACAGTAATAAGAGCTTGCAAGTAGATGAACCTGGCCGTCAATTTACTTTGCAAGCAGTAACTTATTTTCTGCCTTGAGTAAACTATAAACATAATATTGCTGACATTTTATTGACTCTAATTATATTATTTAGTTATGGAGAAATAGCCCGGTTTTACTGTAATAAAAGGAATTGAATCAAACCCCAGGTATAGTAAGGGAATAACTCTGGTTAGTATAATAGCAAAATATATTGGAATGAAATAAATTTTCGTAGTGTTAATCTAACGATGCTTTAATGACTAGTGACTGTATATCATTATTATTCCTCACATGACGAATGCAAATTTCTAATTAGTTTAACTTGAAAAATGTATCATATTATCCAGTGATTTTATATTTCATGCGCAAAATCGTTATTTTCTGTTTTGCGCATGTGATATGATCCGTATTTTCATATCACATGCACAACAGCGCTATTTTGCTTTTCTTAAGAGATTGATACTTCCGCATTGATTAAGATACTGCACCGATGAATTTTGACGAATCGCTTACATAATTATATTATTTTAGGATTAAAATACTTTTTCTTGTCTTCATGCATGTGTGAACCCTACCGATATTTCTTCTTTTAAAATAATGACTTGCTCTCCGTGCCTAAACTTTCGAAAACAATCTTTTATCAAGTATTGAATCGAAACTATAATCATAGGATAGGAAATTACCTAACTAACAAAATGAATGCTCACGCTCATATGTTTCGTTTAGAAATAAAAAAATATCACCGTCTTTCAAATGTTACTACTGTCGGTTTCGGCATTGGCCAAACGTTGAAATCCGCGCATAAATATATTGGTCAACGGTATGTAAAACGTCTTGGCTAAACGTATCATACTGCTTGAAAAAAAATCGTTTTACACAGCAGTGTCGCCACAACGTGTGAGTGCTAACAAGTAAAGACTCTCCGATGTTTTTTGTTAGAATTTACTTTTTTAATGTTAAAAAAATCATTTAACTCAATATGTTGATTTTCCATTGAATATTTTTGACCTTTGTATATTTTCGGTATAATAAAATAAATATTGCATTCCTGAGAGGGTGATATGAAAACTGTTCAGCGCCTTGGTCGATATTCATACACCTCGCGGTGAACAATTTTCATATCACCTTCTCAGGAATGCAATATTCATATTTATAATTGCATACATAGATTCAGAATACGTTGTTCACAAGATTTTTCTAATGGTTGTATCTCTTCAGTAAAAACCTGACATGTGAAAAACTGACCGCTACAACGGGAAGGGATCAGTTTTAATGCCAGATACATGATTTGGACACATTTTGTAGAGGATCACTGCAAACTATCTACATTTTAGGCTATGTGGTGTTAAGCAAAACGATTTATAAATTTTGTCTATATTGCTATAAAATGGAACCCCATACTGGGTCAATGTTCCCGCTAGGGGTATGACTTGTTAAACGTGTGCGCCCTCGTGGTATAATAATACGCACCTGGACGACAAACAATGATTTTATTCAAAACCAAATCACTAAATGAGATATATTATTTCAATTCTAATGTAATCAAGGACTTTAAAATCCTTGACGACATCCATTAAATATTTGCCTGTTTTCCGTTGGTTTCTTGTGGTATAATAATACGCACCTGGACGACAAACAATGATTTTATTCAAAACCAAATCACTAAATGAGATATATCATTTCAATTCTAATGTAATCAAGGACTTTAAAATCCTTGACGACATCCATTAAATATTTGCCTGTTTTCCGTTGGTTTCTTTTCCAGCGCGCCGCTATGCCATTTGACTTTAAGACGAAATAATTGTGACGTCAGAAAAAATGAATTGTTGTTTAATAATACACAGTTTTCAGCCTTATTATTTAATAGAAAATGAAACGGGTCGTGTTAGAATGCCTATTAGATAATGCTGAACACCAAATATCTAAGCTTTGGACCTTAAATTGCTTTGTAAATGGCCAAAGGCAGTTGAAACACCTTTCTGACGACAAACGAAGTTTTAGATAATAAAAGTAATGTGTTAAATGGCAAATTAAGGTATGTACTTTACACATTTCTCTTTGCATTGACCTTCATCATATAAATAGATCTTATACGATAAGTAATATACATTACATCGTACGATTATTTTGCATATTTCTATTTATGCATAGTCATTTGTTTATTAAACTAAATACGTGACTGCTGTGACTGCGGGAACTTCTCCTCATACACTCACTGTATCGTTTGAATGATGCAATAAACATGTGTTTTACAGTGAAATTCCATTCATTGTATACTTGTATTACAATAACATGTACTTGTTGGCTTCCAAAGTCAGATACAGTAGTCAGGAGACTCATATTAAACGTTTGTTATTCATTAATTTCAGAAATAATCTATTACGACTGTGTTGATAAGCTATGGACTACACTACAGAACGCAAAAGAAAACGTATTTAAATGTTGCCAGGAAAATCTCAAGGTGGTTCCAGATATACATTTCTCAATTCACAATCGTTTAACATAATGGATGGGTCAGGCTCATTTACGGGACAAAGTGTACATACAGAGAGCACTTTGCTGTTAAAGTCAAATGGTATTAAAGAGAAAACTTCACAGGTAAAAGTAAAATCTAGCTACTAAACCTTGTTGTTTCAGATATTTGTTCGCACTAAATGAAGTCATAATTGATTGCTTATCAAATATATTGCTGCTATTATTTTTGGTTAAGCTGTTCGTCTGTAATCATGAAGATTTGTTTGCTTTGGGTTGAACGCCGTTTTTCAACAGTATTTCAGTTAATATGTAATGGCGGGCAGTTAACCTAACCAGTGTTTCTAGATTCTGTACCAGTACTACCTGTTCCCCACAAGTAACTGCCAACTTTCCCACATGAATCAGACGTAGGGGACGAATGATTTAGACAAATGTCTTTTATCAAATTATCAAGGAGAACATATGTGCCGCCCGAGGATCGGACTCATGACCCGCGATCCGTAGGTCTATGCTCTCCCTACTGAGCTAAACGGTCGGGCGGCTTTCGCAGGAAGTTATCGTTCAACAATTGACAACTAGCGCTATATGTGGAATGTTTCTACTTAAATTGTTTGTTCAATAGAGTAGTTTACTCTATTATATTTTCCCTGTTTTGATGTAGATATAGAGACTGACTGGATATAAGAGGTGCAACAGTATTGGACGCCGACCTATTCCGCGATGTGATGGAAAAAGTTCACTTCAATTTCAGTACACTGAAATGATTTTTATGAAGAGCTTTGTTTCCTGGAAATGCAACAAAAGTTTCTACGCACTTTTCCAAGTCCTTAAGATTTTATTTCGAAATCTAGTAGCAAGACAGTATAACACACATAATATATAAAAAGATATTTTTACTTTAGAATTACAGAAGCTTGCCGTCCAACTGTAGAAAACTGGCCGTTTTGATATCTTGTGTAATGCAGTTAGTTGTATGCAGTGGTATTGGGTATGGTCTGAGTGTAATGTATGCTGAACTTGTCATTGTCTTTAATGCAAAGAGGGCTGATGCTGCATGGATACAAAGTCTTTATGCTGGACTATCTTGTGCCACTGGTTTGTAAATCCGTTGTTTACAATATTTATATATATATTAAGATTCGTACATGAAGAAAATCTCTTTATTAGCTCGCAGTGACGACAATCACCAGAGTTATTGCTATATCACTGGTGTCAGTGTCGGCATCGTGTTAACGATTTTCAGCCAGAAAATCTCACTTATTACTCCTCACAACTAAATGAAACTTCATACGTGACTTTCCAATGATCATGTCGACTGACTGATGTAACTGTCATAACTTTAGCTTCCATTTTTCTTTTTCTCCTTTGTGTCCTTTGTATAATTTTCCAACAGAATTCTGTTCGCGAAATAAAACCTTATTTGCCCTGGTAATACCAACTGCACAAAATACGTCCAAAAAGCCAGCCTTTATTTTGATGAAATTATGCCTCTATTTGTACTTTTTCATTTTACTAACAAATTCTGTTTACGATTACGGGCGAGTTAGTATAACAGTTACTAAGTGTCACATCTAAACAATGCTTCACTTACGTCTTTTCTAAGGAAATACCAACCTGAATAACACAGGTCTATGTCCCAAAATTCCTCTTGTTTGATGATTGTTTTTTTGTAAATTTGTATATAGCAAATCTTTTCCTTTTTTCCAATGCTTCTTTTGTTTTGATTTGTCAGAGAATAAGTCTTTCAGTTATTGCACATCGAAACTGACTGTATCTTCATGCATGCCTTCCCATGAAAATACGAACTCAGTAACAAAACCCAACACAACACAATACAAAATGTGGAAAACCACAGGTCGCCCAACCCAACATAAACAAAAATGTTTCAGGCTCGGTTTGATTGAGCCTGCTCATGGATGGTGGAAATGCAAGCTTCATTTCTAAGTTTCCGTCTAAATGTCTGCACTACCCCGACATATCCAAAATCACTTTTTTCTCTCAGATTCTATGTTTTTGTATATTTTCTCTTAATGTTCACATTACTCACCGCCTCACTCCACTTCTGACCGCCCTCGTATTCCACCTCCCACACTCCAAAATACTTTAAGTTCCTCGTGTTTCTTGATACGTTTAAAGTGTTGCTTTATTTTCTAGTTGTTTTTTTTTTTTTGTTTTTTTTTTTTTTTGATCATGGATAACATTCATTTATACTTTTGTAGAACTCCTCTTAAGCATGTGCTAGTGGGTGATAGTGGTGTTGCACATTTCAATACTTCTCATGAACAGACTCAGTCAAATCGAGTCTGTTATTATGTTGCTTGGTTGCATTCTATGCTTCACTAATTTTGTTCATATTCAGTTACTCCACATCCGTCACCCATGCCAGTGCCACTCCATCAAACCGACCGACTCAACATGTTAGAGTTGTCTTCCTTCAATTTGGTTTCTTGTTTTTTCTTGATATTGTAAGACTCGTAGTCATCTCCCACTTTAATTACCCCTGTAATCACCCCTTACCCACATTTTTGGATTCCTGTGTGTCTCCTGAGTGACCAACCACATCTCACACGAAGCAAAAACAGATTTTGGTGATATTTCATTGTCTCTTAAAATTCGGTAACACTCTTTGCCATATTCTTCCTCATCTCTATCCCCTAAAAGTATTTGCTTTTACGTTCACTTTTTTATGTCGTTTGATACTTTTTCTTAGTATCCCGTTACTACCACCTCTCCCCAACATTACCACTACCAAAAGTGTTTGTTTTTACTTCTTTTGTGTTTCTTGACATTGTGTCTTAGCATGCCACCCCACCCCACCTCTGTCGCGCGAATTTCTGTTTTTAGTTCGATATATTCTTTATTTGTATGCTGTCATGTTAAGTACTGTTTCTTACTCAATCAGCCCCCACCAACCAAACATTCCTTATTAAAAATATCCCCCTTTCCAAACGTGTTTTTATTTTGCTGCGGGCTTCGTTCTCTGCTGATAAATTTGTCTTTTGATTAAGTGTTTGCAGGTTATTATCCGAATATTTTAAAGCTACTAAGGTTATTTGTAAAAATATATATTGCAAAACTCTTATGTCAGTAAGTTTATACAACTAATCACTTTCAGAGTACTCATTTTTTATGGATTTTTGAGTGAAATTGTTTTTCGCCTAAAATATGTGGGTTAGTCCCTTTAAATTTCAGCTATGAGGTTTACATGCATAACTTTCAAATGTAATGCAAGACCATTTTAACATTGCTTCTTACAATGACTAAAACTGCAATTCTTCCATGTATGAATCTCGACCTCTAACTCATTGCTTTTAATACACCTTATTTAAGCTGGTTATGCAAAACCTTAAAGTTTTGATTGGACATGTTTGTTTACTTTTACTGCACTTTTTAATATAGATTATACAGGAAGGTTGAAAAGCCATACAAAAATAGGAATCAAGTCTTGAGTCTTTTTAATTTGATTTTTCATTCTGCGACTTTAGGCACTCAGTAACACTGGCACCAGACCATGAAAAATGCCTCTCCCGGCCTCTGTACAATATATACCCTGCCCCTAGGTATTCTATAAGAACCATGGTCATGAACGGGAAAGTGCCCTAACCTATTTCAATCGTACATTTCTCACCCAAAACGCGCAGTTCGGTTAATGGGTGCCTGGCATTTTGAGCAAGTGGTAATTTATCTTCCATCGTGCACCAGTAACATTGTCTCAATATTTCATATTGCAGAGATAATCCGCATATTTTTGCTTTCGTCAACAAAAAAAAAAAAACTTCCGTGAACTTTCCTAATGAACATCCGGTCTAGAGGTCACAGCAGTGTGCACAAGTTAGGCGAAATGTAAACAAACAAAAAACAGAAAGTAAAATATTCACAGTTTTACAATAAAACTCGAAATGATGAATAAAATTCATCTTAGATATGATTTTGAATTTGAGGTCATACATTGGTATACATCTGTTCTGTTTATTTAATTCATATTGCACATTTATGCTGCATATACACATTTTAGCGTACACGAGTAGTTAAACGACGACTGACATACATTTTCACATCAGCCAATCAGAATGGATTTGTAATCTAGACCGGAACTTCACTAGAGAAGTTCAACCAAGTTTTTTGTGTAACGTTGAAAAATCTATAAACTACGCGTTATTTCTCTAAGCTAAGAAATATTGAAGAGATGTGACCGGTACACAATGGAAGATAAATTACCACTAGTTCAATATGCGTAGTACACATTTTCCGAACTGCACGTTTTAGGTATGAAATGCGCGACTGAAACGGGTTAGTATATTTTCCCGTTCATGACCATGGTGCTTATAGAATACCTAGGGGTAAGGTATATATTTTACAGAGGCATTTTCTTTCTGGTCTGGTGCCAGTGCTCAGTAAAGGCAAACTGGATCAAACCGGGGGTGTTTAATGCAATGATATTTAGTATGACTTTAGGCTATTCCGGCAACTCTAATTCATTAACAGAAACAACCTGTTTTCCACAAGTAACTGGTAGCTTTCAAACAGAGAGAATCTAAGTACCTACCTATTGCACAGGGTGGGTCAAACCATTGGAAAATGCATATGTTTTGAGTACATGTATACGATTAACAAGTCTACTTAAGTTATGCTGGAAATTAACAGATTTTAACTTCGTTTGTCCCCAGTTATATACAGTGTATACATTCATCTTGTTTCTTACAAATGCATAAGCGACTAATTAAAGGAGTACAATGTTAAGTATCGTCACATAACTCTAAGGATGGCATGTTCACCTAAAGCAATGTTAATAACGCATATAATGAGACACAATGTTTAATCGTCATTTTGAAACTTAAATATCCTTAAAAATAACTTCGAGTTTCTATTTTGCCTTTCAGGTATATTTTTTGCAGGATTCATAAAAAGATTTGGTCCAGGTAGATGTATCGTTTTCGGAGGTGTCATGAGTGGGATAGGGTTGTTTGCAAGCGCATTTGCAAGTGGTCTTATTCCTATAATCTTATGGACAGGCGTTTTTGCTGGTAAATATTTAACGTGAAGTAAATAAAACCATTAGTAAAGAACTAAATTTTACATATTCTGACAATGTTTTTGGAATTTACAGGGAATTTAAAGCAGTTTTATATACAGTGTATTCAGGTGATGTGTTATGTTTGTCTTTGTTGCAAACTGAAACACAAACAAACATACGATGCACGCACGCACGCAATCACGCACTCACGTACAAACAACCAAATATTTTCATACATTTTATGGATGTATAATTGAAACGATATTAATATGTTGCATATTAATGAGCTTTCAAAACTGGATGGTAAGCTTTGCATGCAGGAAAATAATGTCGTCTGTTAATTTAAGATTCAAAATACATCAGAGAAGCATAATACTTATTAAATAATAATGCTTAGTGCCAATACATTAACATCGTAGTAACACGTGAAGTGTTCTGTTTTATCAAGCGATTATTAGGCGTCTGAGATATAGACACCAGGCCTGATCTTTTATGAAACATCCATTTTTTTTTGACTTTTCTTATTTCAGGAGTGACAACAGGAATATGCTACTTGGGCGCTTTTATCGCAACTGGTTTAATGTTTCCAGAAAATGCAAGTTTCTATCTGATAAGCCTTACCATTGGCAACAGTCTCGGTCAATTTATAGTGCCGCTACTTTTTGAGACATTTATATCGCAATATTCGTGGGCAGGGGCGTTTATTCTTATTGCTGGAGTATCCCTACAATGTGTTCCATGCGGTATTATTATTCACTACTCTAAACGCTTCTTTCCAAAAGTGAACGTAAGCACTTCTCCAACTTCGAACGCTTTCTGTGACAAATCATTACTCAGTGACTTGGTGATATGGCTGGTGCTTCTGAATTTCATTTTAAATTCAACGACAGGTATAGTATATCTAGTTTTGTGTAATTTAATAGAAATTTTTGAACTGAAATACCTTTTAACTCACATTAAAGTAGTTCTGCGCATTTCATTAACCGGAAGTAATCATTTATCCGGATAACGAAGACTAAAGCCTGGACTCGGTATACGGAAATGAGAATCGTTTCATGAATTATTGGTAACCCGTGTGTTAATTTACTCAAATGACAACACTCCTATGTTTCTTAGGATTAAAAATGACATTAAACGTTTGACACGTTAAATATTTCCAAATAATGTTTTTACAATCAGTGTGCAAGGCGCGGGTCTCTTTAATTACGGGCAAATATCTCAAAAACAAGCACACGGACCTATATGGAAGGGCATTTAAGTAAAAAGTCCATTCATGTAAATGACTTATTCTTGCATGTAAATTACATTGATACAATGGTAAATTAATATTCTAATATTCTTTGTCCCAACTTCTAAATTGTTTGTATGGAAAATCACACTTATTATATAAATTATACTGTTAATGTCCGTCATTAATTATTCTATGTCCCAATTTCTTTAACTATAATATTATATTCCCGTTTGTAAATTGTTCTTATAAAAATCACTCTTGTTGTGTAAATTATAACAATTGGACATTAAAATTCTTACTTGTAAAATGTATTTTTCTTATTTTGAAATAACTCGTAAATGTGATTGTTTTAACTTCCAATATTCCGTGTACAAATTTCTTATTCCTTTTTATGGAAAACGTAGGACTTTGTAATATAAGTTAATTAAGAAAGAAGTGCCATCCATAGGTTGTCCAGCGGGTTCATTTGAGACGGTTTGTCCAGGTGTCCAGGGGGATATTTTCTAGAAAAAAAAATGCCTTCCCATGCCATGAATATACTACCACTTTAGATTCCCTACAGTTTGTTAACTCAGCGCCGGGTTATAGTGGTGAATACAGCCAGTCTACCAACCCCTCCGATCCGTGACGTTCCGTGCAAAGCATAGTTGTAAATACATGTACAGTACTGACTAGTGCACAAATTAAACCAACTAGAGCTAATGCGGCTTAATATATTACGTTATTTTTAAGTTATTAAGCATATATCTATTTCAAGAATTTTAACAAAAACATTTGATAATTTTAGGTTTTTATTAGCTCACCAGAGCACGAAGTGCTCAAGGTGAGCTATTGTGACCGGTCATTGTCCGGCGTCCGTCGGCGTCCATCGTGCGTCAACATTTTCCTTGTGAACATTCTAGAGGCCACATTTGTGATCCAATCTTGATGAAACTTGGTCAGAATGTTAGTCTTGATGATCTCTAGGATAATTTCGAAACTGGGTCATGTGGGTTTAAAAACTAGGTCAGTAGGTCAGATCAAAGGAAAAGCTTGTGAACACCTTAGAGACCACATTTGTGACCCAATCTGTATGAAACTTGGTCAGAATGTTAGACTTGATGATCTCTAGGTCACATTTGAAACTAGGTTATGTGGGGTCAAAAACTAGGTCAGTTGGCCAGATCAAAGGAAAAGCTTGTGAACACTCTAGAGACCACATTGTTTGACCCAATCTTTACGAAACTTGGTCAGAAGGTAAGTCTTGATGGTCTCTAGGTCAGTTTCGAAATTGGGTCATGTGGGGTCAAAAACTAGGACAGTAGATCACATCAAAGGAAAAGCTTGTGAACACTCTTAGAGACCACATTTTTGACCCAGTGTTTATGAAACATAGTCAGAATGCTAGTCTTGATGATTTCTAGGTCAAGTTCGAAACTGGGTCCTGTGGGGTGAAAAGCTAGGTCAGTAGGTCAGATCAAAGGAAAAGATTGTGAACAATCTAGAGACCACATTTGTGACTTATCGTTATGACACTTGGTCAGAATATTAATCTTGATGATCTCTAGGTCAATTTTGAAACTTGGCCATGTGGGGTCAAAAAGTAGGTCAGTAAATCAGATCAAAGGAATAGCTTGTGAATACTCTAGAGACCACATTGGTATCCAAGTCTTTATGAAACTTGATCAAAATGTTAGTATTGATGATCTCTAGGTCAAATTTGAATCTGGGTCATGTAGGTCAAAAACTAGGTCAGTAGGTCGGATCAATGGAAAAGTTTGTGAACACTCTAGAGACCACATTTGTGACCCAATATTTATGAAACTTGGTCAGAATGTTAGTCTTGATGATCTTGAGGTCATGTTCGAAACTGGGTCATGTTGGATTAAAAACTAGATCACCTGGTCAAATCAAAGGAAAAGCTTGTGAACACTAGAGGCCACAGTTGTGATCAAGTATTTATGAAACTTAGTCAGAAAGTTTGGCTTGATGATTTCTAGGTCAAGTTTGAATCTGGGTCATGTAGGGTCAAAAACTAAGTCACCTGGTCAAATCAAAGGAAAATCTTGTGAACACTTTAGAGGCCACATTTGTGACTCAATCTTTATGAAACTCGGTCAGAATGTTTGTCTTAATCATTTCTAGGTCAAGTTTGAATCTGGGTTATGTGGGGTCAAAAACTAGGTCACTAGGCCAGATCAAAAGAAAACCATTTCAACACTCTAGAGACCACAATTTAAGTTTGAAACTCATGAGAATTAGTCAGAATGTTTGTTTTGATAATCTATAGGTCAACTTCGAATCTGGGTCATGTGGGGTCAAAAACAAGGTCACCGGTCAAATCAAAGGAAAGGCTTGTGAACACTCGAGAGGCCACAGTTGTAACCAAATCTTTATGAAATAGTCAGAATGTTTGTCTTGAAGATTTCCATACCTCATGTTTTTATTTCGATGTAAATGAGATGTGAAATCATAATTTGTAGTCCTGTTTGGCGCCATATAGCCTATACTGTGTTGGTGCGCCGTAAAATTCAAACCAAATCAAATTGTCTTGAAGATCTTTAGGTCAAGTTCAACTCTTGGTCATATGGGGTCAACACGAGAACTACATGCAGATATAGACTTGTCATAGTACGCTACTGCGGAAATATAAAGTGGTAGTATTGGACTGGGAATTCATTGCATGCATAGGTTGTCCAGGGGGTGTCTGTCCATAGCTTGTCCAGGGGGGTCTTTTGAAACGGCTTGTTTTGGGGTATTTTCCAGGACAAAACAATGCTTTCCATATATGTTATCCAAGGGGTGTCTGTCCTAGAGGAGGGGTTCTGGAGACAGCTTGTCCAGTGGGTGTTTTTCAGGGAAAATGCCTTCCATATGTCGTCCAGGGTGTGCCTGTTTAGGCGGTCTTTTGAGACGGCTTTTCCAGGGGGGTGTTTTTCAGAAAAAATGCCTTCTATAGGTTGTCCAGGGGGTGTGTCTCTGGAGCTTGTATACAGGGGGTGGGGTGGGGGGGTTCAGGAAAAATGCCTTTCATAGGTTGTTCAGGGAGTTTCTGTACAGGGGGTCTTTTGAGACGGCTTGTTAAGGGGATTTTTTTTTTTTTAGAAAAATGCCTTCGATAGGCTGTCAAGGGGGTGCTCGTCCAGGGGGGTCTTTCACGATGGCTTGCCCGGGGGGCTATTTTTCTGGGAAAATGACTCCCATAGGTTGTCCGGGGGGCGCACTGTGTCAAATTACTTTGTCCTTGGGGTGTTTCCCCTACTTATGCCACCCAATGGGGGTGTTTTAGGGGTGTGTCCAAGGGGGTATTTGGGGGTTGGGGGGCGGGTGCGGATATTTTCTGGAATAGCCTATTGAAGCGCCCTCTGTCTTAAAAGGAAACGGTATTTCTGGTTCCTTCTTTGTTATTATTTCTATGTAGCTGGATAGCATTATCACTGGTACCCTTCTAAATTCTATTTTTCAGATTGTAACTTTTGAATGCGTAGGAGACACGTTTCCTACTATAACTTCTAAATGATTTTATATATGTTTGAAAGTACGACAAATACTTTCTGAATGAAAAAATGCGAATAATGAGACTTGATGAAACACTTGAAAAGTGTATTATGAAATTTACAGTTAGTGATTAGTAAATTAGGACCTAGAGAAAAATTAAAACTTCAGCATTAACAATTTAAACATAACAAAATATGTAAAATCCATTTTGCATGCAGGAATTTTTGTGACAAAATGTTATGTTTTACACTATTGATTATCTTTTCCATACAAACAAATTAGAAAATGGGACATAGAAATAAGAAATTGGGACAAAGAATATTAAAATATTAATTTACCATTGTATCAATGTAATTTACATGCAAGACTAAGTCATTTACACGAATGGATATTTTTAGTTAAATGCCCTTCCATAGACCTATATGTTTTGATTCCATCATTTTATAATCCATATGTTTATCAACGACTGTAAAAAGTTTCATTAAAATCTACATTGTAGAATAATTTCTATTCGCAAAAAATGTTATCAAAATCGTGATTTCCTATAGACGCCCATTATGAAAACCAGTGTGAGGTCCATTTTTTCAAATCAGTCTCATCAAAAATCAAGCACACGACCCTATCTTTTTATTTTCCAGATTTTCTAAGTATATTTTGAAGTTTTGAAAACTCAGGGTTTAATTAAATTCTATATTGCAGAAAAAATTTATTCGAATATGCAAAACTAGCTTAACTTGTAGATAGTTTTAAAAAGTCGCAATTTTCGTATTTACTTAAAATGGCGATTGTATTCAGTGTTAAATGATCATTAATAAAAGAAAATATAACTTTCAAAGATTACAAGTACCAAGTAATTCAACTGCATTGCCCCTGTGAAGCTTATTTCTAAATTCAGGTGCGGATTTTAATCTTTTGACAGTTACATACATTAAAGTTAAACTTTATACATTAAACTTTAATGTATGCTTTACATATACAATATCCTGATGGATTATAAGCCGACTAACGGTGACTAACGGGCAATATATACAATTTGATGGTTAAAATTCAATTGATAACGGTATAATTTTCACTAGCACCTATCGTAGTGCCACGGATAAATATTTATAATTACAGGAAATGTCGAAGCGTGGTTTATTGTTGATCATATGATATCACGTGGATTTCCACGAGAATCTGGTTCCATTACGGTATCTGTACTAGGAATAGGTAACTGCCTCGGTCGGGTAGTTGGAGCTATACTGAGGTTTCATTGCGTGTAAGATCTTTTGCAACGACATAAGAAAATTTGATGTTTCTATCCAATCTATATAATTAAAGTAAAATTTTAACATTGGTTTAATTCAATTTGAAAATGAAATGTCATTTAAACTGGACTCGGTATCGTTATATTTCATGGTCCGTTAAATTTTATCTAATAGAGTTCCGGCTAAGCCGTTGATATGGGGCATGAGGAGTGTTGTATTTTCCATTAGCTCTCATTAACAGACTCTGCCTCAATTTGCTTGGTAAGGTTCTATGCTTCTAATGCATTATCATTTAGACATTTTACAATGATCAAAAGATTGTAAATGCATGTTTTCAGGAATTTTCCGACAATTAACCATTGGATATATCTGTGCCTTATCAATGCTGGTTTACACGCAATTATAATTAATCTTTACGACTACTGGTCAATACTCGTATCTTGTTTTGTATTTGGAATCTCCTTCGGTACAACTGTTGCACAGACTCCAGCTATAATGTATGAAGGCACTGGACTAGACAGATACCCTCAAGGAATGGCCTTAGTCAATATCATGTGCGGGTTAGGCAATATGTTTGGTCCATTATTAGGAGGTAGTATTATAATTTACTTCTTGTTTTGTAAAGGTTTTTGTTCACATGGATAACTGCGGTAATCTTCAATAGAAAAACATTTTAACTTCACATCGAGAACTGTGCAAACACATTTTGTCAGAGGTGGATACATTTTTATAAGAATCTCACTGGTTGAAGGTGTATTTGGAAATAACTGGCTTACGAGGTAACGAGGCGCTGTCGAGTTACCGCAAGAAAGTTACCTCCGACAGCATGCTATTTCCATTTGCGCCTTCTGCCAGTGATAGATTCTGTTTCTTTCATCATATTTTCTTCTTAATAGAAGAAATGAAATTTTCTTTAAGCACTATTTTGTTATAGTAGCGTATGACTAGACATTCATTCGTAAGTTACAGTACGAGAGTCATTTCACCCCCCGCATTGTACGACCAGTTTTTCTAGCACCGGTTCACGGGAAAATCCTGTCTGGTATGCAAGAAACCATAATTTATGACACTTAAGTTAAATCCTTTCAAAATTCAGAAATAATTACGAGAAAAACATCGCAGTGCGTATAGTTGATAAGTTAAATAGTTTGCTAGTAATGAATTACTAAAACACCAAAGAAAAACTACTATTATATAGACAATTTGAAATGTGCAATTATTAAGATATGTATTATGTATTCTTCAAATTAAATTAAATACAGTATTAGACAATTTATAAATCAAATCTCCTCATACATAGGTGATGTCCAATTTGTGTTTTTATTTGGGAATCGTGATATGTATTTATAGGCTTAGACAAGTCTATGTGTTTACAGCTAATTTGTGCGTACTTTTTGTTTTGGGTTTAACGCCGTTTTTCAACAGTAATTCAGTTATGTAATTGCGGGCAATTAACCTGATTCTGTACCAATACAAACCTGATCTTCGCAAGTAACTGCCAACTTCTCCACATGAATCATAGGTGGAGGACGCATGATTTCAGACACAATGTCATTCAAATCGCCACGAAGAACATATGCCGCGTCCGGGAATCGAACTCACGATCCCGCGATACGTAGATCTGCGTTTTCCCTATTGAGCTAATCGGGCGGGCTAACCTATGCATTTCATGTTTATCATGAGAGAAATTCGTTGGCCTAAACTAATTCTATTTGAGAAACCCTATGTTATTTAATATTATATAATATTTTCTGCTATGTTTTTCAGGATTAATAAAGGATGTACTTGGATCTTACGATGTCTCATTCTATTTGTCGTCTGGTGTTGGTGTATATATCAGCTTAAACACATTAATTGTTGCATTCTTAATGAGACGACGACGGCGGGCTGACTCGGCGAACTCGGTCAAATATTCACTTGTTGAATCAAAGTAACTTGCAACCATCTATTCTATCAAACTGAGGCACTTTTATTCTTACATTTTAAAAATAACACAACTGCTGTCGTCAGGAAGCCGTTAAGTGTGCCCATACTTGTATTCTTATATTTCATCGATACTAGTATGGTACAATATGCAGCACATTCAAAATTCGCTTGCATGAAATAAGACTGTGCCTGTTGTGGCTGTCTTGACTTGTTGAAAACTGAAAGAAGCAAAATGTGTATAAAGCAAATGTGTTTTAAAAGAACTAATATAGCATTCTATACTATATTTCAAACGGCACACAATTCCATTTATTATATGACTCCTTATATTAATCGCTGGTCAATATTTTGTGACATTTACCAGTCTACAGTTCAACAAATTTTACTTGACTAGTCAACTATTGAAGAAAAAATATAAAAAAAAAATATGTATTTCTGATGTCATGCAATAAAACACATAAGATGACTAATCGGTCAACAGCCGAAGCTAAAGCTATCGACTCGCGGTACGAATAAATCACTGGTAGGAAGGAAAGAGGCCGTCTAAAATCTATTTAACAGTGTAGAGACAAATGAGCTTGTTTAAAAATGCTCTTTTTTACAAATTCACAATTAAACTTTGTACATGAATATTTAAATATGACATATCGCCACCTGTCGAAAGTTATAGATTATGCGGTTGCATGTACAAATGTTTAATAAAATGCATAACCACACTTTATTTGTTTGTTTTGGGTTTAACGCCGGTTTTCAACAGTATTTCAGTCATGTAACGGCGTGCAGTTAACCTAACCATTGTTCCTGGATTCTGTACAAGTACAAACCTGTTTTCCGCAAGTAACACACTTTATTATCTGCCTAATGTCTAAAATGTACTTAATTAAATGATGGACTAAAATATGTCAGCTGTTTCGAAACATAGTATATACTAGATAAATCTGAGATAGTGTATTGTATGGATTGAGATCCGTGCAACTCTGCAAACATTTAGTGCTAGGATAAAAAATAAATAAATCGACTGCTAAGAAAAAAGTAAATAAAATTTTAATAATAACATTAAAATGTGAAACATTAAAAGATTCCGATTAAAGTAACCTGGAGCTTATACGACATGGATTCTAAGCAATTACCACAGAATTTTCAAGGTTTCAGCTCAGAATCTGCTTACTTGCTAAACGACAACGAACTTACATTGAAAAGGTAAATGTATAGTTGCATATGATTTATTATATAGATATATTTAAATTATGCTTAGTGTACGTCAAGCAGAATAATACGTAACTGAAAACGTTACCAAACTTTTGTCTAACATGTCTTTATATATTTCGGACTTCCTCTTCAAATCTTCGGAATATAAAGAGGTTTTTACCTCTTTCATCAAAAACCTTTCTATCATTTTAGTAAAGAGACTATTACTTCCGATTACAGACTCATATATTGTGAATAACTACCTCCAAACAAAGACAGGTTTGCTAACCAAAGCATGATCTTTATACAATTTTGCTATGTTCAATGACATGCTGTAAGTAACAAAATTCTGGAACTGTTTTCAGAAGCCGTAAAGAAGCTTCCAAGAAACGAAAGTTCTGCGTTCTTGTGGCATGTGTGATACAACTAGTTGTATGTGGTGGTACTGGATATGGACTGAGTGTCATGTACGCTGAGATCATTATTGTATTTAACACCGAGAGAGCAGATGCAGCCCTCATTCAGAGCTTCAACATGGGTATGGCTGCAGCAAGCGGTGCGTATATAAATAAAATCTGAAAGGTAGAAAAAAAACTCAAGTATATTCTGAATCATATTACGCATTTTAGCGCACTGAAAAACTTTCAGTTCATATTTGCCTAAATTTTATTCAGGCTTAGGCAATAGCTTGATAAAGTGTGTTCAAATGTGTCACTGACAACACTCTCTGTAACGCTGAGGGAAGAGTTTTGAATATTTATAAAACATTATCCATTCCTTTACGTGCGAGACAGGTGTTCCTCATAGAAAAAGTAAGTATGTTAGTCTGGTGCCTTGGCGTTTGCTATCTTCTCTTTAGACTCATGATGCGGTGGATAATTCTTCGTACTGCGGACACGTATTTAATTGAATCATGTCCGGGAGGGAAACAAAACATGCCCGTGATGAGGTCTGGCTTGTAATGCCACCACACCGCGGTGGAGATTAGATTAGGCTTTGTCTGTCTGTCCCTGTCTGTCTGTCCGTCAGACAAGGTTCGTGTTACACATATCGCCAAAGGTATTTGATCTACCGTCATTACATGTTTTTTCTACATTAGAAGTTGTGTATCTGAGACAGAGTGGTCAAGGTGAGCTAGTGTGATTGCCGTGTGTCCGTCGTCGTCGTCCAAAGTAAACAGTTTCGCTTTGGACACCCCAGAGATCACAATTCCGGTCCAGTCGTATTGCGACTTTGTCAGAAAGTTTGTTTTAACAAAATATCTGACGAGTTTGAGTTAAAAGTGTGGGTCTCTAGATGGTTAACAAAGCTTCTCTATGCTTTGATATAGTGACGAAGTAACGCAATAGACTTTATGAAGACAAGTACGTCGAACTAAATTTATAAAGCAAATAGAAAATATTGCCACTATTTTCCTAAGAAGATATTTTTATAACCTAGTTTTAAACTTGACGAAGCTTTTATAAAAAGACAAACATTCTGACCACTTTTTATGTATATTAGGTAGAAAATATACGCCTTAAGAGTGTTTTGAAGTTTTTTTATGGTATGTCCTAGTGTCCAATCTTTATATCCCAGATAACCCTATTCTAAACTTGTTCTACAGTGTATAAATAGAAATTTCATGTAGAAAATATGGATCTAGAGTGTTTTATATGAGTAAACTTACTGACCTACTTTTAAGCTAGACGGCCTGGTTTCAAACTTTTCCTAGATTACATTATAACTGTGTTTCATACAGATCGGACAAGCAGTTAAGCCAATAGAGTTGTCCGTAAGTATTGACTTGGCACCCAATATTCTGTATGTTCCCGAAGTCTGGGGGTTGTGGTTTCCAGTATCATTTACACACTTATCATGATTTTATGTTACATTTATTGAAAGAAATACATTCAGTTTAGTATTAAAACATTCTTCTATGTGCATGTAATTAAACCGTTGTAAAATGTCGACTAAAATATCCTAGATCTTAGACAAATTACTCGTCATCAGCGTTTCCAAACATTTAAAAAAAAATCTGGACTGTATTCGATGGACAATTCAAGCATATGACTTCAGTAGTTGAAAAAAAAACGAAATTGTGTCATGAATACTCCAAAAAAATATAAAAACGTAAATTAGATTATAATTATCCTAGTTTACGATTTTATATTCATTTTTGTAGTATTATTTATGAAACAATTTCCTTTTTTCATCGCTGACGTCAAGTAAGTTAATACAGATATTTTCAGGATATAAATTGTGCGTTAATTAACAAAAACGCCCAAAAATATTGGCGAAGAGTTTCAGGCCAGTACTTACAGACAATAACAAGGCGTTTCGTTTCTGTTATTTAACTCAGTGACCTAGTTTCTGACCCAGTTTAAACTTAATCTACATTTGACAAAGGCAAACATTCTGACCCGGTTAGAAAATATTGCTTCTATGGTGCTAACAATGATCCTTCTAAAATAAAACCTTGTGACCCAGTTGTGACCCTATATGATCCAGTTTCAAACTAGATCTAGATATTAATATAAAATAAGGCACTGCCTCAATCGGGAATCGATCCGACTGCCCATATTTGTACTGATGTTCAAGATGTTGCGATTCGGACAAGATATGTGAACACTTAAACAGCACAAGGAAAAAGCGTATTCTTCCAAAAAATCCGAAGTCAGACGCTCTGTGCACGTGCCGGAAGTACACATTTTTAATTGAATAGTAGATATCTCATTCGGTATATCGCAAGTTACCGTAGAGGGATCGATCGATTCCCTATGAAGTAAAACGTTCTAACCACATTTTGTAAAGATTCAATATAAATCATGACCTTTAGTGTGTTAACAATGTTTTGCTACAACCTCATCTAGTGACATTACGTTTTTACCCTAGATACTCCAGTTTCAAACTTAGGTTTTATAAAGACAAACATTCTAACCAGGTCGATCCAGTAGATAAATGGAATCTCGAGTGTTAAGAAGACTTTTCTTTCATTTGACTCAGTCACCTAGTGTTTGATCCAAGATGACCCAAGTAAAATCTGCCGAGATGTTCTATGGGCCCGGGTTAAAATTGTAACCTCTAGAGTGTAAACAGTGACAAAGAGAACAATGAATGAAGACGGACGACGGACACAGTGATACCACAATATTTCGACTTAAGCTCTTTGCTAAAATATGCCAAAACTCGAGGGCATAACTCCGTATGTTGAATAACATTCAAAAACAATTTCATAACTGTCTCAATATGTGTAACACAAATTTTCTCTGATGGACAGACGCGTACGGACGGACGAACAGAGAAACCCAAATCTATATCCCCACCACATAGTGGTGGCACAAAAAGCTAAACCTTATCACCGTTTTATCGCATTTTATCCAATCAAATTAAAATCGATCTTCCCAAGTGTTCACATTCCACTTTGTCTTAATTCGCAGTATTAACCCTCTTACCCAGCTCATCCCAGACATGTTCAGTTGTTAGAGAAACATGGTACAGCGCTTCTATGACAAGCACAATGTGTACATCAATATCTCAAATGAATGACAATATTGGTGAAATTATAGTAAACAATAATCTCATAAATCCAGTCTAAACAAACATTCTAAGACTTGAACTTTGTTTCTTCTCTTGCATTTGGCAGGAATTATGTTTACCTGGATGATAAAGAAGTTCGGACCAGGCGTGTGTATAACAATAGGAGCTTCCGTCAGTGCGATAGGCTTATTTGCAAGCGCATTTGCGGATAACCTTGTAACAATTACGGTATGCACCGGGGTTATCACAGGTAAGTATTTGTTGTTTAAAAGTGTATAGTCCACATGTTATCTCACACTTTATAAGTATGTCAGATCCCAAATGCTCTATTTCTATATGTGTATATGTCTATTTCATTGATCTACATTTTCTAAAGTCAAATTTCTTAAAACCAAGCAATTGAACTGTATGATATTTCGCCACAGAGTCTTGCTTCATTTGCACTTTAATTTTTAATGTAGTATCGTTTTGTAAATGTAACATTAGACTGTTAACCTAAACAATATTCCTGGACTTTGTACCAGTACTAAATTATTCTCCGCTTCTCCGCATGAATCAAAAGTGGAGGACGAATATATTTGAACAGGAACAATTTATTTCATCGTATCGTCATGGAATACGTAGGAATCCAACTGTAACCCCATTATCCATTAATCTACGCCCCCAACCCCTACTGAGATAAACGGGTAGGCTGCTGCTTCCCCTAAATTTATTGTGCAAATATTAATTAAATATTATACAGTATTCTAAAAATGTCAACAAAACTGTGACTTTTTTCAGGAACAGCAATGGGTATTTGTCAACTTTGTGCCTACTTAACTGTCACCTGGACATTTCATCATAATCCTGGACTTTTCCTTGTTATTTTAACTTTTGGAATGAGTTTTGGCCAACTCATAGGCCCAAATATGTATGAACTTTTCATATCAAACTATGCATGGTCTGGAGCATTTATTCTTTTAGCTGCTGTTTCACTCCAGTTAATACCATTTGGACTTGTGATTCATTTATCTAGATACTATTTTGTACGCACAAGTGATATGAGCATACAAGAAAAACAGAGATCGTGTTGTGATATCTCGCTGTTCATTGATGTTGTGATATGGGTCTTATGGATAAATTTCCTATTACTAGCACTTACAGGTACAATGTCATTTTTCAATTTTCAATATCATATTGTAATCATTTAACTAGATTGAGATCCGATGACAGGATTTCCCGTGTTTTGCCGGTACTAGAAAAACTCGTCTGACACCCCGCTGTAAGAGATAACTCAGGTGCTGTGTCACTGGTCGTTGGTGTGGATGGAAATGTTCGCACCTTCAGCCAGTGAAAAATACATGTACTGCTAAAGATAATATTCAAAATAAGCTCGGTTCAGTGATTTACACCTAGACACTTCACACACAATGTGTTGTTGAATGCTTGACGATGATTCATATTGTTGTGCTGTTGTTAAATGATACCGACAAAAAGACGTTTTGTGGTTAATATATATAACATGTTTGTTCTTATTTTCATATATGATGTGTGATATGGCATAAATAACATTATATCTTAATTTCAGCTTAAATAAGGAATCTTAATTTGTTTTTAAATTAGTAGACTTAAAACATTTCCTGTTGTCATACAATATGCATGTATCTGACCTTTTTTTTGCATTGAGATACATTCTTCCGCAATAATCCAGTTAAATGTGGTGTTAAATATTTATCATTGGCTTGATAGGACTATCTGCAAGAGTGGCTATGTTGAAATCAAATAATAGGAAGTTGCTAAAACTCTTACATAATATGTATCAAAATGATCAAATCAAGTCTTAAGTGTTATACTCGGTCTTAAATTAAGAAATAATTTATAGCAAAAGAGTGTTTTAACACTTATTTATGCACGATGGGCGGTTATACGTCGCGCGTAATAATTTCACTAGGGTACAGCCCGAGTGAAGTTATTTGTACGACGTATTACCGCCCGAGTGTATAAATAGTGTTAAAACACTCTTTTGCTATAATAAATAATTTCGATTCTAATATACCCTTAATCTTAAACAGTAGATATAGTAGCGCTCTTTCTTGGTCGCAACAAAAACTTTGACGTCACCGCACGTTAACGTGACGTCATTCTAGCTTAAGAGTGTTTTAACAGAGAAAAGCATATTAGAATATTATATAAAAGCTACCTGCCATAATTTTTAATCGTTTTTCATAATTATAAAATCTTACCTCTACAACAATTGTAATAATTTTGGTTGTATATCTAAAGGTAATGTAGAGCCATGGTTTATAGTTGACCATATGATAAGTCTTGGGTTCTCTCGAAAGGATGGAGCATTTACTTCATCCGCAATAGGAATAGGAAATTTCATTGGTAAACTCATAGGAGCGTTCATTAAGTTCCGATGCAGGTATGTATAAGATTGGCGATTTGGAGGATATTCTTTTTAGGGGGACATTTTAATTCTAGCATTAGCACGTGTCTTGCACGATTTCAGTTTTCAGGTTTGTTTGTACATGTTTAGTTACTATATCTTAGCTAATTACAGAAAAAGTGGTACTGCCTGTCGCTTTGTCATTTTGTAACGTAAAAGAATTACTTACCAACAAGCAACACTTACTCATTATCATAAAATACATTTATTTCATTATTAGAAAGAAAGAAAGAAAGGGTATCATTAAAATCATATATAGGCAAATGAAACTCCAAACTGATTGTGGTTCTCTGAAATATATGTTAAAATTGATACACAATTTAAACCAAGAGAATAATGTATCCGTCGAGATTTTGAGGGGCTGGATGATTAAGAAGCTGTTTTATTATTGAATATATGCATTTTCTTTTCTATGAAATGTACACAACAGTACATACTAGTGATGGTTTGTTCAGAGCACTTTGCGTTGCTTCCTTTTAACTTATTCAATAGAAAATGGTTTGCCTTCGAGTAGATGAGCTTTTAATTAAGTTTGTGTTTTCTGTTCTGTTCTAGTTTTTATATGTCTGTTGTCAATAAATTGTCTTAAATATAAGACTGAAATAATGTATATTTAAAGTTCTGTTCAATTTAGCATTTTGATATTCACTTCATTCTGTATTTGCAGACAAGTTGCTACAGTATACCATTGGATTTATCTTGGAGTACTGATGGCTGGGTTACATATGATTATCATCTCCCTGGACCAATTAATAGCATTATTTCTGTTCTGTTTGTTATTTGGTTGTATATTTGGGCTTATATTTTCCCAAGCTCCGGTGGTTATGTTTGAGGCAAGTGGTTTAGACAGATATCCACAAGCTTGCGCAATGATGAATGTGATGTTTGGAATTGGCGATGTGTTTGGGCCATTACTTGGAGGTATTGTTTTTTTTTTTCATGAAATATGTTATTTAATAACATCGAACATTAAACAAGAGGTGTAATTGCGAAATAGTTTCACGAAGATTTTTCTTATCTTACTTTAAATCAACTATGTTATTTTACACGTGCATTGCACATACGTTTGGAAAGTATGTTTACGACTTTGTCATATGTATATTAAATATAAGTACAATGTTGACAGAAATCGTCCACCACCAGTAAAGCTAATTAATTACGTCTGTATTTAGTGTATCAAATATATTGATGGTCTCGAGAAGTTTATGTATTTAGAAAAAATTTAAACATACACTCCCTTCAGCTTACATATACATAGTCGGACTTTCGGAATAAAATGACTCTGATAACGCATGGTTGATTAAAATCAAGCATCTCACAGTCAGAGTCACATATTTATTTCTATTTCTCTGAAGTCAATTTTTCCAGTAATCTTTTTATTTTCTGTAGTGTCTATACCAACGAAAGATAAAAATTAAGATAGATAAATGAAGTAAATGTCCTATTTTTTTAAAAAAAAAAATGTTTCTGTTAAAAAAGATTAATCATTTGATATTTTTCTCGCTTTACAGGCTATATCAAAGATATCACCGGTGTATATAACATAGCATTCTTCATAGCCAGTGGCGCTAGTGTGTATATAAGTGTCAGCAGTGTCTGTGGAGTTTATTATTCAAGAAAGCGACATATGTAAGACACAACCACATAAAATGACGTAAATCTAAGATTGTGAACGTTTCTTTTATTTCATTTCTAATGATTCACATCAAAATAATTATGTGTTGCATAAATACGTTATGAAAATAGATTCGAAAATAAGTCTTTATACGTTAAAAGTGTCATAACGTATGAGGAAAAACTGTTGTTGATGAATTAAAGTTGTGGTATAGTGATTTTAGATTTTCATAACGTATTAGGTAAAACTGCTGTTGATGAATTAAAGTTGTGGTATAGTGATTTTTGATTTGTTGTTTTCATTTCAAAGATACCTAATTAAAATTAAAATAAAGTGCATAATATATTGAAACAAAACGACTGCAATGACAAGATGATAAATGTTTACACATCAAATTACAGGAAAAAAGGAAAAAGGAAAATATTACGCATGTTAAGTATAAATATCGGGGCTTCCGAAATTCCACTTATCGCTTATTAGCTGCCCTTTGACTATAAGCGCACACGAGCTGTCATCCAATACAAATTTCTTTTATTGGGTTCTAGGCAGTTATTCAAAATGATGAATCTTAGTTTAATTATCATGTCCATTATTCCTGGTTTTGTACCATTACTAATATTTTCCAAACAAGTAAACCGTCAATACATGACTCAAGAGGTAGAGGATAAATGTCGTAAGACACTTTTCTACTAATGACTAAACAAAAACATCTTTAAGTTAAACATCAAACAGCGAAGTGTCAGACAGACAGCAGACATAAAGATCACATGGCCTATAATAAAATCAAAATTCGAGAAGAACTCTTAGCACAGTCTCTATACTGTGAAAACAACATAAGTACATAATAAGAAATACACGTGCTTTAGGTTACCACTAAACAGTTGACGTAAACAGTAACTGCATGAACATAAAATTTGATATACAGACCGCACTAAGAGTTCTCCGCGTACTACAATTTTGGAGATGGAATCGGATTTTTACGTGCACTATGCACCGGTAACGTGTAAATTGTAAACAATGGACTTGACATCTACGAAGGTATGAATGAGGTGATTTTCGTCAATATAATTATTGAAAGCAAATGCCAGTAAATCTTTCTGAAGCGGAGAGGTATTGAGTTTTTATTTTTCTATCAATTGAAATTCTCTTTTAGGGTAAACGCACCATCTACGCCGTCCGAGTGCTATTAAATGTTAAGCAAATATTGTAAATATAAAAGATTTGATGGAAAATATAATTCATTTAGTATTGCCAGATAGTTAAAAAACAAAGGATAAATATCCAACTGGGAAAGTCATGTTCCAAACACGCAGCGTCTCCAAACCTTAACGCATCCCACGGATGTGCACAAGATCAACACACACACACACACACACACAATGCAAACACACTAGGACAAAACGAACAAGAAAAAGAACACAGCGGGGTACTGCCTTGGAACGGTCAGCGCCAAAACCATCACTGTGAGCAAAAAACTGGTTTATGATGCACCTAATTTCACTGTTGCCTCCACCATATCCCAAAGTCACATGACAGAGTAAATAAAATTATCACCGACAGATGAAACCCTAACATACGTCATGGCAACAAGAGGCACGTTTTGTGAAACACAAAAATGCTCTTGTATATCTATATAAAAAGCAATCCTAAAGAACCTAAAACGCATGTATTCGATGCCTTTGCAGAAGCCAGAGCAGCACGGAAACAACCTTAAGGGCCCCCCAAAAACAGACTAGAAGACAGAAATCAAAATAGCTTATCCCACTGGGATTTAAGAACTACCTATCATAGAGTCCTCCGCTTGTTCCATCAGACACAATCAAAGAGGAAAGCGTAACGTCCAAGTCTTAAAGGGCTAAACACGAAACATGCGGTGTGTCTAAAAACAGTTGGGCCATAACCTCTATTTATAAAACGTTTAATAACTTTACTAAATACAATTGGAAAATCTTGCGAAGTTTGCTAACCACATACCCATAAAATCGGGTATACTTTCTCGCAGAAGTGTCTTAAAATCACTATTACATTTTAAAACCAAACCTGAATTACGATAGTAAAATTTAGTTCATAGATGACTTAGCATTAGGTGCAAGAGGTCCTTTCTCGAGTCCCTGTAACAATTTAAATAATGGCATTCTATTACAGCATGTATCTGAAGGTTATTGGACTGTTCCAGATGTTCAGTTTTTTCAGCGAACCGTACATTCGGACATTCGACTGTTGTTTAACAATCCAGAGAAGTGAAATACACCCCAAAACATTTCCAGGCTATTATTTGCATTTGATATGTATGTCTCTACAAGTCCGAGAAGAGTTCCATTTTCTTGACTGAAAAAGTTTCTTTTATATGAAAATATCAAATGTCCAAAACTATGTACTTTTTAATGAATATTATAAATACAACTATTTTGGACAAACATATGTACATTTGCGTGCATTTCGAAACTTTCTTACTGTATGACTGTGTACTGACTCTATATCAAATACTTATATATAAATATATTTCACAAATCCCTTCGAAAACATATTACGTTAATATACAAAAGACAACAAGGCGATATCAACGTACGAAAACGAAATTAGAGGTAAACTGACGCATTGCATTTTAACATGTCCTAGAATGTACTCAGAAGGGTTAAAAACTACGAAGACAACACATTCTTACTAGTTTCAACTTTTATGTCTTCGTCAGAAATAACAAAGTTTAACGTACAATTCAAATGTACTCAAAATTCTTTACAGGCAATAAATATGTCAAAACACGTAAACGATTAAATTAACTGTAACATCACTATTTTGATCAACGTTCACACGAACAGAAACATCTCCATTTTCCCTTCATTTCAACAGTTCATACTTCACAGCAGTACTAGTCTGTGATGATATTTGTAACTTTTTCCTTTTCCTTACAAAGAATGCCACAACAATCGTTGTCAAACTGGCGTATAAACTCAGTCCTGCTGCTATGTAGAAAGCTAAATCATATTCCCCCAATGAGTCTTTAATAGAACCTGAAATAATACAATGAATATATTATGGATCAATTAAGTTGGTGAACCCTAATGACATTCAGCGATTTCGGTGTGATGTCATAGTCTTGTTGGGCAAGATGTTAATGTAATGTAGCTCAACACGCACAAGGCTTTCTAATAATAGAATGCCGAATTCTCATATGAAACAGTTCAAAATTAGACGGTTGTCATTGTTAACTTTAAGTAGGAACAGGAATATATTTGCGCATGTATTAAGTAGCTTATTCTCTCAAAAAATAACAAGGTTTATAATGCATGTATCAGTATGCAATCTACTGAACAAAGAATATATATACCACTAAATCATATTTAACCCTTATCATGCTTAACACGACTGATTCTGCCTTTGTGACCAGTGTAGATCATGATCAGCCTGCACATCCTTGCAGCCTGCTCATGATCTACACTGTTCGCCATTCAGTTAGTTTTTGGTAAGCACCCCTTTTAACAGTTAATAGTACTGTCCAAATTGAAAGATGTACAAGTTCATTATAGAAATTTAGCAGGGTAAGGGTTAAGGTAGAAATGTATAAAAAGAATTAAGTTAAGGCACGTAGCAAATAACTATGACAATGCTTTGTCATGCTTCTTCATAGAAACCATGAAAGATATCAATGGAATCGATCTAGAGGTGATGTTGAATTGTGGGACGAAAATGCTCTTTGATGAAATGATATTTATATGTAATACATTGAATCTACTTCCTCCCATATATCTCCAAATTGTAATTTTATTATTTTTCTTGAAATGGTTTCAACGCACTTTTGTAAAATTTTCAATGAACCCTGCAAATGTAATTTATTCAATATATAACGTTGACGTTGTGTATGATCGCTTTTCCATCTACATATATACATGAAGCAAACCTTGTGCAATTAAATTCTTGTAACGCATGTTCTTTGGGCAATGTTTTGACAATGTGATAACTTCGAAAGACTGTATTACCCAAGACACAATAAACATATAAAATAGTCTAGTTGGAAAAGCAGATTATAATACCGCAATATCACGATAAAGTGCGCACATTGGTGGCTGAGCATGTTATATGGTATTTCTGATGAACAGTATGAAGTAAGGTTTCTTTTGTGGTGATTTATTACAGCTTTCTGCAATTCCTTAACCAACACAACAAACGGGGAGTGAATTGGGCAACATTCAGGCATTTTATGGTGTGTTTATACCTCTAAAAATGGCCAAAAACCGTGTTTTGCAGGGACTTTTTATAAATGCCTAAAATTCAAAGACGCCGAAATTGTAAATCTTGGTCAAAATAATGCTAATTTTGGTCTTTGCTTATTCGGTTACTGTCACGGGAATATAAGAATAAGGAAAAACCTGGGAAGTAACAGGATAAAAAAAATAAAGCGCTTAAGGCATATTGTGCGATATGTATACAAAACGTTCTCTCAATGAAGACGTTTACATGGTGGTATCTATCGGTTGACACGTAATCTTTATGAAAATTTGCAGTGTGTTATAATGTAGCACACAAACCGACGTTGAAGAATGTCAATGGTTTTGAAGGTCTATATACACATATAACTAAGACATTTGGTGTTAAAACCAGCAATTGGGCTGTCCACAAAATTCGTGTAGGACACGGCCCCCATGAAGATTTTCTACTTCCAGTAAAGTTTGAGTATTAATATTTTACCGGTTAATTATGTCTTTGAATGATAATTATAGGGTACATAACATTTAACTTTCTGGTTTTGTAGCTGTAATGAGCGGTTCCAAGTAATGTGTGTAGGACACGGCCCCGTGTAGCACACGGACCCACAATATCAGATTTTTTCAATATGTTAACCATTTCATTCTAAAATGTCATAAATTTTATTTTGGTAACATGTAGCATAAAATAGACATTAACGTTTGTTACGTAATCAATTTTACAAAAAATAAATTCTGTAAATTGAATATTGTAAACAGGACTGTAATCACAAGAGCATAAATATCATACATACATTACTAAGAAATGTATACAATAAATTGCACTTACTAGTTATAAAAGCAAAATAATAATAAATCATATGAAAAACAATTTGTTGTTCATGCGTAAAAACTTTAAACAGTTTTTAACGAGATGTCCTCAAGTCAGGTTTTAGATTGCCATTTCATTCATCGCTCAAAATATTAAAGTTACTTAAATAGGCAGCCGTGGACTTGCACCATGTTGTAACATAAGGTAAACAGTAAAGTTTCAGACTTATAAATGTACACATGAACATATCGTTCATATCAATTTCATTCGAACATGATGTTTAAACTATTTACCTTATTGTAACATTATTTTAGTTTGGTCCGAAAGTACAGGTACATGAAATTTTATTTTAACCACGTTTTTTCTTTAATACCTGTGTTTATTTGATCTCATTTATGTATATACAAAATCCAGTATCAATTTTACCATGATTTGATATGAAATAAACGATCAAAATACTCAAAGGCCTTTTGATGATGACATTAGTGTGTAGGACACGGCCCCTTGTGCTAGTAGGTGTAAACAAGTCAAAAGTTCGATACTTTGTGGATACATTTGTGTACTTTCCCTGATGCATAAGACAATATAGAGTATAAAAATTATAAATAATTTTCATTTCCTACTACTTCATAAAATGGCATATTTTTTATGTGCGCACTTTATTGTGAGTGTGCCGTATACGATTCGGTATTGATAAGTCACTTAAGGTAGTTCTGCACGTTTGGATCGAAAAATTTTCTACAATGTGGAATTTGATTAAAATCTGATTTTTCAAAACTTCTGAATATACTTAGAAAATTCAGCAAATTAAAAGGATAGGGTCGCGTGCTTGATTTTTTGCTACCATGATTTGAATAAATTGGATCTCACGCAAGTTTTCATAATGAAAATCTATGGGAAAATCACAGCTTTCATAACTTTTTCGTGAATAGAAACTTTTCTACAATGTAGATTTCAATGAAACTTCTCACAGTTATAAATAAACATTTGGTCTATATTTTGGTGAAATAAAATGTTCAGGTCCGTGTGCTTATTTTAAGATATTTGACCATAATTAAAGTGACCCTCACATTTCAAGCTTATTTTAAGACCTTGTTTTGAATTATCTAACATGTCAGATGTTTTAAATATATTCTAACTTTAAAAAATTAGTAACAGTGCCATTGTAATAAATTTACTCACAGGTTGCCATTAATTCATGAACTGATTTTCATTTCCGTACGCCGAATCCAGACTTTATTCTACGTTTTCCGGATAAATGACGTTACGCTATCACTTCCGATTTATCAAACGTGCAGAACTACCTTAACTACTGTATAAAATCTGGATTTGGGAACTTATATCTAATTACACAATATTTAGTTGCAACAAAATAGATTATTCGATTTTGAAAAAAAAACTACTTGATTTCAATTAATCTATGGTTAGTTAACACTAAAATCCTCATTTACTTCCAATAAAATACAATCGTTTACAGATATTCCGATAAACAAACAGTATTACTTGATCGGGTCCATAGTTTGTGTCTTTATTTAACTTTTTTGCTAGTCTAACGTCAAAACATAAAGATAATATGTGGCAATTTATTTTGATGCCGTACAATACATTAATTATTGAATAGCTTACCGAGCAATGATCAAAACTGCCTCTGGACCTCGGGTAAATTACCTGTCAAGTCATTCAATAAGTTAATAATATATACATACTCTATTATTCAGGAGACAGTTTTCAAAAATATTTCATTTTTGCATTTACCTTTTTCCCGAATGGCAGATTCGTGATCTTGTAAAAGCAAAATGAATTACCTCCAATCTGTCCACTATATATATTAGCTAAGCCAAGCGCCATATTGGATATAGCCATGGCCTGTGGATATTTGTCTAAGCTTGTTGTCTCGAACATAATGGCTGCAATTTGGGAAGACAGTACTCCAAATGGTATGCCGTATAAAACGCAAATCGTAAATAAACCCCAGTAATCAAAAATATTGACAATTAGCACGTGTCCAACGGCAAGGATGAGACAAAGGTATACCCAGTGATATACAGTTGGAATACTTCTGAAAAAGAAAACGAAAAATCCTTTTAATACTATCATTAATGGGAAAATCAACATTGTTCAAATGTTTATTCTATCTGAGGAATATTCTCGTATCATTTGAGTAACAATTTTCAAAATTGGCTTAAAATGAGAAATTTATGAACCTTTCGATATTTCTTAGAAATTATCAAACTTTATATCGTTAAATTGTAGAATTATAGAATCTAATCTATGCAGGAGGATGTTTGCTACACAATCAATTTTACATTTTTGAAAATGACCTCCGGCAGAGCCTCGTTACGGCCCAAACATACCCTCGAGCCGGATATCCCTTCTGTACCTACAAGCACTGGAATCACCTTATATACCGAATCAAGAATTATAGTATAAAGACAAATGTAATCATAAACGATTAAATATTAATCGAATTATACATTTAAAAAGGAGCTGCTTTTTCAAAACGAAAAAAAATACAACATTCCCCTTGGAGTATGACCAACGATGTTTTAAGTGTAAAGGTGAAGGTCAAGGTCATCTGTACATGAATCAATATGTAATAAAATATGTAAAAAGATCCTTTTGAAGCACAGGATGCAACCAAGAAGATTAATAGAACAGTCGGTTTGATTGAGTTTGGTCATGAGAGGTAACGAAATGTGCAACATCTCCCACACCACCTAGCACCGGCTTAAGCTGAACTCCATTAAACATACGATAAATGGACTCCATGATCCCAAAGGACCTGAAAATATAACAAAACTGCATCCAAGAAAGGGGATACTTTTTACAACCGCCACACGGCACTTAAAGATGGCTGTTGTGATAGTTAATAAAATATGTAAAAAGATCCTTTGGAAGCAAAGAATGCAACCAAGAAGACTAATAGAACAGTCGGTTTGATTGAGTCTGGTCTGGAGAGATAACAAAATGTGCAACACCTCTCACACCCCCTAGCACCGGCTTAAGCTGAACTCTATTAAACATATGTTGAATGGACTCCATGATCCCAAAGGACCTGAAAATATAACAACACTGCATCCAAGAACGGGGATACATTTTACAACCGCCACACGGCACTTAAAGATGGCTGTTGTGGTAGACCCGGTTTGACTGAGTCTGTTCATGAGAGGTAATGAAATGTGCAAGTTTTGCCATAAGGATTGTCGGGTGTGTGTATGAATTAAATACAGTCATTAATGTGGGCTGTAGGCGAAACGGTAAAATCTGGCTACCCAAAATGTTTTTGTTTTGAGGTTTTAATACTGACAATGATATGAAGGTCAGGGTCATATGAAGGTCAAGCTCATCTTTATTTGTCAGTTTGAGTGCCTTACCACAGACCATAAAATGCTTTTTTAACCTTTTAAATAGTCAGTATGTAGGTCTTGCCACAAGGGTTGTTGTATGCGAGTATGAACTAAATGTGCTGTACATACATAGGCGAAACGGTAAAATCTGGTTAGCCATACGGACGGACGACAAACGGATGGAAACCTCAATCGCTGTATTATCGGATGCATAAAAATAAGATCAGTGCACGAACCATACTGTCGCCGTTAACAGCATAAGAGACATTCGGTATAACAGTGCCAGATCGATTTTGCCGGCATGGTTAAAGTTACCGGAAACACCAGAAAGAATAGAATTTAGTATGAATACCATTTTGTCAACTCACCCCAGGGAAAAAATGATTCAAAGGAAATCATCAATTGTGCAAGTTTCGGCTTTGATGAAAACAGTATTAGTTTTAAACATACTTGCAATTGAATCTGATAATTCCTCCCAACATACGGCCAATAATATTTGCAAACCCAAGAGCAGATACCAAAACTGAGCCAGCCTCTCTACTAAAACCACGAGATATGGAGAGATCAACTATAAACCACGCCTCAAAATTGCCTGAAATATTTGAACATTAAATCATAAATAACTAAGGTAACTAATGACTAAATAATCAAGACTAAATAAAACCTAGAATATTTATGAGTATTACATATATATTATGTAACAAAGAAAAATTAAGATTTATAAATCTAATTAAAGCTGATATTCAAAAGGGAATTCAACACGGTGTACTTTAAACGTGATTGTGTACTAAAATCCATACTTCTATTCATTTCTTCTTGTACTAGATGCAGCTCATTTCTATATTAAAATTTTAATGTACAGGCCGAGAAGGACAAATTGAGACTACATAAAACGTTTTTTTTTCACCAGGAGTTTGTTGTCTCGAACCCCGGGCACAAACTCCGTTCTATATTTATAAAAACGCCCTGTTCTTGAGTGAATATTAAAAACAAAAACTATTTATGTTGCAGATATACAAAATATATTATTCTACCGGTCAAGGCCGCTATGTGAAAGTTCAGCAATATTATCCATATTACAAAGTCCTTTAAAACGGACATGTCACACATTGTAGATGTTTTGTCTCCAACACCTGTCACAAAATACTGCTTTGAGCAATGTACAATTACACCAAACGGTACAGTTTGAAGCGCAATTCCTGCCATCAGTATAAAGGCTCCAGACCAAGTGTATTTTTCTATAAATATCTCATAGAGAAGTGGAACAATAAATTGTCCAAGACTTGAGCCAAGAGTTAAGATAACAAGATAAATGCCAGCATTTTCGTGGAACATCCATGTGACTGATATAAACGAGGCAAGGTAACATAAGCCCATTCCAATTGCTGAAAAATATAATTTAACGTTTAATTATCAAATTTGAGTCAGGCTATTCATTACATGAGAGTAAAAAGGAAGTGCCTACTGTCACATTGGAATGAAAAATATACATTATTCGAAAATAATGTATCGGGTTTAAAATGCATAGTGACAAAACTATTGCGAATTGCGTCATTATACGGCGTCAGTATTTAATGAATTTATGCTAAAACAAATACGTATAGTTGGAATGCTGCATACCAGTTTAATGATCAAAGACACATCGACAAAAGAAAAAACCCGAAACTGACATGTAAATTGGCGCAATTTAAAATTGTTGAAAAATTATGTTGGCTTTCAACGACTTATACAAACAGTTTTCTACCAAAAGGTCATCTTTAAAGTCTTTTGTTTGCACATGAACATGGACTTGTAAAAAGAATAGGGTAAAGGACTTTACACGCAATAACTCCTGTACACAAGATGATTGCTGTCAGGCCTTCACTGAAAGAGCTTGCAAACAGTCCAATACAGCTGAAAATACCACCGATCAACATGCTTCTACCCGGTCCAATTTTCTTGATTGCCGCAGTGAAAAAGATTCCTTCATAACAAAGACTGATACTGATAAATATTAGTAGTGTTTGTTAATAAAGAAAAGTTTGCAAGATCAGGAACGGCTTTGTTCAAACCGCAAGTCACACCAAAACTTGTCATTAAATGCGACATTCCATGAGAAAACCTGTATTTGTGACATAATATAATTATTGCATATAAACAGTTAAAAATATTGCAAAAACCACACTTCTTTCTGTGTTCATGTATTCATACATTTTTGTACTTTTTTCAAGACAATAAAACAGTTTTCGGAAACGTTGAACGCAACACAGCAAAATAATAGCAGACTCGGATAGCAGGCTCGGTTTTATAATATAACTGAATGTACGCCATGATCCTGAAGGACCAGAAAATAAGATAACAGCGAACCTAAGTACGGTGAGACATTTTACAGCCGCCACACGGCACTTAAACTGTTGCTGTGACGGTTTATACTATCTACAGGAAGACATAAATCTATACGTAATAAAAACACGAGTTTTTTAAATAAAATGTATTTGATTTTTATTGTCTTGATAACTGAAAATACAAACAATTCATCCACCACGAGAGGACACTGTTTTACAGCCAAAAGGCGCTGTATGAAACCATAAAAACTCAGACTGAGTTATTTTCACAAAATGTTTTCAAACTGTCAATACGCCGAGGAATGTGATGCTATGTATGACGACGTCCAGAATTCTTTTACGACGTTATTTACGTCACGTATTTACTCTGTGATAGTAAAAGTTTTTGAAAACTTTCAGATTTTAAAAGCAAATAAATGTTCTTTATACATACATTATATCTGAAATTTGTTTTTGTCACTAATACAGGTGTTCACCTGGAATTACCAAAATATCAAAATATATTGATTGGCGTGTTCAAATCATTTCGAATACCCCTTTTAGAAAAGGTTGCATAAATGTTAAATTAGTCAGACGTCTTGTACTCATATTTACAAAATGTCTTGATTGAAGTACTTTATAGCTAAAGATGAATTTCCTAAAAAATTGAGCGCCTTGATAAACTAGTTCTGAGATAAAATGCTGGATAGGTTGTCCGATTCCTTAAGTATGTATCTTTGTAGGACATTGCTGTGTGTAACATTACAAGAAATTTCCATGTCAATAGTTGTACTGGAAATTGTTTGCTATGTTCATTGAAGTTATGTAAGAATTTCTATTGTTTTTGTTTAGTTTTGGTAATAAGAGTACCTAAGCTCATCCTAATTTAGGCAAATGAATGGTTCCTTTCTGATGGGCAAAGAAAAACATTTGGTTTACACCAGCATATTTTGCTTCTCTTTTTTTTTGTCACTCACCGGAAATTTAAAACGTGTTACCACGTTAATTAATAAAGATTTTTTCAATGCAATCCCAGATCACATCTTGGGCATAGCTGAATAATAGGTAGAAGACTTATATCAATGTAATCATGCAATCAAGTCTGTTTTGAGACATACATGTCTGCCAGATAGACCTACCACTTACCGGCGCCTGTCGCAAGTGCCATGTAAATACTTTGAATGAGGGCAACTTTAGACCGGTTTTCATTGAAAACAATAATAAGTTCGGCATACATAACACTCAGTCCAAACCCTATTCCCATACTCATCCCTTGCTGCATCATGCATGCTATCATAAACAAAACTTTTCTTCGTTTTGAAGCTGTCCGAGGCAACCTAAAAATACATTCGAAATGTAAGTCAAACTGACATTTATTTTAGTAACTGAATATCATAGCTCTCCAGAATGCAGTTTTAAAGTTAACTTTATTTGTACACGTGAATTTTACAGTTTGCTAGAAAGATAATTTCGGATGAATAAGTGATGCCCATACTCTCATGTCGTTTTTGAAGGTTCTCTAAAAGTTATTTTTCCATTATTTAAGCACAAAAAGGTAAATAAAATTCCGACTCCCTCCCTTTAAATGCATTTTGCGTTTTAGTATCAAACATGTAATTTTCAGCTTCCAGTATGTACTAAAGTAGCACCTGGTTTAGTCGGAAAGAGATACATTTCCGGTCAACAGTTATATGATTAAGAACTGTATCATATGTTTCATGTATTAACAAGCCAAATACTGTGATAGCAAATACAAATGTATTGTTCTTTTATTTCTTATGCTACTCAATATGTCAGAGCTTAGATATATATTTGATACAAAAATCGGAAAATGGAATGTCTAAAACATAAATGAAACTGTTGCAGGCTCGATTTGTCGAGCATCTTCATGAACATTAGTGGAAATGCATGCTACCGTCCGCGCCTTCTAACTCCTGGTTTAGCGGAACTCAATATTTACGCATGTTTCAAGTGCAAGTCATCCGCAGATTTGTTCATACGGTGGTGCACACGGAACGTTCAATGAAAAACAGTTTACTGTCTTCTGTTAAAGTAATAGACTAGCCCGAACCGAGAAAACAATGGGCAGAACTAAACAAACGGGATCCGAGGTTATGGAGCCTGCAAAACTCTTAGACCTTTTACTTTCAAAGTTAAATTAAGATATATTTAATTGTAAATCAAAACAGTACTTAGTTTGGTCTCTGTTGTTACTAGGGAGTAGGCATGATTCTTCGTTAGTCTGATAGTCTACAACATTCCGTTTATTTTCTTTGTCTCTTTCCATTTTGAACCCTTTGCTTCTGCTGCTCTTAGTTATTTCCTGCCTATATTTATTCGTGTCATGCTTCCCTGTAAAATGATATAATACACATGCTTCCTGTTCATATTGTGTTTATGCGGCATGTAGCAAATTCGTAACTGTTGCCAGCTGATTCGTTTTTTTATTTGAATGTCACTTAGGAAAACACAACTTTTCGAGGTAAGTGAAACTAGTAGAAACTATCAGACAATTAACTGAATTCAGAAGATATAGATAGTGTTTAATTAAAAACTGAATTCATATGGATAACAGAAACTAAATCGGGAATTACCTTCATATTAAATTGAAACGTCAATTATTTCAGGAATGTTCAAACTGGATGGTATTTAAATTAAACAATATACGTGTACTGACCTTTCTATAAATTGCAGTTTTACCCCCCTGGGGAAAGGCGATACTTAATTCCAAACGTGTTTCATTAGATCACTTCTAACTGTTAAAATCAGAACAATGATTATTTCACATTATCATTTTGGTTGTTACAACATTCCAGTACAGTTAACTATTTATTTGTTTAATCATAAACATGTTCGGCTTACTTACAAAGCATGACAATGAATGACAAATTGGTCATTTTCTTTTCTTAGTTATCCGCTTATTAAAGCACTCAAAATTCTAATGTCTTTCAAAAACAGTATTTTTCTTATAATAACGAACAATATTTCTATTCACGATTATGACGTTCAATTCTTTCAGTTGCTAGCCACTATTCAACGACTCGGTAAGCATTGCTTGACATTATAATAAAGTCCAACTGCCGCCCTTCATGACATTAGATCATTACCCATTTGGGTACAACATTATACAAGACTGCTTTGTCATGAGGCTCGACAATTGAGCTTGACCAATATAAACAAAGGTTTTTGTTCTGGTGTTATACTTCAGTCCGGGACAGCAACTGGGTAGAGAGCAGAAGAAAGATGATATATATAAATAATAAAAACGCAACATCAGCGAAAATGTGAATTTTCCTGGTTCGACAGATGATGAAGTGCAATATATTAAGACTTTGAAATAGTACGTTATATTACCAACATATTAGACTTAGGTTTTGGAAATCATAAGTTGCATTTCTCGACAGCAGAACAGTTAGTAACATACACATTTCTGTATACATATACAGGAAAAAAAAACCTAACATTATCTGCAGTAATACTTTACAAATTTCTATACACATATGCAAAAAAAAAAAAAACAACAACATTATATACAGCTAAAATATCTACATAATTATAATGGAAACAAACAAATTATCATTTTGCTGCAGATAAAAGCAACAGCTAAAATAAGTGTATTTAAGTGCTGAGAAACGAACTATGATTTCATTATTTGTATGTGCGGCTACGCATCTGTTTCTGTATAAATAGATGCAGGACAAAACATGACAATATTGGTCAAGGGAGTCGCAATACATAGAGACATGAAATATTAGTAAGTGTGTCTACTTGACCTAATAATAAAAAATGATCAATCGAAAGTGTGAATTACTATTCATATTGTAATGTAAGAAATTAAAGACAAGCTGTATTATATTGCAGAACTTGTGTTAAGAAAATTGATATTAATAAAACTATTAACATTAATTTACAGATAAGAATGGCCATGTAGATCTCCAACATTTCTAAAAAGATACACATTTCTGTATAATACATATACAGGGGAAAGAAACCTAACATTATCTGCAGTAATACTTTACAAACTTCTATACACATATGCAGAAAAAACATTATACACAGCTAAAATATTTACATATAATGGAAACAAACAAATTATCATTTTGCTGCAGATAAAAGCAACAGCTAAAATAAGTGTATTTAAGTGCTGAGAAACGAACTGTGATTTCATTAATTTGTGTTTAGTGTTATGTGCGGCTACGCGTCTGTTTCTGTATAAAAAGATGCAGGAAAGAAACATGACAATATCGGTCAAGGGAGCCGCAATACATACAGACATGAACTATTAGTAAGTGTGTCTAGTTGACCTAATAACAAAATAAACAATGATCAATCGAAAGTGTGAATTACTATTCATAATAAAAAGTGTAAGGTAAGAAATTAAAGACAAGCTGTATTATATTGCAGAACTTGTGTTAAGAAAATTGATATTAATAAAACTATTAACATTTACAGATAAGAATGGCCATGTAGATCTCCAACATTTCTAAAAAGATACACATTTCTGTATACATATACAGGGAAAAAAACTAACATTATCTGCAGTAATACTTTACAAATTTCTATACACATATGCAGAAAAAAAACATTATACACCAGCTAAAATATTTACATATAATGGAAACAAACAAGTTATCATTTTGCTGCAGATAAAAGCAACAGCTAAAATAAGTGTATTTAAGTGCTGAGAAACGAACTATGATTTCATTAATATGTGTTTAGTGTTATGTGCGGCTACGCATCTGTTTCTGTATAAATAGATGCAGGACAAAACATGACAATATTGGTCAAGGGAGTCGCAATACATAGAGACATGAAATATTAGTAAGTGTGTCTACTTGACCTAATAATAAAAAATGATCAATCGAAAGTGTGAATTACTATTCATATTGTAAGGTAAGAAATTAAAGACAAGCTGTATTATATTGCAGAACTTGTGTTAAGAAAATTGATATTAATAAAACGATTAACATTTACAGATAAGAATGGCCATGTTGATCTCCAACATTTCTAAAAAGATACACATTTCTGTATACATATACAGGGGAAAAAAACCTAACATTATCTGCAGTAATACTTTACAAATTTCTATACACATATGCAGAAAAAAAACATTATACACAGCTAAAATATTTACATATAATGGAAACAAACAAATTATCATTTTGCTGCAGATAAAAGCAACAGCTAAAATAAGTGTATTTAAGTGCTGAGAAACGAACTGTGATTTCATTAATTTGTGTTTAGTGTTATGTGCGGCTACGCATCTGTTTCTGTATAAATAGATGCAGGAAAAAACATGACAATATTGGTCAAGGGAGTCGCAATACATAGAGACATGAAATATTAGTAAGTGTGTCTAGTTGACCTAATAATAAACAATGATCAATCGAAAGTGTGAATTACTATTCATATTGTAAGGTAAGAAATTAAAGACAAGCTGTATTATATTGCAGAACTTGTGTTAAGAAAATTGATATTAATAAAACTATTAACATTTACAGATAAGAATGGCCATGTTGATCTCCAACATTTCTAAAAAGATTTCAAGATTGCTACAGTTCAAGTCAACACCAGTTTCAAGTCTATTACAGTTGTCATGGAAGTCTAGTATCAAGATCAGGTAATGCCAAAAGACAGTAGAATGAATGTTACATATTGAACTTGAAAGATTTTACCATGACAACTCTTTCATTTAACCTGTCTGAAAATGATGACTATGTCTGTCAATAAACAAAAGCTGTCTACCTCACACACACAAGTGAATTTCCAGGGCCAAAAGGAGAACATTTACAATTAATCTTTTTTCGAATGCAAAATAAGTCTTACAGGTAAGTGTGATTGGCCTAAATATCAACTTAGATGCAAATATAATGAGAATGGAAAATAAACTTGATTTCAAAAGTTTACAAAATTTATGAGAGAGAAAAGTGCTCCTCCATTTCAATAATTAAATATTCATTGAAAGTTATCAGACTCAATGATTTATTTATTCCATATTCTTAATTAAATGAAGGCTGTATTTTCATGTTTCAGTTCCATTTTACAGTGGCAGAAAATGTGATCCTGCGGGAGTTTTGTGGAATTGTATTAAAGAAAACTGTAAGCATATTGAAATATGTATGTATGTGACTTACCCGTTATCCTATGCGTTTACCGCAGTATTGTTATGAGCTAAAAGTTCAGACACGCCTGTATGCATATAGTTGATCTCTACTTATAACAGACTGTTCTAGTTAAGTGATTCGTGTCGGTCAATTGAATGGATATAACTAATGTTACTTATACTGTATTAATGATGTATAGACACTACATCCTAGCATAGTTATGAGTTATACTTCTCACCTTGTCTGACTTAAAATTAATTACTTACCACTTTATGTCACATGTAGATTTATTTTTATTTTATTAATGTATATAAACTCAAAAGTAACCCAATGCATCTAACATGTTCTCAATATTTTTCAGCTGAAAGTTACCAGTACAAATCAAACAGTTCACAATTACAGTTCCAGTTCATTCACAGTTACATCTACAGCTGTACAACAAAGTAAGTACTATAAAATTTATAAGATTATATCATCAGAATACATTTATCTAGAATGAGCAAAATATTTATCAAAAAGATAAATACCTTGAAATCAGTATAAATGATGTGTAATAGTTACGTATGTTCCAACAAGATTTAATACTTATTTTAAGTTAGATGGACTCTTGCATTTAAACACAGACGCTATTATAGGATCTGTGTTTAAATTATTGTTTATGATGTCTTGCCCAAGGACAAACATCATGTTGCCGGACATAGGGTCGAACCATGAT
Source organism: Mercenaria mercenaria (assembly GCF_021730395.1). Classification (NCBI taxonomy): domain Eukaryota; kingdom Metazoa; phylum Mollusca; class Bivalvia; order Venerida; family Veneridae; genus Mercenaria; species Mercenaria mercenaria. The sequence continues at coordinate 52,303,679 of NC_069376.1, forward strand.
TCTCTTGGTGGTGAAATGAAGGCCCAAACCACTAGCCTAATGAAACAAATTACATGAAAAGAAACTGTTAGTATAATATTAAACAATAGTAACTATGTTGTTTTATGGAAATTGCTTGTGCTGTTTTATGAGTGCAGTCACGATTTCAGACAAAATGGGAGGTGGTGATCGATGTACTGTAGGAGGGTGTAACAATGACCGGAGGAAAAATTATTCTTTTTTTGTTCGTTCTCATGTGACTGAGCTTACGTTCCACAAAATGCCACGCAATGAAAAAAATAGAGAGAACTGGACAAAAAAGTATTTTTAAAGGAAGAGCTAACTTTGCCCCATCTGACAACAAAGTTGTTTCCTGTAATCATTTTGTAGATGGTTATCCCACATACAATAACCCAGTTCCAACATTACATTACAGTGATCATCAAAAAAATACGACGAGTCATATGTAAACAAGAACCAACACGCCTGCCAATAAAGAGGAAATCGATTGATGATTCCTCTGATAACATTAGTATATGTTCAGAATTTAAGTTGAATTTGTTTTTTTTTTCAATTCACCCAGATTACGCGATATTGTGATGTTCACTTTATACTGGGCTGCAAAATGCAAAATTGTTTTGCGTAATTTTCGAAAATCTAAAGTCCAAGGCAGCCAATATGCAATACTGGAAAGGTGACAAGCAAACAGTAACTGAAACACCAACAAGATATGGTGATCAGTCACTTGGGCACTGCAAGCCTGGTCCTGATAGGAAACTCTCTCTTGAGGAAGTTTTTCCTTGTCATGATTAGGCTTAGGTTAGGTGTACTGACGTGTGACCTTGCCATGCAAAGGCAGATAAAATTGCAGCAAGCATGCTAACAGTTAAGATTCTTGATACATTAAAAGAAACATTTTACGTAGTATCATACATGTGCTTTTACATTAGATCTAAATTGATAAGATTTTACAACAAGCATACTTTGGGGAAAATGCTTGGAAGCAGAACAGAGTAAGAGCGGTTACTCTTTCAAAGCATTGTTTATATCTTTATGTATTTACCTCCCGTTTTTCACTGTTTAAGTGGATAATACAGAATTACCCAGCCGGCCAACAGGCCAGATAAAAGATTATTTAAGACTCAGAGGTCTAAGTGTAACTGGGCCCAGACAGGAACTTATACATAGAGCTTACACATCATATGAACAGAAAATCAAAATTAAATTAAGTGAAAAGGAACAAATCATTAAACTTCGTGAAGAATATGAAAACAAATTGAAAACCCATAATATTACAGATCCACTGTTCATATCTAGTGATCAATTAGTAGATGATTGTTCTCTTTGGCCAGTTATGGATGTTGGGAAAATGTTTCAATTTTGTTTAAAAATTATAATGAACAAGATCTTGAATTTGTTGGAAAATATGACACATAAAGCTTTTTCATACTGGATGTCCGGATTTGTTGATATCATTTTATGTAAAAAAGAACACGTCTGCGTGCTGTGGGTTTCGTTTTGGGGAGGCTGCGTTTTTGGTACGTGGCATTCCCTGTTTGATATTTGTCTTTGTTTTTTTTCTTATTATGTATCAAAAGTCCGTCCGTCTATGTCTGTATCGCCGGCATGGCTCAAACCTGTAACCACATAATGGCAGTGCTTTACAAAATGAAGCATGCAGCCACTCATGGTTTCACTGACCCTTCTTGTACAAGTAGGCCATGTGGGTGGAACAGGGGCACCAAACAAGAGATATTACCTGCACAGGTTTCAGATTTAACTGTGCGCAAGGATAATTTTAAATCTAATGGAAGTTCAGCATCTGGTTCATTCCTTTTAAACAGTAACATTAAAAAAACAAACAATTGACCCAAGAAGAAAAGACCAAAGGGCCATAACTTCAGAGAATATTAGTGCACTTTTTTCAAACATTAACAGGGTAAGCCCGGCGCTGCTTTGTTCTCTGCTTTGCCAAGAAAAAGCAGTGATGTGATCACTCTTTCTCTGTCTGAAATGGCTAAAAATCAAATCAGTACTGGTGGTGATTCCTCCACATTTTTAGAAAGTGTAAACTTCACATATAAAAATGTTGCTGACATTGAACTTTGCACCAGGCAGCAACGAGATAGTGACATGTGGGTGGAACAAAGAAAAGGCCGACTGACAGCCTCAAAACACCATGCTGTTCAGTCAAAAATGAATGTTATTGGGAAGTCTGCTCATGCACACCCTGTCAAGGTTACATCCCTTGTTGCAGAGATATCTGGGCATGGCAGGGATATTTCGTCTGTGCTATCAGTTAGGCATGGTCAAAACTCAGAAAGTAAGGCCATGGAAGAGCTAGTAACCCTTTCGTTACCTGCCCATTCTAACCTGACTTTTAGGAAACGTGGTTTGTATGTTAAAAAGAAACTGCCATATATTGCAGAAGTCCATATGGCATTCTTACATGTAATTGTTGTGGGCAGATAGTGATTGAAATAGTGTCCATATAAGATCTTTGGCAAGGTTTTCGTTCAAAATGGTTATCAGCAATTAGAATATCTGCAGTGTGATGGGACATCAATCATATTAAAGGAGTCTCATCCACACTATTTTCAAGTCCAGTCACAGATGGCTGTGACAGGAATACATAGGTCAATGTTTGTTGTATGGTCAGGGGTTGGCTTCCCTCTGATAGTCACTGGCGTTCTTTTCTCCCAAGTCTTGTCAACTTCTTCAAGGCATATATACTGCCTCACCTTTTTGGTGAAGAAGAGTTTACATTCTGCCCTGTTTGCTCAAATATATGTTTACCTTGTGATGAAAGAACAATTTCTTCTGACAACAGTATCTGCTGTAATACTTTTCAGCTTTGGTTTCATTGGAAATGTGTCAACTTAACCCACAGACAGGTTCCTGAGGAGTGGTCTTGTGATTCATGCTCTGTGGAATAACTCAATAAATAGGGGCTATGGTCACCAAAAGTCTCTGGGTAAAATACTTTTGAGATACCTTACTAAATTTCCTCATTACTTTGTGTAATAATCAGGTGAGTGAAACCTTATAATGTTACATTTTATCATGTACATGATATACAGTACTATTCGTACTTAATTAAACAGTTAAACAAATATGTATTTACAGTACTATTAGTACTTAATTAAACAGTTAAACAAATATGTATTTGTAGGTAAACATTTCTTTTAAATGGTAAGTTAAATGTCTGTCTGCGAGAGCTGTTACTGCTTTGAATGTATGCTAGTTTGCAAATGCTTATAGTTTCTCCTATGTGTGCTTATATACTGTACGCATATACCTTGCATTGCTTCAGTTATACTTTGCGCAATGCTTCATCGTCTTTACTTGTTGCTTTGCTTGTAACATGTTTGTCAGCTAAATGTTTACTTGTATTACTAACGATACTAACACTTTCTAGTTACTTGTGTTTACTAGAAAACTTGTTTATACCTAACTTTACTTTTTGTCACCTTTTCAACATTTTGCTGCTCTTGGTATTACTAAAGTTGTTGGAGCTGTACTGCCTGGTAGTTCTATACAATAATCTGTATAATTACGTAGACATTGAATCTTTTGATATATACATAGACTAAAATATAGGTAATGTGAACAATATACTGGTAAGAATAACTGTTATATAACAAAAAAAATGAAGATTGTTTGTTTGTTTTGGGTTAAACGCCGTTTTTCAACAGTATTTCAGTCATACAACGGCGGGCAGTTAACCTAACCAGTGTTCCTGGATTCTGTACCAGTACAAACCTGTTCTCCGCAAGTAACTGCCAACTGCCCAACATGAATCTGAGGTGGAGGACTAATGATTTCAGACACAATGTCGTTTATCAAATAGTCACGGAGAACATACGCCCCGCCCGAGGATCGAACTCACCATCCCGCGATCCGTAGACCAACGCTCTTACCTACCGAGCTAGGCGGGCGGGTGAAGATCGAGTTTTATGTTGGAATAATTTTTGATGAAAATGCTGAAATCAATACTGGCAGAAAGAAAATTCACTGCATGATATGTATTCATTTTTTTCTAATACTATAATATTTGTTACTTTTATTTGTTCACTAACTTGAGTATTAGAACCAGCAACACAATGAACAGAGAATTAGGCCTACTGTATAATTTTTTTATGTGTGTCTTAATGGCACGGCAAAATACTGCTGTGCTGTTGTTTTTAATCAAGATTGGTAGGGTATATAAATATTATAAATATTTTTCTACTGAACCCATGCACCAGTGGGTAAAAAAGACTCCGCTTTTACCCTTAGTATTTTAAATTTCTGAAATGGACTTGTCCATCTTCACTTTGTACAGTGTCAGTTACAGTTTACAGGTTGCTGTAATCTATAGGATTCTTACACATCTTTACAAGTTGCATTATTTGTACATACCTTGAGAAATCATGCGGAACCACCAAACAATCTGTCCTCTTTGCACCAGCTTTTTCTTTTTATCAGTCTCGGGGGAGAGGATTGAACCCTCTTGCATGTTTTCGGTCAGAAATGTTCAAACATGCAGTTTTAAAGTAATGATGACATTTTGACAGATTTATATCGTATAGGGTAATTCTACATAAAACGAGAATTTTGGGAAATCCTTATACCAAAATAAAAAATACATTTTATGTAATAAAGTTTGTGTTTTATGTAAAGATAAAATATCACTGTTCCTTAATTTGATGTTTGGAACAATAACAATAAGCTGTGCCTCTCTATTTTAATCTAGTTTTGATACTAGTCTATCTAACTTTGTCACTTCCGTGACATAGCTAAAATTAAGCGTTTCCGTGTTAAAAATCCCATAAATTTTGCGTAATATCTGGTATATAATTATGAACAACGAAATAAATATCTTTATGTTTTGGATTGACAAAATATATTTGCTTAGTGAAGTTGTAAATCTTTAGGAACAAAAGATAGCCCATATTATGTCACAGTCGTTAATTCTTGACGGTTAGGTTTCATTTTAAAATGCTTTTCTCTGTTCAGTTCTGAGACATATAATCATAAACACGAAGATGAAATAAATGGGCCAATCCTAACCACTTAATTTAGCTATATAAAAGGACAAAATTGTCAATGTTACAGTAGTGACAAAGTGTGTTGGTTGTGACACGGTCGTTACGGAAGTGACCAAAAGTTAAGAAAGTTATATCCGAACTATTTATTCATAAACTATTCCGTTTCCGATAATTAAACACATCTTTGAAATGTTCTTTTACTTGGCAACATGATATCTTGGTCATTTCTCAATTCATATATTTACATGTTCACATGATTTGTTGCACATAGACTTAGTAGCGTATAAAATTTCCAGTGTGACAACTCTCTAAAATTATCTGAAATGTTGACTGACCAAGACCAACATCAATTACTGACAAAAAAAACGACAAAACACAAAAACATAACTGTTATTGATAAACTGTCATTGACTTTGAACAGATAAAACATTTTCAACAGCCCTTTCAATGACTGTACACCATTGCAATGTAAGGCTACTCTGATATTTTGCTTATTCCAGCAGCAATACTGAGAAAAAGGAATTCACATTGAAACACAATGAAAGTTAACTATCAACAATCATATAAGATAAAACCAAGGCGTAAACACTATATCCACACTTTGAACGCATTTAAAGCTTACACTGTACATCCTGACAACTTACACAAAGCTTCATATAGTGCGAAAACCCTGAAAATGCATTACAGTGTCTTGTACTAGGTGACAAGTATATCTATCTCATAAGTTCAGATAGCCTTTAATTTTCTTCCACATATCTTTCTGAATTTCAAAGTGCCGAGTCACCTTTCTCGGTGGTGATATCAAGGTTATGAAATTTTCACAGTACCACAGAACGTCATCACTGCGTGGCCAGAAAAAGCGATTCTCGCCGACGGAATGCACCACATTTACTTCAATGTCCGTTAAGTCAACATCTTGAATGATTCCAGGGTATGGCTGGCCATCATATGACACCACACAATACTGACCAATGTGCTTCCTGTCAATATCAAGTATCTCTGAAAAAAAAATGAAATCAGTAAACCGTCACATCATAATACTGTGCATCCTCTCTACAACATCCACTACAGGGACTGTTGTTTGAGAGGGACAAGGCAGTAGTTGTTGTTAAGGTTATCAATTTCGCTAATCACACAGCTGTTTGTTGCAGAGAACTCACTGTTATTTGGAAGTGACTCTGTACTGGTAATTGACTGTCGATTTCGATTTCTTATTCATAAAATAACATAGACATCGCGAAAGTAACAAATAAAAATCACCTCACATCATCTTTGGTGTACTTTCTCGTCCTTCGAGATCATAAATCTAAGGTTATTAACATTTTTAGATTGAATACGGACAGTGTTCCAGTACCGCTCATAAAATGACTCAGTATAACCGCGTGTAAATTTTCAGTGCTTGCTTTCTTCCCTAAAGTTCTGAATGACGCGGTGGGAAAAAAATTTAAGTATAAATTTGTACCTTCAAATTGCACTGTCCCCTCATCGGGAAATGAGATATCTTGGCACTGCGCCTGCTCCGAGCGAAGGTTTTCTCCTTTTAGAAGAGATGGTTGATGTTTGTGGCGAGAAACATTGGCAGGGATGTAGCACTTGGCAGAAACAGCTGACGTCACGAAACGATACAGTCTGGGGGCTTGCTGTGATCTACAGAATAATAAGAAATCACAATGGAACAAATATATAGTGAAATACAACAGTAATGACATATAAGACCCTAACAATTTGACGACTAGTATAAGAAGTACATGTACTGTAGTGGTAGCAGTAGCAGCACACTACAGGTAGCAGTGACAGTAGTTGCAGTAGAAACAATAGTAGTAGCAGCAACAGCAGTAGTAATAGTAGCAGTAGTAAAAGCAACAGTAGTAGTAGCAGTAGTATTAGTAGAAGCAGTAGTAGAAACAGAAGCAGTAGTAGAAACAGCAGCAGCAGAAGCAGTAGTAGTAGCAGTAGCAGTAGTTACTAGTAGTATTGAAAGGTACATACATAGTAGTAGTAGCAGTAGCTAAGCAGTAGCAGTAGTAGTTAGTAATAGCAGTAACAGTAGAAGAAGCAGCAGTAGTACATAGTTAGTAGTAGTAGCAGTAGCTAAGCAGTAGCAGTAGTAGTTAGTAGTAGCAGTAACAGTAGAAGAAGCAGCAGCAGCAGTAGCATAATAACAGCAGCAGCAGTAGTATAAGTAGTAGTAGCAGCAGAAGCAGAAGTAGCAACAGCACCAGAAGCAGTAGTAGTAGCAGTAGCAGTAGCAGTTATTAGTAGCGGTAGCAGTTACTATTGTAGCCGGATTTGAAATCACCGATTGAGGGCCATGGGCTCGAGCTCTACTACTGACCATGTCTTTTTGTCTCTTTATGTGAGAAAGATGTCAGTTTCTTACGGAGGTTGTGAGTATAGTACTTGATCTTACCGAAACAATAATTAAGTTAACTGTTTGCTTGTAAATGACTGAAATACTGTGAAAACGGGCGTTAAACCCATATAACCATGCTGCAGTAATAGTAGTGTTAAGAGATTAAAATATATAAAATGTTCTGCCAGGCTCAGCTATCTATACAGAGGTCAGACGCAAATAGCTGAGAATCTCCTTACATGTTTACAGGCACAGAGGTAGTGCATAATGACCATAGACAAACAACGAAAGTGCTGTGCCGTGGCTGAGGATCGAACCAACGATATTCCGACTAACAGTCCTACATTCTACATGTGGGCCTTTAACACGGATTTTATTTGTGCAATAATGTATGTTACCTGGTGTATTTTCATCGTTCCTGGAATGGTTCTCAGTTTCTGTGCCTTGATACTGTCTTCCGCAAGGCTAATATCTCCTTCCTTGACAAGAAATAACTTAAGGCCAATTATGCCATCAGTAAGTTTCTGATACAATGCGTCTGCATCAGTAATATCATGACCGTGTGAAACCAGTCTGTCTGCCTCCCGTGTCACCGTCGCCATCTGGCGCCCCTTTCCCGTGGCCTGCCTCCGTGTATCTCCAGTTAACAGTTGAAAGATGCATTTCAAATGGATAAGTAGACAAGAGGAAACAGTTTTCTTTATTTTTGTACTGGGTGGATGGCCCGTCGCTCAAGAAGTACAGATGCTTTATAGTTGGAATATTCTCCTTCACATGTTCTAAAACAGGTTTAAGATGTTAAGTGTTCAACCCGTTTACAGTTGGACACTACGCTTCCCTCTTTGATTGTGTCTGACGGAAGAGGGGGGGGGGGACTCTATGATAAGCAGTTTTTAAATCCTACCAGGACTGAACTGTTTTGATATCTGTCTTCTGGCCTGTTTCGTCGGGCCCTTAAGTGTGTTTCTCTTGTTGGTCTGTCTTCTGAAAAGGCATTGAGTATATACGTTTTTGGTTCTAAAGGTTTGCTTTTTATATATTTATACACGAGCATTTTTGTGTTTTACATGCCATGCCTTTTTGTTTCCATTACGTGTGTTAGAGATTCAACTGGAGGGGATTATTTTTATTTACACTGTCCCGTGTCTATGGAACATGGTGGGGGTAAGAGTGAGGTTGGGTGCACACCATGAACCGGTTTAAGATCCCCAGTGGTGTTTTTGTCACTGACCGTTCCAAGGCGGTGCCCCACTGTGTTCCTTTGTTTGTTCGTTTTGTCCTAATGTGTTGGCTTTGTGTGTGTGCGCGTGTATGTGTGTGTGTGTGTGTTTGTGGTGTGCGCGTCTGCGTGCTGTGGGTTTCGTTTTGGGGAGGCTGCGTTTTTGGTACGTGGCATTCCCTGTTTGATATTTGTCTTTGTTTTTTTAAGATGTCCCCATATACCTGCAGGGTTATGCTTTAGACAATCGCTCATTGAGTAGAAGGTAACGTTTCATCTTTTGTGTATATGACACCGGTGTGGAGGGAAATTTGGCGCTGAGAGGCTCCAAAGTGACATGATTGGACTTCTGACTCATATTTACATGTGTAGTTTTCGGAAAAATCTATATGTATCAGTACATCCTTTTCTGTCAGCCTCTTCTTCAGCTCAGTAACAGATCTATATTGGTGTTGTATATTAAAGAAGTGAGCACAGCACTTGTTCATTTCCGACTCCAATGCTTCCATTAAAATTTCAATTGTTGCCTTCTCTTTGTCTTTAACTGTTAGTCTTAACTTTGTCCTCACTCTCATCTGAATTTGCACGTATACGTTGTGTCTTCCACTCACAATAGTTAACAAAGTCTTCAGTATCAATATGATCTGTCTGAAATCTTATTTTAGCACCTTTGCAATGTTTACATGTCCGATACATGCATTGCTTATTACTTGTGCTACAAACAATATCTTTGGCAATTTCCATCAAATCACGGTTGTTCAACACATTCAGGTCTTTCAGTTTAAATTATCAGCTTTAAATTTCAGATTTTCATGACGCTTGCATAGGCAAGTTTCTCGATCCAAAGCTTTAGGAAATCGAACGTAAAACGGACGTAACCTACAAAACATGGAGTAAGACATTGGTCGATCAACATTTTCTGACATAAACTTAAGATACAGATTTTTCAACGTGTCTGTTAGTAATCTGATTTGGCGTTTCTCTTTCTTTTTTGTACAGGTGGCCTTTTTCCCTGCTTTTATTCTGCTGTTATCATCTCTGGTGAGAAAGTTAGACACCCTGTCAGACATAACCTTAATCAGTTTGTTCTTTTGTATCCTTTGTGTGTAGATGAACTCTTTGTCTTTGTAGCATAAACGCCTGTTACTCATTTCCAAAGCCTCTTTTGCCATATTTTGTAGGCGGTACTTTTTCAGCGTGTTACTTATAACAGTGGTGTTTTTGCCACTGGCCGTTCCAAGGCGGTGCCCCACTGTGTTCCTTTGTTCGTTTTGTCCTAATGTGTTGGCTTTGTGTGTGTGTGCGTGTATGTATATATATGTGTGTGTTTGTGGTGTGCGCGTCTGCGTCTGCGTGCTGTGGGTTTCGTTTTGTGGAGGCTGCGTTTCTGGTACGTGGCATTCCCTGTTTGATATTTGTCTTTGTTTTCACTACTGTTTATCTTAGCACGATACAGCCTCTTTCGTAGTCTTTCATTCACACGTTTCTGCATTCTAAGTTCATTTTCATCTTCCTATAGGCTTTAGCCCGTTTCCTTTTAACTTTCTTTCGGCCTACATTTCTGCGGTTTTCAGAATCTTTCATAACTATAGGGAATGGGGACGGTCTTGGAGGAGGTGTTAGTTCTGATGTCGACTCTTGTACGGGATTTTGTTTTCATGACCTTTCTGTCCTCTTCCGGTGTCGCCATCTTTTTCTTTGCACTCGCTGACCTCTTGCAGAAAGCTCGTCGATCGTTTTTATTTCAGCATTCTCTTTACGCTTTGCATATCTCTGTCTCTCTTTTCGTAAATATTCGGCATAACGTTCAGGGTCCTCTCAAAGTTTCTGTCTGTACAAACGATTGCGTTCAGCTCCGGTCAATGGCATATTGCTTATTTTTTTTCTTGGTTACTAATAAATTGTCTCTCGCTGACAAGATCTCACTTGTTAGTTTGCCGATTTCATTGTCATAATCTTCTTGTTCTTCTGCTTTTGGTATATAATGTTTCAACTGTCCAAGGATACGTTCCAGTGTCTCTATATTCTCTTCAAAGATATCAATACTGAATTCTTAGTTCTTTCAGAGACTCTGAAATAAGAAAGCTCTTCTAAAACAATCCGTGAATAAACCTCTTAATATATGTAATGGGTGGTTGGGTGCGCACCATAAACCGGTTTAAACTCCCCAGTGGTGTTTTTGCCACTGAACGTTCCATGGCGGTGCCCCGCTGTGTTCCTTTGTTTGTTCGTATTGTCCTCTTGTGTAGGCTTTGTGTGTGCGCGTGTATGTGTGTGTGTTCCTTTGTTTGTTCGTTTTGACCTCGTGTGTTGGCACCATAAACCGGTTTAAACTCCCCAGTGGTGTTTTTGCCACTGACCGTTCCAAGGCGGTGCCTTAAGACATTTGAAAAAGGAAATCCAAGAATTTCATTCTAAGTATGTCTTAGTTCCAGCAAACAAGGCGGCCAACAATATTATCATCATTTCACGCCTACATTATATTAATGTTTTACAAAACGAACTAAATAGCACTAACACTTATACATTGAGTCCTTTTGTTGAAAATAAGTTGATAACTGATCACATCACTGAAGTTTCTTATTTAAAAGTTCGTATAGACGATCAACAAATTAAACTACCGACCATGTATTGGATTCCTAAATTGCATAAACAGCTATATAAATATTACAAAATGCGTAAATATTTTGCTAAATTTTATTATCGTAATTCTGATTTAGTTTTAAAATTCAATAGTAATTTAAAGACACTTCTGCGAGAAGGTATTTCTAAACCCGTTTTTTATGGGGATGTGGTTTACAAACTTCGTAAGATCTTGGGTCACGGTTATTTTCCAAATGTATTTGGAAAGCTCGCTTCATCGCTAATTCAAGCTCTTGTACAACTACAAATATTTCAAAACTATTAACATCATGTCTAACTGCTGTGAAAGCCCACGTGGAAAGATACTGCGATAAAGTATACGAAACTCTGGTAAACACTTATTTTGGTCGATTAAAAATTCTGGTGAAATCCAGGATAAGTTGAAAATTAATAATTACAAGGTATCTACAGTCAGTACATACGATTTTTCTACTTTGTATACCACTTTACCACATAACTTAATAAATGACAAATTAACTGCCCTAATTCAAAAGACTTTTGCCAGAGAGAATGCCACATTTATTGCTTGCAATTTTGATAAAGCTTTTTTTACAAACAATATTATTAAACATTATACAATGTGGACCTGCGACGAAGTTTGTAAAGCCCTTTCCTTTTTATTGAACAACATTTACATCAGGTTTGGGAATGCAGTTTTAGACAAGTTGTTGGTATTCCCATGGGAACAAATTGTGCACCCCTTGTCGCAGATTTGTTTTTATATTGTTATGAAAGAGACTTTATGTTGAGCCTCTCTCCAGATACGCAGGCAGATATTATAACGGCATTTAATAATACATCACGCTATCTAGATGATATTCTTAATATGGATAATCCGTTTTTTGGTCAATTGGTGGGTACTATTTATCCTAGGGAGCTTCAGTTAATTAAAACTAACAATTCGGCTACTGATGCTTCATTTTTAGATTTACATCTCTCTATTTATGACAATTTTATACATACCAAAATTTATGACAAGAGGGATGATTTTAATTTTAGTATTGTAAATTTTCCCCATTTGGATGGGGATGTACCTCAGGTTCACATCTTATGGGGTATATATTTCTCAATTAATTCGGTTTGCCAGAGCGTGTAGTCATGTCAAGCATTTCAATGAACGTAATCAATATGTTACAAGTAAACTTTTTCAGCAAGGCTACCGTTATTACAAAATGCGTAAATATTTTGCTAAATTTTATTATCGTAATTCTGATTTAGTTTTAAAATTCAATAGTAATTTAAAGACACTTCTGCGAGAAGGTATTTCTAAACCCGTTTTTTATGGGGATGTGGTTTACAAACTTCGTAAGATCTTGGGTCACGGTAATTTTCCAAATGTATTTGGAAAGATTATCAAACGTTTTATTAAAAGAGGTTACGACCCAACTGTTTTGAGACATACCGCATGTTTAGTGTTCAACCCGTTTACAGTTGGACACTACGCTTCCCTCTTTGATTGCGTCTGACGGAAGAGGGGGAGGACTCTATGATGAGCAGTTTTTAAATCCTACCAGGACTGAACTGTTTTGATATTTGTCTTCTGGCCTGTTTCGTCGGGCCCTTAAGGGTGTTTCTCTTGTTGCTCTGTCTTCTGAAAAGGCATTGAGTACATACGTTTTTGGTTCTTAAGGTTTGTTTTTTATATATTTATACACGAGCATTTTTGTGTTTTACATGCCATGCCTTTTTGTTTCCATTACGTGTGTAAGAGATTCATCTGGAGGGGATAACTTTTATTTACACTGTCCCATGTCTTTGGAACATGGTGGGGGTAAGAGTGAGGTTAGGTGCACCATAAACCGGTTTAAGCTCCCCAGTGGTGTTTTTGCCACTGACCGTTCCAAGGCGGTGCCGCACTGTGTTCCTTTGTTTGTTCGTTTCGTCTTATGTGTTGGCTTTGTGCGCGTGTGTTTTTCGTTTTGTCCTTCTGTGTTGGCTTTGGGTGTGTGTGCGTGTGTGTATGTGTGTGTGGTGCGCGTGTCTGTGTGCTGGGGGTTTCGTTTTGGGGAGGCTGCGTTTTTGGTGCGTGGCATTCCCTGTTTGATATTTTTCTTTGTTCTTTTTTGGCTTTGTGTGTGTGCACGTGTGTGTTTGTGGTGTGCACGTCTGCGTGCTGTAGGTTTCGTTTTGGGGAGGCTGCGATTTTTGTATGTGGCATTCCCTGTCTGATATTTGTCTTTGTTTTTTTGTTTCCATTACGTGTGTTAGAGATTCACCTGGAGGGGATTACTTTTATTTCCACTGTCCGGTGTCTTTGGAACATGGTGGGGGTAAGAGTGAGGTTGGGTGCGCACCATTAACCAGTTTAAGCTCCCCAGTGGTGTTTTTGCCACTTACCGTTCCAAGGCGGTGCCCCACTGTGTTCCTTTGTTCGTTTTGTCCTGATGTGTTGGCTTTGTGTGTGTTCCTTTGTTTGTTCGATTTGTCCTAATGTGTTGGCTGTGTGTGTGTGTGTGTGTGGTGCACGCGTCTGTGTGCTATGGGTTTCGTTTTGAGGAGGCTGCGTTTTTGGTGCGTGGCATTCCCTGTTTGATATTTGTCTTTGTTTTCCATGGAAAGTCTTTCATGGCCACAAAATCATGTAAAAAGTTTTAAACTAGAGTATAATACCTCATTCAGTTAAAAAGTAGAATCTAGAACCTATTTTGTGAGACGCGATGGACTTGATTCAAATACAGCACAGTACACGATGTATAAATGATATAGGATGAAAATTTATGTCCCCTCCGTGACAAATGCGTCACCACCGAAACATAATACACGTCCCAGTAGTGACATTTCGCGCATAAACCTTGTGTACTTGACAGTTATGTATCCTGGTGACGTATTTCAAGCAGAATGAGGAACAAATCCCTAAGATATATCCAAGCAAACAGTGTTTTTTTCATAAAAAATACATAAATACGAGCTATGATAAGCTCAATATTGACTACATAAAAAGGTACGCAGTGAAATTCTTACCTTTCATAGTATTTGACGATCTCTTCGAACCCGGAGAAAATGGCGACTATGTGAAATCGGCGTTGAAAAGATAATGACGTCATTGAAATTCTTACCTTTCATAGTATTTGACGCTCTCTTCGAACCCGGAGAAAATGGCGACTATGTGAAATCAGCGTTGAAAAGATAATGACGTCATCACTAACGAAATTTGCATGGCCTATTTTGCGGATGATCCTTGTAATTTCATTGTCACGGAAGTGACAGAAATATATGGGACACTCATTTTTTTGTTATCCTGGAAGTTTGATAAATGTTTGGGACTTGTTTCACTTTCTTTCAGTTTACATACATACTATACATTATGTAAATCGAAATTAAGATATCCAATTCATTCAAATCTTCATTTTCATGCAAAACCAGCAAATGGACATTGAAATTTTAATTTACCAAGCTCGCTTAAATGCAGAGAGATACTCCTAAATCACGGGCCCTGGGGAAAAAGTCAGATGAAGTTTAGACACGATTATAGGTTTTTAATATTTACTATGTCAAACTATTACTTTTTATAGTATGGTGATTTACAAACTGGGACATTAAATTCTCGCTTTGTGTAGAATAACCCGGTACTATACTATTAAAACTGTTAATAACATAGCTATATATGACCAAATTTACACAAAGTCTGATCAGGATCATGCTGTTCACTTAAAGCTTTTGGTCTGACAGCAAACAGTATATGGATCACAATCAGTCTGTGCAGACAAAAAATCATAACGTTGATTTTCTCATGACACAGCCAACTGTTTATATAAAGTATCATTATAAGCTAAACAATCAAAATTATATTTTGGTCATATCAAGTACTGTTTGTTTTCTCAAGACATGTTTCATAATATGCATTATGGAATATATGAATATGTTGTGTTTGTGCAACAATAAACTATGAAATCCTGATGATTGTATCTTTCAGTGTTTTGTCTCACTCTGAAACTGGTACCAGAACTGTACATGGCATGACATCTGATTATTTTAACGATGACCACAAAATGTATTCACTTTGGATATTTGAGGTAAAATAATCGATTCCGGCGAAATTACGAAAACATGCATCATGTTTTCAAGCACAAGCAAAGTACTGCAAACCGGTAAAGTAAAACCACATACAATCACAAGTGGTAGGTCTAATTCTCTCAACATATAACCCGAGAATAAATATCTTCTTGTTACGCGTCCGCCATTTTGTTTACATCGGTTGTTGCCCCCTATCCAAGATGGCGGCGATAACCGTGAAGGTAGCAGTTGGTAGTTTCCAGCCACAGATTCGAATTGGCCAAAATCTGTCATTAAAGATAAAACCTTGACGTGAAGGCTGTTTTGATGTTTGAAATATTTGTTGATGTGAGTTTTTGATTAACAAGTTTAAGAATGGTATGTTGCAGAAATTCTGGCAGATGCGAATGTAAGCTTGATGGCATCATTTTCATATAACTGCTTGAAATGCATATATGCCGCTATCAGCATTGAGCTTCTCGTGAACTGTCTAGTATCATATAAGCCTCACACAGTTGAAAATAGTGAAAAAAGTAATCGGTTGACAGGTATTTTTGTCCAGGTCTGCAAGTAATACTTGAAACTGGGTACAGATTGCATGTGGCCATTTGGATCATTTCCCCTAACATTTTAAGGCCACTTTGAGAAATGGCTAATTTTGGCTGAAATGTCACGTATTTTCGCGGGCTGAAATTATCCATCAGGTGGCTTGTGGATTTAAAAATCTGTGCTTTGTATGAAGTTTACTATGTATTATTATTATTTCTTCTTCAAGTAAGATGTAAACAGGTATCTTTTTATTTTCAGATCTGCATCTCGTAAGAAATCAGAAGCCGTCCGACTTTGGTACATCGTTCGGAAGTCCGAAGTAGTAGAAAAAAACCGGCATCTGCTACCGAAGTCGACTAGCTCTATAGCAACTTTTATTGTTTCACCCATTGTTTTCGTAACATGGATTTTCATAATGTAAAACCTTGATATTATACATAAAGGTCTATCTTTCAAATTTAAAAACTTCCGTCTGTCGCCAGTTGATACCTTTAAAAAAGGGTATAATTTATGTTCTGTAAAAGTTATATTTGAAAAACCTTGTTACAGAATATTGTGATCCTAACAGTAAGATGCGTATTCAATAATGTTTACGTCACTTTAATATTGAGTGACGTCAGGGTTCTTGAAACTGTTTTGACATTTATAAAAACAATAAACAAGGCGTGTTTGAGATGTTTACAGCTAAATTTTAAAAACATTAATAAATAACGCACGTTTGTTTGTTTTACAATTAAAATGACATTTGGATATGGAGTTCATTGATTAGTTCGTGGATTGAAAAAAAAAAGATAACTGTCATTGCTATTTTGATCTAATTGACGAGTGTCTACGAGCACATTTTCCTTACCACCTAAAAGGCCAAGATCTCTTAGTATTTTTACCACCCAACTAGAGGTGTACTGGTCAGGAACCCAGGCAATCCTTGCGTGTATCAGTGCTGTACACTGGGCACGTTAAAGAACCAGGCTGTCTATTCGCAACGAGCTAGGCAACGTTAACCGGACAAGCCTGTATCTGATTTCTGATCTCTCTGTCGTGGGGGCTTTGTCTCACTATGTCCCTCTGGTCAGATCACCCTGTGTCTGTACTAGTAGAGGATGAATTATGCGCCCTGTGTGGCTGCATTTGAACTATGTAAAGCGCCTTTGAACGTGAAATTGATCATGAAAAGGGCGCTATATAAATCTGGTATAATAATAATAATAATGTTTAAAAATAATCTTGCTAGCTAACAGGCTGTTCAAGTCTTCTGGTAGAATTTCATGCAAGTCTCTTGGCTCGCCGATACTTTTCAGCAACGTCCTTACTCTCCGTATGTCACTTTTGGTTTTCTTTTTGGTGTTGCCATTTTTCGTTCAAAGAATGCGTAGGTATAAGTTTTTTTCGTCAGACCGGGGTTGAATTAAACTGTCCAGGCTTAAAAGCCTGTTAGCTAAGGACTCAAGCGTATGCTCTCCAGTCATCTTGGTTGCTAATTACGTCGCCATTTTTACGTGCAATCGGTTTAGTAGGTGCTCAAATACCGAAAGTATGTATGATCTGGATTTTTGACACACCCGTAAGGACCTGGAAGTGTGCCTGATATCGATATCAGGCACAACAGCTCAAACGAACGCTAATATTTGCCTCATTCAGTGCATTTGTTACTGTATTTAGTAGCATATGCAATAAGCTATCATTTGAAAGCAAAGGGGTCCGGCACATGAGTGGGTTGAGTTTAATGGCTTATTTTAGTGTTTAGCATACTAGAGCCATAATTATAAAAAAAACAAAAAAACATACTAATATAACCTCTCGCTTGACAAGGGTTTTTACCCCTCAAAGACTATGTTTACAACTACTTTATTTATATGGCCAGGAAAAATATTATTAGTTATTTTCCCATTCAAAAATTGCCTTCAGTTATTCAAATCCACCAACTTTTAAAATTGCCTCAACACATTTTCATATATTTATCTGTTTTTCGACAATCCAACATCATATCGAACAGTACATTGTGCGAATCCTTACTCTGACAACATTGTGTCAGTAAAATGATCATTCTGGATTTTTTGCTTACAAAGCAACCATTGCAAGATAAATTTTAACTTAAAATTAATAAACCAACTGCCAAAAAAACAATGATATCATGAAAATCCAACAAGAAAAGCCACGTTCCAAAACCGCAGCCTCCCCCAACCGCCATCCATGGCACAGCACGTGGACGCGCACACTAACAAAAAAAGCACAATCTCTCCCCACGCAAACACACAGAAAAAAACATGCGCACAAAGAGGACAAAAACAAACAAAGAACACTGCGGGGCACCGCCTTGGAACGGTCAGTTGCAAAACACCACTGGGGAGCTTAAACCGGTTAATGGTTCACCTAACCTCACTCTTATCCCCACCATGTTCCAGAGTCACAGGACAGTGTAAATAAAAGGTATCACCGCCGGGTGAATCCCTAACATACGCAATGGAAACATAAGGCATGGTATGTAAAATACAAACATGCTGTTGTAAAATAATATGAAAAACAAACCCTCTGAACCAAATACGCATGTACTCAATGATTTTGCAGAAGACTGAGCATCAAGAGAAGCATCCTTAAGGGCCGGACGTTCAATTCTTGTAAAGCCAAGGTTGCCTCCACTACTCCGTTATTTTTATTCGACCAAATGTTCATTCGAGTAGCTGCCATTATAACGAAAACGAAGCAAAATGGTAGCGGTTTGTACGGTGTTCCGTTTGGACAATCGTGACTTTTTATTTAATACTAAACCGCGATGCACGATGGTACGATGACGAAAACGCGATGGCACGATAATGAAACAATGATGGTACGATGGTGAAAACGCGATAGCACGATGATAAAATCGCGATGGTACGATGGTGAAATGTCGATGTAATATCGCGTTTTCATCATCGTACCATCGCGTTTTCACCATCGTGCCATCGTGTTTTCATCATCGTGCCATCGCGTTTTCACCATCGTGTCATCGCGTTATCATCATCGTACCATCATGGTTTCACCATCGTACCATCGCGTTTTCACCATCGTGCCATCGCGTTTTCATCATCGTACCTTCGTGGTTTCACCATCGTACCATCGCGTTTTCACCATCGTACCATCGCGTTTTCACCATCGTGCCATCGCGTTATCATCATCGTACCATCGTGGTTTCACCATCTTGCCATCGCGTTTTCACCATCGTACCATCGCGTTTTCACCATCGCATCATCGCCTTCCGGTTAGAAATGCGTAGTCTCGTACAGTTGTATTTTTGTCAACAATAGATGAATGTATCTCAATGTATTTTGTGAGACGTAATTTACCAGTTAGATTCTGCTGTTTTGCAAAATGTTTTACAAAATGTTCAGTGCACAGTTCATTAAAACTGTAAAATCTTCAAGGCCACGTCCTTTGTATTTTATGTATGCATGAAAGTAAATAAAAAGCTGGGTGTAATTTAATAGCCACATGGTATTATTCAAACTCAGCTTATTCTTGCTAGGATGTAGAAGGTACATAGTGCAATGTGAAAATGAGATTGTGTCAAACCTCTATTTTACTGACACATATACTGTACCACTGCGCATGAACACCGGAAGGCGATGATACGATGGTGAAAATGCGATAGTACGATGGTGATAATGCAATGGAACGATGATGAAAACGCGATGACACAATGGTGAAAACGCGATGGTACGATGATGAAAACGCGATGATGCGATGGTGAAAACGCGATGGTACGATGATGAAAACGCGATATTACATCGACATTTCACCCTCGCACCATCGCGATTTCATCATCGTGCAATCGCGTTTTCACCATCGTACCATCGTATTTTCATCATCGTGCCATCGCGTTTTCGTCATCGTACCATCGTGCATCGCGGTTTAGTATTAAATAAAAAGTCATGATTGTCCAAACGGAACACCATAGGTTTGGGATTTTTGAAGCAAAACAGTTTGAAACAAGGATTATCGCGGATGTGTTGGTGCTGTGCGAATAGAACTTTGGCGGTTAGTTTGTTGTTTTTAGTTAAAAATTCATATTGCAATGGTTGCTTTGTCCGCGCAAGGTCCACCATGTTGGTTTTACTGACTGCTTATTGATTGATTCCTTATTAAGCGATGTTGTCAGAGTGAGGATTCGCACTGTGTTTTGTACGATACGATGTCGAATTGTCGCAAATCAGATAAAGATATGAACATGTGTTAATGCAATTTTAAAAGTTGATGGTTTTAGCTAACTAAAGGCGAATAAATGGCAGTATTTTTTCCTGGCCATAAAAAGAAAGTAGTTGTAAACATAGTCTATAAGGGTTAAAAACTCTTGTCTAGGGAGTAGTCATAATTATTAGAATGGGTGTTTGATGATTATTGCTCTAGGAGTCTAAGGACACTAAAGTAAGTCATTAAACTCGATCCACTCATGTGCCGGATTTTTTGAAAGTGCACTGTGTGCTGAAAAAGAAAATGTAAATTACATGACACAATATGTTATTAAATTTTTAATTGTTTACTTTATATTCCTCAATGATACTTCAGCAGAAATCCAGTTATTACGGTTTCGCATTTGAGTTTTTACTTCTGTAAGTCTATTTTTCTACAGGTACTTTGGCAAACACACACTATTGCAAATGATTAGATCATGATTACCTCTCTAGAACATCCACTCACTTCATAGTTGTTTGAAACTTTTATAAGCAGTCATTTTCAAACGACACAGCTCACAGCTGAAAAACAAAAACAAATAAATTTACAAAAATATACACATTCTGAACTATAAATAATTTGATGTCTTTCGCTGCGTTTTACAGATAACGTAAATTAAGCGTGCTAGTTTTCCCCTATAAATCTACCTCCCATAAAAGGAAGTAATCTCAAAGCAAAAAAGTATGTTTTTTCCCAATTCTGAATTTAAAATTCCCAAATCTATAGGGTGTTTGATGTTTTAAAATGACTTTGCTAATTTGTGTCTAAATTGAAATTATCATGGTTGTTGAGGAATGTAAAGCTTTGAAGGTATAATTGCTTTTAAAATACCCTTTTAACCCATATTTGGACGAGACGAATGATAAATTACCTGTTTATTTCACACCACATTGAAAAAAGAAATGACGGAAAAACAAATAATCACCCATTTTTAAAATAACGCTTGAAAACATTTCCAAATGCTTTGCAACGAACATTAGACGTTCATATTCTTCTCTCATAATATGTGTGTTAATGTTAGATGTGTGTGTTATCAGGTTTTCACTCCTAGCGCAAAAAAAAATGAAAACAACTTTTCATCATTTTTTACGGAAGCTCGAGGGGACATGTGAGTTTTATTTTTATATTATCTGGTCCCGAGATATAAAAAGAAAAACAAAACAAAAACCAAAAACTTCTTATCTCGTGGCCACGAGGTATAAAAAGAAAAAAGTTATCTCGTTGCCGCGAGGTATAAAGAAGAGAAAACGCAACAAAAATGTTACCTCATGGCCAATCTAAACAGCAAAGTTTTTAGTGAAGACCATCTTCACATGAAGGATGTTCGACTAAATGTAACCCAGACATGGTTGTGCATCTGAGCAACTTTAAATCCATGAGGAGTTGAACACATCAAATTTCTTCACTATGACATATCTTGTGAAATTAAAAGAAAGGGCCATTATTCTAGAAAAAATAGATACAGAAAAAAGTCAATTATTTATGGTCATCAGCACATGAAGATCCTTCATCTTTGAAACTTTCAAGCATATCCCTTCAATAGTGTTTGATGAGTTGGACACACAAGATTTTTCTCCATATTCTAATATATAGCAAAACTGTAAAAGGGCAATAACTACGGTAAAAATAGTCACAGCAAAAGTTCCTGCCTTTGTAGTCATCTGCACATCAATTTTATTTATCTTTGAAAGCTTGAAGCAATTCGGACCAACAGTTTGGAAGGATGGTGGTGTACAATATCTTTCTCTATATATTCTCCGTGCCATGAGAAAACCAACATAGTGGGTTTGCGACCAGCATGGATCTAGACCAGCCTGCGCATCCGCGCAGTCTGGCCAGGATCCATGCTGTTCGCTAACAGTTTCTCCAAGTCCAATAGGCTTTAATAGCGAACAGCATGGATCCTGACCAGACTGCGCGGATGCGCAGGCTGGTCTGAATCCATGCTGGTCGCAAACCCACTATGTTGGTTTTCTCATGGCACGGCTCATATAATAAAACTATCAAATGGTCATAACTGCGGTGAAAATAATCACAGAAAAATACAATTCTTTATGGTCATCTGCACATCAAGCTTGTTCATCAGTGAAAAATTGGACGAAATCAGGATAAAAGTGTGGGAGGAGTTGGACACACAAGATTTCGGACGTACAGACGGTCGTCGGACAGCAGCAACTCTGTATACCCCCAACATAAATGTGTGGGCATAATTACTCAGTTCGCCATGTCATAGCTCCAAAGCAAGATTTCACCAAATCTAAACAAAGTTAAAAACTTCATTAACCACATTTTTGTAGTATTTATCCAAGATATTCCAGAAACGCTTTAACTAAAATAAATGCCTATATAACCTGGCCCCGTGTTCACAAAACATTTTTCGGTCTCAGCTGAGTTTGAGTTTGAAATTTCAATAACAATTTTACTAAAGCTTCAAGACGTAATTCCAATTTAGACTGACCATCAATAGTGAAAAGTCATTTGAAAATAGTTATTAACTTAAAATTTAGCTTTAAAATTGCTATTTAGATATAAATGACAAATAAAGTTTCTTTATCAAACTCAGTCGGGACTGAAAATGTTTTGTGAACACGGGGCCAGCACACAATACTGTATTGATATATTTTTCTCTCTGAAGTAATATCTATAGGCAGTATCCTACTATCTATACACTTTTTACCTGTAGGCAGTATGTATGTTAAGAATGGTGATATGCATTTTGTATGTTGTTTTATACGTATTATATGTATATGTATGCATGTGAATGAGACTCAAATAAATTAAATACAAGGCATGGAACAGGCATGATCATTTCTACAGACGGATATAAGCAGACACTTTATTAATTGGACAGTGATCTTTGATTTAAAAACATAAGATGCCCTGTGAAACTGCGACATTTTCTGAAAAAACAAATTTTATCAACGGTTAGACTATTTTGTTTTAAAAAGTTTTAAAAATCCACAGAATTTGCAAGCCTAGATAAAAAAAAAATATGTTGATATTAAAAAGTAATGGTGGAAAGAGAAAAAACCTCTGCTGCATAATTGCGTCCAAGTATTAGAAACATAATCTATAAATAGAAGAAAATCAAAGAAAACAATTTGAAAACTGCCAGATGCATGATTGTATTACCCTGTATTGCAGGTAACATAGACAAATTACTTTTCCATTGCAATAAAACAACATGGATAATAATCTAGAAACTATGGGATCCTAGGAGGGACTACTAACTCCATGACTTCTTACTTCCAACGTCTTTACTTCTAACTGCCAGCTGCATTGCTCTTACTTCTAACTTTCAACTCAGTTTATTTCCAGTTTCTAATTCCATTAACTCTAACTTCTATATTTCTTACTGCCAACTTCATTATTTCTGAGTTTCGACTTCATTACTTCTAACTTCCAAAAGCTTTACTTCCAACTTCATTTCTTCTTACTTCATTACTTATAACATCAAACTTCAATACCTCTAACGTTAAACTTCCTAACTTTTAAATTTCAACTTCACAACTTCATTACCCTTACTTCTATTATGTTAGAAAGTAGAAAGTCATGATGTTTGAATGTTAGAAGGTCAGAAAGGTATGCCAGTTATTCGGTCCAAAAAATGCTTCCATTGTGTAGTTTAAAGATTCAAGATTCAAGATTCAAAGTTTATTTCTTGTAACGAATACATAAAGTATCTTGTTACAAACAGATGTATTAACAAATACAACGTGACACATTCAAATAACACGCACACGTACGCACGCACGCGCGCGCGCGCACACACACACACACACACATATATACACAAGCGTACACATAGTTACACTAGCACACAAAAACATAAAAATACATATAAATGTTATTGATTATTGCATAGAGAAACTAAGTATGTTCGTTAATATCTTAAATAGAGAGGATGAACTAAAGAACTGCATTGTAATCTAACATTTGCACTGGCTCTAAACTGGCATTACTGTACTATAAATGAAGCAAACATTGTCATTAATCATATAATCTCCTACGATTTGAAACGGCACGAACTGAGTTCAGAAGTCCAGACTTAAATAGATCTGATTTTTTTTTCTGTGCTATTTCATGTACATCACACTTTTTTACTGCTAAAATGAAACAAAGAAGGATCTAAATTAATATAGAGACATTTACCTAGAAGTCCCTGCAGAGCTTCCGTAAGAAACGGTATGCATTCTATAACAGGTTGTTTCCCCTTGAGAAGAGAGGTTTAGCGTAAGCCTCTTTAATATCATTATATCAAATTATAAATACAATACATAGCAAAATAGAGGATACTTAACACAAATCGTTATAGGACGGATTAAATGTGAACAACCGTTTAACGTAAAGTGAAGATTCGTTCATTACGTGTTTATATATTATATAGAGGTTAACCAGGTGAAACGCGCCAGTTGTTTCCGCAAGACTGATTCGAGGTTTAAATGAAGGCACATACACGCATCATTGAAAACATAAAATGAAAAGACATATTGGTGAATATATAATTGGATATAGGATTTTTAAAACAGGTTTGTAGCCTAGGAATTGCGAGTGTTTTTTCTAAATTTATACTTAACCTCCTAGAATGTGTGACTGGTACTTATCTTCGAGCATTATGTTAGTGTGCATTATCTGTACAAAAATAGGTTGTTCGTATGATTAAATAACTTAGTTAACACTTAAACTGTATACGAAGCTATTTTTAAACAGTA
Source organism: Mercenaria mercenaria (assembly GCF_021730395.1). Taxonomy (NCBI): domain Eukaryota; kingdom Metazoa; phylum Mollusca; class Bivalvia; order Venerida; family Veneridae; genus Mercenaria; species Mercenaria mercenaria. The sequence continues at coordinate 52,328,363 of NC_069376.1, forward strand.
GTTAAGTTTTATGAATATATTGAAATATACGACTTGATCATGGTATATTTGTATCATATCGTATGTCAGTGTGCGTTTTACATTTCGTACACCTTACTTATAAACCGTACTACAGTATCAATTTATCGTTTAAATGTCATAAAGTTATACATGTATTGTGTGAAAGCCTTGAGGCCTTTTATGATAGTCTTTATCAAAGCGACAGTGAATTAATAACAAAAGGCATGAAATACTGTAATAAGATCAGATATAAGTCGGTCAATATTGTTACAGGTGATCTGTGTGTTAGAAGCATGCACGCAATTGGTACTCACTCCGATGATGCCGTGAGATCGAGCCACCGTCTCTCAAATTAAAATTGCTAACTTCGGGATAAGAGTTCCATGGGGTGCTTTACTCTTAGCAAAACAAAGTACCAGGGGAGTTTTGGAGTTAGAGCGTCTTTAGCAGTCTGTTTAGTAGAGTCGCCAGTATGACAAACAAATGTATTATTCATAACCATTAGGAGGATAAAACATTTAGGATTTGATGTTAGGCGGAAAACTTGCTCCTCATTGATTGAATATTTTTGTCGAGTGTACATCCAATGCGTGGTCAAGTTGTAACATTAAGCTGTAATTGTATATTTGCGGTCGCTTGTATAACTTTTTAACAAACTTTCAACAAACTAAGACGATGGCGCACAGGACTGTTCAAACATTAAACACATACAAAATGCAAGCATGTACTGCAGTTTCGTGATTATTAAGTTGTAAATTGTGTCAGCTTGTAATCGGCGAACGGGCTTTTAAAGCTGTACTTTCAACCTTAAAACGACCGATTTTAAATTGTTTACAATAATTACTTCATACGACAACAATATCTTATCATCTTATAATATTGACATTTCACCTAAGGTTGTGTATTTATCGACGATCTATTTCCGTATACATTTTTTTATACCATTTCACGGCTGCGATATTTAAGATTTGACTCAGGGCTTGTATAGAACAGATCAGGGCATGATACAGGACTTGTATAGAACAGAAACGATATAGTGCATGACTTGTATAGAACAGGAGTCATGTATCGTGCTGAGCATATGTTTGTTTGTTTGATTTTGGTTTAACGCCGTTTTCCAACAGTATTTCAGTTCTTAACGGCGGACAGTTAACCTAACAAGTATTCCTTGATTCTGCACCAGTACAAACTTGTTCTTCGCAAGTAACTGCCAACTTCGCCACTTGAATCAGAGGTGGAGGACGAATGATATCAGACACAATGTCTCTTATCAAATCGACACGGAGAACATACGCCCCGCCCGGGGATCGAACTCACGACCCCGCGATCTGTAGATCTGCGCTCTCCCTACTGAGCTAAGCGGACGGGCTTCAGATTTTGTATGATGCCTTCTTTGTATAGAACAGAAACTGCATAATATAGGATTTGAATGAACCAGAACCTATATGGTGCAGTAGTTGTGTAGAACAGAAGCCGTACAGGGTGCAGGATTTGTATAGAACAGGGATATTGTTTCATGCTGGGCCTATTGTATAATTATATTGTTTTATATTATATTATACCAGCTTTATATAGCGCTCTTTTCATGATAAACACGTTCAAAGGCTCTTTACTTAGTGCACGTGCAGCCACTTGTATAAAACAGAGAAGCTGTATGAGGCAGGCAGCTATAATTATAGTGCAGTACTTGTACAGAACAGACACACTACAGTGTGCAGTACTTGTACAGAACAGACACCCTACAGTGTGCAGTACTTGTACAGAACAGACACACTACAGTGTGCAGGACTTGTATAGAACTATAGAACTGTGTGTGGTACCGGACATATATGGAACAGAAACTATATGGTACAGACTTGTATAATGAACAAATTACTAATTGATGTTGGAGTTGTATGCATTTTTTTTTGAAAGTTAATAGATTGTATAAAAAAAATGAAAAAGATATGCTGTTAGTATTGAACAAGTTACAGTAAACACGAATTGACCGAATCAAGTACGAGTTAACAAAGGTTCGAGCCAAATTATGTCATTGCATTTATCGTCCAGAGAACTTTTATCATAAGACTTGCATCGTCATGTAAGACGTGCTTCAAGCTAGACTTATTTTACATTGTCTTTGTCTCGTACAGGAAAATGTACCATCTTATCTTAGTTCTTTACCATGTATAGAAGTTGTCTCGTGCAAATTTAAATCTTCAGGCAACTGAACGTCCGCCTTCTCGGCGATATATGACCATTTTATGTCGATTCGCCGTAAAACCCAACTCACTGAACGTCCGCCGAGTTGCTGACTTCAACGCTGTTCTGTCTGTGATATCGCAAGTAAAACGACACGACACATATTTTTTTCACTTTATGTTATATACAGTACACTCTTTTACAGTACACTCTTATGGTAAACTAAAACTAAATGTCACAGATATTGATACTTAAGTCACGATCACAGGAATGCTGCGAACATATTGATCTCTTAGCCAAGAGATAGACAATCAAACGGATGTTGTAAGTCCTCTAAAAAGTCATCGAATACAAGGTGCGATATAGATGTAATTAAAAAAGCGTGCGAATACTCGAATACTTCTTTTTGGTTACCCATAACCCCCACCGGGACCTGGTCACAGGATCAAGTCTCTGTTAGGTCAATGCGGCCTGCATGAGAGGCCAATTCGCTTTACTTGCTATAAAGAAGGAAATAATCATAAGAAAACTGTTAACTACGTTACTCGGGGATATTTGAGAGGAAAAATCGATTTGTTATCACAAGTATCAAACAGCTGTTATACTAAAGGTGTGCGTTCGACGTTCTCAATTGTTTCGTGTAAAGGTGTTGTGTTCGCTAATAAGGCTATCCATAATAAATTCAGAGCATTAGAAGAATAAATTGGCGATATTTAATTGTTGAGACTTTAGCCAAAACAATAAAATGTCTGAGCGTATCTTGTAGGGTAGTAGGTTAAGGTCAAGACGAATTTGCTTATTTTCGTTATGCTCAGGCGGGTTTGTATGTGCGTTTAAGGTGGAGGGGGAGGGGAGATACAACACATTTTTATGTATTACATGATGTATATAGAACATTTTGTTCAAACATAGCAAAATGCTTATATTTCACTCGAAAATGATGGCATGTACGTGGCAGTGCTACCCAGAGACTAATGTTATAATATACAAATAACAGTGTATTACTGAGGAAGCATGCATGATTCCGCATAATGATCCAGGGTGAATGTATAGCTGGCAGTAATTCTACAAGAAGACATTCTTGTGACAAAAAAGGCACATGATTCACTGTTTCAACAGACAAATTCCCAATGTTACAGGATGTAAAACAGTCAGAATATAGCATTGGCCTTCAGTGATAGAGAGTCGTATCATGTTTAATATAAATTGTTGTTATTACGATATAAGGTTGTTATTTGGATATAATTAAAGGGTTAAAAGGCTTACTTTAATAAGACGGTAAGTGACAGATGACCCACTATAAACGCTACTTTATATACTACTACCAGTGATTATACCTGCATTAAACACAAACTAGTTTACTCTATACTTGTCGTTTACTTGTTTATAAAAATCATTACGGGTTTATGTTAGATGACAATAGACATGTGCAGTTTTGGTATAATAGACAACTACACTTTGACACTATTCTTATTTCTTTAATAAACTTGAGTGTAATACCATCCGACTCGGTTTTTTGAACAATAGCATGCAGGAATATATAAACCGTGTTACAAAAAAGAATCAAACGCATGCGGATGCAAATGTTTAATATTTATAATCAGTAAAAGACATAAAGAATATTGCGTTTTTATATTTTTTGAAAAGTGCGTGTTTTTGTCTTTACAGTTTCATCATAGTGTTCTACATTTACACCATTGCAACGAGAACAATACGAAGGACTCTATTACACGAATGTGGAGAACTTATGTTTTAAGACTTAAAAACGTTGAGAAAAAATTGTGAAAATCACGACAAACAATAGCCTAATATATTAGATAAATGCAGAAATGGACAAAAGAAATGGAGCTGCGTACGAAGTAACGGCTGTCATGGCGAAGAAAACCGGAAATGAAGAAAGCGGTGACAGATATGACGTCAGATGCGGTTACGGAAGTTGCAAACCTGAAGGACTCCAGAATTGTAACAATCCGAAAATCCTGTTGTTGCTTCTTTGTATATTCGCAGTGTGCCAAGGTAAATATTTTCTTTTCACCTATTGAAAAACAGCATGACATGATACAGTAGGGGAATCTTCCCGTTCGGGAAAAATCTATGGATTTTTTCCTACTTTCCGAACGAGAAACTCGATTGTAAATGTAATAATTTGAGGCAAACTTATAATTCAATTTACTTGTTGTTGTTTTTTTTTCAGAAGATTCGGTGCATGTTACCATTTCATAAAATACAGCATTGTTTACCTACGAGAGTTTTCTAAATTCCACCGTTCTTAATTGTTTGATATGACTGTTAGAACTTATGACCTAATAAGAGATTTATTCAGCTATTGAACTTCTGAATTTCGAAGATTCCCGAATTGGAAATCAGAATGGAAAAATTTAGTCAAAACCTGAAATGGAAGAAAATTTGTTTCTTTTCGTGTAAGATAAGATAACTTTCACTCATGAACACCATATCTTACATTTGCCCTCGCGGCTTTGCAACTCGTGAAAGTATTGCATTTGCTGTTTACGCGTGAAAGGTATTACAATTTTACACTGAAACAAACAAATATCCTCTATGTAACAATGAAATACGTTTGGTCTACTCTAGAGAAAAAAAGGCGTTTATGATTTTTCTAGGCTTTGTCGTGAATGGTGTAAACAACGTGAACACACAGTCGGTTGAGAGGCGCTTCCACTTGCCGAGTTCCAGGTCGGGCCTCATTTCAAGTTCATATGATTTTGCAGCAGGTAGGTTTAGTTGTGAATATTGTTAGCTCTTTTATTTTCATGTTTCTTTTTCTGCCTCGTGTTAAACTGTCATAATTGACAAGTAATTGATAGATACTTGGTCCATTTTACTTTGTATGAATTGGGCAAATTCACAGTATTTGGGTAAGTGATTCTGACATCCGTATACACCTGACAGAAGTTTTCTATGGCAGACATAGATTGGTAATACTGTTTACTATTCATATAAAAAGTACCAAGACTGTACGTATGTATAATGCAGTGAAGTGATATTTTTAATAATGATAAGGGAGTGTGTGTGTATGTGTGTGCGTGTGTGCGTGCGTGCTTGCGTGCGTGCGTGTGTGTGTGTGTGTAGATGGTTATTAAGTATGTAATCTTTCTCAGTACTCAGTAGTGCTGTATTTGATATTTAAGTATCTTTTTTTTTTTTGCATTCTACATTTATTTTTATCACATGTTGGAGTCGTGGGAGTGAAATAAAGCCATTACATAAATTTGATAATACACTAAGATGTGTAATAAAGCTTTTACGTTGACGTCATTTTAAGTATAGGAGACGTTGGTCAAATTGACGTGGTCTGTAATAGGTTAAGAAAGAAGAATTTTTGATATCTTACATGTGATAGAAATAATCTTTCTACACTGAAATTATTAAACTCGTTGAATAAAATTAATAAAATGCTCGGCAAAGCCTCCCACTTTATGATTTTATTCAACTCGTTTAATAAATTCAATATGAAAAAACACTCATGTAATATCTTCTATATAACTTAAAAACTTTTGTACTTTTTAATCATATGCTAATCTTATACATTTATAGACGTAAAACTTTTGTGACAATTGTTGGTATGGATAATTTCCTTTTATCTCTAGCGATATTTGGAGTGGTGATAAGTTTCTTTGCATCAGGACGGTACAAAGCTCGATGGGTTGCTGGGGCAACGTTTGTGATGGGTCTAGGGTCTTTAACAATGGCCCTTCCACATTTCGCGACAGGGCTGTACGAGTGGGGACAAGATGTTTCAACGAAGACATGCAGTCTTGGTAATATCAACGTGTTAAATATATTGGTCTGCTTGAAAACAAAAATGACCTGCGTCGTTTTTCTAGAATCAATGACATGTTGTAAATTATTTACCTCCTTTTAACAGCTTTTCTGCAATATGAAAAGGCTACATAATGTATCTTGTTCCTGTATCATATACATGTACTAGAATTAATTTGTATTAATTCGGCATGAATCTGACAATATCCCTTCATGAAATATTTGTAGGCGCACTATATCTTGCATGTCATGGAAAAATCTCCAACATTAGGCCAAGAGAAACAGTTACTGTTTTCTTGAAAAGATTAAAAAATCCTTTTCACAGGACGCTTTGTTGAAAAATGACGTTCATTATTACGCTTTATGAATACATACTATCACGTACATTTTGTACGTTTCCGTAGCCTCAGACAGAAAATTTCACTTTTTAAATACAAAACATTTGAAAGAAAGTCAACTAGGGGATGAATTTTATATGAATGGTGATACGTTTAATTCTGTTTTCACCAGGTTTTAACTCGACTGAGGATGCTATATGCGAGAAGACAAATCTTCGCCACTACCTGGGTGTTCTCATGTTGGGTATGATATTCCACGGTATAGGTGGCTGTATCATGTACACTGTTGGTGTTGGTCTGATTGATGACAGTGTTAGCGAGGTTCGATCCCCACTTTATATTGGTAAGTGTTTCTGTTTTGTACATTCCTTGACCGTTGATCTATTTAAATGTTTGGGATTTTTACATCGATTTAGCTTCATTATATATGATTTTAGAATTTGATAAACTAAATAGGCATGGTCAAATCACAGAATCTAACAAAGGTAAATCAGTTTTGTAGCTTTTATTTTTATCTTTTTAATGCATAAGTCTCTTATAATTCAGTTAATGAATGGTCATATATATTTTATCTGTCATGCTTATCTTTTATGTTGTATATTATATACATGAATGAGACTGAAATAAAAATGAAATATTCCTTTGGGGAAAACGCTTTTGAGGCGCGTTGTGGGATCTACGTTTCTTTCGTTAATTCTTTTAACTTGTATTGTAATGTTTATTATTTAAAAAAGTAGCCTTTCAAAACTTTAATACTTGTTTTCATACTTGCAGCTGTAAAAGATAACGTATAAGTTGCAATTCCTTTATGTTAAAACGACAATAAGATACAGAGATAAATGTTTTGCTGGCTAAAATGCAGTGTGCATTCCCGGTGTCTAGCTCAGTTTTTGTGGCTGTATATCTTATTTCGTAAACATTACATAATTTGAGTCGTGCCATGTGAAAACCAACATACTGCGTTTGCGACCAGCATAGATCCAGACCATCCGCGCAGTCCGGTCAGGATCCATGCTGTTCGTTTTCAAAGCCTATTGTAATTAGAGAAACTGTTAGCGAACAGCATGGATCCATGCTTGTCGCAAATGCACTATGCTGGTTTTCTCATAGTGCGGCTCATTTCTTTTATAAATTGCCGGTCCACAGTGAGTGCTATTGACTGGACTGTAGTTCAGCGCTAAATTTTGCTGGGCTAAGGTAAAAACATGGAGACAAAAAGGAATACACTTACTCAGTGGTCAATACTATTGCCTACAATTCTTCGGACCTCGGGCATCAGTTTTGTCTATAGACCGATAGACCGTGCAATAAATGCGAATGCATGAGGCTATAATAAATAGATAAACCATGTAAAAACTATCCCATTGCAGGTATATTTTACGGCGCAGCAGCGCTTGGGCCCGGACTGGGATACATTGTTGGAGGACAGCTTTTAAACATTTACGTCGACTTTGATCAGGTTGACACAAGCACGTAAGACTTGATGCTTTAAACAAAACCTTGTTTGCTTGCTTGTTTTGGTTGTGCGCCTTTGCTTGTTTTAGATTTGATAGTACATTTGTACCTTTATAAAATGCTTTCAAATCATCAGTGGTATACGATTTTTTACTTGCTTTAACTTAATCCAAGATTGTAGACTGCATTTCAAACCATTGTTTGAGTTTTAGTCTGGAATTTGTAGACGAATGTCAGACACCGCTTTAATCTGGATTCAAACGAAATCTGTTCCGCTTGTATTTTTCTAACTTGCGACTCATGCTGTCTTGCTTTAGACTACTACACTGCTTTTTAATTTTTGTTAAGAACATTGACGGCTGTTAATCCATTGTCATAAAACTTAACTGTCTCGGGTCTAGGAAATTAACTTACACCTCTCAGGCTCTGCAACATGATCCATGGTTCATGATACATTATGAAGCGTTATACACGAGTGGATCCGGGATTTTGGTCAGTGGGGAGGGGCAGTCCTATTTTTTGGGCACGTAATAATACCGCAGATTGTGCAGTTTTACATTATATTTGACATATATTTTGCATGAATATTAACACAATGTCAGCTTACATATTTGAACAGTTTCATAAAAAGCAATTATTATAAGATGAAAGTTTTATACTTTGACTGTCATTCACTTCTACTTCAGCAATTGTATATATATATACTGATATTAAATTTGTTAGCCAAAAATTTTGACTATAAACTAATTTTTACCTCAGTTATAGTATTATCATAAATTATGCCCGCAGGAGTTTTACTTGAAGATATGGAGGGGGTGTTTTGGAGAGTTTGGATGCACCTGTAGTAATTGCTATTGTTGACACACAAAGAAGAGAAAATTCTCATACGAAGATCAGCACGTTTTTACTTCTGTAGCAGATAGAGCCTTTTCCGCTGTTTGTGATACTGACCATACATAATTCTTATCATTCCCCGGGAATATTGTTTTGGCGTTGTCCGTCATGCTGTCCCTCAGTCCGTCCGTCTGTGCGTCCGTTTGTCCGAAATTAACACTGAAAAAAAATGAAAATGCTTATAATAGGAAAGTATTTCAGCTACAAACACCAAACCTGTATCTAACTAATCTATTGGTGGATCTTCATGAAACTATATACAAATGTAGATCACTATAGGATGGTGGTACACGCACAAATTTACCAGGATCACTATGTTAATAAGAGTTATCTTCCTTCAATTATTTTACAATCCATAAATTCAAACATAACAAAGTTATCAATTGATGGATATTCATGGCATTAAAGAGAATTCCTATAGTTGTTTCTTTTCATAGTTTTTTTTTTCAAATTCATATATATGATAGGAAGATTTGTGCTGAAAACAATGAACAAATAAAAACAATGGGTCACCAGGCTTGTTTTTGTGAAAATTTGTTTTGAACACACCCACTGTTGCTGAAACTGCCAGCGATTTTTCAACATTTTCATAATTTTCTACTTTTTTTATAAATACCAACTAAAATATACATCAAGACAGCACAATAAGGTTTATTCTTTTTACAGATTTTATTATATACTTATTTGATATCATAGTCATATTTGTAATAATATATCCTTACAATAATGGGTACAAATGAAAAAAAAATATTGTTCATATTCACTTTTGTGAACTTTTTTCAATGAAAAATACCCATAGTAAAGAATTTTTTTTTTAAATTTTGAAAAAACTGTTTCATAGAATTTTTTTCCTGTTTTTCTTGTGTATAAATAATTGTATTGTGAGCATAAAAATGGCTAAAAATGTATGGGTCACTAGGCTAAATTTTATGTTAAGACGGCTTGAATACAACACCTGTTCCGACAAAAATGGCGCGAACCTGACCAAATTGATTACATGTATATCTGCTAGAAGTTAAAAAAAAGTTCTAAAATTTCTTAATTCTTTCTATGATTGAATACTTAATAATCTGAAAGATGATATTGTCTTATCATTACTAAGTCAATTGTCTTACATTATATGAACAACACTGTCTTTGTACTAAAATGGATGTGAAAACACAACCACAAAAATGGCAAGATACCTGTCAGGCATGATACTTGTCAATACAATATAAACCAGTATCAACATTTGATTACTGATAAAACTTATCAAAAATGTTATTTCATTCAAGATTCCTCATATTCAACATTGTCTGTTTCAACAAAATGTTGACTTCATTTTAGTTTTTCATAGAAAGTGTCGGCTGCGCAGAAAGGTGCGCATAAAAAGCTATAGGAATTCCCTTTAAAATAACATAGATCACTATCTACAGGACAGTGATGTATGCGTATCTTTCATCAGGAACAGCTTATTGCCTTTTAATTGTTTGACGGATCTTGATGAAACTTAATACAAATATAAGTCACTTTGTGCATGTTCCTCTTGATTTTGTAAAAAATAGGAACCAGTAAACCGTTGCACTGTTCTTTTGTACATAATTTGTGTATATCTAGAAATTGAATATTTTTCAAGATATATACCCCTCATTCACAAAACAACGTATTCGGCTTGGGATGTAAATTTACTTAATTTGCTTGTTCGTAGGAAGATTTTCACACTTAAATTGCGACATAAAATCATTTAATAAACCTCACAGTTAAGGGGAACGGTGACCAGTGTATTGCTCAAGGAATTTAACCCGGAGGTCGTGGGCTCGAGCCCAACTGGGTGACAAAACATGCCTTCTGATATGAAATTAGTTCTAGGTTTTCTAGGAAGCGGGCTCGAGTGATACAAATAAGCTTCAAGCTTTCAACCCAATCAGTCGAACTCATTAAACTGATGTTATATAATAATACATTTTTTGTAAGTGTTGTTACAGATTGATCGTATTCAATAATTTGTATTTATACGCAATAATTATCAATAATGTTTTGCACGTTTGAAAGCTTATAACCGCTTATCCACCATCTTTTAACACGTCAAACGAAGTTTAATTTTATCAGCTTTCGCCTTTTGAAATAAAAATCATGGTAGTAAAACTTGCACTTAACACACTGTTGAAATTGTATATGCATCACATGAAATATCAAAATGTTACATTAACCTTGATCTATGTCAACAGCTGAAATTAAGACGTAAAAGTTTTCTCGTTTTTGCTCGGTCATTGTTATACTAGCCACGAAACTTGGTAAATATGCTATTGACAAATTTACGACATATTTAAAACATTTGAACGCAAGTTTAAGAATATTCGTAAAAAGTTTGGATTTCAAACATTGATGAAACCCTGTACTGTTACTTTACTCTTGATACCAAAATATATTCATTGACGATGCACAAACCTCAATAAAACATATGACTTCATTGGAGCATTGTCAAAATCATTTCTTGCCTCAAACATAATTCGTATTCAATTCATTTGAAAACTACAACACCAAATTAAAATTGCCGAATTTCTGCATCGTCTATATTCTTTTCTTCTTCAGAATTAACTTGAAGACAGATGATCCACGTTGGGTAGGGGCATGGTGGCTAGGATTTTTCATCACGATGACAATATGTTGGTTACTCACAATCCCCTTATCTCTCTTCGGAGCTGAAATGCCAAGTAAGATAACAGTTGTAACCGTTGTAATTTTACCTTTATTATGGAGATTCAAAGTTTTTAAACGGATATTATTTCGTTTTTAGCTCAACTGAGCACGAAGTGCTCAAAGTGAGCTTTTGTGATCGCCCTGTGTCCGTCGCCGTCCGTCCGTCCGTCGTCAACAATTGTTACTGTTAATACTAGAGGTCACAGTTTTGGCCTAATCCTAATGAAACTTGGTCAGAATGTTACCCTCAATAAAATCTTTGACGAGTTTGATATTGGGTCATCTGGGGTCAAAAAACTAGGTCACCAGGTCAAATCAAAGGAAAAGCTTGTCAACATTCTAGAGGTCACAATTGGCCCATTCTTAATGAATCTTGGTCAGAATGTTACCCTCAATAAAATCTTGGACGAGTTTGATATTGGGTCATCTGGGGTCAAAAAACTAGGTCACCAGGTCAAATCAAAGGAAAAGCTTGTCAACATTCTAGAGGTCACAATTGGCCCATTCTTAATGAATCTTGGTCAGAATGTTACCCTCAATAAAATCTTGGACGAGTTTGATATTGGGTCATCTGGGGTCAAAAACTAGGTCACCAGGTCAAATCAAAGGTAAAGCTTGTTATCACTCTAGAGGTCACAATTTTGCCCCAATCTTAATGAAACATGGCCAGAATGTTGCGCTCTATAAAATCTTGGACGAGTTCGATATAAGGTCATCTGGGGTCAAAAACTAGGTCACCAGGTCAAATCAAAGGAAAAGCTTGTTAACACTGTAGAGGCCACATTTATGAATGTATCTTCATGAAACTTGGTCAGAATGTTAATTTAGATGACTTCAAGGTCCAGTTTGAATCTGGGTCATATATGATCAAAAACTAGGTCACCAGGTCAAATCAAAGGAAAAGCTTGTTAACACTCTAGAGGCCACATTTATGACTGTATCTTCATGAAACTTAGTCAAAATGTTAGCCTTGATAATCTTTAGGGCAAGTTCGAATCTGAGTCATTTGAAATCAAAAACTAGGTCACCAGGTCAAATGAAAGGAAAAGCTTGTTAACACTGTAGAGACCACATTTATGACTGTATCTTCAAACCACATTTATGACTGTATCTTCATGAAACTTAGAATGTTTATTTAGCTGATCTCAAGGTCCAGTTTGAATCTGGAGCATGTAGGCTCAAAGACTAGGTCACCGGGTCAAATCAAAGGAAAAGCTAGTTAACACTGTAGAGGCCACATTTATGACCATATCTTAATGAAACTTGATCAGAATGTTAATCTTGATGATCTCTACGAGGTCAAATTTAAATCTGGGTCAGGTGGGATCAAAAACTAGCTCACAAGGACAAATCAAAGGAAAAACTTGTTAACACTCTAGAGGCCATATTTATGACTGTATCTTCGTGAAACTTAGTTAGAATGTTAATCTTGATAATCTTCAGGCCAGGTCCGAATCTGGGTCATGTGGGATCAAAAACTAGGTCACCGGGTCAAATCAAAGGAAAAGCTAGTTAACACTTTAGAAGCCACATTTATGACAATATCTTAATGAAAATTGGTCAGAATGTTTATCTTGATGATCTTTAGGTCAATAGGTCAGGTGAGCGATATAGTGCCTTCATGGCCCTCTTGTTATTTCATTATTAAGTCTAAAATTTCCGATGAAAACTTTGTGTTGTGTGTTGTGTTTGCATCCACGACGAAAACGGTGGTATTTATTTTCATCCATGATGAAAGAGTTTTTAACTCTTTCACGTTGAAAACAGCGTTGTTCTTTTCGCATCCCTAGACTTTTTGTGTTATTTGTGATTTCTTGCGTATATGTGTAGAGTTACGAGTGTTCGAAAAATTTTGCGGCGTGAATTGAATGTCAGTTTACCTTCTGATATTCGTGTGTATAACTATATGTTCGTGCTTTTTTATGATAATCACATTTTTAGTACTACACTAAATAATGATTTGATGTAAAGTTTAAAGTGTTAAGTCCTGTCTTGCATAAACTGATTAGTTATAGGAGCCAGAACTTGTTGAAAGATTTACAGAGTTCCTTACAATGATGTACTAATATACTACACACGGATATATATTAATTCGTTGTTGTTGGTTCGAAATCTTGCATGGGGTCTAAAATTCATTCATGTTAGGAAGTGGCTGGCTTACGGAATGTTGGGGGTTCTATCCAGATACCCTCCCGTGACGAAGTAATGCTAGGAGGGGTATCCACGGTTTTTCTCCACGGTAAAAAGCCAGAAAGACGTCATATAACATGTAATTGTGTTGGTATCACATTAAACACAACAAAAACAAAACAAAGATACAGATACCTTTCAGCAAAACACACAAAAAATGCAAATATATCGTTGCTCTAGTCTACATATCGGATTAATAATAATTTTTTAACGATGTTAACCCTTTTCCAGGTGCAAAGAAAGTTAGAGAATCGCGTATATCACAGATGCATCAGGGGGTCACTGATTCCGACGGACATGGCACAAACAAGCGGCTACCAATCAGAATGTTTCCTAAAGTCACGTGGGCCCTGATTCAAAATGCTCCATTTGTATTCACAATGCTAGCAGGAGCTTCGGAAGGAATTTTAACTTCCGGGTTTGCTACGTTTGTGCCTAAATACATACAGAATCAGTTTGGAGTATCCTCGGGATCCGCAGCTTTATATACAGGTTTGATCCTACTATTATACTGCTTCATGTTTTTTCACTCAGTAATCTAAATATTGTATTTGAAATTGTGAAACATTTAAAGAATGCACACTTGTTTTTTTAGCCCGACTATTCGAAGAATAGGGGAGCTATCCTACCGGCGTCGGCGTGAGCGTTAGCGTCAGCGTCAGCGTTACACAGATGTTAAAGTTTGCGTACCGCCCCAAATATTTTCAAAGTCCATTGAGATATTGCTTTGATATTTTGCATACTTGTTTACCATCATGACCCCAGTCTGTAAAAAGGAGGAGGCAACTCTATCAAGCATTTTGACTGAATTATGGCCCCTTTTCGACTTAGAATAAATGTTAAAGTTTGCGTACCACCTCAAATATTTTCAAAGTCCATTGAGATATTGCTTTCATATTTTGCATACTTGTTAACCATCATGACCCCAGTCTGGAAAAAAGGAGGAGGCAACTCTATCAAGCATTTTAACTGAATTATGGCCCCTTTTCGACATAGAATAAATGTTAAAGTTTGCGTACCACCCCAAATATTTTCAAAGTCCATTGAGATATTGCTTTCATATTTTGCATACTTGTTTACCATCATGACCCCAGTCTGTAAAAAGGAGGAGGCAACTCTATCAAGCATTTTGACTGAATTATGGCCCCTTTTCGACTTAGAATAAATATTAAGGTTTGCATACCACCCCAAATATTTTCAAAGTCCATTGAGATATTGCTTTCATATTTTGCATACTTGTTTACCGTCATGACCCCAGTCTGAAAAAAAAGGAGGAGGCAACTCTACCGAGCATTTTGACTGAATTATGGCCCCTTTTCGACTTTGTATATGCTTATTGTAATGTTAGAGTTTTACTCATTGCTTATTTTATACTATCAAGCACTGAGAATAGTCGAGCGCGCTGTCCACTGACAGCTCTTGTTCTCTTTAAAATATGGCTTTTTTAACCATTTTAAAGTCATTTTCTGCTTAATATAGCCTAGGAATAGTTAGACATCAGGCCAAATAATGAGAGTTTACACTGTTCTTAATATTTAAGGTGCTGCGGCAGTCCCTGGTGCAGCGGGAGGCATGTTTTTCGGAGGTTTCATCTGTAACCGGATGAAGTTTAAAGTTCGAGGCATGTTTCGGTTTTCTATTATAACCTGTATGCTCACAATTATTTCCGTCAACATACTGTGGATCACGTGTGATGAGGCCACGTTTGCCGGAGTCAATACTGCGTATGAATCTGGGTGAGTTTTACAGCTTTCCAAGGCCTGTGTTAAAACGACAAGAAAGGCACATGTTTGTAAACTATGACTGTAATGTATTGCGTTACGTAAAATAATTTCAATGTTTTTTGTTATAGTAGCAATTAACATTTCATCATGTTCATATAAAACTTTTCTCTATTAATTCCTGTTCATAGAACGATGCAGCGAGGTACACCTGTGGACTTCCTCTGGCATTGAAGGTGGATAGTCTTCTTATATATCCTTATGACGGCCAGCACATAATGTATTTATGCAATCTCGCCAGGCATATGTATGTTTTTGACAATACAGAAAATGACGTCACTCGACCTTCAGCTATTTCCGGAAGTAAATAAAATGAAAGTAGAAATGCTAAACTTGAAAACGAAAGCCGCATTTTGATTCGTAGATAGTCAGGGGTCACGCGCAGGGGTCACCCCGTCTAAATGTATGCGCGTGGACTTCTTTCTTTCATTTTTTTTTTTTGCTATTGGGGAGCCAATTTTCAGCACTTTATTACGAATTGAAATTACCTGGGCTTTAGTACAGCATGTCAGCTTTTAATCTGTGAAAAAATATTTGAGCTCTGGATAAACAGAAATCCCACAGGGGTCCGTAACGGACCAAGGGTACATTGATAATTTTGGAACTTCATCAAATCGCTCAAAATGTCATTTTTGATGTTGTCTGAGAGTGTCAGTATATGCCTCAGGTGTAAGATATAACCGTATTTGAGAGCTGCAGACCTAGACATTTCAGAAATATTTTCAAAATAAGTTTCGTGTAATAAATGTTGTTTCTACGGAAGCGTGAAAGGGCCATCAGACGCTAATACGTTTTAGTACGTTAAGGCTGCGGAAAGGATATACAGATTTCCTAAATTGCATTTTAGTTTAGCCATTTTTGTCTCAAACGTCAGTTTTCGTACAGACGTGTTAAAAATGTCAAAAAAGCACTGATCTTTAGATAAAAATTTTCTCTAATAATTAATTGTCGGTAGAGCGATTCAGAACAAAACAATGAAGCAAAATCGAATTAAAAGAAACGAGCATACGCGCGCTACTAATCTCGCAGTATATTAATCACTTTCGATACCTCAGTCCTGATGGTATTTATTGTCGTGGGGGTAGGAAGATAATCCATTTTTTCTTTTTTTATTTTGACCACCAAGCAAGGGAGTTACATTCACTTTATACGTCATTTATACATGTATGACGTGGCAAGGGATGGAAAACACGTCCATTTGAAAACGAAGCGCGCACCTTGCGATTAGGTTACCGAAGCGGTACATTTTGGCACTGTTTTCATATCATGTGCTTGATTTTTGTTTGTTTTTATTTTGGTCTTAGCTAGTTTTTTCAACAGTATTTCAGTTATATAAGGGCAGGCAGTTAATCTAAACAGTTTTCCAGGATTCTGTACCAGCACTAACCTTTTCTCAGCAAGTAACTGTCAACTTCCTCACACGCACCAGAGGTAGAGGACGGATGAATGTAGACACATTGCCTTCTATCAGGCGTCACGGAGAACATACGCCTCATACAGAGATCGAAATCACGTCCCCGCGATCAGTAGATTTGCGCTTTCCCTATCGAGCTAAGCGGGCGGACTCGAGAAAGAGACCAAATATACATGTATATTCTCATTCTTTGTATCAGTGGACGAACAGACAATGTGGAATCGTCATGCAATAAAGACTGTGCCTGTACCACACGGTATTATGATCCGGTATGTTCCAGCACAGGTGTGCAGTACTTCTCTGCCTGTCATGCAGGATGCCAAAATATGACAGACAGCGACAGCGGAGGGGAGGTAAGCATTACATGCTTTATACTCGCAGTATCGTGATCTAGTATATTCCAGCAAACGTGTTTTGATTTTGCTTTTGAGCTTTTAAGACATGTTTCAGTTTTGTACTAGATAGTAGATAGTTTTCTTTAGCATCAGAAATAGCATACAAATATATAACATATACTGGCAGAATAATAACGTAAACCTTCTATAACAGCACTAACCTGTTTTCCATAAGTAACTGCCAACTTCTTCACAGGAGGAGGACGAATGATTTCACACACATTGCCTTCTACGAAACTTTAACGAAAACATATGCCTTGCCTTGGATCGAACACACGACCCCACGATCCATAGGCCTGCACACTTCCTACTTAGATAGGTATGTGAGCTTTCTAAAGTAAGTGTGCAGTACTTTATACAGGGTGTCAAAACATGACAGACACTGTCGACGGAGACTTGCTACGTTCACGGTACTGTCTGTTATGTTCTGTCGCATTTATGCAGTAATTGTCTGACATGCAGGGTGTCAAAATATGACCGACAGCGGAGGGGAGGTAAGCATTGTATACCAGAGAATAACACTTATTTGGACCTAGAAAATACAGATCTATAAATTTTTTGAAAGGAAATCATCATAACTATATTTAAGTTGTCGACTTGAGTGAGTTCACCTGGTGATGGGAACTGTGGTGGTAGACATATTGATTTACTCCTGTCTGTGTGTCTGTCTGTCACAAATCTTCTCCGCACTCTAAGTCGAACATTTCTCATCCGATCTTCACCAAACTTGAACAAAATGTGTTGGCCAATGAGTCCTCGGCCAGGTTCGATAACTAACCAAATCGGCCAAGGCACTTCGGAATTATGGCCCTTGAATTACCGAAAATCGCTCAGATCTTTGCGCATAAATGACCCTTTACTACTAATCATATGAATAGTAGTATATGAGTCATTTATGCCCCAAGACCTAATCATGTCATATGATTAGGCAGTTGAGGTCTTGGTGCATGGTTGACTCATGTACTACTATTCAGATGATTAGGCAGTTGTGGAAGACATGCGCTTTTCTCAAAAGCAGCTCTAGTTATTAATTTCATTTAAAAGAATTTAAGTTTAAAAATAGTTACGCATATTGTTTAGAACAGAATCCATTTCAAAAATTGAGCTAATATGTTATTTCTGTTTATTAGGGAATGCTTTCATTCATATTTCAGACATTCTCCAACTGCACGTGTATATCAGACAGTTCTGCGACGGTGAAATCGGGCACGTGTGATTCAGGTTGTGGCCTCATGTATGTGTTTCTCGTGTGTTTCTTTGTAACTATATTCCTCACCTTCTTGCCCTCGACACCAAGCGACGCTGCCACTCTCAGGTACGTTATCAGGTAGACTGCACAGTAGTGATGCGGTCAAAATTATGTTTCCGCGATGTCGAAATAACTCCAACTAAAAATAGAACCAAGTATTGTCTTTTACTAGCATTTTTTGAGTAAATTAAAACAAAATCTGTATCTTGCAACATTCGCATGTTTATTTTACATAAAGATTCGATCTATGTTGACCAGAATAAACTGTCGGCTTCTTGCAAGATGTTTTATTTTAGGATCGACAGGTTTCATGTCCAACTTGACGGCAGTATGGTCACGATCAAAATGTTTCATTACATTTGTGTATTTGCTGTACTATTGCTTATCACAGTGCTATATCTTGATAATATTTGATAAAATACATACTGTAATTTTTCAGGTGTATTCATGAAGACCACAGAACGTTTAGTATGGGAGTTAAATGGCTCTTTATCCGATTATTAGGTAACCTTTCTTTCTCATTAATATATAGAGATAAAGGAAAATATGTCCGTGGGATTCTGAAGAGGGTGACGAAAATGTGGCATTGCGAACCGCCTTGGTCCGTGCTAGGGGATGGATTGATATTTATACTAAGATAGCTTAAATAAATCTACAAGTGGAACGGGGTCTCCCCCAACCGTCCTCCACACACACAAAATGATTTAAGCCAGGACGTTGGTGTGACTTGTCAACGAGCAAAACAAAAAAATCATTACATTGTACATGATCATATCACCCTGTACGTATGTCTTTAAGATCGCATAAATACATATAAACGCTTTGCTTATGTTTTAGCGACAAAAGATGTTGTCTGTTATAAGCGTGAAAACCGTCTGGTTGATAAGAATTCCATTTCATATTCAACGTTACCTTATCTATCACAGGTGTCTCATGGCAGGTGACCTGCATATTTTTCTTAGAAGAGGAAGCACTTTATTTCAAGCCTGTATATCAAAACTTACCCTCCAGGTTTTATTTGTTTGAAACTGTCCTTACTTAGCAAATTATATGATACCTAAAATGTGGAAGAAAGCACGAGACAAGCGATGCTGTTCGAAATGTCCGTATACTAACGATAAGTTTTTGGAACTTTAATCTTGGACAGGAATGGCAGTGTTCAGTATTGCCAATACAAAAATTATAAAGTATGAAATATATTTTCAGGGACGGTTCCTGGCCCCATTATATTTGGTGCAGTAACTGATACAGCGTGTCTTGTTTGGCAAGATGAGTGCGGGGAACCATCTTCATGTTGGATATACGACAATGGTGTAGTTAGCCGGAACTACTTTCTAATTGCAATGGCCGCCAAAGGGCTTTCAATAATATTCTTTTCCCTAGCATATTGTTTATATAAGCCACCAGAAGAGGCTAAAGTTAAATTCGATACCAGAGAAACTCCAAAGAGGCAAATGGCGTTTATAAATGGATCTTTCAGGGAGTCAGAATTTGAACAAAATGTCCAAGATACAGATGTTGCTCAAAATACAAACATTGATAACCAGACGACCGATTTATAAAACATGTAAACTTCAATATGAAGAAGAACTTTTTATTACGCATGGTATGGTAAGGTGCCAAAAGTTAAAACATTGCGTTGCTAGGCTAAAAGTGGTTATAAAAGGGAGAATACTCGCTTACGTTTAAAAAGAAGAAAATCATTTGTCAGTCAAATCGGGTTCTCAACTTTGATAATAAAAGTGAGTCTAAAACAGATAAAAAGGTGTGTAAAATCATAGACTAGTGCAGTACATGTATTCACTGTTTCTGGTGTTTTGACACAAATTTCTGATCCCGGTGATGTGCAGTCCTTTGCAAATGATAACAAATCATGTCAGTTTTTATTATTCGACATTCCAACATATTGGAAATAACGAAGGCAGGGACTGAGACGAGATATAACGAGATACACATATCTTCGGTTGTGTTCCATACATATCAGCATCCTTAATCAAAGTGTGATATAAGAACAACGTTCATTGTACCACGGACACAAAATTTGCCATGAAAAAATGCATTTGATAAAAATGTTTACGATTATAATTTATATTTGATAATACTCGTATATCTCTACAATTGCAATCAGTGTCTTTCTCATACAGATAATATTTGCATAGTTTTGTTTTTAAAGATATCCAATGTCCAACTTTATACTTCATCTATAGTATCTACTTCAAATGTTTATACGCACACACATAGCATAGGCAGAATGTAGAGTCTAAGTATAACTTTGAGTGGCTTGTTACATACATACGTCTGAAACAGACTGTATATAGGCTGCAGAAATTTCGATCCCTTCTTTTTGTACAAAGAATGTAAAATTTACAAATTACAAATGGCCGTGTACTGGGATGTGACACAATGATACACTATCTGCCTCGATCATTGCCCAATTGCTCACAACATGTACACGTATATTTCCGCTAGAGGATTTTCTGTGTACATCTATCTGCTATTGATATTGGTTTGCTTTTATAATTCTATTAAATGAAACCTATTCGAAATATCTAACATCAATTTAACCCTTACCATGTTGGACACGATATATTCTGCATTTACTACCAGTGTAGATCATGATCAGCCTGCACATCCGTGCAGTCTGATCATGATCTGCACTGTTCGCTATTTAGCCAGTATCTTTTTGGTATGCACCCCTTTTAACAGTTAATGTGTTCATTATAGAAATTTAGCAGAGTAAGGGTTAAAGTATATTAAATTTTGAAGGCTTGTATTTGAATCGCATCTGCGTTTAGAAATAATTTTCTTTTGGAAGGTTTTTTCTGTGTATTATATTTTTGGGATGCCGACGACTTAAAGGGTCAGGCATCCATTCCGTGTTCTCACTTTTAGCTTGAAGAATAAGGAGAGCTACTGCACTCACCCCGGCATCATCGTTCAATATGTTCTTCATTACTTAAAATATTCGACTGAAATTCGCTGTACTTTTTCTATGTTCAGTAAAAGGTAAAACAATATGATATGCAAAACATGAAGGTTTTTGTATAACACTGTTAGATTACTTCACATCAATAACTCAAGTTATTAATTCATATCAGTAATACATCACAAACATCAATACTTAAGGTCCACAAATAAGCAGGTTCTATATAAAACTACTTTTAAAATATATCAAATATTGATGTCTGGTAATCTCATATAATTTTGGTATCATTTGCAAGTTTATTGTCTACTGAAATCCAGTTATTACAGTGTATGATTTATCATTTCCGTGTCAGAAAACAGAACTGTAGTGGTTCGTGCATATTATTTATGATCATCTTGTTTACTTATCGTTGTTCAGCATTCTAAAGTTTAATCGAAGTTTGAAACAAGATCTCTATGTCGGGACAGTTTTGAAAGAATCTATTGATTTGTTGCGCTGTAAACTACGGATCAAAACGCAGCTGTCAAGCTTTTTTGAGTTGTTCCCCTTCAATCGTAACAAAGTTTGAAATATAAACAAGTATTTTACATTTGAAATAATTTTTCTTTCCAACACAGCTTTTTCCTGTTTAATATTTGAAAATCTTAACTCGTTTCTTTGCTTTCAAATAATAAATTTCGTTTCAAAAATGAAAGTATTTAAGACGTTAGAGGTTTTTTTAATCAGTAGTACTTGTACACAATGCTACCTCGAAAAAATCGAGAGTCGAGTGCTCCTCGGGCAAAACTGAATAAAATGTTTCGTTTAAAAAATATTTGTTTAATATCACAGTATACCCCCAAAAAGATGCTTTTAGGTTTTCGTCTTAAGTTTACATGTCATTAAATGTTAAATATATTTTGTGATATCATAAAATATTTTAAAGATATAAAATGATCTAACGATAGCACACAAGGGTATTACAAAATAATGAATAAATAGTAAGTCGGCACTGCATAAATTGTGTCATTCGCTGTTAGCTGACGGACATCGAGTCATTATTTTATCTCAGCTGGGCAAGGTTTTTTTTCCATATCTTTTATTGTTTTATTTTCTTTCAGTTATCTATGAATATTTTTATATGAGATGTTTTATAAAATGTTGTAAAATAAATAAATATAATTATTTGTTTACATGGACTTTTTGTCTGTATATGCAGCTTGTGTGGTATGAACAATTAATGTGATTACGGAAGTGGACCTGGAATGACACTCAGCAATTTCCGTGTGATTACGTCTTCTCGTAGTAGTCGAATCGGCATTCTTCGGATGAAGATATATCTAAACGCGCATGAGACGTTCGGCAAGAGACACGTTATTTGCCAACTGTCATTGCGGGTAAACAACTGCCTTAACTGCAATTACAAGTAACCATGTATATCAAAATCCCCTTGATCAAAATCCCCTCCACTGAAAAATGACTGGGTGTTACAAAATTCCCTTCGCACATTTGCAGGGGGTATCATAATCCCCTCTGTGATTAACATTATAGATACATAGAAATCAGTGCTCCAAATTATATTATGTTTGCTAAAGGCATTTTATTTACGCGTGCTTCATGCAATAGACTTTTAAGTTGTATACAGTTGTATACAGTTGTATTTGAACTTGATGAAAGAAGTAAAAATCACAGAGGGGATTATGATACCCCCTGCAAAAGTACGAAGGGGATTTTGTAACATCCTGTCATTTTTCAATGGAGGGGATTTTGATCAAGGGGATTTTGGTTGTCTCCCTGGTAACATGGCATTACCAGATATATTATACTTTCAGTCTTAGACCATCGTTAAGCAGAATAATAAAATACTGTTAAAACCATTTATCGGTTGTAAAACATGATTATGGTGATATTCGTACGGGCAGGACTATAGACCTTCTGTTAAAATTGACAGAGACAAAGAATAGGACAGATGTAGCTACATTTAAATACGGGTCAAAACCTCCGTCCCTTACATATGAAGATAACTGAGAGAGTAGAATGTATTATGTTACAAATACTTACATATAAATTCTTGTCTATAGATAAAATTATTACTCGTGCTTAGCATTAAAGTAGAAAAACAAACACACCTCAACACGTGTAAATTAATGAGGAGTTGTTTTTCCGTTAAGAAAGATTCGCGAAATGTGGGGCTATAGTTGCTAGGAATCTGTAAAACAACATTGCGGCTATGATCACGTAATTAAAAAGTCATGCTTGTTTAAAATACAGTGCGCCTAATAATACGGATATTGTGTTAGCACCTGCCGATAAATTTGCTGAAAGTATTAGTTCGGTAGGCATGTCTGTACAGTTATTTAAGGTCTTTATATCTGTCTCACATATGACTAACATACATTTCACAATCTGTATGAGCCGTGCCATGAGAAAACCAACATAGTGGCTTTGCGGCCAGCATGGATCCGCGCAGTCTGGTCAGGATCCATGCTGTTCGCTTTCAAAGCCTATTGCATTTACAGAAACAGTTAGAGAACAGCATGGATCCTGACCAGACTGCGCGGATGCGCAGGCTGGTCTGGATCCATGCTGGTCGCAAAGCCACTATGTTGGTTTTCTCATGGCACGGCTCATATGAGTATCATTATAACACAAACTTCTTAAAGTCACAAAAGACTACATTCTTATCATATGGAATATTGTACTTGATAATTTTCATATATCGTGGGCTGAGTGCGAAACTATTGTAACTGTATATAAATAAAGAACAAGATACAATAGTTTCGCGCTCAGCCCTCGATATGCATTTAAGACACAATGATGAATCTAAGGAACGCTTGCTTTTCAAAGATTTAAAAGTGTTATCACAAAAAAATTGCCTCACTGCATGAGAAAAGAGAGTATACACTGATAAAACACGTTTTTAGGTTTGTGTTAAAGTATTCCAGTTCGTGTTTCTGAATTCTGTGCTAATAAAAACTTTACTCGCTGTCAGTCGCTAACAACTTTCACACATTCATCTAGTCAGGGCATAACACTTGCGGTCTCTTTGCCATATACATGTACCTTCGTCTAATCCGGGCATCCAATTCGCCTCTTGGGTGGCAGTCACATGCTCCGTGCGTGCGTAGATTTTCGGAACATATTCACGGCCTCTTTTACAGTTCCTTTCGCCTAGTCCGGGCATCGAACCCGCGGCCTCTTTTCCAGTCACATTCGCCTTGCCCGAGCCTCTTGAGTGGCAGTCACGTGCTCTGTTTGCACATGCATAGATCGTCGAAACATATTCACCACAGCTACATCGATTTTATAGAAATATTCATCAAAGAATATTCTACTTTCTATTTCTAAAGTCCTGTCCAATTAAACCTTTTCCCAATCAGTTCAAAAAACCTTTCATTGTGCGGTTTAAAGTATGCGTGGAGTGTGCGTCTGGTTTCTGGTGTTATGTCTTTCAGTTTTGCCCTGCCCCTATCACTACCATAACAAACCATTCCTTGCAATGTTTTTAAACAATGAAAATGTTTATTTTTGTTATAGGCGAAGTAATCGTCTTTAATCACGTGTTTTAAACCTAAAAACTGTTCCACCCTTTGCAAAACTGCAGCCGGGTCCTTTCTAAATTCACTAGATTCTATTACCAGTATCTGGTCTCTTGAAAAATATTTAAGGTACCTCTCCATTGCTAAATCGTAAACTGAATGTGTAAGATCAAACTGGTTTGTTTTAACACGTCCGTTCTGTTGGTCAACAAAGACGGAGTCAATTTCGGGAACGTCCTCTAATCTGTAGTTAAATACAAGCTTGTGCTGTTTCTTTTGAAGATATGTAAAGGAATAAGCAGATATCAGTCTTTCAACTGGTTCTCGTACAAGCAGAATCATTTTCAATTTTTTGTTAAATTTGTAAAATTTGTCTGGCATCTCCTCGCGGAAGAAAAAGTAATCCGTTTTCACTATCCCAATTTGATCCGAATATGTACATGGCATTTTTTCTTTTCTTCTATCTAAGTATGAGTTTTTGTCAAATAAGTTTGGATTTGGTAAGTTGTGTTTCTGTACCACATTTGGATGAATTGATAAAAAATTCAGCAACTCCTGGGTTCCACTCTTCGCTATACCAATTATTACGCAACTAGCAGGCCGTATTTTGCAGGTGTCGTTCTCCCGTTTCTTGTACAAATTGTCATGAATCTTCTTCAGTTCTTTTATTAAGATATCTACACTATATATAACTTTTGTTGTATTTGAATTCCGCAAAGTATTGTCTTTTCCTTCGTGCGTGTCACTGTTGTACATATCTTTCTTCGAGTTTGATTCATTTACTCCCTTTCCAATTTGGTGTCCGCCATATTGCACTGACTGACTTTCTTCTCGATTCCGGTTTGAGTTTGTCCCGCTATCTCCACTTCTTTTTTCATTCTCGACAAAATTTACAGTAGACTTGTTTACGGTGTTACTGAAAACAGACGCATTCATGAATACGCTTCTAAAAATTGAATATCCGATGCAGTTATCATGCAAAGAACATAAAACAAGAAAAAAGCCTAAAGAAAGTGAAAGCAAAAACTTAGTTTTAACTTTCATTATTTACACTAAGACAATAACATTTCTCCTTTCCAACGAAGTCAAAATCCATTCAATGACATTATTTTGACCAGTTACAATCATTGGTATCGACTTTTATGTATTGGTCAGTCATAACAAAGATTGTTTATACAATATTTAAACAAATCGATCTTCATTCAATTGTTGACTTAGGGAATCGATACATGTTCTAAACACGTCGTAACTAGTCCACTTTCTAATTACTTCACTACAATACATTTAAAAGTGTATAGATTATATTTAACATTGAGGAAGTTGGCAGTTACTTGCGGAGAAGAGGTTTGTACTGGTATAGAATCCAGGAACCCTTTTTAATTGCCCGCCGTTATATGTGGGTTCGAGCCTCACTCGGGGCGTTGAATTCTTCATGTGAGAAAGTCATCCAGCTGGCTTACGGAAGGTCGGTGGTTCTACCCAGGTGCCCGCTCGTGATGAAATAATGCACGGAGGAGCACCTGGGGTCTTCCTCCACCATTAAAGCTGGAAAGTCGCCATATGACCTATCATGTGTCGGTGCGACGTTAAATCCAACTAAAAAAAAACACACAACTAAAATATCGTTGAAAAACAACGTTAAACCCAAGACAAACAAAGCGTTAATACTGCATAGAAATGAAAACAGAATGTTCCTTGCAATTAAGGAGGTAGGTTACCTTCATATTTGTATGTGCGCATGTCCAACCGGAAGCTAACATGACGATTTACGACGACGTTTACGACAAATTAAATGTGTTTGTATATACATTTTCCTGAAAATAAATCATGAACCTGCCTCCGATCTGATACTTTATGGTTTAATAATGCAAAAAGAATGAATCAATTCCCGAAGAAACGCTTCAAAACAATGTTGCCTTAAAATGGGTCATTGACGTCATGACGTTACGTGTCAGTCACCGCGCAAAATTAATAGTTTTTATCTTGAAAGTACGTAATTCTGTGCATTTTCTTTATTTTAACTATCTTCAAATAACAAATATTTGCTGAAATATTTGTTATGAATCTTTTGCTCTGAGTAATCATCAATATTTTGCTTCTTTTATTTAGTTATATTGAAACGTAATGCGGATTGTAAGAAAATGAATGATGGTAACCAATGTTATTTGGAATATAGTTGGATGAAAGGTTACTTGTAACGGCCATTTTCAAATAAAAAATCTAGCAGTTTGATTTGTATTACCTATTTTTCATTTTCCGTTGATAATTTGTTACTTATATACTAAAAATAAGATCTAAAGCTGTTCAAATTTCAGTAGAAAAATGCGGTTCCTTAAATTTAATTGATGTTACCATGGAAACGAAGCCCGTGACCTACGTATCTAAATGTAAAATTCAAAAGCGTTGACACTGGTCTATTTAAGAAACACAACTTCGGCTTTTTATTTTCATTTCAACAATATCCATTAGAATAATATCAGCATGCTGAACGATTTTTCCATGAAAAATGCCAGACGAGGGGTACTGTCGTATGTATTCTAAGCTTTGAAATTTGTTTGAATCAATGCAAATAACAAGAAAATATAACTAACGTTAGAAATAATATGTTAATAAAGTTACATTAACTAGAAAGATAATCTTATTCAATATTTTTGTAAGAAATTACGACAAAAAGCAAGATATAAGCTATTTTAAACATCTCTGTTGCCATGGTTACTGTAAACTTTAAGAAAAATAGGGAACCATGTAAAGTGCATGGTATTTTGCTTAAAATATTTCCCAAATATTCCATGTTAGTCATTAACAGAATGCCACTTAGGCCGT
Organism: Mercenaria mercenaria; assembly: GCF_021730395.1. Lineage (NCBI taxonomy): Eukaryota > Metazoa > Mollusca > Bivalvia > Venerida > Veneridae > Mercenaria > Mercenaria mercenaria. Next base: position 52,355,986 of record NC_069376.1, read on the forward strand.
CGAAAACCCCTATTTTTATACATAATTGTTTAAAAATGAGAGAAAATCCATTACCATGGAAACACGAGCCCCGCGACATATGCATTTAAAGCTTATATTAGAAAGCTAACGTGCATACTAGTAAAATTATTAATTATGCAGACTTCTACGGATATCAGTGAAACTAAAATACACTAAAAATTGTTAAATATCCGTATTTTCCTTCTTCTTTTAATATGAAATATCTTTAGAGGGTCATGTTCTTCAAACCTAGATAAAAATTGAATTTGAAGAGACAGAGACAAACAAAACTGAGATTGTAGCAGGTAAAACTTCATATTACACGAAATACAAACAAATGCTGCGGTTAATCTAACTTGAATTTACCCTTGTAACAAGGTACCCTACCTCCTTAAGTAAAATAAAATTCAACTGAAGCGTTAGCCGCATAGTAAGAGTTTGATTGTTCGGGTAATAACAAGCAAGTAAATTTTGTTTATTTGTGTATTAGTCTTATTGTTAACGTATTTCTTTTATAAATATGCTCACAAGTTTCCCCATAACGTTCGAGAATGGCCTGGTTTCGAGTTATTCGATGTGAGAAAGCTACCTGCTTGTGTTATAGAAGGCCAGTCATTCCAGCTTGGTTCCCGCCGGCGCATGAAATAATGACTAATCCCCAGTGGCAAATGGGATATTCCTGCTCTACCTATGCCGGGCGTCAAATGAAGTTAAACGGCAGTATGACTAACTCAAAGCGTAACAAAACTAATCTAAGCTTCCATAAACTAATGCACGATGTTCTAAAGGCTAGGTCTTTGTGTTAGTTGTCGTGTTTTGTTAATTTGAAAAAAAAAAACTTCACATGAAAGCAAGAAGGCAACTATGGGCGGCGGTTACCACCAAAGTTAGTAAATATACAATCCATTCATAAACAAGTCAGTCGGTGCATAGCATTTCAACGCCGTCTAGTCTAAAACTCCATCCCGTCCAATAAATTTGCATTCAACGCATTGTATTTTGAAACCATTTAACACAAAACTTCATTCCATCCATCTAAACATGGAACGATGTATTGAAAAACTTGTTGCGATGCACCGTAATATGAAATCATCCAACAAACATGATACCATGCAGCTCAATGTGAAGCCGTTTAACACAACAGGAGTACGTGCAGACGCCGTCTAATGCATATTGAAACCGCTTTGTGTAATTAATTAAGAGCGATGTATAAAAACTTGACGCCATGCAGTCCAATGTGAAGACGTTTAAGGAGGTAGGTTACCTTGTTACCAGGATAAATTCAAATTAGCTTAACCGCAGCAATAATTTGTAAATTTCGTGTAATTTAATGTTTTGACTGCTAAAATCTCAATTTCTTTTATCTCTGGCCCTTCAAGTACAATTTTTATACAGGTTTGAAGAACATGACCCTCTAAAGGTATTTTATATAGAAAGTAGAAGGAAAATACGTATATTTAACAGTTTTCAGTGCATTTTGGTTTCATTGTTATCCGTAGAAGTCTGCATAATTAATATTTTTTCTAGTATGTGCGTTAGCTTTTTAATATAAGCTTGAAATATATATGTCGCGGGGCTCGTGTTTCCATGGTAACGCATTTTCTCTCATTTTTAAACAACTATGTATGAAAACGGGTTTTTCGACGGCTTCAGTGCCATTCTGTTAATGACCAACATGGAATATTTGGATAATATTATTAGTAAAATACCAAGCACGTTACATGGTACCCTGTTTTTCTTAAAGTTTACAGTAACCATGGCAACAGAGATGTTTAAAATAGCTTATATCTTGCTTTTTATCATAATTTCTTATAAAAAATATTAAATAAGATAATCTTTCTTGTTAATGTAGCTTTAAAACATTTTAATTCTAACGTAAGTAATATTTTCGTGTTATTTACATTTATTTAAACAAATTTCACAGCTTAAGATACTTACAGCAGCACCCCTCGTCTGACATTTTTTATGGAAAAATCGTTCTGCATGCTGCTATTGTTATTATGGATATTGTTGAAATGAAAACAAAATGCCGAAGATGTGTTCCTTAAATAGATCAGTATCAACGCTTTTGAATTTTACATTTAGATATATAGGTCACGGGCTTCGTTTCCATGGTAACATCATTTTAATTCAAGAAACCACAATTTTCTAGTGAAAATTGGACAATTTTAGGGCTAAGTTTTCAATCAGTAATATATAAGTAAGAAATTATCAACGGAAACTGAAAAATAGGTATTACAAATCAAACTGCATAATTTTTATTTGAAAATAGCCGTATTAAGTAACCTTTCACCCAGCTATATTCCCAATAACATTGGTTGCCATCATCCATTTTCTTACATTCCGCATAACATTTCAATATAACTATATAAAAGAAGCAAAATACTGATTATTATTCAGAGCGAAAGACACATAAAAATATTTCAGTAAATAATGGCTGTTTAAAAAATAGTTCAAATAAAGAAAATGCACAGAATTACGTACTTTCAAATTAAAAGCTATTTATTTTGCGCGGTAACTGACACGTAACGTCATGACGTCATTTTAAAGCAACAATGTTTTGAAGCATTTCTGCGGCAATTTATTAATTATTTCTGCATTATCAAGCATCAGATCGGAGACAGGTTCATGATTTTTTTTTCTAAAGAATGGTTAAACAAACACATTTGGTTTGTCGTAAACGTCGTCGTAAATCGTCACATTAGCTTCCGGTTGGACATGCGCACATACAAATATGAAGGTAACCTACCTCCTTAACGCAACATGAGTACGTGCAGTGTAAAATGAAATGATTTATTACAACTTGACGCCGTCTGATGCATATTGAAACCGCTTTGTGTAATTAAGAGCGATGTATAAAAACTTGATGCCATGCAGTCCAATGTGAAGACGTTTAACGCAACATGAGTTCGTGCAGTGTAAAATGAAACGATTCATTAAAACTTGGCGCCGTCTAATGCATACTGAAACCGTGTTGTGTGATTTGGAGCGGCGTATCAAAACTTGATGCCATGCAGCCAAATGTGAAGCAGTTTAACGAAACACGAGTACATTGCATTGTAAAAGGTCAATAAGACTATCAGTTCATAAGTTTGCCTTGTTATAAATACAGATTCTGGATCAGTTTTACATATGAATATCTTAAAATTTGTCCTAAAACCGACATTGTGGTAAAATTCTTACATTCAATTTTACACTGTTCCTGCGATTTATCTGAATATTTAAGGGACCTTATTTTCGTGAATTATCTTTCTTCTTAGTTTAAGCTTTGTCAGAAGTATGCTTCGCGAAACAGACTCAGACATAATAATGACAAAATTAACAAACACTAAAAGGTTCCCGAGTTAATTATCAATCATATAAATGTTAACATGTTTATTTTTTAGACAGTATGTCTAAATTACATGTACTTCACTGTGCAATGTTTTGTCAATTTTTTTTTTCGGGGATGGGTGGGGGCGGAAGATCTTATGCCGTTTCTAAACAGTACATGTATTTCATTTAAGTTGGGCAGTCAGTTTCCTGGATTTCATACAAGTATTAAGTTTATCTCCACAAGTATCTGCTACGCCCGCTCGGTTCACTAATCCACTTACAGGTCGTATGAAATCCAAGAAACTGACTGTCCAACTTAAAGAACATAAACATGTTGACATGTACTTTATAACTTTATATGATTAATAATTAACTCGGGAAATTTTTAGTGTTTGTTAACTTTATCATTATTATTTCTATTACTGAGTCTGTTTTACGAAGCATACTTATGAGAAAGCTTAAACTAAGAAGAAAGATAATTCACGAAAATAAGGCCCCTTTAATATTCAGATAAATCGCAGGAACAGTGTAAAATTAAATGTTAGAACTTTACCACAAGGTCTGTTTTAGAAGTTTTAAACTAGCTATGCACTGACTGACTTGTTTATGAATGGATTGTATATTTACTAATTTTGGCGGTAACCGCCGCCAGTAGACAACGAAAACGTGCAGTCAGCCATGATTCTTGGACTGAAGTACAAAATTTCTATTGAAATATATACCTTGGCACAGATAAAAACCAACTCCCGATGTTTACATATTTGTTGTCATTAATCATGGTACACAAAGTAATTACGGTGGTGATAAAATCTTACCAAATTAATATTTCCCTTTCATATAACTAGTCGCTTTTCAAGTGAACTTTCGCGTTTTCCTTTGGGACATTGACTGATTTTCATTTTGATTTAGCAGATAAAATGGAACATCGCATATAGGAGAATTAGATTTCAGTTTGGCATGTACGGGTGTAAAAGTTGTAAATAATTTAAGCAAGTCGTTTTTTTCCCCTCTCATAATATTTATGTTTCGTTAATCAAACCTGAAGAGAAGCAGTGTAATAGTGCTATCTGTTACAATGCCGATAGCTATAAGTCGTTATTGCATTATACCCATCATTGGGGAGGTGCAGGTGATTCGAAGTCAGCGACCTAAACCACTCAGTCACGAAGGCCCTCCAAACTGGAAACAAGATATTTTTACAAGGTTTCTCAATATAAAAGCACGAAGATTGAAAAAGATCATATAAAAAAACTGCAGGGGAGCTGTTTCAAACTTTTGCCCCGGTCGATGTTTAAAATATTTGGGGTACCTTATTCAGTCTATGTTAATATTATTGTTTTAAATTATATATAAGTCAGAAAACGAGTGCATGGCATTTGTTGGAAATTTATACCGAGTACAATTACAGAATGTAACATGCGTTTTCCAACGATACTAAGAATTTAAAAAGATAAAATTGAACGTACAGGCTTTGCAGTGCATCATCAAAATCGGAGAGGAATGGCAACCACACAGATCTTCAAATTTCTCTAGGAGTTTGGGGAGAAGTACGAAAAAGTTTCACTTTTTGACCAAGCCTGCTCGAATTTTCAAAACAATCGAATTCAATGCTAAGAATGAATGTAAAACCAACTTTTGAAACAGCTGAATTTCGATCTTGCATTGAATTTATTTTTGAGCCCGCCCGCTTAGCTCAGTAGGTAGAGCGTTGGTCTACGGATCGCGGGGTCGTGAGTTCGATCCTCGGGCGGGGCGTATGTTCTCCGTGACTATTTAATAAACGACATTGTGTCTGAAGTCATTAGTCCTCCACCTCTGATTCATGTGGGGAAGTTGGCAGTTACTTGCGGAGAACAGGTTTATACTGGTACAGAATCCAGGAACACTGGTTAGGTTTACTACCCGCCGTTACATGACTGAAATACTGTTGAAAAACGGCGTTAAACCCAAAACAAACAAACAAATGAATTTATTTTTGAGTGCGCTTGATGTTTCCAAAATCATAGCAAAATCAAATCAAATTTTCAACTTTAGTACCGAGCAGGTATTGAATTAGGAGCAAACCTGAAGATCGCAAATCAAATTTTCAAATGCCGACTGACAAGAAATTCGTGCTAACTCGAAATATTTGGATTTCGATCTTCCAGCTTGCTCTAATTTCAATTCTACCTTGAAATCCTGTGCTTTCTTTTGAGTTTGATTTTGGTCTCCGAGTTTGTTCCGAATTGAATGTCAGCGAAATTAAACGTCATTTATTTTTTTCGAAAAACTGAATTTCGATCTTCTAACTTGCCCAAAATATGCCGTCTCAAATTTCAAGGTTTTAAAACAATTGCTTTTTTTCTTATGAAATGCTCGAAGTTTAACTCAAGCTCAAATCAATTCCTTAGATTACCATTCTCGACAGACTCGAAGTTCAATGCTGGCTCGAATTTAACACTGAACATTTCAGTTTCGAGCTTCGAGCAAAATCCAGATTTGATCCGAACTCATTTTTTTTTCTTTTTGAAATTTTGTATTTCAATCATCAAGCTGTTTAAAATTGACTATTGACCGTAAACAAAATCAGATTATGGAGCGTCCTCTAATCTATGTGCAGTTTAGCGGGTGAGAAGAAACCAGTCTTTACCGTTAAGGAACTGAAATTCCGTAAGAATTGATGGAAATATACGAGAAAGTTCGAGTCTTTCCGATAACGAAAAAAAAACCTATACTTCTTCCTCACTTATTAAACTGAAAATAATATGAAACAAATTATCATATGAGCGGCTCCATGAAAAAAACCCCAACATAATGCGTTTGCGACCAGGATAGATCTAGACCAGCCTGCGCATCCGCGCAGTCTGGTCAGGATCGATGCTGTTCGCCAATGTTTTCTCTAATTGCAATAAGTTTTGAAAGCGAACAGCATGGATCCTGCAGGCTGGTCTGGATCCATGCTGCGGTCGCAAACGCACTATGTTGGTTTTCTCATGGTGCGGCTCATATTTACCGCGTATTTAATTGTAGATAGACAGACATAAAGTATACGCAATAAATAACATTTTCTTTTAATTTTATTTAAAAAATATCATAAGAAAGACAATATATTGAAATTCTATCACACCGTTTGTAATGCTAAAATAACTATAATATTTTTTTTCATAAATTCTAATAAAGTAAAGTACTCCTTTGCATTATATAAAGTATTTTCACTCGTGCGAACAATCGATGGGTCTAATTCTCCCATATGAACTCTTCGGGGTATTATCAATAGTTAAAACAAGAGTGAAAGATATCATATTGTAGCTTGTTACAAACACTTATACGACACTAAGGAAACCTCATACAGTATTGTGCTAAATATAGAACCAATGAACGTCCATTTCCGTTTTGGGATTCTGATATTTTAATTGCAAGTGATGGAAGGATGACAGGACGGTCTGTCCGATGACCAATCATTAGCCATTACCCTGTAAATTTCTGAAATGGACCGATTCATCATTCAATTTGGGCAATACCATTTATGATTTGAAGAGGTGTTCACTGAAAATTTACTGACTGAATAGAGAACAGTGCAGTGCAGACTGCTCTTGGTCTGCACTGGTCGCAAAGGCAGAATCACTTGCCGCCAGAAGGCTAAAGGTTAAGACCAACAAAATCTGCGAGGAACGACACCCTCGGTAATCTCCATATTTCTCTTGTTGTACGTACAAATAGCGCTTTCTAACAGAACATGACACCCCAATCCCCCACATGTCAGTTTATTTAAGCTTAGACATACACTTTTCAAATGCACAAAACGTTTGAAAAGTTATTATTGAACTGATGAGCAACATTACACTAAACCATTATGTAAGAAACGGACTTTCCTTACACATAACTTTATACAAATACAGGTGAAAATGGCAGATTCTCACTGTTTGTTATTGAAGCCAGGATGGTCCTTCTCCTATGACTTTGCTGTAAACCAACAGAATGGGCGAGGAACGACATGCCAAAAATCTGAATATTTCCGTTGTTTGCGCTAAGTAAAAAAGTGTTTTCCTTTGATGGACCCAGATGATTAAACATGTACTGCCTTTGATATAACAGAATTGGCCGCCTTAAAATTGTTTGTATCTCAATGAAATTTCATTTCAAAATACATATCATTTTGGATCCTATTTTTTTGTTTGCTACTGATGTCAGGTTGTCAGGAAAGTCCCCAATCACTTTCTCTTAGTTGGTAAACATATTGACGCTAGGATGGTCCAAGATGATCTTGCCATTATTTACCTTACAATATAATACAAGAGGCTCTCCAGAGCCTTGTTAAATGAAACAAAATAAATATTATCTATGTCCATAGATACTAAGACTGTTCAAAGGTAACGTTGAACTGGGATTTGCATTGCTCCAAATATTATGTCAAAACGACCGTTTCTAGTACATTTAATGTAAGTATGTAAAAAAACGTTGTTTTTTTTTATCTGATGTCTTGTTTGCAGTTGATGACAGGATGGATCCGAATGGCTGAGCACTAATACACGTCGGCAAGGCATGATACCCACAGAAATCGCCATAATATATTTGAGGGTTGGGGTACGAAAACAAATAGCGTTTTCCCCAGGCTTGGAACTCCGATGCTTTACTTGCAGTTGATGTTATGGTGAATCTAGATGACTAAACACTTTCTAACTTTACGATATATCAGAATTGGCCTTTTTTAAATTGTCAAATTTTCCCTGTGCACTTTTAACCGTTTTTTTCTATTTTTCTGTATGCAAACGCGTCTCCTGGGCCTTGTCGTTGGTAAAACACAAATAATGGGCGTCATATTGTAGCTCGTTACGTGCATTTTCTGTGGACAGTAAACCACTTGAAAGGTAACATTGAACTGGTTAGCAGCATTACACTTAATTTAGAAAGAATGACCGTTTCTTGTATATCCTATTGATAACGTATACATTGCGTACATTTACGTAAAAATAATGTCTTTTTATCAAAGTTTGGGATTCATGTTCTTTTGTTTTTTACAGAAGTCAGCATAGTCCCTTATGATCAGGCATTAACACACTTTTCTGTATATTGACAGAATCACCCACAAAAAATCACCATATTTCTCCAGGACGATGGAGGTGCTGCTTAAAAAAGCGGCCTTTTTACCAAATTTAGGGACTCGCCCACAATTTTTATAGGAATTGACGTTAGGATAATACCAGATTTCCAAACATATATATACTTGTCAGTTGCTTTTTTTTTACAGTGGAATGTCATCCGTGTTGGTATATTTCATTACACACGCAGCTGCCCTTGCATTTGATGATAAAAACTCAAACGAAAGATATTATATGTTGCTTCTTACACGCACTTTCTAACGATACCATATCTTTAGGACAATATTACTGAACTGGTGTGCAGTATTACACCAAATATAGTGTAAGGAAGCTGCCGTTCCGCCGACAAGGCTGGCAATGCAAGTTCCAGACATTTTAGCGTAAGGATTGTTTAACACATACTAATATTATGACTTAAAATATACTGATGCAAAAAAGTAAACAAAATGAGCTGAAAACGGCTTGCTTCTCATAACTTTTGAACAGGTGTGAGTTAACCAGGTTGACATTATCTGTAAAGTAGTTTAACATACATAATAAGTGATAAACAAAACATGTTTTCTCCAGCTGTAGTTTTGACAACTATATTCTAGCACTGACGTTTGACATTTAAACATTCCTTAATTCCCAGACAAGTTTTTACCAACATACACAGACACCTACAGAAAAATAACGGTATGAGCTTATCTGCCAAATATTGAACAAGTATAACCAAGAGCCTGATTAAAACATGTGTATTATTATAAACATTTCAAAATCTATTTTTTTGGGATGGAGGGAAACTTGTAGGGGGTTAAGGGATATATCAAAATCACTTTTTTTCCTGCACCCAGTAGCCAGTCCGAACCTAATTACGTATTCACCAGCAATTAATGAACGCGGTAACCTTTAGCACAATACTAAGGCTAGATCAATAAGTAAAGCTAATAGATCGGAACTTAACAATGGTAATGTTTTTTTTTTATCTTAATTACACATTTGCATCTAACCGCCGTATACTAGGTCAACACATTGAAAACTTTACGCTTTAATATCTTCTTTTGTTTCTGTAAGGGCCTGGTTATGCAAAGAACTTTTCCAGAAGACCTATATCCTTTTTGAAAGGACACATCAACGAAGTTATTTCGTTGAACATTGTTCGCTCATTTGCAAATTCTAAAATAGCTTTTAGTCGCAAGATAAATAAATTTATATCACTACTGGATCTAAACAGTATAAAATATATTATCACATGTTAGACGTCGCGGGAGTGTAATAAAGCCGTAACTTAAAAATGATAATACACTAGTGTAATAAAGCTTTAACGTCGACGTCGTTTATAGTATAGGAGACGTTAGTCAAATTGACTTGTTTATACAGTAAAAAAGTAGAATTTTTAATGTTTCGACAGGGAAAGCTAATATGTGATAAAAAGAATATTACATTTGTGATTTTCCACGTTGAATTTATTAAACTCGTTGAATAAAATTAATAAAATGCTCGGCAGAGCCTCGCATTTTATTATTTTATTCAACGTGTTTAATAAATTCAATATGGAAAGACACTCATGTAATATCCTCTATAAAACAGAAAGATCTTTTAATTATCAATTCATTTTGTGTAACACTTTACTGGAAGGCAATTTCAGTGTAGTGGCATAGAAACGGCTGAGATGTAAATCTAATGTTCAGTTGTGAAAAATATTTTGATCTTACATGTAGAGTAAATTTTTAACTTCTTTTCAATGTTTTATGTGAAATTTAACAAATTGCTTATGACGTCACAGCTTTTATGTTGAAAACGTTAAAGCTGCTGGGCAAGGTATTGGTGTTAGTTTATGTAAAGTAAATGGATAAAAATATAATATTATAAATCTTCGATGGTCCCAAGTAATAGATATCTCCTTCCAATGAAAATACATCTGATATTTACACTGTGAAAATGCCAAACATATCTTAACTTTTGCATTCAATAAACCACAAATCATGACAGAAGATCTAACGTAAGTGCATAAATTGTTAAATCGAGTTTATTTGTGAACATGATTACAATAGGCAAAATGCGAAGAAAAAAAACCTTTTGAAATATACGACGTTAACAAATTCTGTTATAACACCTCAAATAATAATAAAAAAAACTGCCGTTTTGTGGCGACTCAAATTTCACACTTTACACAATGCTAAGGGTTCAGTTTGGTGTATTTGGTTAGCCGTGGTTGTGTTCATGCACGATACGCAACCTTTCCCTGACTGCTTGAGCTTGTTCCTCTCTGCGTCTCTTCTGCTCTTCAGTCAATGCGCATCTTAAAACAGAAAATGACAAACATGCTTTCAACTAAAAACATAAAAGACTTAACTGGAATGTGATGTAATAACCTTTAGCCTGCTGGTGGCAAGTGATTCTGCCTGACCAAAATCAGCCTGCACATCCGTGCAGAGTGATCATGGTATGTACTGTTCGCTATTCAATCAGTAAAATTGCATTGAACATCCCCTTAAATAATAATTGGTACTTCCCAAATTGATGGACCTGACCATTTTAGACATTTAGCAGGGTAAAGGTTAACAACTTTGAACAGAGTTGACACTTTCTTGGTATTTGGACGTATCCTTGACATGACAACAAATCTGACATTCTGTTACCTTTACACTGCCAAATTTCTAAAATGGACTGGTCAATCATTCAATTTGGGCAGTACCGCTTATCATTCGAAGGGGTGTTCACTGAAAATTTACTGACTGAATAGCGAACAGTGCAGACCATGATCAGCCTGCACTGGTCGCAAAGGCTGAATCAACAGCCGCCAGCAGGCTATAGGTTAAAAAATGCAAACGGCTTTGAACACAAATTGTCCCAGTTTAAACTGAGGATAATTCGAAAGTTTGTTTAGTTTCGAAACGCTGGTCCTGAGAATCAATATACGATTAGACAAATTAAGACAAAGTCTCACCTTGCATGATAAACAAAAGTATACACAGAACAATAACATCACATATAAAACCATGCAAACTTTAGAGATATGAGAGACTATAATCTATTCACAAGTAGCTAAAATATCTTAAGAATTCTTTTCTAACTTTTATGAGCATTAAACATTTTAGAAAATTCTATCAAAACCGTAGAACCAAGTAATTATTTCCTACATACCTATTTACACATTTATAATTAATCAATGATATCAATGTTATTTCCCTCTACTTAAAATACTAAAACATGTTTTAGCACATAATAAAGCAATTTCTGGATTTGTCAGCTAAACCGCTACTTTCTCAGTATCATTTAAAGTTGTGAAATTTATACTTGGTCTGATTCTACAAGCTTCTAACATGTACGGGTAGTTCTGTAACATTGACAATGTAATAAGGCATGAAGTTCGTCTTAAACTGTACTGGAACAATTTAAACAAACCCTGTCACTAACAGGCAGATCATTGTATCTACCAGTTTCTAAATGTATTGGAGCTGTACCACTCCTAACCCCGATATGATTTATCTAAAACAATACATTACTGTATTACTCCAAAATTCTGTTTTGACTTAGCTTATTTTCATCTACCCCTACATTTCTACGAGCAGTATCATGATTTGTATCACAATAAATTTCCATGGGGTTAAAGTTTCCAACAATGTTTATACAGTTATATATATTTATATATATATACTGCGGTGTTGTGATAGGTGTTCTCAGGTTATTCTTAATTTCAGAGGAATTTCAAAATGCAAAATATACAGATCATCCTACTTTCTTTAAAAGCATAAGAAAAATGAAACATCGATAGTTATCATAAATCAAAGGATCCTGAACATACAGTCGAAATCCAAAGCACAAAGTAAAAAAATAAACAATGCATTCTTCTTAATATACATGTATACATTATACATTTGTATATTAGAATATCAGCTAAATAAAAACATACATTGTTAACAAGTTATAAGCCCAAGAAAGTATAATAACTACAAAGAAAATATTACCTGCATCCCCATCTATTCGTATATTCTATGCATAACATTACTCGTGGACACATTCGTAAGGAGCAGCATGTTATAGGGTTACGTACATTTTCCGTAGCCGCCGTCGTAACCGTAGTATTCCCAGACACGACAGAGCCCGTATCCACTATGTGTTCCTCGTGACACACTGAAGAGCGAAGAAGTTGCAAAATCAAGAAAATTATCCAGACCTCCATTCTTGTTTAAACGTCCAGGTAACTGGTAAAGAAAATATAATATATAAACATGTTTTAAAATAATTTCAGCTCGTTTTAGTTTAATCCGACGGAAGAGATGCATGGTGTTATTATGTTTGTTTCCTCTTTAAGAAATGTACGTACCTTGGCTACACTATTAAGTATTATATTAATAATTGAATAAACTGGAAGTTGGCCAATTAACATCAGTAATTTGTTTAAACAATATATTGCTACAAACAATCAAGTTTATATAAATCATAAATAATTGTTAAATTAAAAAAACAACAACGATGTTACTATATGGAATATTTTGAGAGAGAGAGAAAGCAGTATAGATTTTAGTGAACATAAACTTGCTCACATCCATTAAAAGACGGTCACTTTTTAGTTCCATTTTGTTTACTTGACGACGAATTATGTTGTATAAAGAGACAAGTGGTGTTAAGAGTCCACTTTTTGCATTTCTTTTATGTGATCATTTAATGCAAGTTTTATTGTATTTGCAGATCTTCATGTGGTATCAATGTTTTGTTTAATTCGTTTGAACCATATTTCAGTTATATATCGGCGACAGGTTAATCTTGATTCTGCACCGTACTGACCTGTTTTTCCACTGGTAACTTGTCTACTTCAAAATTCTTAATAAATCTAAAATTCATTTGTGATTAATCGAACCTTTAGATAAATTTTTAACGACAGTTCCTGATCCAATATTCCAATTACAAATTAGAAACAGAAGTAATCTTTAAAGTGTGCAAAAACATTCTCATTCATCAGAGATTCCGCAAAATTCAGTTAAACTAGGGAACTATGGTAAACCTCTGGCATGTGCAAATGACAAACAAACGCGCTACAGAAGACAAAAAATGAAAAAGTCATATTGAAAATTCGTGAAATATCGTTCAAAGAACTAAAATGTCATATCGCAATGTTTAGTATGATATCAAGAAAAAAATATGGTCATTTTTAACCGAAAAACGTCATTAAAGTTGAATTTAGTTTGTCACCTTGTAGTATAAGTAAGAAAAAATATGGCAGGTTTTTAGTCTATTCTATAGCTATTTTCATGTGACATAAAAGCATGTTTTTCGTCCGTTAACTTTGCAATACTGTGAAAACCTGACGAATTTCATCGACGATATATTAGAACAGCATGTAAACTTTACAGTTTCTAGTCAAAAATTAGATATATCATCTCTTTGTTTTCTAAAGATTTTATTGTACATCAATGGACGCGATATCTTATAAACTTTATTACAATAAATTGAAGACAAGCAAGTCAAACATACATACCAGAACAAGTCCTCACGTATACTGAAATTTCACGGGAAACAACAACGGTTTGGGCCGAGTCAAATATATATTAACAATGATTTGTTCTATTGTACGATTCGCAAATGTTATACCGCAATAATGTTTAGTTTCATTTAAAGAAAAGAACATGGTCATTTTAACCGAAAACCGTTCTTTGTATTGCCGTTACAATCGTTAATAAATGACGTGCCTTTAATCAACTAGGATGAATATTCGAAAGGGAATGCAACGTTCCTTTATCACAGTTACCCTACAACGTAAACCACAGCAATGCAGACACTCGTGTACAAAAGACATACACACTCGCACGCACACACGCATATATATATATATAACTTACTTACACATAAGATATAACAACACTGTAGGGCACCAAACATTATTGAAGCAAAATTAATAAAAGTAATTGAAGATCTGACTTAAGTAGAAATAGTGTTTCCGACGTTCCCTTGCGAGTGTTTTAATTTCATTTTTACAGCTCATTGTTATATTCATTGAACCTCTACCATATCAAAGCGGCAGAAAGTTCCAACATAATATTATATACTATAAAATCATACATAAGCTGGTTTAGCACAGAATCAAAAACAATTATACGATTTTAAGCAGTTGTGTGTATGTGTGAGAAATATTGCTTTATAACTTATAAAAACAGATCAGGTGTAAGCTAAACAGCTTATAGATCATCCGGTATTTATAAAATTGATAACAATAAAATGATATTTAAAATCATGCGTTATGAATATAAATAAAGTATTTTTCCCGTTTCAGTTTGGTTACAGTGCCCTTTAAAACGTAGGAATGTGTTGATATAACATGTTCTGCGTCTGGCAAAATACTTTAAACGATGTACGTGAATAATTACCAATGACTTCTTGCTAAGCCTGTAGCCTACGGGTGATAGTCGCAAAGTAACCGAATGGCTAATTAACAAGCAATTTCTCTGAATTTATATCCTCCGCCGAATATATCTAGGTCGTTTTGTAAATATGGAGACTATATTTTGAAAGGTATAAAAATACAAGCAAGAAATGTAACTCGTTGCGTTTTATAGTCTTTAAATTACTAAAACGCCGTGTATTGAATCAGTATGTTACTTAAGGATCCGTAACATTTTGGTTACGTCACAATATTTTTACTTGAATATAGGAGCTCAACTGGTTAGCGATGAGACTTATTAACTGACTGGCTACCTCACAATCTAACTAAAGAAATACAGATGAAGTTCCACTGATTACACGTGAGACTTGCTAATTAACAGCTCATGACTATTGCTATGCTGAAGGAGTCAAGTGCGACGTGTTGATTTAATAGCGTCATTATGATATTAGTATATCATGACTTCTGTAATACAGACGGAACTCCATTTGTTATCTATAAGACTTGTTATTTGGCTAGTCAGGATAAGAAGACTGCTGAAATACAGAATGAGATCGAGTAGTTACCCTACTTCTTACCATGATATGACCACTGCCATACTGAAGGAGCTCTGTTGGTTACACATGTGGCTTTTTAATTGGCTGGTTACCTCATGGTAAGACAACTGCTGGGTTTGATATAGAAACCTCATTATTTCGTCGTCTATATCAGGGCAAAAAGAGTTGCTCACACATGATAAATCTCGGTTGTCACTGCAGAAGTAACTGTCAGAAAACAATACATTGCCGTGTATGTCAGGCAACCAAAAGAGAAATCGCAGCAGTCATTGTTGGGAATACTAACAGAAAACATTACGTAGTAGTCTATATCATGCAAACAGACAGGTTTAATCTATGCGGTCACTGCTTGGAATAGGTACTGGAAACAATGCATAGCTTTCTATATAAGGCACGTAAACTTCTCACAAAGGAATAATCTAAGCAGTCATTACTTGGGTTGGAATACTCAAGAGAAAACACTGCAGAGCTGTCGATAACAGGCAAAGGATTACTCTCAGCGGTTATTATCATAAAGTATGTGGTAAAAACATTTTTGACGACATACAGGTATCCCATTAACAATAGAACTCGGTCGATTATTACATCATCTACTTTTTATAAATAAATAGCACCCTTCTGCAAATACACACCAGAATCTGTTATTGTATAGCCTACTCCATATATTTTTTTAGGAGTTTTGGGGTGGGATGGGGATAGGAGGCCTGGCGAATCACTACCGGCGCCGACGCGAATGCTTTTACTCATCCAATTACTTTAAGACCCAGAGTCAACCCCTTTTTCATTTGTCGCGGCCACATTTAACCTTTTGCCATTGCCCTCCTCAAATACATATATAAAAAATGAAACGTAAAGACTTATATGCACATGTACTTGCAAATTATACGTCTTGTTGCAATAGCCAAGACTATTGTCCGAGGTAAGCCATTCAACAAGTGTTTTATACATGACGTCAGAAATAATTTCGAATAAGTTTCGACTTGATCCGTTTATGATTACACCGCGGACGGTTTTATTTCAAATATATTTAATATACCAATATAATAAAATCTGTAATGCATGTAATAATCCAGAATGTTTCGACTATAGCCAAACAAAATTTGGTGTTGAAATATAGACCAACCGGTAGCACAAACTACGAACACACAATCATATAATAAATACAGCTACGTACTCAATTAGGCTTGCTTTTCAATATCCATGCAATCATGTCACAACATTAGTTTTCAAGACGGTGTTTGGTATCATGCAGCCTTGTAATTCTTTATAAGCATTTATGAACGAAACAATTTTCCTAAAGGGAATAAAATAAATAATGGTATTCTCGCTTAGGGACAGTCATTTATTTCAACTGGGGACCACACGCCGCTTCCATGGAATTGTACTCTAGTGTATCAATGACAGTTCGATGCACACCGCCGCATCAACACATCTGCAGAGATGTCTCTAGTGTCTTTAAGTACTTGTATCACTAGTGTGTGAGTTCTTCTAAACCTAGGCTAGAGAGCGTAGGAGGTAGCAAGCATTTCCAGTACCGATCATAAACAGGCTAAATTAAACCAAGCCTGCAACATTTTCATTTTTGTTTGAAGACTAAACAAAACTTAATGTATACAAGCTTGCGAGAAACGTAATGTAAGCCTGCAACTTTCTTGAACACAGTGGATAGTTGTGTTTTACTGTGCAAACAATATATTCAATAAAAACAAACATTACAAAATCAAAATATTTCACTTGCAGTATTGATCAACAAATAAAACTATATTTTGTATCTGGGTTCGGCAGTATGTTTAGATTTCTCTGCTCTTAATATTTCATGGTTGCGTCGGATCCCTAGTCTAGCCTCGACTGCTGATGCTTGTTTCATACACATCTTAAAGTCGATAAAAATAAAATTAACAATATGTTTCGTCACTCCTACTTCACTTTTCAAGTCCATCGAGACAGAAGTGATACCCAAGGTGGTGAAAAATGTACTAATGCATTCAAATGTAGTACAATTATCTGTTTGGGTGCCTTTATTTGGTGTGTTTTGGCTAGTACGACCGCACTTTTCCGTTAAAGCCGTAGAATGACAAAATTACATGCAGAGTACAAATCAAAACGAAAATTTCCGATAGACACACCGGATCTATTACCTTATGAGAAATTTAAATTCACCAGTTCGCAAAAATAAAAGAAAATCTTACAATCAGAAAACGTTATTTTCTAAACTTAAAAAGCAAAGTAAAGGCCCAGACTAGAAAGTATGTTATCTAGGGCACTTTTGACATTGAAGAGAACAATACGGAATATGTCCCGTGCACACAACATAAAATAGCATTAATATGGACATATACCAAACAAGAAAACCTTTTTGGCATTTGCGCTGTGCATTTTATATTCAGGTAAAGGGTAACAAAGTTATGGTCTAGACCAGCAAGCGCGACATTTCAAGACCTTTGATTCCTTCCGAGGTTGACTTTAAGATGAAATGGAATATTAAGCCATTGCACTTTGCAATATTGTGAAAAGCATTTGTGTCAGACATAATCAGGTTTACACAGGGCTACGAAGTTTTTACAGACTAGAACGTAAAGGGGTCATAATTATGACTGAATACAAATTCAGTGTAAATATACATATCTGTTTCCCGACTGGGAATTCTCATTTTCAGTTCGGAAAGCTTTGAAAAAATATAAAAGTTAAATAACAATTTTGTTATGACATTAAAAATTCTGAACGGTAGAAATTTAGATAAAGTAACTTTAAACTGGCATATCTCATTTAATGACACCATGTATACTCTTATGCACCGGGCCTTGTGATGGAAGCAAGTCAAAAAATGATGATTTCGCTTCCCAACGGGAAACAAGTTACTATATTCAGTAACAAGTTTCCAGCTCGGGAAGTATTAAGACCATTCTGACCTATCCTGACATTGGCACTGCTCACCAAAATGTTTTGATATAGACAAACCAGGTTTTAAAATTGATTTAAGGACAAAAAAGTGCAATCACCCATTTGACCACTCTTGTTCTTGGCAGTAAGGACGGGTAGACAAAGTCCAGTATTACAGGTATACAATGTCATGATAAGTACTTGTGCCAAGGTTAAAAAGAAGAATATAGATAACAAATCATCAAGCCCAGACAAGACAGAGTTTAGACCCTTTTGCTCCCTTATGATCCTGGCATTGATGATAAGATGACGTAGCATTTTTATTACACTCCGTTATGTTGCAAGTATGTGTGCCATGTTTAAATAACATCGGAATAGGGGTCTCACTGCCATATGGACAGACAGTGTTGTACTTATTGAAAATTTGAAGATACCCGTAGTCAATGGTTCCAGGGAGTCTACCTTTAGTTTTATTAATTACTGTAGGGCTTCAAACAAAAGTCTGGCATCTTAAAATCTGCTATAGCCAAGTTTAAAAATTGATTTCAAACGGTCGTAGAATATGATACTCACATATTTACAGGGGAAGCATGTATTTATTTAACGTCTAGTCTATATTTCTGGATAAGTTATGAATCAAAGTAGTAACGTCCGCTTTTAGGCTAAATTAGTACAGACGATTATGAGATAGGTAACTTCAAAACGCTAGTATCTGAATTTGAAGTCAAGAATTGGATGATATAAATTACATCTTCGATGTTCTCAACGTGACTTCCTGAACGCGCCGATCCTATGGAAACCGCATTAATCTCTCAGCTGATTATCTATCATGCTGTTGTTGTTTAGAAACCAAAGCTTATTGAAAACAAGATATTAATCTATACGCATGTATTATTTATTTGGGTTAAGTGAATGTTCGTTTCTCTAGGGACAAAGGCCAATACTTAGCACGTCATTAGCATCTTAATTAAGTGTGATCAAATACTGAAATATACCGCTTAGATGTTATATCTAACGAACTTTGGAACTATCAATGATCTTGATGCTTTTGTTGATAGTGACCAGATGTAATCAACAAACTTTATTTTTCTCCCTAATGTATGATGCTCCAATATCTACAAGTGTATTAATGTATTTAAAATATAGTATAATTAAAAGATAGAGGAAGCGGACAGACATTTGAGTTAAATAATTGAAAGTCAAAATCAAGCCACTTACAATGCTAAATATTTGACAGCAAATATCGCGAAGTAATTGTTCGGCAATACTAAATGTCAGTTTTGGTGGTCTTTGGCTTTAATCCTTATGGAAGTAAATGTACAAACTCTCACGACGAAAATCATGTTGAAACATACACAAAATAGAACAGAGTAGCTGTAGTTATTTACCATATAATCTGCAAAAATTGGGCTCAAATATAAATACAATTTGTTGTTATAAGTTTGATTCATAATCTGTAATGACTTTATGACACTTTTTACACGTGAACTTTTTAACCGTGGTCTCGAAAGTACGACAGACTGCAAATTTGTCGCGTTTTCGTGTCCTCATGTTTTCGGAGCGCATACAGGAAGACACGACAAAGGAATGGCATCGACATGACGTTTAATACTCTTTGGACACGACATGTTATATATCGTTTCATGTGTTCGCCCATAATGTTTCATTATTCCGCTTTACATGTTTTAAGTTCTCGGGCCTTTACTCCAGCACGCAAGGACACAATGATATGACATACCTCTGCTTTTTAGCTAACCTCAGGGTGAGCTATAGTGATCGCTGACCGTCCGGCGTCAGTCCATCCATCGTCCGTCCATACTTTCCTTTAAACAACATCCCCTCCTAAACCACCTGGCCAATTTTGATGAAACTTCACAGGGATGTTTCTTGGGTAGTTTTCTTTAAACATTATCCAAAATATTTAATTCCATTTAGAACTCTGGTTGCCATGGCAACCGAAAGGAAAAACTTTAAAAATATTCTTGTCCAAAACCACAGGTCATAGGGCTTTTATATTTGGCAGGTAGCATCATCTAATGGTCCTCTATAAAGATTGTTCAAATTACGCCCCTGGGTGAAAAGAGGCCCGCCCCGGTGGTCCCAAGTTTTACATAGACTTGTATAGGAAAAAAATTAAAAAATTTTCTTGTCTCAAACCAAAAGACCTAGGCCTTCGATATTTGGTATGTAGCATTGCCTTTTAGTTCCCTACCAAAATTGTTCAAATTATGCCCCTGGGTGAAAAGAGGCCTCGTCCCGAGGGTCTCAAGTTTAACATAGACTTAAATAGGAAAATAAATCTTCTTGTCTGAAACCACAAGACCTTGTCCTTTGATGTTTGGTATGTAGCATTCCCTTGTAGTTCTCTACCACGATTGTTCAAATTTTGCCCCTGAGGTGAAAAGAGGCCCTGCCCCGGGGTCCCAAGTTTTACATAGACTTATATAGGATTTTTAAAAAATATTCTTGTCTGAAACTGCAAGTCCTAGGCTTTTGATTTTTGGTATGTTGCATTGCCTAGTGGTCCTTTACCAAGATTGTTCAAATTATGGCTCTGGAGTAAAAAGATGCACTGCTTGGGGGTCCCAAGTTTTACATAGGCTTACATAGGAAAAAACTTTTAAAAACCTTCTTGACTGAAAGTTTAAGGCCTAGGCTTTTGATATTCAGTATGTAGCATTGCCTAGTGGCTCTCTAACAAGATTGTTCAAATTATGCCCATGTGGTGAAAAAAGGCCCCGCTCCGGGGGTCACATAGTCTTTATATGAGTTATATAGGAAAAAATACTTCAAAAATTATCTGATCATATTTCCTAGACTGTTTTATTACAATTACCTTATGACCCCAAGTGATTAGGGGTCACTTTACTGTAACCATGACCTACTGACATACCTTCTTGCTTTTTAAGATACAGCCATGAAATTTCGATGACATGTACAGTTTTGCAGACCGATCTTAAAACTGACTTTCTGTGACCATGAATGTGACCTACTGACCTACTTTCTTGTTTTTTAAGATACAGCTTTGAAATTTGGATGACATGTACAGTTTTGCGCACCGATCTTTAAACTGATTTTCAGTAACCTTGAATGTGACCTACTTTCTTGTTTTTTAAGATACAGCTTTGAAATCTGATATAAGTATAATTTTGCATGCCGATCTTTAAACAGACATTCAATGATCATCAATGTGACCTACTGACCTACTTTCTTATTTTCGAAGCTACAGCAAAAAGATTTGGACCACCTGTAATATGTTTTTTACAGATTTCAAAAGTAATTTTGCATATTAATCTTTATATTGACTCACTCTCTTATTTTTCTTGTTTTTAAAGCTTTAGCTGATATGGATTTTCGAGACAGCGCATATCCCGTATCCTGTCACCAACAAGCAGTGTAACGATTTTATCTTGCCGACTACCCTTTACTTACATGCTATACAGTAATCAACACATTTTGTAAATTAACAAAGCTACTTACAGTGCAGACTGGAATCCTACAAATCATTTGTTTGGTCATCACTAGTTGATTTACACCAGCCATAAAATGCACAATGACCTGTGTTTTGGTTAAATCACAAAACACAAAAGCTCATTTACACAGGTTATGAACTGGTTTAAATTAGAAACACTAAAAAACTTCTTGTTCCATCCCTTCGAAAGTTACCGGATATCACGATGTCATAAATGTCTTGATACTTCGGCTTTCATCCCGTTTCCTGTTAAATCATTTATCTTGCACGTAGATTAAATGGTCCTACAACAAACTGCTGAGCAACAAATATGTCAATTCCTTTATTTCACGATGATTTAACTATTTAACTTCCAAAACAAGATTTCAACGTCCGTGTATTCCATACAGAGTTATTCCGCTTTTACGGCTAACTTTTGTCAAACTTCATGAGCCTCAACTTAAGTAGAATGAAATCGGCAAGTAAACACTAAATTTACCCTCGGAAACGATTCTATCACTGGAGCTAACAAATAATCTGGCTTGATTCAATTAAGCCAGCAGTGTGGCAGCCATTTTGTTTTAATCAAAATTCATATCTGAAATATACTAGCAGGATATGGAATATATCCTGTCTCCATGTGACGTCTATTGACCAATATAAATGCAAGAAACTTGCAGGAGGCAAGATATAGGGCCATCATGGCCCTCTTGTTATCCTTACGTGACATGAAATGGAGAAATCAGCAACCATACGGATTTTTTTCTGTCATTAAAGCACAAAAACTGATAGTCACAGAAAACCAAAATCAATTACATAATTGTTTAAAAACATCTGCACGACTAAAAATAGAATAATAAGAACACACAAAAGTAATAATTCCAACCATACATAGATGAAACAAAGCGCTCAGATCATATGACAGAAATATATAGAATCTATAGACTGTATTTTTTGTTTTTTTTTATGCTTGTAATTTAAATAAGAACTGTACATTTTGCCAGTATATTATGTAACGCATAACGGGCACACGGAACTGAAATTACATAACAGTATATAACAGTATTTACTTAAGAAAGTTTTGATTTGATTACTTATTTTCGTTCATCATGTAAAGCAGTATGTTGTATAGCAATATGTTGAGAACAGTATTCATTCTGTGTATCATTCCATATTGCATGGAGTGATTTAAACAACGTTACTTTTTATATAAGACAAAAATTGACCCCTGAAAACAATTATATACATTTTTGACAGATATGGTGGTTTTGACTGAGAAAACTTTGTTCTAAAAGCGTTGACCTAATGTTGTTTTTTTTTTTCAGAGATCTATGCTGATCTAAATTTAATTTTTAAAGCCTTGCAACTGTAATCTATATCGGCATCTATAGTATGGTGCACACTCGATTCTGAAAGGAGTCTCTAAAGACTAGCTGTGATTGTTTGGCTAATTCGGAGCTTGCCAATTGCTTACTGCACAGAAATCAAGATAGAAGAAAGCCCCGTTTGAATGTTTTTGTATATTCCTTGTTTTAAAACATATATCCTTTTTGTAATACTGATCTGTCGAAGACGGACAGGAACAGATACCTTTACATCTCTGCAACCGATGGGCACGATTCCAATTCCCAAAATTGCTGTAGGCTAATTTAAATATAAAAGCATAATTCATTACTTTATAAAGGCTAATAATACAACTTGTTGCGAAGAAAACATTGAACAGGGGGAAGTATTCAAGCTTATCCCAATAACGATTTTCGCAAAGAATTAAATTTTGCATCCCATTCCGAAATAAAAGGATGATTTATTCTTGCATACCAGACTGGGATTTCTGGTGATTTCACCGGTGCTGGAAAACTCCATCTTACACCTCGGGGTGTAAGATGACTCTCGTGCTGTAAATGACGTTAACGAACTACATTATGTACAGAAGATTTGTGTAGTGATATTAATGTTTTACGTAAAACGGGATAAAAAATCAAATACCTTGATAGTTTCTCTTTGTACCTTATAACATATATCAGAAAACGACATTTTACGGAAAGAACATAACGTTTCAATGCAGGCGATAAAACAAAACCGGAACTATTACGTTTTTTACGAATTTGTAACGTCATGACGTACTTCCTGTTTACGGACGTAAAGTTCCCGTGCTTTGTTAGTACGCTACTATAAGAAAAAAGTGCTGTAAGAAAATCATTTGTTTGAATTTATTTTTACTATTATTTGTTGAA
Organism: Mercenaria mercenaria; assembly: GCF_021730395.1. Lineage (NCBI taxonomy): Eukaryota > Metazoa > Mollusca > Bivalvia > Venerida > Veneridae > Mercenaria > Mercenaria mercenaria. The sequence goes on from NC_069376.1 coordinate 52,379,862, forward strand.
AAAGATTCAATCACTGGCTGTAGGCGCACTTAAATCCTAAAATATTTAAACATATTATCAAAGTACTGCAAACGGAATTGAAACTGATTCCATTTGTAGTCTGTTCCACTGCTCTGTCTTAGCAATACAGCGTCAGTTATGGAGGCAAGGGTTAAGTGTTAAGTGGATGTATTGCAAATATTTAACATTTTATCATGTGACATTTTCAGTCTGCCGATTCCGTTGTTTCTATGATAAAAACGAGTAAAATTCCTGTTTCAGGACACTAAATTTTGAGGCAAAAATGACCCCAAAATGCACACTTTGCGCGACCTGTACCGCATTATCTGCAAATGACTGACCTAAATCATATGTATATTTTAAAGCATGCGACCAGTAACAAATAATAGTGGGAAGAAAAGTGCCTCATAACCGTTACTTTTCCCGCAAATCTGAGCTGAATCTGAATGGATGGATGGCCGGTTCTATATTTTTTCGTTACTTCAGGTAAGATTTTAGACCAGGCCGCCTACACGGAGCAGGGAAATTCGATTCAAGCATTTATTCATTTATTTTACACAATAATTACTCGTCCGCAGGAATCCTTAGTTCTATAAACACCATAAATAACCAGTTGAATTTAAAGTACATCTACCTATTTTATTTAAAAAACGTGCGAAACTTTCCCCTGCCACTTAACAAACCAATTTCAAACGTACAAATTTCTTAAGACTCCTATTTCAGCCGTAAATAAGTTAAGTCTGTAAGACAAGGGAAGTAACACAGACTAACAGATTTCTGTATCGTATCATCCATGTTTTGTTGTTTCTACAATATATATGCATACGCATCTTCAATGGTTAAAACACGAGTGAAAGATATTATATTGTAGCTTTTTACAAACACTTTCATACGACACTAAGACGATTTGAACGGCAGCCTTGAACAGTATTGTGCTTAATATAGAGCAAATGAACATCCATTTCTTTTAGGATTCTGATATTTTGATTGCAACTGATGGAATGATGGCAAGATGGTCTGTCCAGTGACCAAGCATTAGGACACATTGCTGTATACCAAAAACTCGGCGATGAACGACAACCTCAGTAATCTCCATATTTCTCTTGGCGTACGTGTAAATAGCGCTTTCTAACAGAATATGACTCACAATCCTCCACATTTCAGTTTATTTAAGCTTAGACATGCACTTTTCAAAGGCACAAAACGTTTGGAAAGTTAACATTGAACGGATGAGCAACATTACACTAAACCATTATGTAAACAAGAGGGTCATGATGACCCTGGATCGCTCACCTGAGTAATATGAGCTACATGTTTCAAATGTCAAACTGATGATAAAATATTAAGAAAGTCAGTAGGTCATATTCATGGTCAATGTAATTCAGTTTTACGATTTGTGTGCAAAACTGTGTATGTCATCACAATTTCAAGGCTGTATATTAAAAAACAAGAAAGTAGGTCAGTAGGCCAAGGTCACAGTCAAGTGACATCATATTACTTGGGGTCATCAGGTAATTATAATTAAACAGTCTTGGTCTTGGGATCAGATGATTTTTTAAAAGTATTTTTCCTATATAACTCACATAATAACTAAGTGACCCCAGGGCGGTGCCTCTTTTAACCCCAGGGGCATAATTTGAATAATTTTGGTAGGGGACTACTAGACGATGCATCATACCAAATATCAAAAGCCTAGGTTATATGGTTTCAGACAAGAAGATTTTTAAAGCTTTTTCCTATATAAGTCTATATAAAACTTGGGACCCCCAGGGCAGGGCCTCTTTTCACCCAAGGGGTACAATTTGAACAATTTTGGTTGAGGACCATAAGACAATGCAACAAACCAAATACCAAAGGTCTAAGTGTTGTGGTTTCAGACAAGAAGATTTTTAAACTTTTTTTCCTATATGTCTTTGTAAAACTTGGGACCCCCGGGGCGGGGCCATATTTGACCCTAGGGGGATAATTTGAATAATCCTGGTAGAGGATCACTAGATGATACTACATACCAAATATCAAAGCCCTAGGCCGTGCGGTTTTGTACAAGAAGATTTTCAAAGTTTTCCCTATATAAACCATGTGACCCCCGGGGCGAGGCCATATTTGACCCTAGGGAGATCATTTCAACAATTTTGGTAGAAGTCCACTAGATGATACTACAAACCAGATATCAAAGCCCTAGGCCCTGCGGTTTTGGACAAGAAGATTTTTAAAGTTTTTCCTTTCGGTTGCCATGGCAACCACAGTTCTGCATGGAATTCAATTCTTTGAACAAATTTGAAAAGGGTCCAATCAAGAATCATTCTTGTGAAGTTTGGTGTAATTCTGCCCAGTGGTTTTCAGGAAGAAGATTTTTTAGAAATTTTCCTATGTAAAACTTGGGACCCCCGGGGCGGGGCCATATTCAACCCTAGGGAGATAATTTGAATAATCTTGGTCATGTGGTTTTGTACAAGAAGATTTTCAAAGTTTTCCCTATATAAGTCTATATAAACCATGTGACCCCCGGGGCGGGGTCACATTTGACCCTAGGGGGATCATTTGAACAATTTTGGTAGAGGACCACTAGGTGATGCTACACACCAGATATCAAAGCCCTATGCCCTGTGGTTTTGGACAAGAAGATTTTTAAAGTTTTTCCTTTCGGTTGCCATGGCAACCAGAGTTCTGCATGGAATTCAATTCTTTGAACAATTTTTGTAGAGCTTCATCCAAGGAACATTCTTGTGAAGTTTGGGTGAAATTGGCCTAGAAGTGCGATCACAAAAGCTCACCTTGTCACTCCTTGACTTTCCTTACGCATACATTTATACAAATACAGGTGAAAATGGCAGATTCTAACTGTTTGTAATAGAAGCCAGGATGGCCCGTCTCCGATGTCCAACACTTACAAACTTTGCTGTAAACCGACAGAATGGGAAGTTTTGACATTGAGAATTTTAACATGTAACTTTGGACTTACAAACTTTGCATTGCATCATCAAAATCGGAGAGGTAGGGCAACTATATAGATCTCCATATTTCTCTAGGAGTTTTGTGAGTAGTACGAGAAACTATCACTTTTTGACCAAATAGCGACTCCGATTTTTCACTTGCAAGTGACGATAGCATGATCAAGTTACACCAAATACTTACGATGGAAACAGAGAAAGTTGTGTACATTCTTCTGTTCATCCATGCTTCACTGTTTCTGCAATATATATGCATACGCAGCTTCAATGGTTAAAAATCATATTGTAGCTTGTTACAAACACTTTCATACGACACTTAGACGATTTGAGAGGTAACGTTCATTTCTTTTGGGATTCTGATATTTTGATTGCAACTGATGGAATGATGGCAAGATGGTCTGTCCAGTGACCAAGCATTAAGGCACATTGCTGTATACCAAAAACTCGGCGATGAACGACAACCTCAGTAACCTCAATATTTCTCTTGGTGTACGTGTTTTTACCAAATTTGGAACTCCGATGCTTTGCTTGCAGCTGATGTTAGTGTGACTCTAGATGACTAAACACTTTCTACCTGTACGATAGATATATCAAAATAGGCCCTTTTTAAAATTATCTTTTTTTTTCCTGTGCATTTTTAACCATGTTTTCTATTTTCTATATGCACACGCGTCTCCTGGGTCTTGTCTTTGGTATTGTAGATCGTTACGTGCACTTTCTGTGGACAGTATAACATTTGAAAGGTAACATTGAACTGGTAAGCAGCATTACACTTAATTTAGTGTCAAAAAATGACTGTTTCTTATATATCATAATGTATACATGTGCGTAAAAATAATGTCTTCCATGTTCATTTGTTTTTATAGAAGTCACCATAGCTTCTAATGATCAGGCATTAACACAATTCTCTGTATATTGACAGAATCATCCACAAAAATCGCCATGTCTTCAGGACGGTGGGGGTACGTAAAAGGTGGCTTTTTACCAAATTTAGGGACCCATATATTTTTATTGGAATTGACGTTAGGATTATACCAGATTTCCAAACATTTATTTACTTAACGTTCTAAGAGAAGATGAACATTTAATGTTGTCAGTTGTTTTTAGTAAAATTACATCAGTGTTGGTATATTTCATTGCAGCTGTCCTTGCATTTGATGGTAAATTACAAATGAAAGACATCATATTGTTGCTTCTTACACGCACATTCTAACGATACTATATGTTTAGACTGGTGAACAGTATTACACCAAATACAATGTAAAGAAGCTGCCATTCCTGATACATTTAAGGTCTTAGGCCTGTGGCCGACAAGGCCAGCAATGCAAGTTCCAGACATATTAGCGTAAGGAATTGTTTAACACATAATATCATGTCTTAAAATATACTGATGCAAAAAAATTAAACAAAATAAGCTGAAAATGGCTTGCTTCTAGGTGTCAGTTAAACAGGTTGACATTTTTATGAATTGTAAAGTTGTTTAGTATACATAAGTGATAAACAAACCATGTTTTCTCTAGCTGTAGTTTTGACAACTATATTCTAACACTGACGTTTGACATTTAAACATTATTTAATTCCCAGAAAAAAATAACCACAAAAATTAATGGTATGAGCTTATCTGCCAAATATTGAACAAGTATATAGTGATATTTACACTGTGAAATTGCCAAACATAACTTTTGCATTCAATAAACAACAAATCATGACAGGAGATATAATACACTGTTAAATCGAATTTATTTGTGAATATGACTAAAATAGGCAAAATGCGAAGAAAAGACACCTTCAAATAAGACAAAAAATAACCGTCTTTATGTGGCGACTCAAATTCCACATGTTTCAGTTAATTTGTTACGAGGACACAATTCTAAAGGTTCAGTTTTGGTGTATTAGGTTAGCCGTGGTTGTGTTCATGCACTATACCCAACCTTTCCCTTACTGCTTGAGCTTGTTTCTCTCTGCGTCTCTTCTGCTCTTCAGACAATGCGCATCTTAAAACAGAAAATGACAAACATTCTTTCAACTAAAATCATAAAAGACTTTACTGGAACTTGGTGTAATTAACTTTTAGCCTGCTGGTGACAAGTGATTCTGCCTTTGCACATCCGTGCAGACTGATCATGGTCTGCACTGTTAGCTATTCAGTCAGTAAATTTTCAGTGCACATCCCTTTAACTAATAATTGGTACTTCCTAAATTGAATGATGGACCCGTCCATTTTAGACATTTAGCAGAGTAAAGGTTTACAACTTTAAATATGAATAGAGTTGACACTTTCTTGGTATTCGGATCATTGACATGGCAACAAATCTGGCATTCTGTTACCTTTACCCTGCTAAATATTCTAAAATGGACTAGTCCATCATTCAATTTGGACAGTACCACTTATATATCATTCGAAAAGGTGTTCACTGAAAATTTACTGATATTAAATTTATGATTGAATAGCGAACAGTGCAGACCATGATCATGCAAGCTGATCTTGGTCTGCACCAGCCTCCCAAGCAGGCTAAAGGTTAAGAAAATGCAAACGGCTTTGAACACAAATTGTCCCAGTTTCTTTATGTATTGGAGCTGTGTCACTCCTAAACTTAGCGCGCCTCGACATGCGGCTGTGCGAAGCGAAATATAACTGAAAGGTTATGATCAAATGGCCTAGTATATCGCGTTCTGTGTTTGCTTTGATTTGTTCACACATGCGCGGATTCTCCATGGACGCTTTACTGCAGGGATAAAGCAAGTTTTTTATGTTATAACATCGGCAAAGTCCCGGGAAATTTATTGGTACCCGAGGCCAGCAGGGCGAGGGTACCAACGTATCTCGAAGGATTTTGCTAATGCTATAACACGAAACAAACATGCGTAAACGCTATTCTAGCATACAACGTGTTACAGTAGAAAGCTGGAAATTAAATATATTGTCATTAAGTATTCATGAAATGCGGGAGTGGGGGTGGGGGATGTTTACGTTTGGCCATAGAATACGCACGTGTAAAAAGGTGTTAGCAGCGCATTAGCCCGTGAATCTCTCAGGTAACACACATTTACTCCCCCATGCTGTGTTAATTATGTATCAGCGAATGTGTTGAAACAAACATTGAAATTGACGTTTCCATGTTTATACAGTTTCCATGTTTATATACTGCGCTGTTGTGATAGGTGTTATCAGGTTATACTTAATTTCAAAGAAATTTTAAGTGAGATTTACAATACACTCAATACAAAATACAACGATCATGCTATTTTCTTTAAAAACATAAGAAAAACGAAACACCGATAATTTTCATAAAATCAAAGTATTCTGGACAGAAAGTCGAAATCTAAAACACAAAGTTAAAACGACCAAATGCATTCTTCGAAATATATTAAGGTACGTCAGATGAATTAAAGCGTACATGGATGCTGTTTACTATATTAAATATGATAAACACGTTCAAAGGCGCTTTACGTAGCGCAAAAGCAGCCACTCAGGTGGCCAAATTAATTCTCTACTAGTACATATACAGAACGATCTGACCAGAGGGAAAGTATGAGACAATGCTCCAAGAACAAAGAGAGAGAGAGAGAGAGAGAGAGAGAGAGAGAGAGAGAGAGAATATTACCTGCATCTCCATTTCCACTTTGTATCTTCTATGCATAACATTATTTCCGGACACCTTCGTAGAGTGCAGCATTTTACATCACGCAACAAATCAACAATATCGGTAGCCACTTGAGTCGTTATAGGTACAGTTTCCGTAGCCGCCGTCGTCATAGACACAGTAGAGTCCATAGTATTCTCAGACACTGCAGAGTCTGTAGTATTCTCAGACAGGGAATAGTCCGTAGTATTCTCAGACACGGCATAGTCCGTAGTATTCTCAGTCACGGCATAGTCCGTAGTATTCCCATTTACTGTAGAGTTCGTAGTATTCCCAGACACGACAGAGTTCGAAGTATTCTGAGACATAGAAGAGTCCGTAGTGTTCTCAGACACGGCATAGTCCTTAGTATATTCAGACACAGTAGAGACCGTTATATTCTCAGACACGGCAGAGAGTTCGTAGTATTCTCAGTCATGGCAGAGTCTGAAGTATTCTCAGACACGGCATAGTCCGTAGTATTCTCTGGCACTGTAGAATGCGTAGTATTCACAGACACGGCAGATTTCGAAGTATTATCAGATTTATAAGAGTTCGTAGTATTCTCAGACACAACAGAGTCCGTAGTATTCTCAGACACTGTAGAGTCCGTAGTATTTTCAGACACGGCAGAGTCCGTAGTATTCGCAGACATGGCAGAGTCTGTAATATTCTCAGACACGGCAGAGGTCGTAGTATTCTCAGACACGGCATAGTACGTAGTATTCTGAAACACAACAGAGTTCATAGTATTCTCAGACACAGCATAGTCCGTAGTATTCTCAGGCACTGTAGAGTCCGTAGTGTTCTCAGACACGACAGAGTCCGTATTCTCAGACACGGCAGAGTCCGTAGTATTCTCAGACATGGCAGAGTCCCTAGTATTCTCAGACACGGCAGAGGTCGTAGTATTCTCAGATATTACAGAGTCCGTAGTATCCTCAGACACGGCAGAGGTCGTAGTATTCTCAGACACGGCAGAGTCCGTAGTATTCTCATTCACTGTAGAGTTCGTAGTATTCCCAGACATGACAGAATTCGCAATATTCTGAGACACAGAAGAGTCCGTAGTTTTCTACAACACGGCATAGTCCGTATTATTTTCAGACATGGCAGAGTCCGTAGTATTCTCAGACACGACAGAGTTCGTAGTATTTTCAGTCATGGCATAGTCCGTAGTATTCCCAGACACGGCGTAGTCCGTAGTATTCTCTGGCACTGTAGAATGCGTAGTATTCTCAGACACGGCAGAGTTCTTAGTATTATCAGAAATAGAAGAGTTCATAGTGATCTCAGACCCGACAGAGTCCGTAGTATTCTCAGGCACTGTAGAGTCTGTAGTGTTCTCAGACACGGCAGAGTCCGTAGTATTCTCAGACATGAGTCTGTAAAATTCTCAAACACGGCAGATGTCGTAGTATTCTGAAACACAACAGAGTTCGTAGTAATATCAAACACAGCATAGTCCGTAGTATTCTAAGGCACGGCAGAGTCCGAAGTATTCTCAGACACGACAGAGTTCGTAGTATTTTCAGTCATGACATAGTCCGTAGTATTCCCAGACACGGCATAGTCCGTAGTATTCTCTGGTACTGTAGAGGTCGTAGTATTCTCAGACACGGCAGAGTCCGTAGTATTCTCAGACACAGCATAGTCTGTAGTATTCTCAGGCACTGCAGAGTCAGTAGTATTCTCAGACACGGCAGAGTCTGTATTCTCAGATACGGCAGTGTCTGTAGTGTTCTCAGACACGGCAGTGTCCGTAGTACTCTCAGACACGACAGAGTTCGTAGTATTCTCAGTCACGGCAGAGTCCGTAGTATTCACAGACACGGCGTAGTTGGTAGTATTCTCTGGCACTGTAGAATGCGTAGTATTCTCAGACACGGCAGAGTTCGTAGTATTATCAGAAATAGAAGAGTTCGTAGTATTCGCAAACACGACAGAGTCCGTAGTATTCTCAGGCACTGTAGAGTCCGAAGTGTTCTCAGACACGGCAGAGTCCGTAGTATTCTCAGACATGGCAGAGTCTGTAAAATTGTCAGACAAGGCAGAGGTCGTAGTATTCTGAAACACAACAGAGTTCGTAGTATTCTCAGACACAGCATAGTCCGTAGTATTCTCAGGCACTGCAGAGTCAGTAGTATTCTCAGACACGGAAGTCCGTATTTACAGACACGGCAGAGTCTGTAGTATTCTCAGACACGGCAGAGTCCATAGTATTCTCAAACAAAACAAGAGTTCGTAGTATTCTCAGACACAGCATAGTCCGTAGTATTCTCAGGCACTGTAGAGTCCGTAGTATTCTCAGACACGACAGTCCGTATTTACAGACACGGCAGAGTCTGTAGTATTCCCAGACACGGCAGAGTTCGTAGTATTATCAGAAATAGAAGAGTTCGTAATATTCTCAGACACGACAGAGTCCGTAGTATTCTCAGGCACTGTAGAGTCCGTAGTGTTCTCAGACACGACAGAGTCCGTAGTATTCTCAGACATGACAGAGTCTGAAAAATTCTCAGACACGGCAGAGGTCGTAGTATTCTGAAACACAACAGAGTTCGTAGCATTATCAGACACAGCATAGTCCGTAGTATTCTCAGGCATGACAGAGTCCGTAGTATTCTCAGACACGGCAGAGTCCGAAGTATTTTCAGACACGACAGAGTTCGTAGTATTTTCAGTTATGGCATAGTCCGTAGTATTCCCAGACACGGCATAGTCAGTAGTATTCTCTGCTACTGTAGAGGTCGTAGTATTCTCAGACACGGCAGAGTCCGTAGTATTCTCAGACACAGCATAGTCTGTAGTATTCTCAGGCACTGTAGAGTCAGTAGTATTCTCAGACACGGCAGAGTCCGTATTCTCAGATACGGCAGTGTCTGTAGTATTCTCAGACACGCCAGAGTCCGTGGTATTCTCAGACAAGACAGAGTTCGTAGTATTCTCAGTCACGGCAGAGTCCGTAGTATTCCCAGACACGGTGTAGTCGGTAGTATTCTCTTGCACTGTAGAATGCGCAGTATTCTCAGACACGGCAGAGTTCGTAGTATTATCAGAAATAGAAGAGTTCGTAGTATTCGCAAACGCGACAGAGTCCGTAGTAGTCTCAGGCACTGTAGAGTCCGAAGTGTTCTCAGACACGGCAGAGTCCGTAGTATTCTCAGACATGACAGAGTCTGAAAATATCTCAGACACGGCAGAGGTCGTAGTATTCTGAAACACAAAAGAGTTCGTAGTATTCTCAGGCACTGTAGAGTCCGTAGTATTCTCAGACACGGCAGAGTCCGTATTCTCAGACACGGCAGAGTCTGTAGTATTCTCAGACACGGCAGAGTCCATAGTATTCTCAAACAAAACAAGAGTTCGTAGTATTCTCAAACACAGCATAGTCCGTAGTATTCTCAGGCACTGTAGAGTCCGTAGTATTCTCAGACACGACAGAGTCCGTATTTACAGACACGGCAGAGTCTGTAGTATTCTCAGACACGGCAGAGTTCGTAGTATTCTCAGTCATGGCATAGTCCGTAGTATTCTCTGGCACTTTAGTATGTGTAGTATTCTCAGACACGGCAGAGTTCGTAGTATTATCAGAAATAGAAGAGTTCGTAGTATTCTCAGACACGACAGAGTCCGTAGTATTCTCAGACACGACAGAGTCCGTATTTTCAGACACGGCAGAGTCTGTAGTATTCTCAGACACGACAGAGTCCTTAGTATTCTCAGTCATGGCATAGTCCGTAGTATTCCCAGACACGGCATAGTCCGTAGTATTCTCTGGCACTGTAGAATGCGTAGTATTTTCAGACACGACAGAGTCCGTAGTATTCTCAGGCACTGTAGAGTCCGTAGTGTTCTCAGACACGGCAGAGTCCGAAGTATTCTCAGACACGACAGAGTCTGTAAAATTCTCAGACACGGCAGAGGTCGTAGTATTCTGAAACACAACAGAGTTCGTAGTATTCTCAGACACAACATAGTCCGTAGTATTCTCAGGCACTGTAGAGTCCGTAGTATTCTCAGACACGACAGAGTCCGTATTTACAGACACGGCAGAGTCTGTAGTATTCTCAGATACGGCAGAGTTCGTAGTATTCTCAGTCATGGCATAGTCCGTAGTATTCCCAGACACGGCATAGTCCGTAGTATTCTCTGGCACTTTAGTATGCGTAGTATTCTCAGACACGGTAGAGTTCGTAGTATTCTCAGACACGACAGAGTCCGTATTTTCAGACACGGCAGAGTCTGTAGTATTCTCAGACACGGCAGAGTTCGTAGTATTCTCAGTCATGGCATAGTCCGTAGTATTCCCAGACACGGCATAGTCCGTAGTATTCTCTGGCACTGTAGAATGCCTAGTATTCTCAGACACGACAGAGTCCGTAGTATTCTCAGGCACTGTAGAGTCCGTAGTGTTCTCAGACACGGCAGAGTCCGAAGTATTCTCAGACACGACAGAGTCTGTAAAATTCTCAGACACGGCAGAGGTCGTAGTATTCTGAAACACAACAGAGTTCGTAGTATTCTCAGACACAGCATAGTCCGTAGTATTCTCAGGCACTGTAGAGTCCGTAGTATTCTCAGACACGGCAGTCCGTATTCTCAGACACGGCAGAGTCTGTAGTATTCTCAGACACGGCAGAGTCCGTAGTATTCTCAAACACGGCTTGAGGTCGTAGTATTCTCAGACACGACAGAGTCCGTAGTATTCTCAGACACGACAGAGGTCGTAGTATCCTCAGACACAGCAGAGTCAGTAATATTCTCAGACACGGCATAGTCCGTAGAGTTGTCTGGCACTGTAGAATGTGTAGTATTATCTGACACGGCAGAGTTCGTAGTATTATCAGACAAGGAAATGTTCGTTGTATTCTCAGAAACTACAGAGTCCTTTGTATTCTCATGCACTGTAGAGTCCGTAATATTTTCAGTCACGGCAGAGGTCGTAGTATTCTCAGACACGACAGAGTCCGTAGTATTCTGAAACACAACATAGTTCGTAGTATTCTCATACACGGCAGTGTTCGTAGTATTTTCAGACTCTGCAGAGTCCGTAATATACTCAGACACGGCAGAGTTGGTAGTATTCTCAGACACGACAGAGTGCGTAGTATTCTGAGACAAGGAAGAGTCCGTAGTATTCTCAGACACGGCAGAGTCCGTAGTCACTATGTGTTCCTCGTTACACACTGAAGAGCGAAGAAGTTGCAATACCAAGAAAATTATCCAGACCTCCATACTTGTTTAAACCTCCAGGTAACTGGTAAAGAAAATTTAATATATAAACATGTTTTAAAATAATTTTAGCTCGATTTAGTTCAATCCGACGAAGGAGATGCATGATGTTATTATGTTTTACTTTCTCTTTAAGAAATGTACGTACCTTTGCTACACTCAAAACATTAAAGTATTATATTCATAACTGAACAAACTGGAAGCTGGCCAAGTAATTTGTTTAAACAATAAACTGACAATAATATAGTGTATACAAATCATAAATAATTGTTGAATTAAAAAAACAATGATGTTACAGTATAGAATATTTTGAGAGAGAAAGCAAAATATCTTTAAGTAAACATTTCTTTTATGTGATCACTTAATGCAAGTTTTACTCTATTTGCAGGTCTTCATGTGGAATCAATGTTTTGTTTGATTTGTATGAACCATATTTCAGTTATATATCGGCGACAGCTTAATCTTGATTCTGCACTAGTACTGACCTGTTATGCACTGGTAACTACAATATTCTTAGTAATTCATTTGTGATTAATTGAACCTTTAAATAACATTTTTAACGACTGTTCCTGATTCAATATTCCAATTAGAAGTAAGAAACAGAAGTTAATCTTTAAATTGTCTAAATGAACATTTTCATCCATCAGAGATTCGTCAAAATTCACTTTAACTAAGGAAAGCATGGTAAACCTCTGGTATGTGCAAATGGCAAACAAACGCGCTACAGAAGACAAATATTTGAAAAAGTGATATTGAAAATTCGTGAAATACTGCGTTCATAGACCTAAAATTTCATACCGCAATGTTTAATGTGATATAAGGAAAACAATATGGTCATTTTTAACCGGAAAACGTCATTAAGGTTTAATTTAATATGTCACCTTATTTTTTAGTCTATTCTATAGCAATTTTCATGTAACATCAAAGCATGTTTTTCATCCGTTATCTTTGCAATACCGTTAAAAACTGGCGAATTTCATAGACGACATATTTAAACAGCATATAAACTTTACAGTTTATACCAAAAAAATAGACAATCATCTCCTGGTTTTCTGAAGATTTTATTGTACTTGGAATCAAAGAACGCGATATCTTATAAACGTTATTACAATTAATTGAAGACAAGTAAGTGTCAAACATACATACCAGAACTAAAGTCATCGCGTGTACTGAAAACAACGGTGGTTTGATCCAAGTCAAATATATATTAACAATGATTTGTTCTATGGTATTATTCGCAAATGTAATACCGCGATGATGTTTAGTTTGATATAAAGAAAAGAACATGGTCATTTTTAAACGAAAAACGTTCTTTGTATTGCCATTACTATCATAAATAAATGACGCGCCTTTAAACAACTATATTACCCCTTTTGTTTGTTAATTAATTAGTTTAATAATGGAACAGATAATAGGTGAGGGTAGATTTCTACGAAGCACAGAGCACCACAAACACAGCCACAGAGCCAGGCATTTGCAAAGTAGGTCCACAGCAAAAAGAAGCTGTAACGGAAAAATATTATAGACGGGTTACTTCAAAAATCCAACAGGTACATTTTAATTTTATGCAAAATATTGAAAGAGTGGGGGATGTGTAAGGGATAGAAAGTGGCTGGGGGTGGTTGAAAGGGAAAGTGGAACAAGGATGAATATTGAAAAGGGAATGCTACGTTCCTTAATCACAGTTACCATGATACAAATAAGATATAACAACACTGTTTGGCACCAAAAGATAATAGGTAAGGGTAGATTTCTCGGAAGCACAGAGCACCAAAAACACAGCCTTAGAGCAAAGAAGGCCCACAACAAAAAGAAGCTGTAATGGAAAATATTACAGAAGGGTAGCTTCAAACATCTAACAAGTACATATTAATTTATGTCAAATATAGATAGGGGGCGGGGGGGGGGGGGGGGGGCGTAAAAGCGTAAAATGGTGGTGGTGGTGGTGGTGGGAGTGGGGTGGAATTTGAAGGGAAAAAGAGAACAAGGATGAATATACAAAGGGAATGCTACGTTCCTTAATAACAGTCACACTACAACGTAAACCACAAAAGAGCAGACACTCATGCACCAAAATCAAACACACAACCACACCCAACTAAATAACACAGAAAAACGAACAAGTAAGACACAAGAAAACAGCAGGGCACCGCTTTAGATCCGCGATCACACAAACGCACCCATATAAGCAGGAAAAACAATTGTGTACCGCCCTAGGACTCCGGTAGGCAGAAAAAATGGGAGCCACGAAAACTAACTCAACGTAAAGGGAGAGGGGTGCAAAAAGTAGCGCAAATGCAAGGGAAAAGGAGGGGGAATAGGAGGAGTAAGGATGAGGAGAAAACGCTTACAACAAACAAGAAAACATACGCAAGAGACAATACAAGACAGACAGTAAACCAGTTGAAAATAGAGGCACCGCCTTGGAACGGTCAGTAACCTATATAACGTAAACTGGGGGTTTAATCGCGTTTAACAATGCAAACACTATAGAAGCAAAATTAATAAAAGTAACTGCAGTTCTGACTTATGGAGAATTAATGTTTCCGACAATTCTTTGCTAATGACATTTTTACAGTTCACTGTTATATTTATTAGAAATCTACCATATCAAAGCTGCAGAAAGTTCCAGTATAATATTATATACTATAAACTCATACATAATTTGGTTAAGAATAGAATAAAATCAATTTGTGAGAAATATTGATTTTTATAACTTATAAAAACAGATCAGGTGTAAGCTAAACATATTATAAATCTTCTGGTATTTCTAGGGAATCGTTTCCTCTACGGTAACATTTGATATACCGAGTGAGATATATCCTATCGAATTAAAAATGTGTCCTTCCGACACGTGCACAGAACATCTGACTGCGGAGGTTTTGGAAGAATATGCTTTTTCCTTGTGCTTTAAAGGCGTTTACATAACTTGTCCGAACCGCAACGTCTTGCACATCAGTACAAATATGGGCAGTTGTAATTAAGATATTTCACTTGCAGTACAGTACTACAAACAAAACTATATTTGTATCCCGATTCTGGCAGTACGTTTAAATTGCTCTGCTCTTAATATTTTAATATTTTCATGGTTACGTCGGATCCCTAGTCTAGTCTCGACTGCTGATGGTTGTTTCTTATACATCATTGCACATCTTAAAGTCGATAAAAATAGAATTAACAATACGTAACATTACTCCTACTTCACTTTTCAAGTCCATCCAGACAGAAGTGATACCCAAGGTGGTGAAAAATGTGTTTATGTATTTACTTTTAGTGTAATGATGTTTTTGGATGTCATTATTTTGTGTTTTTCCGACTAGTACGACCGCATTTTTTCGTTAAATCCGTCGAATGACAGGATTACATGCAGAGTACGAATTATAACGAAAAGTTCCGATAGGCACACCGGATCAATTACCTTATGAGAAATTTACTAGTTCGCAAAAATAAAAGAAAACCTTACAATCAGAAAACGTTATTTTCTAAACTTAAAAAAACATCAAAAATATATTACAGTAAAGACCCAAACTAGAAAGTATGTTATCTAGGACACTTTTGACCTTAAAGAAAACAGAATATGTCCGGTGCACACGACAAAAATAGCATTAATTTGGATTCGTCGCAAACAAGAAACCCTTTCGGCCTTTAGGATAGGTAACGGTACACTACACTATACACCACAATGCTGTGCAATATGTATTTAGGTAAAGGGTAACAAAGTTATGGTCTAGACAAACAAGTGCGACATTTCAAGACATTTGATCCCTTTCGAGGTTGACTTTAAAGATGAGATGGCATATTAAGCCATTGCAATTTGCAATAATTTGAAAAGTATTTGTGTCAGCTTAAGACAAAATCAGGGTTACAAAGGGCTACAAAGTCACGACAAACACAAGAAGGTGAATTGAATTAAGACCCTTCTGACCTTTCCTGGCATTGATACTGTTCACCAAAATGTTCTGATGTAGAACACAGTTAAGGACCAAACAAAAAGTGCAATACTCTATCACTCATTTGACCACTCTTGATCTAGACGCAGTTTAAGTATTGCAGGAGTTGCAATCATAAATATTTGTGCCTAGGTAAAAAGAATATAGGATACAAAAACATCACGCTCCGACAAGATGCCAAGATACAGACATATTTTAGACCCTTTTGTCTCTCCATGACATTGGTCTTGGTGATAATGAAATCTTTAAAAAGATCCTTGTGAAAGCTTAGAATGCAACCAAACAGAATAATAGCAGACTAGTCTGTTCGTAAGCGGTAATGAAAAGTGCAACACCTGTCACGCCCTCTAACACCGGCTTAAGAGGAATTCTATTACACATCTATTGGATTAACAGAATATATAACAACATAAACTTACAAGTCTGTTGAGATAAAATAATGTGTAATAATATTAATTTCTTCATACTGACATTGATGTTTTCTCAGAAAAATATTTTCTCTCTAGGCTCATCTCAAGAGGTTTTGTAATTTTTTTCAGAAAATAGTATCATAGAGGATTGATTTTATGGCTAGGTGCTATACATTTAATGACTCTAACGACTGATGCCAGTCTAATAACAACACTGAAGGTGACGTAATACGTGCATTACACTCCGTTCCGTTGTAAAAAGTACGTGTACCATGCTTAAATAAAAAAGGAATATGGGTCACAATTTCACACGGACAGACGGTGTTGTTGGATATTTGAAGTAACCCCTCTGCAATATCTTTCAACTACAGTTTCTACTTTTTTGTTGTTCGCTTTGCGAAGTGTGGTTCTGGTTTTGTTTGCTATGATCGATGCTTCCCGGGAGTCTACTTATACTTTTATTTCTGTTACTGTAGGGCTTCGAAATCTGCAATGTCCAAGTTTGAGAACTGATTTCAAATGGTCGTATGAAATGATACACATCCACTTACAGAGGAAGTATGTATTTAACGTAGCGTCTTTATTTCTGTATAAGTTATGAATTACACTGAAGTCCGCTTTTGACCTAAATACGTACGGGTGCTTGTAAGAAGGGTGACTTTCAAACGCTAGTTTCTGAATTGGAAGTCAAGAACAGGTTGTTATTCATTGCATCTTCCATGCTCTCAACGTGACTGCCCTGAACGCGCTGATCAAATGAAAACCACATTAATCTCTCAACTGATTATTTATCGTTCTGTTGTTGTTTATCGAAAACAAACTCATGTCTATAAAGGTACTAACAGATACGTATCTATTATGTATTTAGGTTAATTGAATTTTCGTTTCTCTTGGGACAAAGGAGAATACTAAACTTATTACAAGTAATTAGCATGTTGATTCATGTGACCGTTTTCAACTTCACTGACTGTTAAAAGTGTTACTAAATGGTAATATGTACCGCTAGCTATTATATCTAACATACTTTAAATCGGTCAATGATCAAGATGCTTTTATTGATAGTGACTAGATATAATGAACAAATTTTTCTCCCTAATGTAATACAACTTCAATGACTACAAAATGTATTAATAACATGATTAATGTATTAAGCGGACAGAAATTTGAATGAAATAATTGGAAAGTCAAAATAAATTTATTTACAATTCTAAATATTAAGCAGCAAGTATCGCGACAGTTAATTTTGCGAAGTAATTATTCAGCAATACAAAATGTCAGTTTGGTGGTCTTTGGCTTTATCCCCTCTGATAGTGAATGTAAAATCTGTTACGACACAAAGATGTTAAAGTAATGTTGGATCATACATGAAATAGAACAGAAGAGTTACTTGCCATATACGTAACAACACCAATATACATGTAAAGTATCGGGCTAAAATATTTGAGATAGGAATAAAATTTGTTTTTAATTAATAATCTGTAACTGGAACGACACTTATTTTCAAACTATTTACTCATCCAAATTCATCAGAAAGGTGACACAGTTTTGGCACGAATGCATAATATTCATTCAGTTACTGTTAAAATTGTAATTTCTGTAAGAGAGATACAAATGATACCCAATTTCTTTACAAAGACGGTGTTACTCAGTATCCGATTTCGACTGCATTTCTCCGGTAAAACAACAACAAAAATACGTTTCAAATAATTCAGCTAGCCCACTTAGCTCCATAGTGATCTACTAATCGTTGGCTCGCGAGTTCGACTCCCGGGCGTAGCGTCTGTATTCCTCCACGATAGACATTGCGCCAGGAATAATTTCGTCCTCGGCCTCTGAGTCGTATGTAGAAGTTGTACTAGTACAGAATTCAAAAAATCTAATAAGGTTAACTGGTCGCCGTTACATCACCGATATACTGTAAACCAATAAGAATTAAAGAAGATTAATCAAGTTCATTTTGTCTGGTTGGAGCTATGGTAGGTGACTTTTGCCATTTCGTGTCTTCAGGGCGACGAAACGAGGACACGAAAGGATGACACACTGCTGTCGCGTTTTCGTGTCTTCTTATGTCGTGGCGAAGACAAGAAGACACAAAACATTTACAGTGGAATAACAAACGTCTATATTTCTTCATTTACTGACAACTCGACACTTTCATGTGTATCAAGCCACAACGATAATTAGGACAAATAAAAGGAAATAGGACCAAAAAGCGAAAGGATAATGCGCTAATGATTTCAAAATAACAGAGATCAAAAGTAAGGTTATGCTCAAAGGCTGGAAGGAAGGGAATGTCAGGTGGGAGACTACAGGACTTTAATCCTTGAGAAAAAAGACGTTTTCCAATTGACAGTGGTTGCAACCTTGATTAGCCTGTAAAACAATGGGTAATAATGAAGTAATATCCTTGTCAGTGGGGTGGGATAATCTTCCATGGAGATTGCAACCAGATGATTTGAGATCTTAGCAGCGCCATTTAAGACTATATAACATATCAATGACACTGGAAGAGCGGCCAAAGTTGGACCTAACGCAATTCATTCCTGTCTGTGAACAATTTCTATCTTGTCTATTTTTAGTTTGTTTGTATAGAGACTAGAATTTTGAGTTGTATTCCTGCTGTGGTCTGACGAGGATCTGGTGTGCCATGTACTCAAGGGGTTTTGAGTTGACCTTTATATTCCTGCGAAAAAAAACTAAGGTTTGATTTGCTTTTTTGTTAAACTATTTATGTGTGCGTCCCATGAAAGATGTGAAATATCCATGCCAAGGTATTATGCTGAGGTGTCAGATTCTAGTAGTGTAGTATATAGGAAGTACTGGGAGGGAATAGTATGTTTCCTTTCTGTGTGGGATTGAATTCCATATCCCAGTCCAAGTCCCAATTTTCTAATATTTTAATGCCATTTGGGTGGGTATTTGATTGTCTGACAGATTTTTCAGTGTCATTTGCAAATAGACGAACGTTAGACAAAATATTTTGTGGGCGGTTCATAATCGGACAAAACTTTAACTATTCTTTTGAAAGAATGCCACATCATAAGGTCTACAAGACACAGCAAACTGGCAGTTTGTTGTTCCTTTGGTCTTTGAGTCTCTTCGCCTCTAAGTAAGCATGCCTAGATAGACTACGAGATTCAACACTACCTACAATCGTTTCTTCATTCACGACGGTAAAACTGTATCACCTCAAAAAAGTACTTTAACAAAAGCTATTGACCTACATTCTTGATCTTCAAAGTTTACAACAGTAAAATGTGCTGATTAATCTGAAATACCTAAATTACTTTTTTTTCTTAATTTGACAATTCATTAGTACAATCATAGAAAACAACGTTAAGTATATTGTATATTTGACCTATTAATTAAGAGATACGTTTTATAAAACATATAGTATTGTGTTAGTTATCCTTTTTATTTTTCTACTTCGTCTGTCAATGTTGAAACATATATGTCATAATCTATTCAGTTCCGTAATTTAAATATCGCTTTTCCAATACATTTCCAACGACGACTGAAACTTAAATATACAAACGTTATAATGAAAGTCCCTTAAAATATGCACCAGCTGTGAGGGTAAAGCCTACACAGTTTCAATTTGTTGTCAGGTTTTGTTTACAATGTTGTAAACGATATATTTGTATAAAATATTTACATCCTTACACAAAGATGCATAAGTCGAAAATATTGTTTTCAGCAGTGTATCGTCGTGTCTTCATGCCGTCCTGTGCTACCCTGTGCGGAGACAGGAAAGGACAACAAGCTGCACATTTTGTCGTGTATTCGTGTCTTTACATTGTCATGGCGAATACAGAAAAACACGACAAAGGAAGGGGACGACATGGCGTTTGATACTCGTCGGCACATGTTTTATATTAGATAGTGCATCCGCCCATAAAGTTTCATTATTTCGCTGTTTTATATCCTCGTACTTTTATCCCTACACGCGAGGACATGACGATTAGACAAACCTGTCATAAAAGCATAAAAAGTGATAGTCACAGAAAACAAGAACAGTCATATGATTGTGTAATAACATAGAAAACAGAATGATAAGAACACATAGAAGTAATGATTCCAACCATATATTATTAAGATTCAAATCTTTCATCAGGTCAAACTTTAAAATTTAAATTGCCCTTTGTGCTTTTTTTTCTGTTTGCCATAGAGAAGCCTATCTGCTGTCAGCTGGACGAGTACACTGGCTGGGTAGATTAGACATTCAAAAGTCAGTAAGAGCCAACTGATCTGGGTTGCTGTAGAGACAGTGTACTGTTTGTTTGTTGATGTTTTAAACTTAGTTTGTTCATGTTTTAAACTTGGTCTTCTATGTGCTTTAAACATAGTCTTTTATGTGCTTTCTGTTATATGAACTGGAGGAAGGTGCTAAGGGCTACACCAACCTTAGTAAATAAGATACTAGCATTCACTAAATCCTAAAATGCCTTTAAAAATTAGTTTGCCTTTTATTTGTCTTTTATCTATAGTTACTGCCAAAATTAGCACCTTCTACGCAATAAACTCACTATGTAGTGTATTATATGCATGTAATTTCTCTTTTACTTATGTACATATTTTTTACAGGTTTGTGCTTATATGTGCTATGTATGTAAGTTTCTTTTAATCATATAACCATGCCATTCTTAACCGCTGCTATTTAATTTATGTTTTAATATGCCTAACTTTCGCTTATATTTCTTAAATTTTAGACGCCAGAAATAAAAAGAAATTATAGAATGAGATTTATATTTCATATGCTTGTAATTTAAGGTATTAGATCTCTCATAGTGTACCTCCTTTTGAAGAGTATTCATTTCCTACCATAAACCTACTTTTGACTTAAATTTTTCAAGTGGCATGGGTTCAAGCCCCACTGGGACCAAATTTGTTTTGCTTATATTTCTTGTTTTAGTAACGTTTTACTTTTTTTTCAAGACTTATTATTGATTTATTTTGCAAAAATTGGAAACTTTTGACTTGATAAGTGATTTCTTGCTGTTCAAAGTCAATTTACCTCTGATACAGAAGCGGGCAGTGTTAGACACCTTTAAAAATACTGAGTTACATGCGGTAAAAGTTCTCTTTTTTGCTCTTACTCTTTGGATTACATAATATTAGTGTGGAAGAAATGTAGAAAGGTTTTACTTCTGTCCCAAGCTTATTTTTGAATAAAGTGACAAAATTTTAAACAAACCAACAAGACTCGAGCTTAATGTTTCAATGTTGGAGTTAGAATTCTGCCTCATTAAATGCTTTTACTTGAGACACCCTAGAAAACAAGGATATTTACGGGCATTTTTTTTTTGTTTACCAATAGCTTGACGTTTTTTGTTTTCATCAAAATTAATGTAATAATGAATTCTCTGCAACTATTTGGACAAGCGGCCATCACTTTGAAATTTGCCTCTACTTGAGCTTGAAGAAACATCATAAATTATACCAAATTTATAAAAACAAAACGGCATGGTAAAGTTGTTTAAAAATTGCAACATAGTGCAAAACAAGATCAACTTTAAGAATATACCAAGCGAGCGCCATTTTATTTAAACATTTCTATCAGGTATCTAATACCCTAATCACAATGTGTATATAAGCTGTCACGCATAACGAGCACACGGAACTGAAATTACATAACAGTATTTAGATGTATTTACGGGAGTATGTTTTAATTACTTGTTTTCGATCATCATGTACAGTTCGTTTTCGTGAACATTATGTTTAATTTGTAAACATTTAAGATTGCGTTGATAACTGTGATTGTTTGGCTAATTCGCAGCTTGCCAACTGCTTACTGGTCATAAATGCTCTGTTTGAAGGATATTGTATTTTCCTTGTTTGAAAACATATATCCTTTTGGTAATACTGATCTGTCGAAGACGGACAGGAACAGCTACCATTTTTACAATCTCTACAACCGAGGGACACGGTTCCAATTTTCAACATTTCTGTAGGCTTGTTAAAAATATAAAAGCATAATTCATTACTTTATAAAAGCTAATAAAACAACTTGTTGCGAAGAAAACGTTGAACAGGGGGGAAGTATTTAAGCTTATCCCAATACAGATTTTCATCATATAATGTAGACGGTCCCATTTTCCAAACCACAAACACATTGACAATTAAATTTTACATCCCATCCCGAAATGAAAGAATGATTTAATCATATTGAAGTACCTTTTACAATGACTGTTTTGAGATAAAAAAAATCTCTACGAGTATTTCTACTTAGTATTATTCAATTAAAGACATGTTTAAGACCTTACCTGCAGCAGTCTTGCGTGTTAGAAAAATGAAATTCACAACTTTTGTTAAAAGAAAATTCATTTCGATTCATGAACTTCACTGAGTCACAGCTCAAACCATCCTAAAATATTTAAACATATCGGTGTACTGCAAACGCATTCGTCATCGTTCATCATTAAATTTTATTTTCTGCTTGTTTGAAGATGCAAATAATTGTTTATTATTAGAATTTTATCTCGTTTTCCCACCACAGATGATAACACGGGCAAATCCAGTTCGGTATGCCAGAAGTAATAATTATCAACAGGGTCATTGCAATTTCTTCCGCAAACAGTAAATGGTAGTTATGAATACTTAAGCGACTGACGTAAATTAAGGTAGAAGGGTACACTTAGATTCGAAAATTTGGGGCACGGACAGTCTTACATGTAGCGAGTCGCAATATTGCACTTCCCTTATGAGCAGAATCAGGGTTGCCATTTTATAAATTGCGTGCATGTTTTGTGCTTTTAATTAATGGCAAGATCAGGATTCTCATACAAGAATAAAGAAAGTTATCAAAACGAAAGTTTTACACCATCCATGAAAATAGCATGCCAAAATCATCAATTTTGCACTTTTTGAACAGCCTGCAATGATCCCGCTGCAAGAACAATACCCAATTTTATTGCATTTCTCAATTTAATAGTCCTTACTGAACTTCAGGATATAAACGGAATGGGGGCCCATCCAGCTCGTTTTTTCACAAAAATTTCACAAAAATAACACTTTTTCCAAACTTTGATCAGTTTACAAACTTTATTTCGGGCTCGGGGAAGAGACGATTTTGTGAAATTTTCAATACATCTTTTCATTTAGCATTGATACACTTTCTTTTTTTCCGGCTGCAGGCCGGTATTGATTTCATATTTACTTTCTGTTTATATCTGGGGTGAAGGTCATTTAACAGCTGACTAAAACTGTACAATTTGATTGGTGAATGAAAAATTCCACAGAAGTACTATTTCCTTAAGGTGTTTGCAGGTAAGCTGTATTGTTACACAGTATAATCCGTTGCAAGCCTCATGTGGAAATAGCTTGTAAAACGTAATCCCCTGCTGCAGAATTCGACTCTGTCACTCTGATACGGAATAATCTCCCGTAAACGTTTTACAGTCAACTCGTCCCCATTTTAGTCATTTCTTATCCCTTGACAATTTCATAAATGGTCATTCCACCCCCCCCCCCCCCCCCCCCCCAACACACACACACACACACGCACTTTTTGAGCCCTCCTTTTTAGTCTTATGTTTTTGTCAAAGTGTTCTAGATTATGATTAATATAATCATGGCGTAAAACATTATTTTACTTTAAAAGCTGCATTTTGTTTTGCTTTATAAATACCCGATCGTATGTTAAAGTGTAGAGTGCCGTGTATTTTTTCTAAAGATACTTCTTGTCGTAAAAATGTCTTTCAAAACAACTCCGCTAACTAGATTAGCTGAACTTGGTTACCAGATGTCTCGCAGTAATAATGCACAAACGTAAATAAATCTATGAGTGTATAACGAAACTGTTTTATACAAATCACTCTGCCACCTATTTTATTCGGGGGTTATGTTTAAGTTTTGTTTGGGGGCGGAGGGGATCCACAAATACATGTGCATATGAAAATAGTTGTTCAAATCGCCGGTCTAGATCTACGATTTCATTTTGTCTTTATTCACTACTTTATATACCGCTTTGCTTACAATAAATTATTTTAACTTTTGGTTTATCATCGTTTGGCTTTTTTGACGAAAATTATTCATCTGTAGGTATCTTTTATTTGATAAGTTTGAGTGAAACAGCAAGACACGTGTTACCAACTTAAACGATAGTTACATTTTTCATTCCTCTAATAAACTGCTAATCAAAGTTGCAAAAAGCACCGCTTAGATATTCTGTCTAATGTAGTATGAATTTATATTAATCTCTAGGATCGGAGATTTTGTCGTTGGTAGTGACTAGATAAAACCAACAATTATCATCTTGGGGAACATTTATATTCCGTAATGTGTTTTCATTTCTCCCTAATGTAAAACTTCAAAAGCTCTTCATTAACTCGTTTTCATTTATTTGGGTTATAGCAAACTAGAGGACAGAGGAAGGACAAGTATAACTTAACATTAATTTAAACAATTGTTTGTTTTTTGCTTTGTTTTAATTCAGTATAATTTAGCTCTTTTTCTCTTTTTTTGCAACTGCACTAGAATTGATTTTCAGTAATATTTCAATTTCAAGCAAATTAGGATTGTTTTGTTTAACATAATACGGTAATTCTTCGGAATACAGGCGAAAAAGTGAATTACATTTAGCTTTTATTTCAGTCGTTTGTACATCACAAAATAAAAAAATAATCATTTTGTCAAACCACCGTTACGTCATACCGTAATGTTTCCGAGTATACACAATAGTAGTATATATCGGACAGTTTCACAGAGTTGGGGCAATGGGGCAATGGTGGGGTTACATAACGGGTCAAAGGTCAAGGTTATGACTCATCCGGGGTCATTACGCGACTGTGACGTCCTCTAGCGGGACTGACTCATTATTTCCTAAAACCGTTCGTATTAGATAACGGTTAACTCATTTTAATTAAAATATTTCTTTATAATCTAACGACCGGATCTTTACGACCTAATTATCGATTCCCGCCTAGCGTCCTTTTTCCTATCAAATATTTGACCTCACGGTATAGAAAAATCGATATAGCCTTACTCCGCCTCATTTTTAACCCTTTAACGTATAGATTCTACACTTAAGACCGTCGGCAACCGACTTTTTAAATATAGAACTACAATTGGAACGTCTAGAGCTAACAGTTTAACCAAGGTACAGCGCAGAGTCATTATTAAATTTTGTTTCTATTTCTTTGATACATAATTAATGGTTTATAAGGCTATAACTACCAAAATAAAGATACTGGATTATAATTTATAAAATACTGATTGCAGTCGTAACTAATAGTGACGAATATTGAATGCTTACAATCGCTTCTCCGTCGAAAGAGCGTATCTGAAAGAAAAGAAAAATGAAATAAGTACACTGTACTATTATACTTATACCTCGAAGTACCAATTACAAAAAGCTGGGTTAAAGATCTTTGTCAGGTACTAAATACGGCGATAGATGATCTATTAGATATTAGGACGCTGCGTACGAATCATAAATCGATACACTGGTAATTAACTGTATGATTCATATTCAATAACCAATCCCGAGACGGTCGTGACAGTTTTTGAGTTCAGTTTTACGAAATTTGCTTATATTTTCGCGTATTTGTCGAAATGTTTATTCGCCGATTCAGTTTTTGTCTCAGCTAATTCAAGTTTAAACGGAAAATGCCATAGGGAGCGTGGTCATTTTCGTCACGGTCGTGACAGTTTTTGAGTTAAATATTTCAAAATTTGCCTATAATTATTTTCGCGTATTTGTCGGTAAATTAAAAAAAATGTGTAATGCACTTATTGTCGATTGGAAAAACCTTACTGGGAATAATAATAATAATAATAAAAACGTAAGAAGGGGAGCAAACGGCTCGAACGTCTTCACATGATCATGTCGAAACGAGTCGCCATTAATTGTCCGTCGGAAATAGCGGCCGCCGTGGAAAGGGCCAAATCCGAATTTAAAAGAGATATCGAGAAAGCTAAAAAGGTTTTTAGTTGTTGGATGCAGAGAAAACCGAAACCTGATTGGATAGACTGGTCTTGGTACGCCGGAAGTCAAGGCGTTGATAACTTCTCCGCTCTGTACGTGTGGAAGAACGTGACCTTTTCAGGTCAGAGTCAATGCTTGTTCACGGATTAAACGCCTAAGAAGGGCCGCGAAAACGGTACAAAACATTGCAAAAAGTTATAACCAGGAGCGAAAATGAGAAATTTTACGTACACGTTACCCCTAAAGCAACTACTCACGGACGTCCCAACACTCAAGCGGACTTTTCAGTAGCCTGCCCTTGGATAAAAACGTTACAAAGCGCGTGGGAATGCGCGCTCGTGGAAATTACCATGGAGTGTCAGTTTACCTCCCAACACGAACGTTTATACCTCTGCGCCGACTTTGTGAATGAAACTTTTATCAACGAAAGCAACTTCCAAACTCTCAGGAACGTCGAAGTTCACGGACAAACCTACGTGCTGGATACCTATACAGACCCGAGATACGTACCCGTGTTGAGCGGATTGCCGGAATATTTACGTTTCTACTTCTTGGACGAACAGTTTCAACTCGCGACCTCGAATTCGGATAAATTACAATGCGTATTACGTTTTAGGAGACTCTACCTTTACACTAAACGGTGTACTCTTAACACTGACTGTAACTGCGAAATGAAGTGATAAACATTCCAATGTACGAAAATGTACGGTGTACAGGACGGAACACTATTTAAATATTTAAATCGAATTATAAAATCATTTATAATGTTGTGTGTGTACGAGAAATGAAAACACAATAAAAAAATTAATAAAACGAATTTGATTTTTTGTCGTCTTTTATACGTATTTGCTTTAATTTAAAAGCAAACTTGAGGTTTTACCCGCCCTCGACATCCCAGCGCCAATGCATGTAAACCACTAAAACATCGACCTCGAAAAACAGCGAAGTTTAATCGTCCGAAAGGGTAATCGCATTACACAATTTTAGAAAAATTTACCGATAAAAACGCGAAATTATAAGCAAATTTTGAAATATTTAACTCAAAAACTGTCACGACCGTGACGAAAATGATCACGCTCCCTATGGCATTTTCCGTTTAAACTAACAGAAAATGAAATAGCTGGGACAAAAACGGACTCGGCGAATACAAATTTCGATAAAAACGCGAAAATAATTATAAACAAATTTTGAAATATTTAACTCAAAAACTGTCACGACCGTGACGAAAATGACCACGCTCTCTATGGCATTTTCCGTTTAAACTTACAGAAAATGAATTAGCTGGGACAAAAACTGAATCGGCGAATACAAATTTCGACAAATACGCAAAAATATATGCAAATTTCGTAAAACTGAACTCAAAAACTGCCACGACCGTCTCGGGATTGGTTATTGAATATGAATCATACAGTTTATTACCAGTGTATCGATTATGATTATTAATTGCTGTTATGATTCATAACTTGTGCGGCGTTATTTAGCATCACCGATT
The DNA here is from genome assembly GCF_021730395.1 of Mercenaria mercenaria. Lineage (NCBI taxonomy): Eukaryota > Metazoa > Mollusca > Bivalvia > Venerida > Veneridae > Mercenaria > Mercenaria mercenaria. The sequence goes on from NC_069376.1 coordinate 52,407,448, forward strand.
TAAGTACTGAAACTCGGGATCGGTTACTGAATATGAATCATACAGTTTATAACCAGTGTATCGATTATGATTAGTAATTTCTGTAGCTATATTTAGTAAGAATACGAAAACTAGAGAGGGGTAATTGAAGCATACAGTTTATTACCATTTCATTTATTGGTTAATCGGCACATAATAATGCCTTTGACCATTTACAAAGCATACAAACAAATATGGCCAAGACAGAAAACGAATACATATTATAACTTAAATAATTGAACATAACTAATCAATACATTACCTACCATATCATAACATACACTAAACATTCATAAATTGACATCATATAATTAAGAAGCAGAAATATGTTCTAAGGCTTCTTTTCTTAAATCAAAAGCATCATTTAAGAATTTAGCAATTTTTAACAACATATTTTTTCTTTTTGAAGACATAAAAGAGACAAATTTTTGAATAGATGGCCATGATACATGCCCAAAATGTTTTTGACGAATAATTGCATATCTAGGACAACACAGTAAAAAGTGATATTCTGATTCAACTGCATTATTGGTACACATTTTACACACGCGATCTTGTCTATTAATACCTGAAAATCTACCAAACTCAATTTCTAAATTATGAGAACAAACTCTAAATGAAGTGAATTGCTTCCTTAATTTGTTTACAGAAATCACATCAAGATAACTTTCAAAACAGAACTGAGTTTTAAATTTACAATAATAGTCAAGTTTAGAAATATTTTTAATCGATGCATTCCATTCTTGGATATACTGATCTCTAATTCTTTGTTTAAACAAAGCAAGAAAATTTACATTTGAGTCTAAGTGAACATTATTCCATAGTTCGCTATAACCCAAGGTATCTAACAAACGTTTAATTTGATGAGACCATGACATGTTATTTGTGCTATTTCTCTGTTCGATAAAAATTGTATACATTGGTGACTCTGGGTTTTTCATAATTTTAAGCCAGTACTTCAAGGCTCTTTCTTTCATAATTATGGAAAGGGGAAATCTTCCAAGTTCCCCATAAACAGCTAAATTAGGTGTTTGGGTACGAACTCCCAAAATATGTTTACAAAACCTAAGATGAATCTTTTCAATTTCTTTACAGTCATAAATTCCCCATACCTCAGCTGCATACAACAAAATTGGCAAAACCATGGAGTCAAAAAGGGAAAGTTTGGTTTTAATATCAAGGTTGACTCTACTGAAAATTGACAGTAAATTGTTATACGCTCTTAAGGCTTGATCAGATAGAACTTTAACAGCAGTTTTCATGTTGTTTGTATATGTAAAATTTACACCCAGATAGCAAAAGTTATCAACAATTTCAACCTTTTCATTGTTAATATACCATTCAAAGTTATTTACATGTTTCCTTTTTTCAAATATACAAATTTTAGTTTTTTTCACGTTAATCTTGAGACCCCACTTAACAGAATATTGATAAACATTATCGAGTTGGGCCTGTAAACTGGCGGGATTGGTGGTAAACAAGGCAATATCATCAGCAAAAAGTAACATATATTTAGACAATTGGTTTAAGTCGTTTTCAGAAAGATTATTGAAATCTATACAATTATGAATGTCATTGATGAAAAGGATAAAGAGAAGAGGCGAGAGTGGTTCCCCTTGTTTTAACCCTAGTGTTACGTCAAAAAAGTCAGATAAATTCGTATCTGAAGACAGTTTCACACAAGATTTAACATTTTCATAAATGGATTTCAACATATTAATCACCTTACAACTGACTCCAATTTGAACAAGTTTGACCCATAAAGCATCACGTAAAACAGTATCAAAAGCTTTTTCATAGTCAATAAAAGCACAAAATAATTTAGATTTGTCAAAAAGTGTATTCTGAATAATAGTATGTAATAAAAATATGCAGTCTGTTGTACTGTGGTTATCTCTAAAGCCAAATTGGGAATCATAATAAACATTTTCTGTTTCGTACCATCTATTAATTCTATTTCTGAGTGATAGTGAAACGATTTTTGCAAGAATATTAACAATAGTAATCCCTCTATAATTAGAGGGATTCCTAGAATCACCTTTTTTAAAAATAGGTATGATAATACCTTTACACCACGATTCTGGATATATGCCAGAGTCGAATATTTTATTAAAAATATTTACAAGATACGGAGAAATAAACTGATTTGAGTCAATAAAAAAGTCAGCTACATTATTTTCAAAATCGCAGCTTTTATGCCTTTTGAGATTTTTGATAGTCTTGGAAATTTCCCCCACTGTAAAGGGGCAGTCTAGTTCATTGACTGATACAGTTTCGAATCTCTCCACAAAATCCTCGTCAGGTGTGTAATCACCATTGGAAGCATTGGACATATTTTTGAAATGTTTCACGAAATCATTTAAAGTAATATCAGGTGCATTAAATTTACTTTTACTCTTATATTTGTTAATGTATTTCCAAAATTTTCTAGGACTGTATTTACTTAACCTAGATAATTTATCCTTCTCTAAAACATTGTATCGATATTTAGCTCTTCTCTTGGTTCGAGCATATACACTTCTGCTATTCAAAAATTTTATCATGTTATCATCTGTAGGATTTGCTTTAAACGCTCTTTTATCGTTACAAAATACGGACTTTGCCTGCTTACAGGCGTCATTAAACCACTGCGCTTTTTTTGGTGCACTTACATTAGGGCGTGTACTAAATGTTTTACCGTGCATGGCATACGAAACATCGTAGACAGCTTTCGATAAATTACTTATACTTGTATCAATATCTGATTCACCAGACATCAATTTTTGTTCAATATCATCAAAAATGTGTTTATTCTCACTAAGAATAGTATTAAGGCTAGCGGGATCCGTTTCATCCCATATTATTTTTTCATATGTTAATACATCATTATTATATAATATAATGTTTTCTATGTTCATACAAAATTCAATCGGACAGTGATCAGAAAATTCCGTTAGATCACGGATTTTCATACTAGATATACAATGAAAATTATTATAACTTGTAATAATATAGTCAACAACACTTGCCGCTTTCCTATTATGGGTTAAACTAAAACATGTATACAACCCATCGTCTAAACGACCATTAGTAACAAGTAAATCATTTTCTTTGCACAGCGATAATAATTTGAGACCAAAAGGATTAACAATGTTGTCTTGAGAATTGCGTAACGGAAAACCTCTTAACGGTACATTACCCTCAGGCATATCAACATATCTATCAAGATTTATACTTCGTACATAATCCGATAAATTACCTATTCTGGAATTTAAATCTCCAGTCAAATAGATATCTCCACACATGCTATATTCTCTAATATCTTCATTAAGTTGATCAAAAAAGTCAAAATTATATAGTTGCGAAGAAGCATTTTTATATACAGTTGAACTTTCGGGCGGTATATAACATGTACAAAAATATGTATCGTTAACATTGCCAAAATATTCCTTCGCCAATTTTAACCAAACAATGCCCTTTTCATTCAAGCTGACTAGTTGTATTTTGTTGAAAAACTTCTGCTTATAATAAATAATCACACCTCCACTGAAACGTTTTGCTTTTTTGTTTGTTTTAGGTCTAGGACATGAGAATGAGCAGAAGCCATTGATATCAATATTTGTAGCTTTAGAGTTCCACGTCTCCGTAAAAAGCAGGATATCATAGTTACAGATATAAGCCAAAAAGTCATTGTCACTAAGTTTATTTACTAGCCCCTGGACATTCAAGACTAAACACTTTAACTGCTTCTCATCGACACTCTTTTGATCTGATGCAAAACGAAACAGTTTGCCGTCAATATAAAGTTTATCGTATCGAAGTACTGCCTCTTTATCATCTTCTCTTGCTTTGATAAGCTCCGGTATGAGCTGCTTTCGCCGCTCTTGTATAATTTTCGGATACTGGTCACTGACTTTAACATCAATCTCCTCACGCTTGTCGTATACTCGCTGCTTCACGTCAAGTTTGTCTGGGGTATAACAGAAGTTTGCCACAATTGGCCTGTTTTTGCCAGAAACAAATTTTCCCAGGCGATGGGCTCTTGCTATTTTAAACCTGGTTTTAGCGTCCTCAATTCCAAGATTATTTTTACAAAAGTTCAAAATTTTGTCCCGACAGTCCTCATTTTTTCTATCCTCTATATTTGCGCATTCAGCAACATTGAAAAAGAGCATATTATCGCGCATTGAACGAGACTGCAAGTCTATTAATTCGTCACTTAACTTACGATTCTCCTGTTTTAAATTTTCACACTCTTTTAATACATTTCGGCTCAACTCCCTTTCTGATTTTACAGCTTTATCAATTTCAGACTGCTTTTTATTCAGTTCTTCACAAAAGCTAGCATCAAAATTTCTACTGACTTCAATATCATTTATTTTGCTATTTGCTTCCATGAGACTGCTTTCAAGCGAAGACACGCGTCTGTCAATTTTATCCATTTTTTGAGTCAAACATGATAATTGCGATTCAATGGTATCCAATTTGCCTAATCTCTTGTTCATAGCCTCAAGTTTATCGATAATCACTTGATTAAAATTCGCCATAGCCGCCTGCGGTTGTGGTACTTGATTTTGTGAGGTCACAAATTGAGTATGAGGGGGTAAAAATTGTCCAGGGTAGGGAGGCACTTGGGGCAGTTGGGACACCTGGGGCAGATAGTTTGCCATGGGAGAAGTTTGTTCTGCCATATTTAGTCTCTTGTCTATAGGAACACTCACCGAGTCGGGAGACGCTTCCGATTTAGTCCTTTTCTTTGCTTTTCCTTTTGCCCCCATCGGCACCCCTCAGCATAGCCATTTATACTCGTTTCGCAAAGTCTAGAATAAACACTGATTAAACACTTCTATCCAGCGAATAAGCTCAGTATTTTCAAATTGTTCACTGTTATGCTATTTATCTCCACAATATTTAACTTGTTATGTTCCATCGAATGTTATTAATTCGAAATTTTAACTCGTGTTTACTAGATTGAAAAAGAAACCAGTGTATCGATTTATGATTCGTACGCAGCGTCCTAATATCTAATAGATCATCTATCGTCGTATTTAGTACCTGACAAAGATCTTTAACCCAGCTTTTTGTAATTGGTACTTCGAGGTATAAGTATAATAGTACAATGTATTTATTTCATTCTTCTTTTCTTTCAGATACGCTCTTTCGACGGAGAAGCGATTGTAAGCATTCAATATTCGTCACTATTAGTTACGACTGCAATCAGTATTTTATAAGTTATAATCCAGTGTCTTTATTTTGGTAGTTATAGCCTTATAAACCATTAATTATGTATCAAAGAAATAGAAACAAAATTTAATAATGACTCTGCGCTGTACCTTGGTTAAACTGTTAGCTCTAGACGTTCCGATTGTAGTTCTATATTTAAAAAGTCGGTTGCCGACGGTCTTAAGTATAGATTCTATACGTTAAAGGGTTAAAAATGAGGTGGAGTAAGGCTATATCGATTTTTCTATACCGTCAGGACAAATATTTGATAGGAAAAAGGACGCTAGGCGGGAATCGATAATTAGGTCGTAAAGATCCGGTCGTTAGATTATAAAGAAAAATTAATGAGTTTACCGTTATCTAATACGAACAGTTTTAGGAAATAATGAGTCAGTCCCGCTAGAGGACGTCACGGTTGCGTAATGACCCCGGATGAGGCAGAACCTTGACCTTTGACCCGTTATGTAACCCCACCATTGCCCCATTGTCCCAACTCTGTGAAACTGTCCGATATATACTACTCACAATCGAATTGATAATATTTACCGCTTGAAACCTTTGTTTATTATTCTGGAATAATTACTTACACTCGCAAAAAAACCTGAAATGTTGTTTAAAATCTGAAAGACTGGAACAAGACACATGTTGAAATAAATGTATAATAAGATAGTAAAAGGTGGAAAATGTGGAACTGTTTTAACAGCATCATGAATATACGAAATAAAGAAAGAAATAATATAAAGAAAGAAATTATAAAGTTTAACCTTTATTGATTTGTCCTTAATTTATCTTATATGACGGAAATAATCACATTCAAGAAACTTTATTTCTCAGTTTACGTATATTTTGTACACGGATTATTTAAGAATACACATCTATAGAACCGTTTTAGATTTTTTAACGAAATGTTAATTTTTAGTTAGTTTTTAAAGAAAAAGTGTAAGACGTTTTTAGCGTAAAACTTATTTAACTACAACATTTTGAAAAAAGATGGAAAAAAAAAAATGAAATGATACTAATAATTATTAATACTTTACCAGCTGACTGTGCTGTTTGAAAAAATCCATATATTATCTGCTCTATGAATTAATTTCTTTAGCAACCGAAAATTAATTTCATCATTACAAATATAAACAGTATTTTATTTACATTTGACATCATACCTGTCGGCAAATGCTAGTACTTTCGCCAATAGGAAAATGGTACAAGGTTGTAAGCCAAATAATTCATTCTCTCTATTTCTACAGTCATTTTAATATATATATATATATATATATATATATATGTATATATATAAAAGAAAAACATCCAATGGGTTTCCTCTATCTGTATTTCTGTCTACCTACCGGTTTCATATTATAATCATCAGGGCAGACATACAAAAAAATCGACACCCATTGGATGTTTTTCTTTTTTATTGATTATATAATTATATACTTGTCCAGGAGTAACTTTTAATATTTTCTATTATATATATATATATATATATATATATACAAGGTTTTTAGTATTTGTTTATGATATACTACACAATATGTAAATGTCAATTATTAGTCAAAGCGGGTTTGTGACGGTGTAAATCAACTTATGTGTTTTTTACCTTGTTGGCAGCACCAAACATATTTTGACAAAAAGCATTTTATAAAGTGAGTTTGTCACAGTTCTCAATGCACTTGTTGATAGTGCTATACAGATTTTGCTAGTTACGCTACTCATTTGTTACATATAAATACAATATTAACAGTATTCATTGATGACAATCTTTAACATTTATGTGTAAATTCATTAAAGCGAGTTTGTCACAAATGTCAACTAACATGTACTATACAAATTTCGACAAGGAGTCTAATTTTCTTATTTAATAGTATTAGCTTTTCTAAGAGAGTTTTAGTATTCATTGATATACCATAATATATAAATGTAAATAATTCATTAAAGCGGTTTTGTCACGCTGTCCACTGACTTGTTGATAGTACTATAAAGAATTTGATTTTCTTTTCCTTTTTAGTCGTATTGGCTAAGCTAGTCATTTGTTATATATATGATTACATTGTTGATATACTACATTATACAGATGTAGATATTTTATTAAAGCGGGTTTGTCACAGGTGTCAATTTAACTTACGCATCAAACATATTTTGACGAAAAGATTCTTTTAAAGCGAGCTTACCACAGCTGTCAATTTACTTGTTGATAGTTGTTGCACATAATATAAGATTTCAAGTTTTTATTGATGACATACTTTCACATATATATGTAAATTCATTAAAGCGAGCTTGTCACAGATGTCAATAAGCTTGTTAACAGTACTATAAAAATCTTGACAATGAATTTTCTTTTCCTATTTAGTGGTATTAGTTTTTATACATGAATAAAGGATTTTTAGTATTCATTGATATACCACAATATACAAATGTAAATAATTCATTAAAGCGGTTTTTTCACGACTGTCAACCAACTAATATCTTTTTTGTTGACAGTTCCATACAGATTAGGCAAAAAAACCTTTTAAAGTGAGTTTGTCACAGCCGAAAACTAATTTGTTGACAGTACCTTACAGATTTGCTAGCTTAGCTTATCAATTAATATTCACAAATACAAGTACTAATAAGCTTTGATAATGTGGCAGTTGAGTCCAATATATATTTGTTTATTACTGTCTCATCCATTTACATACATTACATAAAACAATACATAAAACATTACATAAAATTGACTGACAAGACATGTAAATGGCCGTTCTAACATAGAACTACAAGAGACATATCACAGAAGTTTTTAACTTATCATATTTGTCAAAGCACATACTCTATCACAACTGGGAGCATTCCACAGTGGAGCGAGGGAGACAATCATAAACCTTTAGATCATGATCCTCATCCCCACTCCAGAGTAAAGTACCACATCACCAAGAGACTCTATTTAGCCGTGATTTAGCCTGTGCTTAAGATCAAGCATCAATGAACTTTCACCGTGCTATTTACATTTATACAATTAAAAGTTAAAATATCTTTGCTAATCATAGTCTAAAATCTGCCATAAAAGTAGAAGATATTAAGATACTGAAAATTATATTAGGGTACTAATGCACTTCAAAATAGGAAATTGAGCTAAAATAATGAATCTACATATGATCAGATCATCTGTATAAGTCCAGGGGTGTTCAAAGATAATCCGTCACAGATCTATTGTAAAGCAATTATTGGATTTACCTGTATTGGAAAATAAACAGTGTCGATTGTATTGAGGTCAACTGCCACATTATCAAAGTTTATTAGTATTGAAGTATTTATTGATGTTATACAAAAACATATGTATGTAAACTCAAGTATTCATTGATGACATGCTATAACATATTTTGTATATATGTAAAATCATTACAGCTAGTTTGTCACAGATGTCAACAAACATTTTGCTAGTACTATACAGACTTTGAGAAAAAATCTTCTTTTCCTATTTAGTTGTATTCTTGTTTTCTAATCTTTTCCATCAACTGTACTTGTAATCTTTGTATTTAAATATAATTATGTATATTGTTTTGAATAAATATGTTTGAACCAACATATTGACGCAGTATTTTTTTTTATGAAAGCTGTGTCTCTGTCATAGCTGTTTAATAGAGGCATTAAATGTAACTATCGATTTGTGTGGATCTTACGTGACATTTGTTTTCAACTGTTACGCAGTATATATTTTGAGCAGATGATAATCTTTCATTGACAAGCGAATTTACTATCTGACTAGAGTAGTTGATCTTCTAAACGAAGATCTGAAGATAACCCATTCACATTCATCTTTCTGTATATTTGGATTAATTTCCGAAATTGCTATTTTTATTTTCGCAATTCTATTTTTACTTGAACCAATCAGACGACTCTTTTCAACAAGCATTTGACTGAACCATCAACATAGCATCAAATGTCAGTCCGGGACTCGAACCCGGGACCCCTCGCTTACAGGGCGAGTGCCCTACCGACTTAGCTAACCGGCTGTCTGACACCTTACGTGACAAAGTCCGTACCGTGACATATGATTTCTCTCAAAACCCGAGGGCGTAGTCGCGATGTGGTAAGAATTGTAAATATGAAAACCCAGGCTAAATATAGATTTTTAAACTTCTACTTTTACATTCAAAATGTTAAGTTACGCACATATTTTAGTGTAGAATATAACCTTAACGCCTGTGACTAAGTAATTTTTTACTCAAAACTAGCGCTATCGCTGAATGTGATTAATACCACAAGGCATCGCTAGGGACATGGGTCTTGCAATATTTATGATGTTTCGATGAGGTAAATAATTGATGCAAGTTCAATGAAAAGCATTCCATCGGATTAGAAAACTGTCATGAAATAAAGCTATTACATATTTTACCTTTACCTTAGACCTTGCGTCATGGGTGACGAGATTAGCACATTGTTTTGATGACGTAAATATATGACGCTAGTTTTTGGAAATATTTCCTGTCATTAAAAAAATATATGATGCTGACACGAAATGAAACTATTTGACGTTTAGCCTCCAAGTGTGACTTTATCCTATAGAAACTGGACTTATGCTATGTGCGCCGCTTTGTTAAGGTATATAATTGATATTAGTTTTTTTTTACTTTGACAATTTGGACATGAAAAAAAATGCTGTTTGACTTATAGTGTCCGAGGTTTGTATTAACCTTCAACCTAGAACCCTAAGACATACACTCTGTAAGTGACGACGTTATTAAATAATGTGGGGCAGACACAAAATAATTCTATATGACGTTTGACCTCCAAATTTGACCTTGACTTTGAATTTGGTAGCCTGGTCATGCGATTATCTCTTGTTTTCGAACGGAAACATTTTACTTCACTGATATGAAAATTCATTTAAGGCCTTCTAACTGGCAGAAGTACGGACAAACGGATGGATAGACTGACATTCGTCACTACAATTTACTTCGTTTCTTGTGGTATAATAAATCGCGTCCATAAATAGGAACATCTTATGCTCTTCGGACAAACAAAACGCATACGGCAAATTTAATTAATTTTGACAGACTATTTACACCAGTAGAGGGTTATTTGATTTTTTGTTATCGATTAACACATTACTTATCAATGGGAATTTGATCATAAACGATAAGATAATAATTTCATTGTAGTTAAATAACAGCTGACGCACAAAATATATTGTCTTTTAATGAGAACATGACAAATTGTTATTCTATTATTTCATGTAATCATGAGATGAGTACTAAACTTAATGAAGTCTTTCTTTTCCTTTTATTTGCACGAAACCGAAGACCAACAAGGGACGGCTGAATAATAAAATCTTATAATTGAATCTATTAGTTTTTTTCATTAATAATAAGTGACTGTAAAACGTGCAGTAATCATTGACCGCGAATAGCGATACATCTTTTCTAAATAATATGCGGAAACAATAAAGCCGAGATACCCTTTGAACAAAAAGATTAACCAGTGAGTGAACAACCGCTTACATAAAACAAAACAATGAACGAAGGCCTCTAATGCCAGTATAAACTGAATTTCTAGTAGGGTGCAATACAGAAATCAACTGCATTTGTCCACATTAGGAATTAAATTGGAATATCTTAAACTACAGCTGTTTTATCCTTGCATGTATTAAAACAAGATACTATTGTTGAAAGCCATCGTCAGTGTTCTTAGTGAAAACAGGGTTCTTGCGTTTTGTAACATACAGGTCTTGAAGACGTTAATATCTTTATCTGTTATATGTATGGAATAAAAGTTATAAACAAAAACATTCTGTTTGAATAAAGACAAATTTATTAGGTACGAAACATATTCAACATTTATAAAAGATGCAATTGCACAAATATAAATTAAGCAAACGTGCTTTTTTAAGTAAATAGAAGGTTTGCCCTTACAACAACTGAGCTAAAACACTTAATATAAACTATTTTATTCCCTTAACAAACTAATTGAATAAATTACCGAATTTGCCGTTACACATTCTCCTGTGATTGTAACATTCTGGAACCACAAGAGTTTACAAAATTTACATGAATATATAGAGGATATTTGTTTGTTTTAGTGTAAGATCGAAATATATTTCACCGAGTGAACACTATAATACAATATTTTCACGAGTGGCGCAGCCACGAGTGAAAATGTAAATTATGGTGTTCACGAGTGAAATATTATGATTTATTCTTTTGTTTTGTGTATTGTACACATGAGTAGCATCAAACACAAACCCCAGTAATAACTAGTATAGCAATTAGGATTAAGTTTACTTCCTTATTTTCTAACTTTGCACTCCAGTCTTCAAAAATATTAGATACATGATTGTTTTAGACTGTTATAGATTTAAGAAATATTTTACTTCCATGACTGTTACGTTGCAACTACTACGTTACATAAAGAACAAACCACAATATAATAATGAATGTAAAATTCCACATTTGCATATAGAAAATTAACTACTTAAATGCAAGCCGCACTTTAATACAGATAGAAAGCACATAGTGTAATATTTCACATTCTTATTCTCATTTGGTCAATGTGATAAATGTGCTTAACTCATCATGTATGCATGGTACTTTCATTTTTTTTAAAACGGCACATCGACCTTTCTTGTCAGCTGTTTCGAGTAGTTTCCGTTCATGTACAGTTTGTATGGTAAACAAACCTTATTATGGGATGCAAATTTTTATTTCGTCATTTGTGTTATGTAAGAATATTGTCAGTGCTTATGCAGTTCTTATTTCGGACGGCCGGCGACGTTCCCATCATTTGCCCGAGATATTTTCCGTTTATGTAAAGACAGTTTCGGTGGTTCAGCATCCCTTTTATGCAGTTCTAATTTCGGAGGCAGGCCGTCTAATTTAGGTGGGTTGATCATTGCATCATTTGTTTCGAGTGTTTCCCGTTTATGTAAGGATGTCTTCGGTGGTGGATTGACAATCAATTTGTAAAGATCTGTAAACAAAAGCAAAAGAAAAATGCCAAACTGGTATAATATTAGTGATGTCACCGCTATCCAAATATAACATTTAGAGAGGTTGAAATTGCATATGGGTTAATATACGTTTACGCATGCACGTAATAAATCACTATATGTGTCATGGGTGTCAAATTTCAGAACATTGCAAACTATTCACAAGCCATGTACCCGTGAAAGCAAACTTAAATGCTTTAAAGGCAGAACGTTGGACACATAAGACTTACGCCGTATGTGTTATAGACTAGACTAAGCTAAACTCGGTCGATGCTAGGTTACAGGAGAAAGTGGTTGGACGACGACAAAAGTATCGTTCTTATTATGGCAATTGTCTCAGAATTGAATAACTAATAAAAACAATAAGTTAACATACTACATGAATTCCATCAAGGATAGGTTGCAGTCTTGTATTAAATTACATTTTGATTGCTTTAGAGCATTATTTGACAAGTCCTTGACTAAAGGAGGTAGGTTACCTTGTTACCAGGGTAAATTCAAATTAATTGAACCGCAGCAATTTTTTGTATTTCGTGTAATATGATGTTTTAATTATAACTGCTACAATCTCAATTTCGTTTATCTCCGTTCCTTCAAGTTCAATTTTTATCCAGGTTTGAAGAACATGACCCTCCAAAGGTATTTCATATTGAAAGAAGAAGAAAAATACGGATATTTAACACTTTTCAATGTATTTTAGTTTCATTGATATCCGTAGAAGTCTTTATAATTGATAATTTTAGTATGCGCGTTGGCTTTCTAATATAAGCTTAAAATGTATATGTCACGGGGCTCGTGTTTCCATAGTAATGCATTTTCTCTCATTTAAAACAACTCTGTATAAACACGGGTTTTTTTTTCGACGGCTCCAGTGCCATTCTGTTAATGACCAACATGGAATATTTGGGTAATATTATTAGCAAAATACCAAGCACTTTACATGGTACCCTATTTTTCTTGAAGTTTAAAGTAACAATGGCAACAAAGATGTTTAAAATAGCTTATATCTTGCTTTTTGTCGTAATTTCTTATAAAAGATACTGAATAAAATTTTTTTGTTAATGTAGCTTTAAAACATATTATTTCTAACGTAAGTTATATTTTCGTATTATCTGCATTAATTCAAACAAATTTTACAGCTTAAAATAGTTACAGCAGTACCCTTCGTCTGGCATTTTTCATGGAAAAATCGTTCAGCATGCTGCTATTATTCAAATGGATATTGTTTAAATGAAAATAAAAAGCCGAAGTTGTGTTCCTTAGATAGACCGGTGTCAACGCTTTTGAATTTTACATTTAGATATATAGGTCACGGGCTTAACATTTCAATATAACTACATAAAAGAAGCAAAATAATGATTGTTATGCACAGCAAAAGACTCGTACAAATATTTTAGCAAATAATGGCTATTTGAAAATAATTCAAATAAAAAAAATGCACAGAATTACGTACTTCCAAAATAAAAGCTATTATATTCATTCAAAGATCTTCCATAGGGAAGTAGATATAATAATTCATTAAAAATCACTCTTTTATTGAATTTTCGGCCACCTGGCCTTTATCAAAACATGAAAAGTCATTGATACAGCTATGTAACATCCATATTATAATACTTGTTTTGTCTCAATGACGTGACGTCATTTCCTGTAAACACGACGTCAAACGACGTAACGTCACTTCCCGTATTATTTCACATGTGTCTGTCACTCAATTTATGTGTATTTCGTTGCAAGCTTCTTCATCCATTTCTCCTCTATTATCTGTCTGTAAAGGCGGCCTTCATGGTATAACTTTTGCAGTACTACTACCTGCAAGTCCCTTTCAGTATGACCTATAAAATGACGATTAATAGGTTTGTCAACCTGTTGTCTGATATCACGCAAATGTTCACTTATTCTTTCTTTCAGACTCCTCTCAGTTTCCCCAACATATATTGTTTCATTGCATGGTTTGCATAGCAATCCATACACTAAATTGGTATCACTACAACTGGTATGTGTTACTGTCTGGTATGTGTGTCTCTTTGTGGTGTCAGCTACCTCCCCTTTAAATATCAGTAGGCAAATGTGGCAGGAACATATATCAGGAGAAGATCTAAAAGCTCTATTAGTTTTGCCATGTACCAATACATCACGAATGTTTTTATCTCTTCTGAAGGCTAACAATGGTGGTTCCTGGAAGACAGTTCTCATACGTTCTGAATTATAGAGTACTTTTTGATGTTTTCGCAGGATGTTTCGTATATCTGGTAACATTTTGGAATAGGTCAGCACTAATGGGACCCTCTTTTCTTCTGGTTCAGTCTTCTTTTTTGTTTTTAATAATTCCTGCCTGTCTAATTTATCGACCCGTTGCAGCTGTTGTTCAATTTCTCTACCACTATATCCTCTTTTTCTTAGCTGTTGTTTCAGTTCTCCTCTGTGTTTGATATAGTCAGGTTCTTTTTCACAAATTCTTTTAATTCTTATGCCTAGGCCATAGGCCAATGCCTTCTAGGTATGTGCCGGATGACATGAAGTTTTCTGTATATAGAGCTGTTTGTCTGATGGTTTTCTGTACAATTCAGTATAGATTATTGTATTGAATATTGAATTATAGAGTATTGAATCATGGGCAACAGAAGCAGAGATGTATGCAGCATCAGCCCTTTATGAAATCAATGTCAAGGTTACTGACAATGAAGAGAATCTAACTGGATCCAGTAACCATATATAGAATCAGTGGTACAAATCCCATGAATATGACTATCCCGTATGACAGATCAATACAACTCGTACTGAAAAATGACCATTTTAGAATTATTTTGGCAGCTGACAGAGAATCTGATAAAAAGGTTGATAACACAGTTACAGAACAGGCTTATACCACACGTTACAAAAAGGATTGGTTTGATTATGAAGATATATGCAACAATTTAAATGATGATGTCACAAACTTAAGTGATTGTTTTCCTCCCGAAAATTCAATAAAATTTGTTAATACACCGTGTGAAAGTGTATGTGATGAAGATCAGCTGAATATTCTTCAAGAACAAAATGAGCAATCAAATGAAAACAAAATTTTAAATGTAAAAGAAAAGAAACACAAGAAGAATATGCGTGGACCAGGAAAGAGACCAGAAAGACCAGAAATTGAGACAGTTATTACAAACAATTCCAGCTATAAATTAACAAAAGCTGAAGAATCACTGCTTACGAAGGGATTGAAATTCATACCAGATAGAACGAAAATAGATAAAGTGAAAATACTGGCAGATCTAGGTGAATTGGAAAGAAGAATGAGATTGCGAGAATTTTTCTATACAGAGGATATTAAAGATGACAGTAATAGAAAAAGTGAGGATGACCCAAGAGAGCGCTTCAAACTACGCAAAAAGAGCTACTTTACACCAAACAAAGGTAGGGATATGTGGTTAGACCTATACATAGAATTGATCAAGAATGACATAGTTAATAGTTTGAAGCGATCAGGAAAACTGAACATCTCACATGATGAACAATCTGCATTCCAGTCATTACTTCATAATGATGATATCATCATCCGCCCAGCTGACAAAGGATCTGGTATTGTTATAATTGACAAGGCGGAATACATAAACAAACTCTATGCAGAAATGAAATCCAATGAATCTTACATGGAAACCGAAGAAGACCTCACTCTGAACTCTCTTAAAATAGTTAAGCAGCTAGTGAACAAAATGTATAGGGAAGGAGCTATATCAAAAGAAATGCAGGCATACCTTATTCCACGATATCCAAGGGCAGGAAAATTAAATGGCAACCCAAAACTACACAAACCTGGTGCACCATTAAGAACCATCGTCAATGGAATAAACACACCAACTGAAAAATTAGCAGAGGTAGCTGAATATGAATTGAATGAATATGTCACGCAGTCACCAAGTTACTTACGGGACAAAACAGATTTTATAGACAAGATTTCACAGATTAAACAGCCCATTCCAAGTGACACCATTCTCTTTTGTTTTGATGTTTGCAAACTATATCCATCAGTACCAAGAGTTGAGGGCCTGCAGGCATGTGAAGAGGGGTTGACAAAGAGATCTAAGCCAATAATCCCAACTAGATATGTCCTACGAATGATAGAAACTGTACTGGACAACAACAATTTTAATTTAGGCCAAAAACACTATGTTCAAACTGACGGAGTAGCAATAGGTTCGCGACTAGGAAAGAATTTTGCATGCAGCTACATGCGGAAGTGGGATGAACAACTGATGAATTTTGAGGTGCAGCCATGGTTCTACAAAAGATTTATTGATGATGGATTTGGACTATGGACAGGTGGCATTGAAAAGCTGAAGCAATTTAGTGAATTTGCAAATAATATTCACCAGAACATAAAAGTTGAACTGAGATGGAGTCATCAATAACTGGAATTTTTAGACACGCTGGTTAGGTTAGAGAATGGTAATATCGATACTGAATTGTACAGAAAACCATCAGACAAACAGCTCTATATACAGAAAACTTCATGTCATCCAGCACATACCAAGAAGGCATTGGCCTATGGCCTAGGTATAAGAATTAAAAGAATTTGTGAAAAAGAACCTGACTATATCAAACACAGAGGAGAACTGAAACAACTAGCTAAGAAAAAGAGGATATAGTGGTAGAGAAATTGAACAACAGCTGCAACGGGTCGATAAATTAGACAGGCAGGGAAAATTATTAAAAACAAAAAAGAAGACTGAACCAGAAGAAAGAGGGTCCCATTAGTGCTGACCTATTCCAAAATGTTACCAGATATACGAAACATCCTGCGAAAACATCAAAAAGTACTCTATAATTCAGAACGTATGAGAACTGTCTTCCAGGAACCACCATTGTTAGCCTTCAGAAGAGATAAAAACATTCGTGATGTATTGGTACATGGCAAAACTAATAGAGCTTTTAGATCTTCTCCTGATATATGTTCCTGCCACATTTGCCTACTGATATTTAAAGAGGAGGTAGCTGACACCACAAAGAGACACACATACCAGACAGTAACACATACCAGTTGTAGTGATACCAATTTAGTGTATGGATTGCTATGCAAACCATGCAATAAAACAATATATGTTGGGGAAACTGAGAGGAGTCTGAAAGAAAGAATAAGTGAACATTTGCGTGATATCAGACAACAGGTTGACAAGCCTATTAATCGTCATTTTATAGGTCATACTGAAAGGGACTTGCAGGTGGTAGTACTGCAAAAGTTATACCATGAAGGCCGCCTTTACAGACAGATAATAGAGGAGAAATGGATGAAGAAGCTTGCAACGAAATTTCCACATGGTTGCAATGTTAAATATAACACATAAATTGAGTGAAAGACACATGTGAAATAATACGGGAAGTGACGTTACGTCGTTTGACGTCGTGTTTACAGGAAATGACGTCACGTTATTGAGACAAAACAAGTATTATAATATTGATGTTACATAGTTGTATCAATGACTTTTCAAGTTGTGATAAAGGCCAGGTGGCCGAAAATTCAATAAAAGAGTGATTTTTAATGAAATATAAAAGCTATTAATTTTGCGCGGTAACTGACACGTAACGTCAAGACGTCAGTGACGTCATTTTAAAGCAACATTGTTTTGAAGCGTTTCTGCGGCAATCTATTCATTATTTCTGTATTATTAAACCATAAAGCATCAGAATGGAGACAGATTCATAATTTGTTTTCAGGAGAATGGATATACAAACACATTTAATTTTATCCTAAACGTCGTCGTAAATCGTCACGTTAGCTTCCGGTTGGACATGCGCACATACAAATATTAAGGTAACCTACCTCCTTAAGGTAGTTCTGAAACAATTATTGTTTTGTTTTTTTTTTGTTTTTTTCAATGAAGCATTTTATCTAGCCTTTTTTCCAAATCATCATTGTATCTAAAGGAAAATCAGGCAATGAAATATCGGGATGTGCTTAATGCGTTGCTTTGCGTTTTAAAAATATGTGTAGTCCGATCAATTTTACAACGGGCTTCACTTTTGATATGTTTGTGTATAGAAAAAGATCACCTGAACATATCAATTGGAATCCTTACATCCACTGCTTATTTTCTGTTATCGTTCTAAATCACTTAACATCAAAACGTTTCATTACAACAAGAAGAAAGTTCTGAAAATTTTTAAATTTGAATAAACTATACTAGGGGCATTCCGTAAAAGCGAATAAACAAACAACCTCAAAAGTACTTTCAAAATTATTTGCATTAGTTTAAGGCACTGAACTCCAGATTTTAGTCAGGGGCGATCTTTCTTTAAAATTAAGGTTGGTGATACTATGAACATTAGAATATGAGTTTTTTTTTCTATGCTATCTTAATGCTAAATCAAGAAAGAATGCCGAAGTCGGGAATTAAACCCGGGCCGCGGCGGCAATAACCCACTTAGTCTACCAATACACCACTTATCGATAGTTAAATACAGATACTCTTAATTAAGTTAGTTTACCCCGAGCAAAGCGTTAAAAACCGTCTAATTTTAATAAAATAAGTAAAAACAACTAATTATCGTGTGTTCTCATAACATATAGTATGACTCAGTTATTTATGTTCAACGCGTTCTTAAGACATATAGCATTAATTTCCTAATACCTAAAAAATTATCTCTTTTTTTGTTGTCATACGATCTGGAGGCCAGTGCCTTTAAAAGAAAATGAGCCAATATATTCTAGAGAATGACACACATTATTATAATGATTCAAAAAATATACAACGTTTTTCTCCTTTTGAAAAGGAAAAAAAATAGCTTTACAAGGAAATACAAATATGCCGTAAGAAAATAATGAAATCTGGGTTAAGAGCCTTTGGACATGTAACATGCCATCATTATTATACAAATGTATTTTTAAAAGTAATTTTACTTATAACTACCTGTTTTTTACCTACTTATTACAGTGTTAAAAATTACTTATTCTTGTGGTAAAATCATTGTAAGAAATTAGAGAACATCGAATATCAATTCATTTAATATTTATTAAAACTGGTATTAGAATTTCTAATACATACATGCATATTTATATTAATCTTTGACAAATTATACCTGATTCAGAATCAGCATCAACTTGTAACAGTACTCCAACCAAGAGAAGAAGCAATACAACTTTGCATGTCAAAGAAGTCATCCTCTCTACGATCTCCTTAATGTCCTATAATATGAACACCTTTTTCAAAAATCAGTTTTTACGTTAAAAGCTTTCACATATATGCGCGCCGATATCACTTAATGACAAATATATTTCTATCAGGTGTGTTTTATAGTAGCACTGAATGTGTTTATCGGCTTATCGGGATATTTAAAGAATGTGTCACGTGGATGTTCATCTACGCAAGTGTTATTTGTTTATATAATTTCATCACAATTAAGGCTGAGGACAACCTCTTAAAACGAATTGGTTTTCCGTAGAGTTGAATTCGTATATTACCTTAGACTGCTGGCGGCAAGTGATTCTTCCCTTGCGACTAATGCAGACCAAGATCAGCCTGCACATCCGTGCAGTCTGATCATGGTCTGCACTGTTCGCTATACAGTCACTATCTTTTTGGTAAGCAACCATTTTAACAGTTATTGGTACTGTCCAAATTGAAAGATGGACAAGTTCATTGTAGAAATTAAGCAGGGTAAGGGTTAATTGACATTCAGGTTAAGTATAGACCTTCAACAAACCAAAGACAGATATCCATCTGGATCAGTTATGTTCAATGATCCAACTGAAACAGGGAACAACACGCTCAAAGATTCAACATACATGAAGAACCTGTATGCAATACATGTTAGGAAGGACTCTGTGATAGGCAGTTTTTAAATCCTATCGGGAATGAACTGTTTTGATTTTTGTCTTCTGACCTGTCTCGTCGGGCCCTTAAGGTTGTTCTCTTGATGCTCTGTCTTCTGCAAAGGCATTGAGTACATGCGTTTGGTTCTTTAGGTTTGCTTTTTATATAAATTTAAAAGAGCATTTTTTGTGTTGTACTGTAACATTTGCGTGTGTTAGGGATTCACCTAGCAAGGATTAATTTTATTTACACTGTCATGTGACTTTGAAATATGGTAAGGGAAAGAGTGAGATTCGGCGGTCAAATCAATTCGTTTGGCCCCGAGTGCTCTTATTAACTACTGACCAGCAAGAACACTGTATGCAAGTAAAAGGGAGCGTTTGAATTAATTATACGTACATAAAGATGTATGTCCAATTCGCTTAAACTCTTCTATTTGCTAGTGTATCTTATGGAACATAGCATATAGCCCATGATATGTTAATTGCATTCTTAGTAAACTTACATCAACTGAAAAACAATATAAAATAGTCACATTTAAGTCGTCTGCCCGATTATCTTACCTTTGAAGAGGTTGTACATTTATATGATGTCAGGTATCCGTGCACCTTAATGCTTGCGGCTGTTACGCCCGGGTATTTATCACAAAGTTGGTATCTTTTTCTACATCAGTCATTTATTTTATCAAAACAAAATGTATCCATAAATATGGACATTTCATGATCTTTGAACTAGCAAAACACATTTCCTATACAGCAAATTAATTCATTTTGATAATTGCAATACGAAAAATATTTACATCAGTTATAAAGGATTCTTTGATGTTTGTTATCGTCACTTTAATTTCGGTTAATATATTATTCACAGTTGGGAATAAATTCGATCATAAACGATAAAAAAGAATACATTATCGTAATTGGAAAACAGCTGAAATGTTAAATTGTTCTAACAATAGCAAATGGTACAAATTTTCAAAAATGTTTTCTACGATTTTAATGTATAAATATTATCATCTTATGTGAAGGCATGTTCTTATTTATAAATATGACGCTACATTTATTCATAGTTACCTACCGGCTTCTTTGTTCCGATGAGGTCTATAAACACCTTATAGACCGCTTATGAGGCCTATAAGAATTTCCAGACCTGTCCTATTTCTACTGTCTACACAAAAATCTCAAGTGCCTGTAGTGGAAATCGAACCCGAGTCGCTCCGATGCTAGTTCAGTGCTCTAACCACTGAGCCAAATTGTCGACACACTTACGCACTTGTCGAAGATTAAATTTTAAGTTATGCGTAAGCGACCGAAACAATGCAGTAGAATCATGAGAAGTCCGTGCATGACATTTTAGATGAACGCGTGATTGACTCCGTGAATATAGTATCAATTGTTTCAAAAAAGTACGTTTTAAGTGAAATAATTTCGACCAGTTTTACATATCTTGAAAATTGATCAAAACATGACTATACTGTAAAGTTTTATCATTCAATTTTAAGCAGGTCTTGATATTTGTCAGAAAGTTAATACGGGCATACTCATTCTTCAGTGGAGAATGCTTCATGAAACAGGACATTTTATTTTACATTGAAAAATATTGACAATGATATAATTGCGAAAACTACAAACTACACAAATTTCCTCCAAGTTAATTAATAGTGTTAATGAAAATTGTGACCACTTTCTGTACAATTAACATGGAACATAAGTAACGAAGTTTTATTTTTTAAAATAGCTCAGTTAAATTATCGTGATACATTCCGAGCGCGTCTGAAATAAGACTGACAGTTTAAACATATTTAAAGGCAGTTTTTAGGTAGTGGTAATTAGTGGGAAACTGGTCAAAGTACATTTCTTGTTTTCTGAAAAATGTTCTAAATTTGCTGAATGTCGTTAATTCATATAGAACTAACAGTTTACATTTTTATGCCTTTAAATATTATTAGATATTTTGCGATGTACAAGGTTTGATTGATTCTATACTTGTATTGACATCCACAAGTATATGACAACTTCTACACGTGAATGAGGTGTGGAGAACCAAAACGACATTAAACTATATAATGTTTATTCAAATCGTTGCCATGTCAATCAAAACGGAGGCCTCTAACTACAAACCTCTTAATTAGTTGTACTCATTACTTTCATTGTCAAGAAAACTAAACCTTTTTTATATCTTCTCGATGCTGTCCGCGCAGTTTTTAGTACATTTCGCTGTGTCTTCTTGGCGTGTGCCAAATCAGGATATTATTATGATACGCATTTCTTGTGATACTGTAATGATAAATCTATATCAATACTTTTTTATACGGCAATGTATATTTAAGTGTCAAATTAAAGAGCTAAATAAACTTTTTTTTAATAATTATGAAAAAAAAAACAAACATAAAATATCATTCGCGTCAAATTCTGACTGACTGTCTAGACACACATTGATAATCTCAGGGAGGGACTATTTCCCAAATGTGCACGGATTTTTCATGCAATATAAAATGTCATGTCCTAATTGCTGACAAATATATTTACAGGTTCGTAGCATGTTGGGCATTATGTTATATCAATAGTATCAAATAAATTGTGACAAATTGTTCTTACTTCTGTCTTTTCATACAAACGGTCTTCAAATCCGAAACCAATCTGGACTATGTAAAACAAAGAAGCATGTAGGTAAGTCAGTTATCATTCTCGGAATAGGTATGCATTGTGTTTATAGACCTGTGAGGAGATTTGAAAACCTCGCTCGCTCGGTTCACAAATCCCTTACAGGTCTATAAACACAATGCAGACCTATTCCTCGAACAATAACTACTATTCAATTCATTTAAAAAAAATATTCAATTAAAAGGACACGCGTCCAGATTTATGAAAAGTTTCTTAAAACATATACCTGAAGGGACATTCTTTTAATAAAATATCTTTTTTAATTAATCGATTTTAACATGCCAATACAAAAAAAGACAACAAATATATATATATTACGATACGCGCTTAAAACTCAAATATAAACCATATTTTAGTGCCGGGTTAACCTAACACATCGTAACATTTGTAACATTTGCAGTTTTGTTTTCAATACAATTTACATAATTTTTTTTTTCAATACAATTTACATAATAATATATAGGTTTTATAACCATGAAGAAAGTTTATTGCTTCAAGTAAGATATTTCAAAACAAAAATCGGTTATTCAAGGACATGACATAATTTTGTAGTGGGAATGGAGGTCACAGAGGTCGTGAGAGGTCATCTGAGGAGCCATTCAGCCAATCAGTAGCCGAATCGGGCATCATGTGACTGTCGCAGCCAATGAGAGTGGAGGACGAAGGCTGCACGGCCTCTTCTGATTCTGGACGCCATTGTTTCTGTTACTATCTGTTACTCGCAGTGAAAATCCAGGCTAATCCTTGGTAAGTAGGCTGCAATTTGCATTGTTATTCTGCCATTAGAGTCAGGAGCATCTCCTGCCTCTAATTGGAGTGTTCATCCAACATAGCGAAGGGTATTTTCGCTATATTGGTGTCAGAAGTAATCGAGAACATCTCGCCTGGAAATTCCCTAGTAGGTCCCTGTCCGTTACGTAGTAGAAGGCGAAAGCCTTTGAACTGTCCCTTCAGCCAGGTTTTTTCTGAACAGGATTCCTGTGTAGGATTAGTAAGGATAATTTCTTTAATTTCTAGCCCGGTTTAGACAGCCTGCGGACTGTCGGAAAACGGGAATCACGGCAACTTGCTGATCCCGGTCGGTGCCGCCATTTTACAGAGTTCGCTCCTCAGGGCTGTAGTAGAAGTCAACCCTCACTGGTTCCTTGTCATTCCAATTACGTTCGATTTAACCTTAAGTACCTTCGTTGGACAATTTTCCTTTGATTTAGGCAAATCCTAGAGAACTCCTAGAGAGTCTGGTTACCATTAACTCCGGGAGTGTACACCGCAAGGGCCATTACAGTAACCTCCCCTGGGTGTTTTTAAAAAAAAATTCAGTAAATAAATAAAATAATTCTAATTTCTGATTCATATATTAAATTGTTTTGTTTCAGAGTGCTAGATTTCTACATCACTTTGCAATCTGCAATACAGTATACATCTGGACCAATTTCGGTTTGGAATTTCGTCAAGGGCATCCCTTACTTTTTAACACGTAAGTCTTTTGGTTTGTTTGGTGCGGCAGTTTCTGCCATTGGCACTGATTCAGTGATACACTTACTTGTGTACTCTATTCTATTCATTGTGTTACGCTGTGGTTACCATGGCTGCTAAGTTAGCTCAGGCTTCCAAGCAAAAAGTGAAGATAAATTTCGAGACGATCGACGGGCTCAACGCCTCGATCCCAGGGGTTGGGAAACGGGGGGCTAAGGCAATTGGGCGTTTCCGGAAAAAACACGGAAACATAACGTTAGACAATTTGGAATATGTTCCAAAATTGACTAATCCTAAGTATTTGGCTTTATTTTTGGATTTTTCTCCAAACCCTGATTGGGGGGATGATGTAGTTACGTCCCCGGTAGCTTGGTCACAGGAAGACTCGGATAATCCGGATGATCAGGCGGAGAAAGAAATGCTTTTGGAAGAACAGGCTGAGGCAATGTTTATTATGGCACAAGGCATGGGGATTCAAGGTAACCCTGGCCGTAGTGAGGGGCTTATGGCCAATATACCTGAGGCTAGCATGTCTGAACCAGTCAAAACATCTTCTGCTCAGGTTACGGAACTGGATAGCCAGTGCTCACCCAAGCTTGACAGTTTAAACAAGGGGTCAAGGGAATATTCTCAGGGGTCTGTTCATTTTACGCCTGGGCGTCCTGCGGCCATTCCTAAACATTTCAAGTCTTCCAGTCGGATGCCGACGATGGGTCACTATTCTAGTTATGGTGAGGATACGGATGATGATCAGCACTTTGTGCGTGGGTCAGCTTATGGGTTATGGTCAAACCCCCCGTTAACCCCCACACACTGGCGGGGTGCGGATCCTCGGGGACCGTTACACACCGCCCCTCCTCCCCCTCCCCCTTGGCCGTACCAAGGCTATTATCCCCCGGGTTTGGGATATGGATGGCCTCCACCTGGGGCACCAGTGCCTCCCCCTTCTCCATACATGGCATCTCCCCATTACATTACTCCACCTCCAGTCGTCACGGCTGCGTACACCCCTCCGAATGTGGCTGTCACAGCTGCTTACGCCCCTCAGACCCCAATTGTAACCTCTGCACCCAGTTCCCCTCTCCCATCATCCCCGGTGACTCATCATCATAGGGATGTTCGACTGCCAAAGGCCTTACAATATGACGGCCAAGGTGATTGGCAAAGCTTTCGGGCCAGATTTGAGAGATATGCGGTGGTTAATGGATGGTCTGATGAACACAGTAAAGATCAGCTATGTTGGAACTTGATTGATAAAGCTGGCCAATATTGGGCTATTATTCAGTCCCGTCAACCAGGTCTGACATATAAACAGCTTCTAGATAAATTAGAGCGTAGATTTGGGGAAGATAGTAACAGAAACAATGGCGTCCAGAATCAGAAGAGGCCGTGCAGCCTTCGTCCTCCACTCTCATTGCAATCCTTTTCATCTTCGCCAGTCGGACAATCTTTGTGACCATTACATCTATAGGAACATGGTAGACGAATGTTGTACTTGCAGACAAAAGTCCTACATGAGCTCTCTCTGTAATGCTCTTTTATTTCAGTTGAACCAAGGATTGCAATGAGATCGCCGGGTAGGCAAATGACCTGTTTTAACTGCGGGGATCCATCTCATTTTCGCCGGGATTGCCCAGAAAACAGAATGAGACGTTCTAGGAGTGCATCGCCGTCCGATAGGCGGGTGTCCTTTAAGGATGATACAAATGAGGGTAACAAGTCTCCGGGTAACCGGGCCCGACGGGTGGTTTGTTTAAGTGAAGCCCCACCAAGCATTCTGGTGTCCCACGGGGTTGCAGGGGCTATGGTCGATGTTGTTCCATCGGGAGCAGATCAGGTCAACCAAAGTGTGAAGGAAACTTCACTGAATCAAATAGGGCTGGGCAATAGGGGGGTTGGGGTTGACGCATCTGTACTGAGCCATCATTCTCAGAATTCAGCATTGTTACAGGGTGCGAGTCAAAAATTTTTGCCGGGGGAGGCTTTACCTGTTGAGGGCTACTCTTCTCAAACGCGATCTGAAGTGAACCCTGTAGTGAATGTGAGGCAGCTGAAGTCCGTCTCTATGTGTAAAGTTGCAGTGGAAGTTGGGGGGAAACGGGTTGATGCAGTGGTAGACACTGCTGCTGAGATTACTCTGATTTCTGATCGCCTGTATTACACTTTCCGTAAGAGACCACCAGTCCTAAAAACAATTACACTTATGACGGCAGGCAGGGATATGCCTATTAGGGGCAGGATTGTAGGTCCAGTTTCATTAAGGATTGGGGGGAAATGGTTCAAGGAAAATCTGTATGTCGCCCCTATTGAGGATGACATGTTACTAGGGTTCGATTTTATCTATCGGGAACGAGCTATAGTTAATACTCGCCGGGAGGTGTTGGACTTCGGAAGTTGGGAAGTTCCCCTAAAAATGTGTGGCGGTTTCCACCCTGATAGAGTGGCCAGAGTGACAGTTGGTAAGCGCACGGTAATCCCACCGGCATCGCTAGCCCATGTGCCTTGCTCTGGGGTTGATATGTCTAGTAGTTTCTTTGTTGAACCTCGCCATGGGTTGAGAGTTATGATTCCGCGGACCTTGCATAGTGAGGGGAGTAATCCAGTGCTTGTCGCGGTTAATCTGTCAGACAATTTCCAAGTATTAAAGAAAGGCCAATGGGTGGCAACCGCTAGTGTCCCAGAGTGGCTATCCGAGGAGGGGACTTTGTCCTCAGAGGTTGTCACTAGGGACCAGCCAAATGCCTTTATAGCTAAGGCTTGCCAGGTTATCAAGGGAGGGGAGGGGGTCCCGGAACATATAAGATCACTTATGGAAAAGGAATACGAAGGTCTTACTGTAGAACAAGGGGAGGCAGTGAGGAACCTTATCCTTGAATTTCAGGATGTGTTTGCGCGTGGGGATTTAGATTTGGGAGAGGTTAAGGGGGTAACCCATTCAATTGACACGGGAAGTGCACGGCCAGTAAAGCAAAGGATGCGCAGAACCCCAGTTGGTTTTGCAGACGAGGAAGAAAATCACCTTAACAAAATGTTGGAGGCGGGCGTGATTAGACCGTCTGTTTCGGAGTGGGCTTCCCCTCCAGTCCTTATTAGAAAGAGGGATGGGGGGGTTCGCTGGTGCGTGGACTATAGGGCTTTAAACGCGGTTTCCGCCAAAGATGTGTACCCGTTACCTAGGGTGGACGACTGCCTGGACACTCTGGCAGGTAACGAATGGTTTAGCAAGTTAGATGCTAACAGTGCCTACTGGCAAATTTCAATTCGAGAGGAAGACCGCCACAAAACAGCATTTCTAACGAAGCAGGGTCTGTTTGAGCATGTCCGGATGGGTTTTGGCCTTTGTAACGCCCCAGGGACTTTTGCCCGTGCCATAAACTTAATCCTTAGAGGGTTGAATTGGAAAACAGTTTTGGCGTTCCTCGACGATATTCTGGTGTTGGGGGCTGATTTCAAGTCCCATCTACAGAATTTGCGGGGGGCCTTGAGTCGCTTTAGGGAGTATGGCCTTAAGTTGAAGGCTCGGAAGTGCGAATTCTTTCAGAAACGGGTCGAGTTCCTTGGTAGGTGGGTAGGGAAGGATTCTCTGGAAATGAGTGTGACAGATATCAAAGTGGTGAGGGACTGGCCGGCTCCTAGAAATCTTAAAGAGCTTGAAAGGTTCTTAGGTTTGGCCAACTACCACAGGGTTTTTGTACGTGATTTCGCTAAGCTTGCAGTTCCATTGTATGCCTTGCATAGGGGGGGGGGGGGGGGGGTCTTTCAAATGGGGGGTTGATCAACAAGAGGCCTTTGACGCTCTAAAAAGAGCACTAGTTAGTCCTCCAGTGCTAGCACTACCGGATACCACCTCAGAATTCATATTAGATACGGACGCCAGTAACTTTGCGGTTGGCTGCCAACTGTCGCAAATGCAAGGGGGCGTAGAAAAGGTGATTGCTTACGGTAGTTGCGCTCTTACACACGAACAGCGCCGCTATTGTACCACACGGAAGGAACTGTTAGCTGTGGTGAAGTTCACCAGGCAGTTCCGCCATTATTTGTTAGGTAGGCCTTTCATAGTGCGAACAGATCATAGTAGCCTGGCGTGGCTATTGAGATTTAAAGATCCTCAGGGGCAACTAGCCCGCTGGTTAGAGGAACTAAGCCAGTACACTATGGTAATTAAGCACAGACCGGGCAAACTGCACACAAATGCAGACGCCCTGTCCAGGTTGGGGACAGAGGACCCTTGTCTTAAGTTCAAACTGGGGGTTGATTGTAAGGACCTTCCTTGTTTCCCATGTAAGTACTGTGCGAGAGCCCAAGATATTTGGGGAAATTTCGTTAATCAGGTAGATGACGCAATCCCTTTGGGGGAAGGTAAAGGCCATCGGTTTGCTTTAAGGAAAACAAGAAGGGGGCCCAGAGATGACCAAGATATTTCTTTAATGGTTGGGGGCAGGAGTCTGTTTGAGGAAGAGGGGTTCGATTCTGGCCGTTCTGATGACGGGAACAAGTGGGGTGATCAGGAGGGTAACAGTTTATCAATTAGGACGCTAACAGTAAGTCCCAGCAGTTGTTGGGGATTCCCCATAGAGGACCTAAAGAAGGCTCAACGGGAGGATCCGACCTTGAGTTTTGTTATTAATTTCCTAGAGACAGGGGTAAAGCCCTCACAAGCGGAACTGGCCCTGGGGAGTCCTGGGGAGAAATTCCTATGGCTAAACCGGCAACGGTTAGAGCTGGAGGAGGGGATCCTTTACCTTGCTAATCCCGAGGGGAGTGATAGGGCCCTAATAGTCCCTAATTCCTTGCAGATGGAAGTTCTTAAGTTTTGTCATGATATCCCCACCGCGGGACATCAAGGGAGAGAGAGGACATTGCTCCGCCTGAAGGAGAAGTTCTTTTGGTATAAAATGGGACAGAGTGTTAGGAATTATGTGGAGTCGTGCGGAGTGTGTAACCGGAGTAAAAAAGTCACACGGTTGGGTAAGGGGGAAATGAGGTTGTATCATGCGGGGGCTCCTATGGAGCGGGTACATGTGGATTTCTTGGGGCCTCTTCCAAGGACCACTTTAGGCAATGAGTATGTTTTGGTCATGGTTGATCAGTTCACCAAATGGTGTGAGTTAGTCCCACTGCCCGGCCAGACAGCTGAAATCACAGCTAGGGCTGCAGTTAATGAGTTCTTTTGCCGTTTTGGTTTCCCTTTTGAAATTTTCTCGGATCAGGGCCGCAATTTCGAAAGTGGTTTGTTTAGGGCCATGTGCGATGTTCTCAGTATCCATAAGGCACGCACTACTCCTTACAGACCGTCTGCAAATGGCCAGGTGGAACGGTATAATAGGACGTTAATGGATGCAGTAAGGTGTTATACTGGGTCGGTTCAGAACAAATGGGATGAGTTTCTCCCACAAATCGCATCAGCGATGAGGTCATCTGTCAATAGGGCCACAGGGTTCACACCCAACCGTCTTATGCTTGGGAGGGAAGTTAATACCCCGTTGACTCTAATGTTTCCCCTACCTAAGACAAGCGATAGCACCACAGGGCAAGAGGAGTCCTATCTCACCAACTTGGTGGAAAAAACTAATGAGGCTCATAGGGTCGCGAGGCAGAGTCTTAAGACCTACCAGAAATCTTTAAAGAGGGATTATGACCTCCGGGTGTATGAGCGCAAGTTTGGTTTGGGTGATGTTGTGTATGTTCTGGATACTGCTACCGTGAAAGGTAAGTGCCGTAAACTGATGAATCCTTGGAAGGGACCGGGGGTAATAGTGAGGGTACTGTCAGATTATGTATACAGGGTGAAATTGTCAAATGCAGTGTTTACGGCAAATCACGACCGATTGAAAACTTGTAAAGATAGGGAGCTGCCCGGGTGGGTCAAGAAATTTAAAGAGTCTGGGGGAAAATGGGAGGAACCAGAGGATACCTCTGATGAAGTGTTTTGCTTGTGTCGAAAACCGTGGGCAGGGCGTTTCATGATTATGTGCGACTATTGTGACGCATGGTATCATGGGTCATGCATCAATATATCACCTACGGATGCATTGAAGATTAAGAAGTATCGGTGTGATAGATGTCGCTTGGGGGATAAAGTCGGGGGAACTATCTCACAGTAATTTTGGTTTGTTTTTCAGGTCATGGAGGGCAGCCCTCCTTTCAGGGATCTGGACGCGTTGTCAGATCCGGATATTGAGTTGGAGCCAGGAGATCTGGATAGTCCCCAGAAACGTCCAGCACGTGGGGGTTTCGAGCACTCCCCTAAATCATTGGGTCGAATAGTCCCCAATGTTTCTCCTTCAGGCCAGGTTAATCCGGCCTACTCTCCAAAGGGTCCAGATTTTTCAGAGATAGTCCAATCAAGCCCTGGGTTAGAAGCTACACTGCAGAGGGGGCTCAGATTGAGTCCTAGCTCTTCAGGGTCACGGTCATCGATATCATCAGGTTACCTACTGGGGCGCGATGATTCCTGGGAAACTGTGGTTGCAAAAGGGGATAATGCTGATTCTGAGTCCATGGGTTCCTATCCTAGCACCTGTCAGGGGTACCCTGACCAAACATCGCCCTCGGTAAAACCTGTCCTACAAGTCACCCCGTCAGGGGTAAGGGTCACCCCAGTTGGGCGAGGAATTCACCCACTTCTTAGTAGTATTGAAATAGAACGGGTGGGGAAAAGGCCTCGGACATCCCCAGATTCTGACCCTCGACCAGGTAAATCAGTGAATTGGAATCATTCCGAGGAGCCATGGGGTGGGGCTAAACCAAAGACGTCTGGGGAGGTTATTCAGCTCAGTCACGAGCCATCTAGTGATCGCCCTCAGAGGCAGAGAAATTCATCTGCCCCTAGGGTTTGCCCTGTAGTTGGGTGTGGGGGTATGTGGTCGGATGTGCTGGCCCATGTAAGAAAAGCACATTTTCCGGGGCAGTTTCGGACAGGGGGCACGCACCCTACCATTCTTAGGCAAAGGGCATGTCTTATTCAGTGGCTGGCACAACATGTAAGAGGGGGGGATGGGTCCCTTAGCACTCTTACTATGTTACTGAAAGGACGGATACCGTTCACTGAATATGGATTGGTTGGCAGCCAGGTAGAGGCTTTAAGCAGATTTGCAAGGGCTGTGGGTTGGCCACTGATCTTGCCCCTTTCAATCGATCCCCTAAATTCTGCCGTCATGTTGGCCGACTGGAGGTGTCTAGTGGCGGCAATAAATCTGTTGCCATCATCCATGAGGTTACAGTTCCAGGAGGGGGTCGCACTGAGGAGGAATAGTTCGTCTGATTTAGGGAGTGGGATTTCGGGCCAGGTAACACCTGGACGGAGTGATAGTGTGTTGGGAACAACAGGGACCTCAGGTTTAGGTGCCCAAGGATTAGGTCAACCCAAATCAGGGAGTGGGGGCCGTAGGCGGGAAGGTAGAACGGGTGGTAATGCTGGGGGCATCAATAGGACCCAAAGTTCTGGTGCACAGCAACCATTCCCTGACCCCCGGGGTAGGGATCGCAAAGTTCGAGTTTCGCCAGATCCAGGGGTACATAGGTCGGGTACTGTTCCAAGTACCAGTACACGGCCATTACCGTTGCCTTTTGTAGAGGAGCCGGTGAAAGGGGGTTATCTGGGCCGGGTCGTGGACTCACATTACCACTACGACCGGCTGTGCAGGTTATATGGGGTGTCCACGGGGACCCAGCCCACTGTTTTGGCAGAAGCCATGGGTAGGGCTACCCCAGCTGACCGGGTAGAGGTTCACGGGTCGGTAACCTCTTTCTGTGATCCAGGATTTTTCCCTTCCTTAACCCTGGTTGCAGACCTAATGGACTTTAGGGTTGCCTCCACAGTGGGAGTGCACCCAAAGGTGGTCGTTGAATTTGGAGGGGAAGAAAGATTGACTTTAGAATCCCTTTGGACTTCAGGTTATCTTGCGGGGTATGGGGAGATAGGGCTCGATAGAACCGTATCCCCATCTTATTGGTTGGCCCAGGAGGAGTTGGTAAAGGACCTGTTGTCCCGTGTTCCTGCTAAGGGAGTTATTGTTCTCCACGCCAGGGGCATGGCCCATGACTCTTTTAATGAGGAACCTTGTATGCGGCTGCTAGGTTTGTGCTCTGCCGCTGGGTTAAGTCACCATAGGAGGATCCAACTTCATTGCTGGCAAGGGAGTCGACTTATGGCTATGAGTTGGCTTGACCGATTCCCCAATACTTACTTTAGTATTAATAATGGGGTTCAACACTTTTCACAAGACCAGAGGGCTGGGTTGAAGTGCTTGCCGCCAAGCAGACTTCTGCTGGAGTCTGATGGCCCGGCTTTTTCTCCACCAGGGTTTAGGGCAAATGGCCCACATCTTCTTGGGGTCACAGCAAGGCTGGTGGCCAGGGTTTTGGGGACAACCCCGGAAAGCCTTATTGCACGGACCACTTCAAATGCCGAGGAATTGTTCTTCGGGTCCGAGTGAAACAGCCCATAACTGTTGCTGGGTATCCCAGGATGGGTTGGGAGACTAGAGGTCAATATGGGTATCCCATGACCTTAACTTGTAACTATCTATTCTTTTTCCTCTGGATGTTCCAGAATTAAGGTTGTTTGTTTTGGAGGTCAGTGTGGGTATCCCATGACCTTAAATTAAACTATCTGTTCTTTTTTCTCTGGTTGTCCCAGAATCAATGTTGTTTCTTTTGGAGGTCAATATGGGTTTCCCATGACCTTAACCTTTGTTTGTGGTATTCATGTTTACTCCCTAGTTAGGCTGGGGATAACAAATCTAGGTCAAACTGGGTTTCCCATGACCTTGCCTTCTGAATTTAGGGCATATGTGGTTTGCCATTCTGGAATTTTTAGGAATAGGAAGTTTTTTGGGTACTCTGGGCATCCCAGAGTGGTTGTGGTAAAAGAAGGTTAATATGGGTATCCCATGACCTTTAGTAGGGCGCCCTTTGTTCTCACCCACTTCCAACAGCCCGTATGTCCTCTTATTTTCCACCTTTGGGGACTGGGTTTTTAGAACGGGGGGGAGTGTAGTGGGAATGGAGGTCACAGAGGTCGTGAGAGGTCATCTGAGGAGCCATTCAGCCAATCAGTAGCCGAATCGGGCATCATGTGACTGTCGCAGCCAATGAGAGTGGAGGACGAAGGCTGCACGGCCTCTTCTGATTCTGGACGCCATTGTTTCTGTTACTATCTGTTACTCGCAGTGAAAATCCAGGCTAATCCTTGGTAAGTAGGCTGCAATTTGCATTGTTATTCTGCCATTAGAGTCAGGAGCATCTCCTGCCTCTAATTGGAGTGTTCATCCAACATAGCGAAGGGTATTTTCGCTATAATTTTTTTTATAAAATACAAAATAAAAGATCATCAGGAATTTTATGGTATATATTCAGTGAAAATAAATATCTCTTCTTGGATAAACACAATAAAAAATGTGTCTTTTGCAATATCTATATTGAGAGTTATAGAAACGCTCCTCAAAATATTTTCATAAGTGAAAACATGCCACTTATGTCACATGGTCATTCTAACGAGAATTTAATGTGGCAGTTTGTAGGTTTTATTTTTAAATCAGTCATAAGATAACAGGTTTGTTGCGAATATACGCGATCTGCATTCCTCTTTATGCATGTTTCTTCCTTCCACACAACTTGTTGTTGCTTTCATTATCATAATTGTTCTAATATTTTAAACGTTGATTGTTATACAGTCAATGTATACTGCACATAAGGGGGATCATTTAGCCAGTATTTTTTTGGCATTGTTCTATATTGCATGTTGCTCCTGGTAACTGTACTCATAAAACTTCCTTTGCGCTTGTGTTATGAATTGTAAATGTCGCTTTTTCTTTGACATTTTTTGTTGAAAGTTTAGGTTTTAAATTCCTGTTGCTTTTTTCCATCGCCGCATTCGACCTCTGTATCCTACGTTTCCCTCCGAACAAATGAATGTCTTTGTCAACTTTTGGCTTCAGCAGTAAATTATCAGACATTTTGTCGTCAGTGTCTGATCGTTTAACAAGATCTAGATAAATATCAGCGGAGAAATCATCAAATCTTTCTAGTTTGGGTTTTGAATCAAAAGGCATTACGTCGTTCACCTGGGATATTTGCCGTTTATTCCTCGGAATTCCGTTTGAAACTGAAAAATCAAAGTTCAACATCATGGATTAGTAGGAAATAACTGCAGTCATTGTTGATAGAATTTATGTATATTACGTACTTGTAACAAACACAGTTTAAGTCAACATACGTTTTAGGCCACAAATAACTGAAAAGCTCTTTTTCGGATTGTTTTCTAGAAAGTGTGTTTTGGAGTGTTGGCTGGTAATGCGGGGGCTCGGCTGGGGTAGAGTAATATTGCTTGTTGCACTCCTCAAACTGTTTCATAACCACACACCTATATCCAACATTTAACTTTTAATAGGGAATTTTTCCTGTCCGGTCATGGTTTAAATATTGGTTGGCACAAATATTCCCCGAAATGAGACGACGTGTCTGGCGCAAAACTCAGATCTCTAGCTCAAAGGTCAAAGACACAGCTGGAGGTCAAAAGTTAACAGGGCTTTTTACCTGTCACAATCTATGAAGGGAAATTAATTTTACTTGGGACCAATGTTCCCTTTAATAAGTCGACCTGTTATACGCAACATCTAGACCCCTAGTTGAAAGGCCAATGCCACACTTGCATGTCACAGGTCAATATTGGTTTTATGTCATTAATCTGTTATCTCGTAAGAGATTGTGATATTAATATTCTCCAAATAAAGATGCCATGTCATGTGCGACAGCGAGACCTCTAGCTCAAAGGTCAAGGACCCAAATGGAGGTAAAACGTCAACAAGGACTTTTTCATGTCCGAGCTGTTACTCAACAATAGAAAAGAGGATTTTAATAGCACACGTTTCCATTGATAAGTCAGCGTGTCATGAGCAACAACCACACTCCTCTCAAAGGTAAAGGTCACAGTTAGAGCTCGAAGGTCAGTAGATTTTATTTTCCTGTTCGGTCAATAACTCTCGTCATCTATTTAGGGATTTTAATATAACTTGAAACAATTGTTTCCCGTAGTGAGACAGTGTGTTTTGCGCAATACCATGGTTCACTAACAAAAACTAGGCGAGTAGGTCATGGTTAAGATTATTCAAGATAACTACTGAAATCTGTTTAGACATTAAACTGGTGGTCCAAATTCTTTTTGCTGTAGCTTTAAAAACAAGAGGGCTAATTTGAACGATCTTAGTAGAGGACCACTAGATAATGCTACATACCAAATATCAAAGCCCTAGGTCCTGTGGTTTTGGACAAGAAGATTTTCAAAGTTTTTTCCTATATAAATCTATGTAAACCATGTGACACCCACCAACCGCCCCCACCAGTGCTGCGGGCGCATATATGACTCTAAAGGAATGATTTGACCAAACTTGGTAGAGGACCATTATATGATGCCACATAACAAATATCAAAGCCCTAGCTACTGTGGTTTTGGACAAGAAGATTTTTAAAGTTTTTCCTTTCGGTTGCCACGGCAAGTAGATTTCTGTATGAAATTCATTTCTGTGACTAATTTTAATGAGAATGATGCATTCCTGTAAAGTTTCATCAAACTTGGACTGGTGATTTATGCTGGGGGTGTTGACGAAAGACGGACGACGACGGACGCCAGACAATTACTGACCACAAAAGCTCACCCTTGAAAAAAAACACAAGGAAAATAAGAAGTAATGCAAAGTAAAAGTATTGATGCTAACCTGTTTCTTTATATGTCCAAGATTTTCCTATCACTATAGAGATTACTAAAAGGTATGATACGGTGATCCAGAAATTCATCTTTACCAAAATACTAGCAATTCACAACAAATAATTGCACACAAGACAAATATTAAACTGGTGGTATATTTTAGTTACCGAAAGTGAAGTAACAAGAGTGAGTACGTGAACGGCATTCTTTGAATATATAGTGTTACTCGTCTATTAAATGTTTACCTAAGTTATCACCAATCATATCAAATACAATTTGAATGAAAAGGAAAATGTTACGTGATAAAACCGTATCTGTAATTATTATCTTCAGAAGTAAAGGTAAAATTCACATGCCGTTATAAATATTAAAAATGCATAAACATTAATAATGTTACAATTATTTGATATTGATCTTCAGTTCTTTTTCCTTCTAAACTTTGAACATAATTAGTTGTCCTGGTCCCGTGTTCACAAAACATCTTCAGTCTCGGATGAGTTTGATAATGAAACGTTTTTGGCATTTACATCTAACTGACATGTTTAAAACGAAATTTAAAGTTAATAGCTATTTTCAAGTAGCTATTTATTATTGATTGTAAGTCTCAGTTGGAATTTAAGCTTGAAGTTTTAGACATGTTTATGACATGTCCGCTTGACAAGATAATTTAGCCAGTAGACAAGACAGTATAGGAAACGGACAAAATAACACAGCTTTAAACATGTTAAACAAGTTAATATTGTATGTAATTAAAACATATTGACATGACCGTTTGACAATATGGTCAGTAGAATAGACAGTATAGCAAATGGACAAAACACAAATAGACAAGACAGCATAGCAAATGGACAAAATAACACAACTTTTAACAAGTTAATACTGTATGTAAACATAATGACATGTCCGTTTGACAAGACAATATGGTCAGTAGACAAGACAGTATAGCAAATGGACAAAACACAGCTAGACAAGATAGTATAGCAAACAGACAAATTAACACAGTTTTAAACAAGTTAATACTGTGTGTTAACATAATGATATGTCCTTTTGACAAGATGATAGGTCAGTAGAGAATACAGTACAACAAACTGACAATATATCACAGCTGTAAACAAATTAATACTGTATTTTAACATAATGAAACTATAGCTGATCACATCAGACAGTCCCGTCGTTCCATACCATATCAAATAGGTTGTTAAACAATACCCAAAGCTTTTAAAGCCAAAGTATTTGAACCACTCAAGCCGAAATGTTTAAGATTAACAATTCAACACTACACTAAAACAACATAAATGTCGTGCTGAACGATCTGAAGAGATTCTGACTGAAGGTACTGGGAGACTTTTTACAGCCGCCACACGGCACAAACAACGCTGCTGATAATACAACAACAACAACAACAATAACAATAATAATAAGAAAAGACTCAATCAAACCTAGCCTGTAACATTTTTATTTTTGTCGTATTTGGCGATCTGTGGTTTTCTATGTTTTCTAATTGACCATGAAACTGTAGTCTTGTGTTGCATTTTAAATGAAACTATTATACAACGTAATTATGTATCCCCATGAAATAGGGGAGACATACTTGGTTTTGCTTTTGCCGTCCATCTGTCCGTCCGCCTGTACGTCTGCCCTTCTCTCCGTCCGTCCGCAATAATCTTGCCAAACAAACATTAAAAATGTCCGCCAGAACTAAAAATAGAAAAATCTTGTCAGGCTTTCACAGGTCAAACTGCAAGCTGGATTTCAACGAAACTTCACAAGAGTAACAAGTACGAACCCTAGTTGTGCACTTCGCCAGCACGTTCCGCTTCGCTGCACATAATGGCCGCCAGAGCTAAAAAAGAAAAATCTTGTCCGGCTTTCACAGGTCAAACTGCTAGCTGGATTTCGACAAAACTTCACAGGAGTGATCGGTATCAAGTCTAGTTATGCATATCGGCAGCACGTTCCGCTGCGCTGCACAAAATGGCACCCAGAGCTAAAAAAAAAGAAAACTATTTTCCGGCTTTCACATGTCAAACTGCTGGACAGATTTCGACGAAACTTTAAAGGTGTCATCAGTAACAAGCCTAGTTTTGCGTATTTCCGACACGTTCCGCTTCGCTGCACAAAATGGCAGCCAGAGCTTAAGCTAGCGGGGTGGGGTGAGGAGGGGGGGGGGAGGGGTGGAAATACATATGCTTTTGTGACAAAAACACCTAGTTTTAATTTGTGTCAGGTAAAATGTATAACAACACAAATGCTTTCTCAAAGAACAATTTCAGAAAGTAAATTTAATTATTTTTAGTCAAATGTTGAAAATGCTAGTATGACACTACGATGTGTATTCATGAATTAGTGACAACTAAAAATTGAACTCGAAATAGAAAAAAAACCTCACACTAGGCTGTCGTCATTTACCAGATTCATATTTTCATAATAAAATCATTTTGGTATAGTCTATAACAAAATCCTTTGATATAACAGAACGGAAACAAACTAGACCAAGTTTGAGTCAGGAGGAGAAATGAAATGTGCAGCACCCCTCTGAAACCGAAACTGATTAATTTGATATGCGCCTACTTCTGTACAATGACATATCCAAAGGCGTTATACATAATATTAATAATAATAATGATAATAATAATAATAATAATGACAATAATTTTATTTAAACAAACAGTCCTTCACGTCCATTAGCAACGGCTCTTAAAACTGATTACTTGTCTACTTGGTAACGTTTTCAAGTTTTATAACAAAGCCGGGTTTTTTCTTAAGTTAGTGTTTATAATTATATAAAATCAAAATGAATTCATTTGATGAGGATATTTTACATGCAAATTTATTACCTAAAACTAATTTTTGTGAGAGATACGCCTTTTATCTTTTTAAAAGTAATCATCA
Organism: Mercenaria mercenaria; assembly: GCF_021730395.1. NCBI lineage: Eukaryota > Metazoa > Mollusca > Bivalvia > Venerida > Veneridae > Mercenaria > Mercenaria mercenaria. Next base: position 52,446,160 of record NC_069376.1, read on the forward strand.
TTTAAAAAAGGAAAATGTCATTTACCATCATTTGTCGCAATTGAAAACGTTTCATGCTATCATAGCCGATCTTCCTTTTGCGGTTAGTTAATTATATTAGTATTTTACTATCTAATGTATCAAATAACAAAAACGCACCTGAAGAAAAAACTAACGTCCTTAGGATATTAAAGCTGACAAAATCTGATTCAAAAGCGAAATAATATTATTTTCTTATGTGACCTCATGATATAAGATGTTTAAAAACCCTACAGCACTGTATGGATAGAGATGTACATTAATATATATATACAAAAAACATATACATTGTATAAAGCAAGAACAAAAAAGACGAAAATGAATTAAACAAATAAAGGAACTCAAATGGGCGGGAATATAAGTAAACAAAAAGCACTGGAGAGAAAAAAATCGGTGAGCTTAAATCCTTACCCTGAGTCCTAACCTTGTTCAAAAATTACCGGACAGCGTAAATGAACGTATTCCTTGCCAGCCAGATGAAGCCTTAACAAAGGCAATGGTAACAAATGACACAGTAAGCTTTGCATTAGTAACATATAACATTCACATATATCGTCGACGTGGCATAGCATGTGATATCAAAATATGCACCACATTTGCATTCAAATCAAGTAACATGAATAAAAGGCATTTCATTAATGGGAACGCGTTAGCGTAAAACAGATTTTATCGATTTCAGGTTATGTCGCTTGTACAGTGAAATCTTATTTTCATATTGCCCCAGTTGCATTCGCGCTGCAATTATCTGCGACCACTGGTCAGTGTAGGACTGTCTTGGCCTTGTGTTGAGAACTTTTTCGAGACGTCAGCCTTGCAGTTACACACCTGTATGCGACCTTCAGCAGACTGACGGCATGAACCGTTAATGGCCTCGATGATTGTTTCGTACGGTCACCTAAGATAAACACAGATTTCCATCGTAAGTTATCACTGGTCGTGCGACATGTTGTGACTAATTATGACAGCTCGTGCAACTTGACGTGACTTGTTGTGCAAAATGCTACTGGTCTGACAGTGTAGACGCGAACGACAAGAAGAAAGAAGAAGTTGTGCACAATGTCCTGCATAGTCTTGTGGCTACAGGACGACTGAAAAGCTTAAAGATCGATCACGACAACGTTGGACCACTCAAGAACACGGCTGTTGGAAACCTACATGAGACCAGCGAACTTTTTTTTTTCCAAAGCAATAACATTTTCTCTATATTATCTTAGACAGAAACAGTTTCAAAAGAAAGAAAGAAAAATCCCAAACGCTCTAAGGTTCATTCAGATATCGGCAATATTTCAGAAAATATATTTGTTGCAACTCTAGAAATGGATATTATGATGTTCGATAAAAAAATGGGGAAATGTACTTTTCAAGTGAAAATATATGAACAAAGCATTAATTAAAATATAACAAACTGTCAGAAATATTGTTTAATTTCTTTTAAACATTCAGACATATTTTATGTTCGTAATTCATTTCCCATTTGCTTGCATAGAAAGAAGAAGGATAGTTTAATGAAATGTTTCAATTGATCGAAAAAAAATGCAAGATTAATGTAAAATACGCATGCTCTTTGAAAACATTGATATGGTTGCAACCGAGAATTCTATTAAAACTTAGTAATTAATAGGAAATCGCAACATCTATAAATTCATTTTTATGTAACTATATATATCAAAATTAATGCTGGGGCTTTTGCTTCAAGGCGATTGATGTTTTATATCATGTGTAAACAATGGGGAAAACCCTATAATGAGGAAAGTAAATACAAAGAACCCATTATATTATTAGCTAGACGAACCTAAAATAACAAGTAATGATAATTCACAGAAGAACTTGCATCGAAAAATGTCATTTTAGGCACGTAAACAGCATTACAGTGACGTTTTATGATTAAATCGCAACAACAACATTAAGAAATTTAGCTGATTTAAAATTTTACATTTAGTATTAACAAAACGCGATAACTGTGGCCTTTATTTACTAATACCGGATCAACCCATAACAATGAAATAGGGAATCAGGTGGAAACATTACATGACAAATAGCTTATATCGCAAAACCGATGTAAATAACGGCGTGGTTAACACGTATGATTTGTAAGCTTACGGTGCTGGTTTGAATACGGGACGAGTTACTTTTTAAAAAATTTTAACATGTTTTTACCTGGAGAAGAATGCAGTTAAAACTATTTGTAACTTGATTTTCTTGTGCACTTATACTTAGTACATATTAATATTTTTCAGGGGATCTCATATTAGAATCGATATTAAATCTATTAACATTGCAAAATGAATAGAGAAAACTCTTGCAAGAATGAAAGCAAAAATAAATACAAAAGATGATATAAAAAAAGACCTGCAAAAATAGAATTAGTAAAATCATTTTTAAAAAGAAGGACTCGAACCTACACATACAAACATAAAAAGAAAAGAAATCAACACACTATCCACTTGACTACAAATCTGTTATGGAATGACGCATCGTGTCTAGAGTAAAGAATACTACAATATACAAATGAACACCACTTATCGGAAAATACACCTGCTTTACCTGTTTTTGGATTTTTCCAAGTACCTTAAAATAAAATTATCGCGATCCATTAATAAGACCGATAATCGTTGAAGGTTTTTTGTAAGACAATAAAGCGTTAAAATATCTATCCAATACGATGTTCCGTTAGCCAGCGTCTGCTTCCTGTGAACGCAAAACTCGAAAGTATCACCATGGCGAAGCGCGACGGTACGATGGTGATAACACGGCAGTATGGTGGCGAAGCGCGACATAAGTGCGACAGTACGATGGTGACAGTCCGTCGTACTGTCGCACTTCGCCATCGCACAGTCACGCTTCACCATTGTAGTGTCACCATCGTACTGTCGCTCTTCGCCATCGCACCTTTGCGCTTCACCATCGCACTGTTAATTATCCCTCAAATAAACAATGTAAAATAGACCATAGACCAATTTTTTGTTGTACATTTCAAAAAATATTAAGGTATATTATTTGATCATTGGACAAAGTTGACAATACTATACAATACCGAGTTTAATTAAAGTCGGTCCTTAAATAAACAGAGAAAAGATGATAAAGCGCGGCAGTACGATAGCGAAGCGCGACAGTATACGATAGTGAAACTACGATGGTGAAACATGACAGTTCGATGGTGAAGCGCGACAGTACGATGGTGACACTACAATGGTGAAGCGCGACAGTGCGATGGAAAAGCGCGACAGTACGATGGCGAAGCGCGACAGCACGATGGTGACACTACGATGGTGAAGCGTGACAGTGAGATGGCGAAGCGCGACACTACGACGGTGAAGCGCGACACTATCCCTGTTAGCATGCTACCTGTCCCTTTTCGATTGCTACGCCCGAATAAGCGCGTTGTAGGTGTTGCGGTGGCGCAAAACCAAAGTGACAGAAAAACGAGAATTGTGGACGAACGATAAGGTCCAGCGATCTGGGATCGGCGTCATTCGATGTAAAATTATAAAAGTCTCTGTAAGTAAATCATTTTCGGACGGTTTTCGGTTGCACCAAGTTATAGGGTATGCCTCTTTAAGAATAGATTTAAAAAAAATGCAGTTATTTTGATTACGAAAACCTCTTGGACACTTTTGTTTCATTTGTCACAATTGTATTTTGAAGTTCATGTAGTGCTACGGAAATTGTCTAAGAGATTATTAGTATAATCATAGCAAGCCTCCACCTGGTCTAAATGAACCAATGGTTACTCCAATGTAAACAAACAACCCACAGCTAATACGTTCGTTAAATGAGGGGACTTTCTGAACCAATCATGTCTAGAGCGTATGTATATTTCTTTTATCCGTCCCCTTCTAGAGTACGCTGACGTTGTCTGGGACAACTGCTCGAACGATCTAAGCAAGGAAGTTGAGTCCGTCCAAAAATGAAGCAGCCAGGATCGTTGCCGGGGCAACTAAATTATGTAATCTGCAAAAACTTATCCACGACCTCGGTTGGGAAACTCTTGAATCTAGACGAAAAAAAAACATAGACTCATCCTCCTTTTCAAAATGAATAATAATCTTTGTCCTGATTATCTCTGTAACCTTCTGCCACCAAGCCAACAGCCCCAATACAACCTAAGGCATACCAATGACATAACACCTCTCCGCCCTCGCACAACTCTATACTTTAGTTCCTTTCTTCCAAGAACTATCCAGGAATGGAACTCATTATCTGAAGACGTCCGCACAAGCACGACAATAGAAGCATTTAAGGCATTTCGCAACCGTACCTCACGGCGAACCCCCAAATACTACAACTTTGGTACCCGTCTTGGTCAAATCCTCCACGCTCGCCTGCGACTGGGATGCAGTTCTTTAAATCATGACTTGTACAGAAGGTCGATTGTAGAGTGACCGTTGTACACCTGTGGATCGGTCGAAACTGTTAGCCATTATTTACTTACTTGCAGTAACTATATACAATTACGCCAACAGTTTCTTTGAGATATCCCAAGCCCGCGGACCCTTAATAACCTCTTATTCGGGAACGAACACATATTACTTAACGAAAACACCCTTCTCTTTGTCAAAGTACAAAAATTCATCTTATCAACAAAGCGCTTTGATAGGTAATTTTAATCAGACGACCTGCCCAGTGACCATCGCTTGTAACCGTGTGCTGAATTTACTGTGTCCATGTTTGCTTTTTTATCCGTGCACTCTTGTTTTTTTGTTGTTTTTTTTCAAAATTCTTAATGCCTACCTACCGAAAAAAAACTCACTATTTGCTACCTAATAATAGGCATATATTGTCGTAGTATTTCATCTTTTCCAAATCCCACCATCGAAAGTTTCTCTTTCGTACTTCGTCTGCATATTTTACACGACCATGTTGCTAACGCATCTTTGTACTAGTGTAAATATTTCTTAATGGAGAAGAATTCATATAAGTTTTTGTAAACTTGTTTTCTAATCCATTCATGTACAAATTCATGTATATTGTTATATGTGCAGAATTCTAAATAAATACTGTTTAAACCAAATGAGGGGACTGCATTTTCAAATAAAGATAAAAATAATTGTTGGGTTTTACGTCACCTCGACACAATCATACACCATATGGCGACCTTCCAGCTTTTTATTATGGAAAAAGACCCCAGGGGTTCCTCCAGGCATGTCATTACGCGTGGGCATCTCGGTAGAACCATCGCCCTTCCGTATGCCAGCTGAATGGCATCCTCACATGAAGAATTCTTCACCCCAGAGAGGCTCGAAGAACCACATCGTTGTAGGCAAGTTATTTGAATTCCTCTACTTTAAACACTCGGTCACGGAAGCCCCTGACTATACTTTAAAGGCAATAACTCTGCAGTTACTGAAGACGTCTTGGCGAAAGTTCACCTACGATATATTGTGATATATATTTGTAACGAGTTTCATTAAGATCCATAAATGGGTTACATTCTTTCTTTGAAAATTTTGAAATTTAAAACAATTTAAGGCTAATAACTCAGATACTGAAGAGCTCCTGACGACAGATATGCATTTACCACTATCTAATATATGTGTTGAATTTTATGAAGATATATCGATGGATTACTTTGTTATGTGCAAATTTATGAATTGCGAAACAATCAAAGGACAGTAACTCTGAAACTACTGCCTAAGAAATTTATATGTGCACCACCGACATAGTTATCTACATTTGTGTGAAGTTTCATGAAGATCCGTCAACATGTTACTTAGACACTCTCGAACTTCCTACTTTTTACTTAGTCAAATTTGAACTAAATCAAGGGCAGGATAGTACATGTGAGAGAAAGCTAATATAATATGAGGTTTAGTGCAAATGTGAGCGAAAGTTATGAGCTAATATGTAATAATATGAGGTTTGGTGCAAAGCGTTTTCAGTTTCGGACGGATGCACTCACGAATAGATGGACGGAAGATAAGCCGGACGGACAACGCATTATACGCAAGAACTTAAAATTGAGACTCATACATTACATTACATTGTAAGTTATGTATCCGAAATAAAAGAGGACCTTACTTAAGTATTATTCTAGTCTTTGTCACATCCGCAGCTATGACATTGGTCAAATGTAACCAGTCAAAGACCGGAGCTTTTATTTAAATATATAACGTGGCTATCAAAACGATATACCTCTGGGTCCTGTGTCTCGAGTTCTACGTAGGTCAAACTTGAGGGTAAGGTGTGTTACAAGTTAAAGCATAGCAAAAGTTCCTTCTAGGGCATATCTATATACATATAAAATGATCATCTTGTAAAATTTTGGTTGCAATTTCTGTTTTATACTGCCAAAAAATTTCAAGTAAGTATTTACGCTTGTTATTTAATATAAATTGTTAAATCCAACAACAAATTAAATCTGTTACCACTTTCAGTAGAGTAAATATGGCAATAAGACATTGACCCGGTTAATCATTTACGTTTCGATGCGTGAATTTGTTGCGCATAATTAGAGGGTCGCAATGGGGTTTGTTTTCATATATTAACTATGCATTTCAAGGTAACGATAATATGTAGTTGTTTACATTTAAATTTGTTGATATATGTCTATCTGGTCGACTGAATGTATGTTATATTCTTCAAGAATTGAGGAAATAACATCCTCGGGTTTAGTAATATGTAATCCACGGAACGCGTTCAGTCAGAGAGTCGCCTCAATTAGGAAAGAATAGTCTAACGTCAGAGGTTATTTCTAAGGTCACGGAGTTTTATTGGCCAGCTTGTAATGACAACAGCTTTCGGTATCAGTAGCTCAGTCAAGTGTGACTTATTGAACTATAATATTCCTTCTTAAGAGAAGGAATAATAAGATTATTCCTTCAACAGTGATACAAAACAAACGTGTTAATCCTTTTTTATATAAAAGTTGTGGGCAACAAACCTCGCTAGTATTCCTTTTCGTTGACTAAAGATACAGAACAGTGTAAAAAATACTTCGCCACTAAAGGACCCATTGCTCACGATATGTTAAACACAAAAATGTGAAGATATAAAATACATACCTTACGAACCATGTAAAATGCACTCAATACATTTATGGAAGACAAGGCCACAAGGCGGAAATTATGCAAAAACACCACTAAGAGCACTGGTAAAGGCCAGAAGAACAATAGTACAGCAGTACAGTTCCAGCGGGCTTTAAGGAATTACTATCGATGACTGTTCAACCGAAGTCAAAGTTGAACGCGTGCGGCTCAAAACTGTAGGGTCATAATATTTGAAACATTTACTTTTTAGTCCTTTTTAGACTTATGAGTTATAAATCTTTGAAACTGGTGGTTTGCAATGTACATTGAAATGTAACGGGTTATATTAATTAGTGATCGCAGTTGTACTTTATTCCGTCTATTCGTCTATCCATCTTTTCATCCGCCATCCGCCCAGTCAAAAACCTTTAATACAAAAAAAACAAAAAAAAAAAAAACAAAAAAAAAAACAAAAAAACAAAAAAAAAACACAGTACAAATGAGTTCAGACCATGTACTGGTTTGCACCAAACTTCACTCATACCCAAACCTGTCCATGTTCTAAAATTATAAAACATTGTGTATAACAAACGCTGCCGAAAGCTTTCGTTTCCTGGGGCTGCAATATTGGTATGTAGTTATTTCTACTTTTCAGCCAAAATATTTATGGAGTCGCTTTAATTTAAATATAAACATGCCTGTCTTGTATATACAATTCTTTTTATCTTTTAAAGATAACACATTAAACGATCATTTTAGTTTTATGCTAAGTGCACATCATAAAATAACTGAAAGTAATTTATGATGTGGCTTCTACGAAAATGAGAACCGAAATTTCAAAAAAGATCAAGAAATTAACAAGAAAACGGATTAAATGAAATAAATAAAAACTGATGGAATAGAATAAATAGTAATGAGTAACCCACAGCGCATTCGAAGAAATATTAATAAATTGATAGCAAATAAATTTCATAATGTTTTATTCAATTTGAATATAAACGCATATGAAAATATTCAAAAATATTAAAACTCCTCTTCAGTCTAATGTACGATAATATGACTAGAGCAAAAACACAATATTTTTCATGTAATAAACAAAACAACTCTTTATGATAACCATAATATATATAATGTTGCTTTTTTTTAAATATCTAAAACTGGATGACATTATCTAGAATGTTGAGTTGTTTTATTTTTGGGATAAAATGTACATATACCGTACTGTAATTCAGAAATCCTATGACAAATAGTCACTGCCAAAATAATTTCTTATCTTGCTTAATGAACCAGTATGTTTTATTACATCAACATTATTTACCATAAATATTTATATGTAGGATACTATGCTTGATACCATGAACATTCAAAATGAAAATTGAAATACATGTACATTAAATAACAAATGTGAATGATATACTGGAGAAGACATATCTTTCTATTTATTATTTCTGTTTTATACGCTAAGATGCTTGTTTCGTATGTTTTCTGTACCTGACCTATGTCTCCAACATGTCGATGGAGAAGACATATCGTTAAGATGCTCTCCGTCAGTCAGCCTGTCTTTTTGTCACATAGTTGTCAACGCAACTCCTCTGGCACCACCCGGTGGATTTACACCAAACTTCGCGATTGACTAATGCCAAGCTTAGTTGCGCATTAGTTCCGTCGGCAGGTTCCGTTTTGATGATTTTCAGTAGAGTTGTGACCCTTGATATATCAAATTTTATGATGTTGTAACCACTTCTGTTAAACTATTGGGCGGATTATCACCAGACCTTACAACAGTAATCAGTACTAAGCCTCATTGTGTATATTGTACATTGATTTTCATTGGAGTTAAGGCCCTTGATTTGTCATA